>NW_027203760.1:195000-817500 GCF_024711535.1 Dipodomys merriami | reverse complement strand
AGATCTCAGATGGTGTGTGTTATTAACAGTGCAACAGTTATGGGATTATGAAACAAAACATGGCTCTCTTTCTTTATTACTCTATCCCTATGAGTAACTGGATTCTTCACTTTGTTCAGTTTTGAAGCTGGGGAAACTGAGGCACAGAGAAGCCGGGTGACCTACTAATGACTCCCAGCTGACAGGAAGCTCGGCCTGACTTCTCTGCCATGCTCCCTAGGACAATGGGTGCTATTCATTCAGTCCACTTCTTGTGGTGGGAAGACCAATACTTTTCAGTCATGGGGCTTGAACTTTGGGCCTGGGGCAGCTCCCTGAGCTACTCAGCTCAAAGCTAGCACTCTACCACTTGAGTCACAGCACCCCTTCCAGTTTTTTGGTGGTTATTTGGAGATAAGAGTCTCACAGGTATTCCTGCCCGGGCTGGCTATAAACCACAATCTTCATATCTCAGCCTCCATTGTACTTACGATTATAGGCCTGAGCCACCGGCACCTGGCTTAAGTGTAATTCTGACCTTCTTTCTTTCGCTTTCTCTCTCAGGAACTGATTCAATGGGTGCTGGAGGAGGTGGCCCAGCATCCCCATGTGGCTGGAACCAAGGTGGTCCTCTCATTCTCGAAGTAGGCTGTGGGTCAGGAGCTGTCTCGCTCAGTCTGTTGTACCAGCTCCATGAGGTAAGTCCCTCTGTGCCCTGGCTACACTGTGACAGTTATCCATTGTCCATCTAGTCTTACTGGACTCAGTACTATGTTCAATGCTCTTTTCTACCAAAAATGCCTGGCTAAAATTATGATACAGAGTTATAGAATGAAAATGTAATGCCATCTTAAGAAAGTCATTTAGGGTTCTGGGAATGTGGCTTCATGGTATAGTCATTGCCTAGCATGCATGAAACCCTGGGTTCAATTCCTCAGTACCACATAAATTGAAAAGGAAACACTGGTAGTGGTCCTGTGCCTCAAGTGGTGGAGGGTTAGCCTTGAGGAAAAAAAAAAATGCTGAAGAATAATTCCCAAGCACCGAGTTTCAGCCCCAGGACTGCCAAAACAACAGCAACAACAACAATGAACATTTAGTTAGTAAATGTGAAATAAAGAACCCATACTTGGAATATATAATTGCTCCTTCCATACTGATACCTGACAATAGTTCCTAATACATGTACTTTACCTATGTTAGGATACTGTGTTGAAAAAATATTTTGTTCATTAGGTCACGGCAATTAATGCTAGGAATGTGCTTAGATGTCAGGTGAAGATTAATTCTGGAAATTCAAAGATTCCAGGCTTTTGAGTGGGGTCACTGCTAATCACAATGAGAAGGATAGTGTAAGTGAGATTCAGAAACTATTTGGCCAGTCATCTTACAAAAAAGGCAGAGGCTAATTAACAGTTGTGACAGAAGAGAAGGAATAACTCCAGATGGAAAGAATAAATGATAGTAACTAAGGTATAGCAGAAACCGTTCTAGGGAACCTTTTTGCTTATTAAAGAACTAGTTATCAACGAGGCTTATTCCTCATTGCCTTTAGCATTCAAAATCTCCTAGGCTAGTTCTTAATCTCTGTATGATGAATGTATCTCCTTCTATACTGATCTTTCTTACCTGATCTCCTTTGCTTTCTAAAAATCTGTCTTGCTGTATTTATCTATGAACATTTCCTAATACTAAATACACCTACAAAGATGAAAGAGGATGCTAATGTAAGAGTCCCATAGCTCATGAGCCATTTATGTAACAAAATGGAAAAGGAGGACATATTTATTGCTACCTTAATTATTCTGAAAAGCTGCAATGTCACATCATATGGTTCATATTTCCATTCTTTGTCTACATAGTGACATTAAGTGCACATAAATGCAAATATGAGCGGGGTGCTGGTGGCTCATGTCTGTAATCCTAGCTACTCAGGAGGTTGAGTCCAGAGGATTGTGGTTCAAAGCCAGCCTGGTCAGGAAAGTCCATGAAACACTTATCTTCAATTAACCCCAGAAACCCGGACGTTGTGCTGTAGCTAAAGTGGTAGAGTGCTCAAGTTGTGCTGAAGAGCTGAGAGACAGTGCCCAGGATCAAGGTTCAATCCCCACAACCAACAAAAAAAATTGCAAATATAGGTTTAAGTTTCCCCCAAAGGAATGATGAAGTCAATAGTAATCTTCCCAAATGATTTAGTAGTGCACCTACTTTTGCTATTTGTTATGGCTTCTTTGCTAAACATATTCTCTTCTTTAAAAATTGTCAAATATTAGCTTTATAATAAACTTCATCTAATATTTCTTGGTTCAAAAGAGAAGTCCATAAAGTTGATGTCACTTAGCTTTCTTACTGTCTTAGTTCAAAGCCAACCCAGGCAAGAGAGTCTGTCAAACACTTATCTGTAATTAAACACCAAAAAAGCCAGAAGTGGAGTTTTGGCTCAAGCAGTGGAGTACTAGGTTTGGGCCAGGTAGGAAAGAAAGACAACTGTTCAGGGACAGGGGCCAGTCTCTAAGTTCAAGCCCCAGAACCAGAACAAACTAAACAAACAAGCAAACAAAACAAACCCTGGGTATTTCTTTGGGACTCTCCTTAAAATAGTGGTGGTTCGAGAAGAGGCTGCTCTTGCTGATCATACTCACTGGATTCTGCTTTTTTGGAATTCTTATTGCTATGGAAAACTCAAGACCAGAGTAAAGGAATTGAAAACTTATTCCTGCAACAAGAGAATCATCTCAGGAGTGAAACATCCATCCATAAGACACTTTAAAACCCCCATGTCTTTGCTTCTTTGCAGTAGACCACTTTTAAAACAAAGTTACTTCCTTTTGTTCTATGCCTGCCTTCAAATGGCATATTGTTTCCTTGTGCAATACTCTCAACCAGAAGTTTACACACAAGTTTTATATGAGTAAAGGACACACTCAAAAAAGTCAAGGACAGAGTTTCCTTCCAGCTTTGGATTATTTTCTTGTACAGTACATAGGAAAGCAATAGTTAACTTGAACTTTGTCATTTCTCTATGTTCAATTCCTCTCCTGGGATCAGTTTCCACATCCAATAACAGTTACTTCCACTTACTTCCAGTAACAATTTATGGTGCTGCTCCAGAAAAAAATGAATGTTTTCTGGCTTCATTGAAATAGCACAAAGACACTTTTGGACATGAGGTAACACGTGTTTCACAGACAACTTAGTAAAGACAAATGCAATTTAAATTGCTTATAAATACATAATCCATGAGAATATTTTGTTCAAACTTCTCATGTGCTCTGTAAATTAAGGTGAATTTAAAATGGTAAGAAGGTTCTCAGATCATTTTTGTGAGTCTATATGTTGTGCATTAATTTCACAACTGTACATGAGTTAACAGTAAAAGAAACAATAGCAATTATAGGAGAAAACGAAGTTCTGTGTTTATGTATAAGGGTTCAATACAATTTACAAGACTCTACAAATAAAAAATTGAAACAATAAAGCCAAGTCCCGTATGTAGATTTATGGGAGTGATATAGAGAAAGCATTACCCCTAAGTGGAAAATGAAGCATGAGGCCACGCCCTTTCTAAATCACTCTTGCTAATCATGTAAATGTGCAAAAAGGAGAATGGAAGAATGATTGTTTCCAATGCACGTCACATATGGGAGAATAGACTTAACTGGAAAAAAAGAGTCTATCTTGAGGGAACAGGAATTATACTAGCAATGAACCTGGTGGCTAAGATCACATTTCTTTTTCTTTTCTTTTCTTATATTCCTTTTTATTGTTGTTGTTTTTCGTGGCACTTGAAATATGGGACAGGGCGCTGTCCCTCTGAAACGCAGCTCAAGGCTAGTGCTCTTCCACTTGAGCTACAGTGTCACTTCCAGTTTTCTGGTAATTATTGGAGAAAGGAGTCTCCAGGAATTTCCTACCCATGCTGACTTTAAAACCCAATCCTCAGATCTCACAACAACTTGGTTTATGATCACATTTCTAACTGTGTACACTCAGGATATGTAATGTATATGTTTATCTATCTTTATATGAATTCTTGAGTTAAAAATCTGGGCTACAGTTAGACTTTACACTCACAAAAGTGTTTGAAGTTTAAAAGTTGATACTCCTGGAAAAATAAAACCTAAGAATGTAAAGGAGTCTGGGAAGTTCAATTTGCATCCAGCTTGGACAGGATAGGCTTTGAGACACTACCTATAATTAACCTGACAAAGCTGGGATACCAGTCACGAGCAAGATTGCTGAATTACAGCTTTAAGTTTTTGCATACATACATACATACTATCATACACATACACACAGAGGCACTTATAGGTGCACACAAAAATACACAAATGAAACAACTCTCAGAATATGTAGAAAAGTTAGAAAACAATAGAAAATAGGTCCTGAGTAAGACTAGAATCAAGTGATAATTTTTAATATTAGAAAGCCCTCAAGTGAACTTTCCCCCAGAAGTTGAGAATATTACATAGGTAGGGACCAGAGATAGTAAGAGAGTCAAGCAATCATTCTTAACGGGATAGGATACATGGTGGAATGAATCAGGGAAGCCTGCAGGTGCATCTGAAAATGTTCATATCCTGTGTGAAATGTTAAAACACCTTTGAAAATAGTACATAAACAGTCTGAGCAGTCAGTCTAGTGGATAAAATCATAGGAGAAGTTCAGAATTTATAGTCTGTTTCTAGATTAAATAAGCAAACTATGGCAGGGCAATGTGATACAAGCCTGGAATTCTAGCACTCAGACAAGAGATTAGAGAGTGGAATTACATAACGATACCTTCCCTGGACCAGGTAGAATAATTTTGTCTCAGTAAAACAAACCAAACAACAAGAAAGGAATACACAGTTGGAAGTTTGGCTTAATTTTGTCATTATGTTTTGAGAAGTCAAGTTTCCTATTGAATGCACCTCATACATATCCTCACTTGTGTTTTAAATGCTGTCATCATTACAGAACATTCGTAGATGCAAAATTGCTCATGATTCCCATCCCTCATTCTGTTGGATTCCAAATAAATGTTGAAGGATTACAAAAGCTTAAGTCTGGAGAAATAGCAAAGTAGGACTAATGTAGGACTTTGTAGACCTTGTTAAATTAGAATTTAGATTTAAAATATATTTTTTGGATTTGTTTGTAATTTCATATTCTATAGGATACTACAAAATTCTTTTTAAGTAGAGGGGTTAATTGAAAAATTCACAAATAATTCTGGCATTCTGTTTGCCTAGATATTCTTTCACGACAGTTATAATTAGAACATAGTTAATAGATAATTCGCAGAGTTCATGTATACCATGTTAATATGAATAATCTAGACAGAGTTGCCAAAATTGGATGACATTAATTTATACATTTAGAAAAACCAATTTTTAAAGGTTTGGTTTAATATGGTATGAAGAGAGTAATTGTGTGACATCTTCTTTCTTCTACCTATATGTACCACAGGAAGCCATTTCCTTATTTACGTGCCTCTGTATACATGGAGAAAAATGGTAGGTTTGGGGTTTGTTTTCAATTTTGTTTTTTTTTTATTGGTTCATCCTAGAACTTGAACTCTTGGCATGGACAGGGTCTCTGATCCTGTTTATGCTCAAGGTTCATGCCCTTCCACTTCAACCTCAGTGCCACTTGAGTCTGGCTTTTGCGGAGAAGTTTTTAGGAGATAAGATTCTAAGAAACCTTCCTGCCTGGGAAGGCTTTGAATCATAATTTTCCTATCTTAGCATACTGAATATCTATGATAGTTAAAAAGTCTAAATATAAATAATATTTGCAAGTGTTCTGATCTCAAGAATACCAGTGGAGTAAAAATGATGCAGCTCAGTTTATTGTGGTGTTCTTTTCAGAACAAGGAGGGTGTCACATTAGCAGAGATGTAGTATTTTTTCAAAATAGAGATAAGGTATTCATGATGTGAATTAAGGAATTTTAAGGTGTCACTTACAAGTTGGAAACTGTTGGGCTAGGATGACTTTATGGCATAAATCTTGGGATTGATGGTTATAGACATAATAGCTTACACTTACAAACAATTGCTCACTCTTGAAGAATTAATTATTACACATGCTTCACAGTTTTATCCTCTACAAGAATGTAGCTATTTTTCTGTTTACTTCTCAATCTGTAAAACCCCATTGGAAACTGAATTTATTGCAGAATTACATAACATGCAAACAGGTACTGTTTGGAATCTCTTAGGAATGTTGAGAATTTAAAAATGAGTAGTTGTTAGTCATAGGAATTTTGAAGAACACATATATTCTGTCCACTTAAAAACTTACTTACTTTGAAAATTATGGATTTCCATAGTATTAAACTGGGTCCGGTCGTGGGGCCTGAAGGCTGGGCCTGGGGGCTATCCCTCAGCTCTTCAGCTCAAGGCTAGTGCTCTACCACTTGAGCCACAATGCCACTTCTGGCTTTTTTCTTTTTGCTTATTTGGTGCTGAGAAATCGAACCCAGGGCCTCAGGCATGCAAGGCAAGCGCTCTACCACTGAGCCATCTTCCCAGACCCTGTTTTCTGTTTTAGAATGAGAAAGTACTAAATTTATTCTTTTTTGAAAAATTTGGCAAGTATATTGTGAAAATATTTTCTAGTTGGATAACATTCAAGTTGATGAACCTCTGATAAATAAGGGGTAATTAATTCAAATTAGAAGCCAAATAGTATTGATTTTTAAAATGTTACTACATAAAGAATAATATTTACTGTGCCAATACAGTAAAATTACATTTTATGCAGCTTATTTTTTCAATTTTATTATCAAATTGATGTACAGTGACTTTACAGTAATTGTAAGGTAGTGAATAAAAAACATTTCAAACTTGTTACCCCTCCCTCATTTTTCTCACAGTTTTCCTTCACCACTTCACCCCTCACAAGTTGTAAAGTACATTTCCAACTTATTGTCTTGTGAGTATTGCTATTGCATTGGTTTGCCTTTTGTCCTTTGTCTCACCATTAGGCTCACCATTGTCTCACCATACAGCAGGGATAAACCATAGGGGAAAACCCCAAAGAAAACAGAAATCACATAGTTCATCAAAAACAACAACCACAAACGAAAAAGAATCTTGGAATTCATTTTGCTTAACATCAGCTAATATGGTTACATATATGCATAACAAAGCCACTGGAAAATAATAGCTGCATGGATACTATATCATGAAAACAGCATGTTAACATTTTGATGGTAAAGGTGGAATTAGGATTGGTGAATTTGCAGTTCTGATAAAGGATTTTCAACAGTTTTAAATTTATGACAGGTAAAATTTAATAGTTCAAAATTTTTAATAACTTAGCCTATTAAGAAAATTTAAAATTGCCTGGAAGAATAGGCTTTCATGCAAAGAAATCCAAGGAAACTTAGTAGAGAGGGAGCAATGTGGATGCTCAGAAACCTTGCTGTAAATCCTGTAGGTTCCCTTGGAATTGTCCTTACCCAGGAACTATATTATCACTGTTTGAAAGAAGGTTGTAATGGAATTTAAATTAAAAGTTCTTTAAAAAAAATAAAGAATCAAAATTTGTGAATTTACCTTTAATTACCAAACAGTAATTTTCTGAAAAAGATAATTTGAGTCAAAATATTTAGGGAGAAAGTGCCCTCCACACTGAAAGAAGGTTGTTGGGATTACACATTTCTGTTTGTAACACTTTCCCCATGTCTTTGGACGTGAAGCAGTGAAATAGAAAAAAAATTTGATTGGATACTTCACACCAATGATTTCACATTTCTAAGTGGCTCACAAAAAATAATATTCTTAATATGAGGTAGTGAAGACTTCTTTTATTACATATGCCAAAAATTTCAGAAAAGAATTGAGCGAATGGAAAAATTAATAATAAAATTTTCTTAGAAGCCTTAGCTAAGCGTATTGACTTCAGCAGTGAAGGGAGGCCAAAACTTTTTGACGTAAATTGTGTTAGTATTTTTACTCCCTAAAGTGATTTTACAGAGCCCATTTGGATCACTACAATGCAGAACTGATTGAATGAAGACATGAAAATACATTCCACATCCAAATGAGGCAACTTGAAGAGTTTTAAAAGAAAATAATAAAGATGTAGCAGTGGTGGAGCCCGTATGGTCCTTCAGCTTCACTAGACTGGAAACCAAGGAGCTGTGATTAATTGGAACTCTGGCAAGAGCTAAGAGTACGACATAGAAGTAGGACATAGAAACATTTTCCTTTTGTAACAGACACTTTCTTCCAAGGTATGGGTGATTTAACTCTATTCTCCTCCATACATGCAAGACCAAGAGAAAAATAATCTATTAAAATAATTTTGCATAGAATAACTTCACTGTTCCTGATATGGTATCTAAGGAGAATCTTAAGAGAGAAGATAAAAAGTGCAGTATTTTTTGCTTTCCTCTAAGCATCTTGTTAGCAAAATATATCTTTGAGGTTAGACAATTCTGATTGAACCAACAAGTGATGGAGTACTTATTTTTGTGGGCACTTTAGACACAAGAAGTCTTTCAAGGTAAAAGAAAAATATATAGCCAAATATTTGTGATCACAGCCTCTTGGACTGTTTTCTGGAGAAAAAGTTTTACATTAGATTTCTCCTTATTAACATAGATGTTGTTTCATGGCAACCAAATACAAGAGAAAAGTTTTATGGACTTACTTGGCCAATTAAACAGCGAAATGAACCCTTAGATATGTATTTTAATGTTTTTTTTCATGCATGTGTTTCTAATGCATCTATAAGATTATCTCTTTGTTGCTTTGTATGTCCCTCCCCCACAGTATAACCCCTGCTTTCACTATATTTGATGTCAGTATAACTTGTGGAGGAGATGGGGAAAAACCAGTTGTTTAAGGATACAGGTGGGCCTGTTGCAACAATGAGAAGTACAAGTTGTCATGTCCAAAATGAGCTTTACAACGTCGGTGCGGCGGGGGGGGGGGGGGAAGGGGGGAGGCTGGGAAGTAATGTGAAGGGTAAACAAAGGAGGAGGCTGCAGTGCTTGGTAAGAAATACACGCATTATCCTGCCCATGCAATTGTAACCCCTCTGTACAGTATGTTCACAAATAAAATTAAATTAAATTAAAAATATAAACAGCATGAAATAAGAAAATGGCAAATAATATTTAATGAAATTACTTTGACCAACTACTTTGCCAGAAGAAAGAAGGAAAAATATAATTCAAAATCAATTGACTTAAAAGTATGAAGAAAGAGTAGTGAAGAGAGATTAGAGAAAATATAGAGGATTGTTTTCTCTCCAGTGGAGTAATGGTTCTTGATCTTGTTTCTTCCATTCTACCTCACAAGCTACCAAGTGTGTCTCAGGACTGGATTATCCAGTTCAGACAGAAAACTCGTAGAAGTAAGATACTGTATGCAGCAGATATAGGTGATCTATAACCTTAGACAATCTATTTAATTCTGTTCAAAATTCTCCCCTATTCCAAACTTCCCTCTTTGAACAGATTTGTTTGCTTTTCCCAAGACTGCATTTCATTAACTGATTAAAATTTTGAGTGTTCATATTCATACTCTCTAGAGATTGCTGTTTGGTTGTGATTTTTGTGTGTTTTTGTTTCTAGTTGTGTTTTTTAACTGAATTTTAAAAGTTTGTGCAATTGTGTTACAATTAAATATATCCATCTAATTGTCCAATGCTCCTAGATCAGAGTCACTCCTTCTATCATTCTCAACCAACTCTTTCTCCAAGATTTATTTCCAATTTACCACTTCCCTCTTCATATGTGTACATTCAGTATTCTAGCTGTATTTGCTCCTTGTTCATTTTTCATTCATTCTATGTCTTTACTATAATTCCTCTTTGGTTTCAACTTCCTGATAATCATTCTGTTAAACTGTCTATTAATACTTTGAAAGGTTTATATACATTCCCTGGAGTTTCAATCCTGCATATTCTTGAAATGATGTCAGCTTATATTTCCATAATTCATTCATCTGCAGCAACAATTTGCAAGACTGGAGACGGGAAGCACCTAAACATGATTATTTCTCAACCGTTTGAAAGATTAATCTTTAGTCAAAAAAATAGTTAAAAAATGGCTTAGAATGTATTCCTAATTATGCATTTTTATAAATGGCTTTGTAGAATGGAGTGATTCTTTTATTAAACATGGAATAATATTTTCTACTACCTATAAGTTTTGGAAAAAGAAGAAAATTAAAATTTATTCTTAGATAGAAATATGATAGAAATAGAAGACAGATACTATGTTTGTCGTATCTCTGATTAGTACCCATATTCAATACTTAAAGTCATATTTCTTACTATGTTAGACAGAGGGAAAACATAAAATAACATATGATAAGGCAACTATTTGTGATTGTTTAAAATGTACCTTATTAAATGATGAAATTTATTAGCTAACGTTTGGGTTTGAACTTTAGGAGGCTGACATATTAAACACATTTCTGAAAGGCCCATACTGAAAAACACAAATTGTGGGTGGTACTATTTCTACACATTAATGAATGGTTGAACATTTTTGGCATTAGTGCTGTGTAAATAATTCAACTCTATTGTAACTTGCTCCCTACACTTGAAAAACTTGTAATGTCACTAAGTATCATCAACTTGTCAAATGTTATTTTGGCGAAAGTGATTTTAAAAAGTTTATTTGAAAAGTAATATACTTGGTTTGAGAGTGACATTTTTATACCAGAGAACCATGTTGTACTGAAGTCCCAGTGTTTTGAAGCACTCCTTAGTGCTTCAAATGTTTTTCTGAATTACATTTGACCTCTAAGTCAAGTTTTCGGGCTTTGGTAGACCAATTATAGATCTATACTTCTAGGAACTATTTTTTGGCCCACTTATGTTGGAATAAAATCTTTCATTAATCATAGGTGAGGGGTATTAAAAATAATCTTATGACACTTTGTGAACTTGTTCACTCATATGGGCTGGTCATCTGTAAGTTGACTGTTTGAATTACAGTACTTTCTCTCAAATTTTGTGATCTTATCCTTCATTTTAAGTTGCCTTGCATTTCACAATTGCTAACTGCTAATTCCTGCATCTCAAGGAATTGGGGCCCTGAAATATAGGAAATGCGAAATTGAGATGGGTCTTCAATTACTTTGTGTTGATATTTTGCATGGGCTTTGGTGAAAAGTCTTGCCCCTGTTATCTGATGATGCAGGTAACTGGGCCTTTGGATCCTAGGACCCATGGGTACTGCAGAAGAATAATATTTTTTAGACATCTTAGCAAAATTTGGGCATAATCAGTAAGAATGCTTCAGAAATATGGACAAAAACAGTTTGGGACAAGAGAGTTAAAGCAATAAACAGAGCAGCAGAGGAAAATCCATTATAGATTAGAGGAAAACATTGTTTTTTTATCATGTGGATTCAGAAGACCAAGAACAGTTATAATGTATCACAAGTTTTTACTAAAAAGATTTCATTGATACTTTTTCTAGTCTAATATATATTTGAAACCTAAATATTTATATTCTAATTCTATTTATTGGAGTAAATAAATATAAATTTATTTGTCAAATTATCAACTAATTCTAGTAAGTTTCATTGTGTGAAATATAAAATCAGCACATATAAATATAAAATATATAACTATATATAATATGATTAAAAGACACATGTTTTGTATTGTTCTGTTGTAGTTACTGTATCAAAGGCAACTCTGTTTTAAAGTATGATTCCATTATCTCTACTTCAGTGTTTGATAGAGTTAGACCTAAAGCTTTATCATTTGTAGATTTACAGCATGGAGGCAAGAGGAAACACTGTGATTAAAACATTATCAATTTAATGCCTAATAACGAGGAGAAACATATGCACTTCTCCTGCAACTATGAAAATATTTGGTGATAAAAAGGCAGTAGTGTAAGTTCCTGCCAGGAACTTACAGACAGGCCAGGACATTAAGTAATCATGCATACGAACAATTTTTTCACCTTCTTGGCTTTAGCCACTTTTAAATGGAAGGTATAATAAACAATTATATTTTGATAAAATACCTTCTCATCTGAACAGTTCTGTTTGAACTGTTCATCTCTCTATGATCCCTTGTAACCAAGATGAATTTTGTTCTAGTAAGAAAATCTTTGCTGTCAGGGTAAGGTATTCTGTTTGGTTTGTTCCCACATGGAAGAAAGGTAAAGGCTCAGGTAGACATTTGTTCCAGTAACACCTCATTTGGGAAAATGTCAGCTGAAGAAGTTTAGAAGTAGCTCTTAAGCAACGCTTAGTTTGAATCCATTAGGTCCACAAAGCTGGATAAATAAGTACTTGAAAAAGCCATCACCTTTGGACCTGACTATAAATAATAGAGAGTATGATCAAATTCCAAATAAAAAGACTTAAGATACTCATTAGCAAAAAAAGTTTGCAAATGTGAGCAATCGACTGATCAATATAATTTTTTCCACTATTCACAGAATTTTAGGGAAATAAGATCAATAGCATTGTTAGGAACAATAAGGTTTCCTTGTTACAAGTAGGCACCCATAGATATAAGCCTGTATAAAGATTACATCATTAACTATTTAATTTAGAGGATACTACATGCTTCAGCAGCACGTATACTCAAATTACAATACAGAGATTAACATGGCACTTGCACAAAGGATAATATGAAAATTTGAGAAGTATTCCATATTTTTCATTCTTCAGATGCAAGAAATGAAAAAAAGTTATTAAAAAGTTGATTACAAAATTACAAGTGTAACAGTACACGTAATTCAAACATACACGTAATTAAATTTAGTTTGACATCAGTGTATTAAATCACCTCAGAAAGGCGTTTACATAGCATAAACTGTACAAAACTTTTCAAATTAGACAACATTGTCATTTCATCCCAAAGAAAAATAATAATAAGGCCTAGAAAAAAAGGAATCAAACTGTTTCTATATGGAATGCAATCGGAAAGGACACATTAATGAAACTATATATTATAAAATAATATAGAATTCAAAGTATATCTAGGAGAAAATAAATTATGAACATTATGCAAACATAGAATATAGAATATTTTAAAATATACTTTTTCAGACAAGCACCAGAAATATTTTAGTTTCTGTACTACTCATTTCAACAGGTAAATTAAAATTATTTCTTATTAAAAAATAACAAACTCTGAAGAAATTATTATACATGTTTACAAAAACTATTGAATACATTTTTCAATCCAAGGCAGGCAATTCACTTGGAAGAATTCCGTGGAATCCATGAATTTTTACAGTAAAATATTGGTGCTACTGGGCACTGGTGGTTCATGCCTATAATCCTAGCTACACAGGAGACTGAGATCTGAGGATCATGGTTCAAAGCCAGCCTGGGAAAGAAAGTCTGTGGTACTCTTATCTCAAATAAACCACTAGAAAACTGGAAGTGGAGCTGTGTCTCAAGTGGTAGAGGGCTCACCTTGAGCTGAAGAGCACAGGGATATCTCCTAGGCCCAGAGTTCAAGCCCCATGACCGACCAAAAAAAAAGATATTGCTCTTATTTGGATTGTGAAAATATTTTGTAGGGACACAAAAGATGGACTTGCATTTTTGAAATTTAAGAAACTTAACCCGACCATTAGGACTTCGGTGAACAATTTTTACAGCCTTTCACAACTTCATAGAGGTAGTGATACATACTTATCCTTTTGGCAATATCAAATACAGTTTCTTCTATGTTGTTCTTCAGGCCTGGAGTTATATAATGGTTCAACAGAAGGCGATCTAGCATATCTTTGCTATCTCAATTCTCAACAGCAAGATATAAGGGTGTCAAGAGTCCTTTAGTTTGGGGAAGTGTTACTGTGGCTCAAGCGGTAGAGCAGTCCCCTTGAGCTGAAGAGCACAGGGACAGCACCCAAGCCCAGAGCTCAAGCCCCATGACCGACCAAAAAAAAAAAAAACACACAACAAAAACAAAAATCAAGCAAACAAAAATATTTGGGCTGGGAAAGTGGCTCAGTAGTAGAGCCCTTGCCTTGCATACATGAGGCCCTAGGTTCGATTCTTCAGAACCACATAAGCAGAAAAAAAACTGGAAGTGGTGCTGTGGCTCAAGTGGTAGAGCGCTAGCCTTGAGCTGAAGAGATGAGGGACAGCGTCCAGGCCCAGAGTTCAGGCCCCACGACCAGACCAAAAAAATTTTTAAAAAAGAGTCCTTTAGTTTGGGCATTGGTATCTGTATCATGATGAAGTAAGAAAGAAGCCACTCTGGTATTATTCCATGTATATGCACTGTTCAGGGGTGTCCAGTCATCTACAGTTATTGCATGTGCCGCTTGAGACACCAACTCACTGACAATGTCTAAGTGTCCACCGTAGGCTTCTCGAAGAGGGGTATACTCATCATCATCCCTACTATTCACATAAGTGGCCTTTTGGGAAAGAAGTCTCTGCACTGTAGTAAGCTGAATATTTTCGGCAGCCCAATGAAGAAATATGCTTGGATCCTTCTCCATTTTTTTTCTTGCAATTGATACCATTCTTTACTTTTTCATCTTGTTCCCCATATTCCTAAGAATCGCCTAACCAGAGACATTGAGTGCCAGTGGGAATGAGGTGTCCATGTATTTCCCTAATAGTTCACATTGGTTGAACTGGTCAGAAATATCTGGTGAATTTTCTGCAACTGTTTATTCACCATGATTTATTTTCTCTTTTTCCAATTTTACTATTCGAAATTATTCTAACTGGAGAGTAGGGAATTGATGGAGAGCAGAGGAAAGATGTTCCTCCGTATTCAAAGGTACAGACTGAAAATGAGGACCAGTGATGTCTTCATGTGCAGCTTATTCTAGGCATGAGAAAATAGGAAATAATGCCTTCTATATAAATGATTTGGGAAATGGCAGAGCAAAAAGTGAAATGATACAACCAAAAATATAAAAGCAAAATAAATTAGGATAATTATGGAGCAATCATATTATCTATGAGAACCATGAAAGGGAGAGAGAAAGAAAGAGACAGATGTGTAATGACGTAGCTAGACACAAAATCCATGCCTCTGATCAATTTGTAGAGCAAACAAAATTTTATTTTTTAAAAGAGATGGAAATCGAATTTATGTATTTACTTGAAGTTAGTAAATACATTTTTGTAGCCTACGTAAAGAGACATAACTTTACCAAATTACAGACAGTAAAATAAATCCTTGATAGTTCTAGTAACAGATCTGACTGAAATCAGTTGAATCATACTTTTCTTGTACAATGAAGGAATAAGAGGGTAGTAAAGCAGCTAGAGAAGGCAGGGAGATTGTATCTGTGACAAAACTTTGTGGAAATTGGTATTGAGGATTTCTTACTGGAAGCATGATTCTGAAGTATTGCTTGCCGATTCTGAACTATTGATTTGATCATTATATTCTCCAAGAAGAAAATGAGAATTGATAGTGAAGGACTACTAATACATTTTGACCTTCTCATTAAGCAGTTTCAATCATCAAAATCACATGAAGACAATAGACAGGCCTACTGTTTAGATGAAAGCAAGTGTCTTATAAAAACAAGGAATGTATATAGTCATGAAAAGGACTTCTATTTTACCAATGCATCATACATTTTTCTAATGTTGGGTACCAATAAATAATGGATCTATTAGAAAGCTCTTAAGGCTCATATGTTCAATAGTGAGGTATTTTTTGTGTATGGTTTTAAGAATAAATTTATATTACTAACTTGAATTTCTGACAGGACAGTATCATCACTGTACATCTTGCTTCTATACTCTCATTTTAAAATTACCATCTAAGTATGTGCATTAGATAACTATATAGGAAAAAGTAGAAGCCACACTGATGGCTTATGTCTTTAGTAGTAGTTAATCAGAAAGATGAAATCTAAGCATTGTGGTTTGAAAGCAGACCAAGAAAAAACAGTCCATTAGATTCTGATCTGAAAGTAACCAGCAAAAGCTAGAAATGGAGCTGTGGTACAAGCAGTAAAATGCTAGCCTTGAGAAAACTGAAGCAAAAAATAAATTCTGGGACAAAGCCAGGCCCTGAGTTCAAGCCCTAGTATTAGCACCAAACAAATAAATTAATTAATAAGGTAATTAATTAATTAAAACTAAATTAAGTGGTCACATGTGGAGAGGCAGGTAAAATGTAACATGCGTGGTAATGGTTTATGTATTATTTTGTAATAAGGCATACTATCATTTGTCCTAATCACTAATATTTTATGTGGACTTTTTTGTACAATAAACCCTGAATTTAGCATGCGTGTATATGTGTGTGTACATGTGTGAACATGTGTGTATGTGTATATGTGTGCGTGTGCTGTTGCAATGTTGCTTGCCAATGTGGACAGGGTGAGGCTGAAAAAAGCTAACTGTGTTGCAATGTTTTTATTTATCCGTGTTCTGTCATATCATTTCAGTGGAACCAGCCTTTGTACATATTATTTGTCTAATAATAACATCATAATCAAAGCACTTACAATATTAAGTTAGAAAAGAGACCGCTTTCAGCTCTTATTGTATGTTAGGTAAGAAGATACAGACATAGTTAGTTAGTAAGTTGTTGCTATAAGATGATTGTCAGTACAAAATACGTATTTGACCTCTTAAATTGCTTATACTTTTAAGATACACTCATGGAGTGATTTGGACCGACTTGACCAAACAGGTATTATTCTGATTATTCCTGTGAAACACAAGTTGGATAAACTCTTTCCGGATTTCTGTTGAAAATCACTTTCTTTGCAAGATTATATCTATTCTCACTAAGAGATAATCCAACCCATATTATGTTTGAGTATCCCATCTTATTCATTGAAAATAAGTATTGTGGATATGCTTGTTAGATATTCCTTTCGAAAACGAACAAACAAAAAGCAAGTGTTATGTCCAGATTGTGGATGCATTTGAAGGTGTTTTGTACATGCACAGGTATCTTTACTAATGGCTCTTTTGTGGGAGAAACTACGGCAACTTTAACAAATAAGGCTTTTTGAATATCTGTTCCAATATACATAACATCTCAGAGCAAGTCTTGCAATTTCTGAAAATCCTTTGAATATTTTAGTATTATTTCAGTTCATTGACTGTAAAGCTAAAATTTCTGAAATATTGTTAAGATCTGAAAATGTAAGTGGGTATATACGCTTTTTTATGCTTCATTTTATGAAAACCCTGTTTTTATGAAAGTAAATGGAATAGAATAAAAGAATTAAGTGAATTGGGTAAGCTAATTATTAGTATAATTTTGTTTTCTTTTAGTAGTCCATTGAATGTAGATGATTCAGTTAAATTATTTCCTCTCTACTTCAGTTTGTTTTAGAATCTTTATATTTATGAGTGAACTTTTAGTATAAATAAAGGTCTTTTAAAAATGATTAGGATTAACCTTGTGCTTTTTGTCCTACTCCCAAGAAAATGAGTTATTTTTAAGTGTTAATAGTTTATCATTATTATTATCATAGCGAATCATTATCATTATCATAGGGACTTAAAAATGCAGTAGTATTGATGTCTTTTTAAACCAATTTTATTCACAAGTTGGAGAGTCTTTAATTCATAATTAGGTCTCGGTGTTTATGATTTTTAACCTCTTGTTCCTAACATTAATGATAGGTAAGACTGCATTTTTGGGTATATGAAAGGTAAAATATTTATCTGGGGTCAAATGTGATTTTATATCAGTCTTTCTTTAATAACATTTTAAAGTAGTACATTTCTCTCAAAATGGTGGGTATAAAAAGCAATCAAAATACTTCTAAAGGTAAACAATTTAGGTGAGCTACAATGTGGAAACGATTGCTCCAAAAGACCTGCAGTCTGTTTCCATCAGGAATTGGGCAGGTCATTCTTTCAGTAAGACTGTGTTAACCAGAGATAGGGTCCCCAGGCAGTGCAGGGTTGAGTGAAGGCATAAAATATGATTTTTACTATTTTGAGCTAGAAATCAAGAATGTTATAGTTTAGCAGTTCCTTTCACCAGGGAGGTATAAATTGATTATGAACTTGGAGTTTTCTTATTACAGTTACTTATTTTCCTTTTTTTGTTGTTGGTCATGGGGCTTGAACTCTGGGCTTGGGTGCTTTCCCTGCGCTCTTCCACTCAAGGCGAGAGCTCTACCACTTGGACCACAGTGCCACTTCCAGTTTACTAGTGGTTTATTAGAGATAAGAGTCTTACAGTCTGTCCTGCCCGAGCTGGCTTTGAAACAAAATCCTCAGATCTCAGTCTCCTGAGTAGCTAGCATTATAGGCGTGAGCCACCGGTGTCCGGCTTAGTTACCTATTTTCTAACAAAGATAAAGGAAATATTATTAGAGTGTTCGCAATAATTTTGGGAATTTTCCTAGAATTAGTAGACTGAGTGCTGGTATTTAGTTATAAAATAGAATGAGGTTAGTTCATATAGTGGGAATGGAACGCAGGCTAACACTTACCATGTGTAGAATGTTGTACTAGTAATTCCAACTCTGAAGACTTAAATATCATCTTAGAATTAAAAATAGAAATAGTTTCACTTTATGGGATTATTGTGAGGATTAAGTTAGATACCAAAGGTAAAGTACTTGGAAAAACAATCAGAGTTTGATATTTTCTACCTTTTATTTTATCATGTGATATATTCTAATATTTTTACTGTGATTTTTATATTGTCTATTTAGGATATGCAAAGTGATGTATTGATATACATTGCGTTGTTCACTTTTCTCTCATTATGAGGAAAATACCTGCTAAGAAAATTTCTGAGAAGGAAAGTATCATATTGACTCATGGTTTAAGATCAGATGTCTCCATTGTTTTTAATTATATTTTTATTAAATAGTTTTACGAAATGTTTTCCATTCAACGAATCAGTTTATAAGTACAATGGATCTTTACATAACTTTCTCACATCCTTCCAAACCTCAACCCACTTTCGTTTTTATTAGTTTCATACTATTTGCATTGAATATTATGACTTCACTCTCTACTTCCATAAATCTCTTTATTTCTTCCCTTTGATTTCCCCTCACATTTTCCAAGTGGTAGCCTCCTGGTATTCATTTTGTTGGATTAAAAGTTCAATTTTATAAGAAATTACACCTGTTAAATACTCCTCTACAAATAGCATGCTTTGATTTATACTGTTGTTTAACTTGCATAAAATTCTGGCTTCTAAATACACGTTATTTTTGTGTCTGGCTGCGACTTCGTTTACTTAACATAATTTTAGTTCTATCCATTTCTTTGCAAATGCTGTAACAGTCTTTATACTGGATGGGTGCAATCCAATTGTGTATATGTGCAACACTTTCTCCAACCATCCCTCTGCTAAAGTGCGTCTAGGCTTTTTCCATAAATTCTCTACGGTGAATAGTGCAGTAGTGAACATGATTGTGAGAATGATTTTACTCTAACTTTTTGGAAAAATTCATCACTGTTTTTTTGGGAGCAATCCTCTAGCCAATTTTCCAGAATTAGCACATCCCTTCCTTCATCTACATCACAACGTTTTTCAGGTCCTCAAAAACACACTACCCCCTACAGGTACCAATCAGCTAAAACCACACTGTGCCCATATTCTTTTGTTGATGTTATTATTTTCTTTCTGGTTGAGGGGCCTGAACTCTGGGCCCCTCTGGTGCTGTCCCTCAGCTTTTTTGCTCAAGGCTAGCAATCTACCACAGCGTCAGTTCTGGCTTTCTTCTTTTTGCTTATGTGGTGCTGAGGAATCAAACCCAGGGCCTCAGACATGCAAGGCAAGAGCTCTACCACTGAGCCACTTTCGCAGCCCCGATGTGCCCATATACTTTTAATACAGTTTTTCATAATTTTACACATAATTTAGTGAGAACCTTCTATGTACTTTCCTAATGTGGGAATGAGGTATATGACAATAGAGCAAAAGTAAGAGATATGGAATTTAATTAGCTATTATCATATTTAAAATAATTTTCAGCTCTAACTCATAGCCTCACTTAGTATTATTTTAATCTTTATTTGATTACTTCACCTATCCCCTAAATTATAACATGTGATTTAAATACAAAGGCAAAAAAGTGTGGTTTGACTTTGACACTCATGTGTGAGGATGCACAATATGGGCAAATAAAGGGATTGGAATTAATAGCCATTATCCATTTTGTTAAATGGTTTTCTCAAACTGATTCTCACAATTCATATTTCACTCAACAACAAGAAACATGTGACAATTCCCTTTGTTTTGCTCCTCATTAAACTTGTTTCCAGGTTATTTTATAATGAAGGATGATTTCATAAATCTACTGTAGATACAAAAATATCTTAAAATATTTCTATATGTATACATTGATATAAATATAAACACATATATTTTAAAGGTAATAATGATAAATTATAACTTCTGAAAATGTACAATTTACTAAATTATTAAAAACATGTATGACTCAGGCCTGGAATCCTGGTTACTCAGGAGGCTGAGATCTGATGATCATGGTTTGAAACCATCCTGGTCAGGAAAAGTCCATGAGCCTCTTATCTCCAAACAACCAACAGAAAATCAGAATTGGAACTGTGGCTCATAGTAGTAGAGTGATAGCCTTGAGAGAAAAGACTTAGAGATATCACCCAGGCTCTTAGTACAATAACTAAAATCTACCCCCCAAAAGTATTTAATTTGCACCTGTATAAATAGAGTATTTCCTTCACCCAAATGCACATCCATGCTCATTTGCAAGTTAACTCTGTTATGTCTGGATTACCACATATTATTATCACTTAAGTAGAAAGTATTACAACACGGGTAAACTCTACCTCTCTCATGGATTTTTCTCCACTCAAATATTCAAATCTTGCAATTATTCCCATTATTTAAAGTCATAGCTTTTTTTCTTTAATACACATAATATTGGAATTTGAATTGAGTGTCTTGTGTCTACTAAATGGATGTTCTTACCACTTTGGCATGCCCACAGCCCTAAATTATCCTGATTAACTTTCAGATAGAATCTTGCTTCCTACTTGTGTATGATCGTGGGCAAAGTCTACTTCATGTTATTCTTCCTGGAATTTAGAATAACAAGTGCCTGGCATTGTGTACAGATCTTTCTGTCCAGTCTGAGCTTTAACCACTATCCTCACAATAGTAGACTCCCTCGTAGTCAGGATTTTCATAAGCTTATCATAGCTATTTTAAAAATAATCTTTGCATTTCCTGCAGGTTCTTAAGTACTGAGTTAATTGGTGTTTTCTTGGGTTGTTTCGTTTCTTTTGAATGTACGTGTTGAGTTGTTCCTCATTTTTCCTTTTGTTTCTTTCACTCAAGTTCTTACCTATAGTGCTGAGAAACCAATTCTTCTTTCTAAAGATAGTCAAGGTGAACATTATTTATTCCAAAACAATTCCAGTAATATTTAAACACCTTCAGAAATTTCGAGAAGATGGCGGAGGAGAATCTGGTGGCTAAACAAGCTCTTGCATAGAAAGCAGTTCTAGTGTTCCAATGAACAGTCCTAGGCACACCAAGTGTGCCATCACAGTACAGAGAGTTTGGGTAGAGAGGGAAAATCCAGGTAAAGAGACAGATCTGAGCATTTTCCAGCAGCCATGGCTGAGGTTGCTGTGGCGGCTGTGGTGCCATCCATAGCCGCCATAACTACAACCCAGAGAGCCTGGGACAAATGTGCCAGATGCAGCGGGCAAGCAGATTTTACTCAACACGAGCAAGAACTGACAAGTAGCAGATATCTTCATCCTGCAGATAGCAGACCAGAGGCTACCGAGGAACCCACACTCCAACTTGAGTACAAAACTAACATCCTCACTCCTTCTCACAGGGACCAGAGGAGGGAAGGACACACCTCCCCCAACACCGGAGATATTCATGTTTAATGTAGACAAAAGCCTGGCTAAGTAGCTAGATCCAACTCAGTTCTTTGATGAAAACAAAAGAGTCATTTAGCACGTCACCTGTACCTACCCTGACCTGCCATTCTCAACTCCACCCATGGGAAAGTCACCACAATAAGGCAGAGAAAGCTACATTCATTAAGGAGTGGCTTTCTTCACTGGATAAACAGAGCCAGAGGCTGCCCCTCCCTACAACAGCCCTGACAATCAATTGAAACTCAGTAAACATAAACCCTGAGAATGGCTCCAGGCTGGGCTCTGTGAATGTCTCAGAAGCTAACCCCTCAGGGAAACCTACTGTTTGCTGAAAGTCCTCAACTTTACCCAGAACCCAGCCTTATCACAGCAACTCCAAACTAGAGGAAACAGCCACCTCCCTCTTTTGTGATACTCAAAGCAGATCTCCCTCCCACTGAACTAGCCTGGGAGGGTATCACACAAACTTCTGGGTAAACCAACAGAATATTTTCTGCCTGCCCAAACAAACTGACTTAAGAAACCAATCAAGCCACAGAAAACCAAACACCACAAGCAAACCAGAGACTCCACCAAGAGACTGGTTACTGACACAAGGAAGACACAGGATCTTTCCATCAAACCCCCAAAAACAAAATCAAAGAAGTCTTTTTTTGTATCTTTGAAAATTTTTACTTTTTAATTATAAAAATTGTTTTCATTAATTTTTTTTCTTCCTCTTATAACTTTTATTTTAGGTGTATGTGTGTGTGTGTGTGTGTGTGTGTGTGTGTGTGCTTTTTGAAAAAAAAAGTTTACTGACCTGTTGGTCTTTTTTGTTCTTTCTCATTCGTTTTACTTTTTCATCTTTTGTTCTTTTTGCATGAATTATTTGTTGTTCTGTTGACCTCCTATATACCTGTCATTGATTATAAGACCTTATCCCCAGTTGTATACATTCTTAATCCAAAAATGTATTACTCAATTCAAAACCTCTTAGGATTAAATTCCTTAATAACAGTATTATTTATTTATACCTATAAACTATTTAAAGTATTTTTATTTTTTAGTTTTTCAGGTCTCCTTTCTATCCCTCCCCTCTCATCCCCGTTCATCTCTCAATTTTACTTCTTTAAATTTTCATTACTTTTAAGAGTTTCACTATTTAAATTTAAATATTTGTCTTTCCATTTTTTCTTGTCTCTTTTTTAAAATTTTTTCTTCTCTCTTTTCTATCATTTTTTCCAATCCATTTCCCTCTGTGAGATTAGGACTTGGTTAATTTCACTCTCCTTTTACCTTTCCACATCCCTCTAACCCTGTTTTCCCCACCTTTCTCCCCAAACATAATAATTTCTGGTTTGTCACATTATTCTTTGGTATTCTTAGCCCATTAAAACATAGTTATTTAATGTTGAATGGACTGTAATTGTTGAACTAGATTGTATCTTCAGACATTTGACTATGCAATTACAGGACTTTGGTTGATGCTTGCCTTAAAATGGTGTTCTAGCAGAAAACTGGCATTACTTTCATCCCAAATGGGCAGAACAAGCAAGAAAAACACAAGGAAAATGGCAAGTCTGGGTATCTCAATTCCAACTCAAGATAATCAGGTGACAGAACAGATAATGAATAATCCAGATGAGAGTTCCCAAAAAGCTCTACAAACACTACTGGTAAACATGGTGAAAGAAAAGATTGAAACCCTGCAAAGGACTCAGTGTGAACGTGTTAGGGAGAGAGAGGAGGCAAACCAAAGATCAAAACAGGAAGCTCATGGGCTTGAGAAAGCTACTCAAAGATTGATACTGGAATTGCGTGAGCAGGTTGAGAATACTCAAAGAGAAAGAAAGGAATTGTGTGAGCAGGCTGAGATCAGTCAAAAAGAACTACAGAAGTTACATGAACCTGAGAAATCTAATCAAAGAGTAATACAAGAATTGCAAGAGCTGGATGAGTGTAGACAAAGATCAATAGAGCCATTCATGGAATCCATAAACAGTCACCTGAAAGGAGTCAGGGAGACCACAAAAAGAATATTGAATGGAGCCCAACAGAAGGAATGGGAGTCCAAGGAAACCACAACCAATCAACTAAGTGATTTGAGAGTAAACACTGAACACCAAATTAAGGGAGTAAAGAATTTCATACAAGATCTAAAACAAAGCTCCAACAAAGAATTTGAAGCTATAACAGCCGACCAATTAAAAGGAAAAGAAATGAAAAATAAAGTAGAAAGTCTTGAGAGTAGGTTAGACTATGCAGAAGATTGAATCTTCGGCATTGAAGACAGCCTAGGTATTATAGAGAAAGAACATACAACTATCCAAGACAAATTCAAGAAATATGATAGATCTTTTCAACACTTGGAAGACACCATCAGAAGGTCTTATCTGAGGGAAATGGGTGTAGAGGAGCACATAGAGACAGAAGGTAATTGTCTAGAAAATTTGTTCAACAGGATCCCAGCAGAGAACTTCCCAACACGCAAAAAGATAGGCACATTCAGATACAAGAAGCTTTTAGAACTCTAAATAGACCATACAAGAACAGGACATCCCATTGTCCAATTAATTATAAGCCACACAGGATCAATTCAGACCAAGGAAAGATCCTTAAAGGTGTCAAGGAGAAAAGATCAGTCACCTATAAAGGAAAACCAATTAGAATCACCTCAGATTTCTCAAAAGAGACAATTAATGCAAGAAGAGCCTAGAATGGTGTATGCCATGCTCTAAAGACAAACAACTATCAACCAAGAATAGTGTACCCAGCTAAACTCTCCTTCATAATTGAAGGTCTAATAAAAATCTTCCATAGCAAAGAAAAACAAAAAATATATCTCCAGCAAATCAGCTCTACAAAAGATACTTAAAGATGTCCTAAACATAGAAAAGCAACAAGACCACAATAAAGGCCAAGAAACCACATACAAACAGAATCCAAGAACCATAGAAAGAATCCAGTAGGCACAGCACCCAAGAAGGTGGATAAAATGGCAGGAGCACCCAAATACCTCTCAGTCCTCTCTCTCAATATTAGGGGATGTAACTCTCCAATTAAGTGACATAGACTGTCTAGTTGGTTTAAAATGCAAGATTCTTCTATCTTCTACCTTCAGGAATCACAACTTTCCCATAAAAATCAAACACATTTTGAAAGTGAAAGGCTGGAACAAAATCTACCAAGCAAACGGTCCCCCAAAACAGGCAAGAGTTGCAATCCTAATATCAGATAAAATAGACTTCAAATTAACATTATTGAGAAGAGAGAAAGAAGGTTACTACATACTAATTAAGGGATATCTCTTTCAGGAGGATATTAAAATTCTAAATATTTGCCAAACAATAGGGCACCCAAATTTATCCAAGAAATACTACTGTAAATCTCACATAGAGCTAACGACATTAATTGTTGGGGACTTTAACAAACCACTATCCCCACTAAATAGATCAACTTGGCAAAATCTCAACAGAGAAACCGCAAATCTAAACAAGTGCTTACATCAACTGATTTAGCAGACATCTAGCAAATATTCATCCAGCAGCATCAGAGTACACTTTTTACTCAGAAGGACATGGAACATTTTCCAAATCAAACTTGTCAAAATTCAGAAACATTGAATTCATATCTTGCATTCTATCAGACCAAAAGAGAATAAAATTAGAACTCAACACAAAAAGCCACCAAAGAAAGTCCAGTAAAAGATGGAGGCTGAAAAACACACTGTTCAAACACCAGTGGATCATGGAAGAGCTTAGAATCGAAGTTCAAATATTCATATTATTCAACAAATACTAGCACAGAGATTTTCTGCTCCTCTGGGACACAGAAAAGGCACGATTCAGAGGCAAGTTTATAGCTCTGAGTTCCTGTATTAACAAATTGGAGAGACCTGGAACCAACAATTTAATGAGATCTGACACTCCTTGAAAAAGAGAATCAAGATAAACCCCAATCCAGTTGATGGAAAGAAAGAATTAAAATTCAATCAGAATTAAAAGAATTAGAATCCAAAAAACCATATGATGAATCAACAAAATGAGAAGGTTCTTCAAAATTTAACAAAAATGACAGACCCTTAAAAAAGAAGAAGAAGAGAACACACACAAATTAATAAACTCAGAGATGAGAATGGAAACATCACTACAAAAACAACCAAGATTCAGAACATTATAAAGGAATACTGCTCAAAACTTTATGCTAATATGTTTGAGAACTTGGCAGAAATGGACATTTTCCTGGCAAATATTGACCTGCAGAAACTAAGATGAGTTAAACCATCTTAACAGGCCCATATCAAGCATTGAAATAGAAAGGGCAATAAGAGAACTCCCATCTAAGAAAAACCCAGGAATAGATGGTTATACAGCAGAATTCTACAAGGCCTTCAAAGCAGAGCTCACACCAATACTCCTCCAACTCTTCAATGAAATTGAAAGAGAAAGTTCACTACCAAACTCTTTCTATGAAGCCATCATAACCCTCATCCCCAAACCCCCATCAAAGAAAGAGCACTATAGACCCATTTCTTTGATGAACATTGATGCAAAGCCTCTCACCAAAATTTTGGCTAATCAACTTCAACAATTCATCCAAAAAATCATACACCATGAGCAAACAGGATTCATTTCAGGGATGCAAAGCTGCTTCAATATGCACAAATCAATTAACATAATTCATCACATCAACAAGAGCAAGGATAAGAACCACATGGTTATCTCAATAGTTGCAGAAAAAGCCTTTGACAAGATCCAACACCCCTTTATGGTGAAGGTCCTGGAAAAATTAGGAATCTATGGAACACTCCTCAATACAATAAAGGCTGTGTATGACAAAACTACAGAAAATTCTGGAACCAGACAAGGAGGCCCACTCTCTCTACTCCTCTTCAATCTAGTATTAGAATGCCTATCTACAGCAATAAGACAAGATGCAAACATAGAGAGGAACCCAATAGGGAAAGAAGAAGTATAACTTTCCCTCTTTGCAGATGACATGATCTTGTATTTAAAGACCCCGCTCCCAAGTTACTCAAGGTTACTCAAAACTTGGGCAAACTAGAAGGGTATGAAATTAACCCTCAAAAAATCAATGGCTTTTCTGTATGCCAACAATGAGAAAATTGTGGCTGAAATTAGGAAAGCAACTCCATTCTTAATAGCCCCACAAAAAATAAAATACCTATGAATCAACTTAATCAAAGGAGTGAAGGACCTCTATGATCAAAACTTTAAATACCTGAAAAAGGAAATCAAAACAAACTTAGAAAGTGGAAAAACTCCCATGTTCCTAGATTGGAAAGATCAAATCGTGATAATGGCAATACTTCCCAATGCTATCTACAAATTGAATGTGAATATTCCAACCTCATTCTTCAAGGACATAGGAAAGGCAATCCAAAATTCATATGGAACAATAAAAGACCCTGAATAGCAAAAACGATCCTTATCAGAAAGAACAGTGTTGGAGGAAAATCAGTACCAAATTTCAAACTCTTCTACAAAGCCATAGTAAGCAAAACAGCTTGGTACTGGCACAAGAACCGACCTCAGGACAAATGTAATAGAATTGAAATGAACCTAAAGACCTACAGCCATCTAATCTTTGATAAGCAAGCTGAAAAAATAGAATGGAAGAAAGACAGCCTCTTCAGTAAATGGTGCTCTCAAAATTGGTTAACTACTTGTAGAAAAATAAATCTAGATCTTTATATATCACCCTGTAGCAGAATCAACTCCAAATGGATCAAAGACCTCACAATATGAAGACACTCAGAAAACATTACAGGATGGAATAGGAGAAACCCTAAATCTCCTTGGTACAGGCCGAAAATTGCTTAATAGAGACCCAGAAACACAACAAATCATAGAAAGGTTGACAAATGGAACTGCATGAAATTGCAGAGCTTCTATATGGCAAAGGACATAGCTAGCAAGATACATAGAAAGTCCACAAATTGGGAGAAGATCTTCACTAGCCATACAATGGACAAGGGTCTCATATCTAAAATATATCTGGAACTCCAAAAAATTAAATCCCCCAAAAACAAATCCTAAAAGAATCAACAGCCCAATAAATAAGTGGGCTAAAGGCTTAAAGAGAAACTACTCTGAAGAGGAAGGAAAGATTGCCAATAGACACATGAAGAAATGCTCAACCTCCCTAGCTATAAAAAATGCAAATCAAAACAACATTGAGATACCACCTCACCCCAGTTAGAATGGCTATAATCAAGAACTCTAATAACAACAGATGCAGGAGGAGATGTGGATAGGGGAACCCTACTGCATTGTTGGTGGTAGTGTAAACTTGTTCAACCACTTTGGAAAGTGGTATGGAGGTTCCTCAAAAGACTTCATATGGAGCTCCCCTATGACCCAGCAATCACACTTTTGGGCATTTACGCACATGATCACAAAGAAGACCACACTAAAACTCCCAGCACAACTGTGTTTATGGCAACATTATTTACCATAGCTAAGCTTGGAACCAACTCACATGCCCCTCAGTAGATGAATGGATCAATAAATTGTGGTATATATACACAATGGAATTTTTTGCCTCCATCAGAAAGAATGACATTGCCCCATTGTTAGGAAAATGAAAGTCTTGGAAAAAATTATATTAAGTGAAGTAAGCCTAGGCCCAAGTACACATAGGCCCCATGGTTTCCCTTATTGGTAATAAATAGGATATGTCTGAGACAAGCAGAAAAAGTATGATTCGTTGATGTTAGGTGAAATGTACCACAAGATAAGCATTCAAATATTTTTTCTTTCGTGTGATTGTTTCTAACATATTTATATGATGAATTTTTGTTGCTTTGTATGTCCCTTCCCCACAATATAGCTCCTGTTTTCACTGTATTTTATGTTGGTATAGTTTGTGGAGGGGAAGGGAAAAAACAAGTCTTTTAAAAAAGGATAGAGTTGGACCCATTGTAACAATGAGATGTACAAGATGTTATGTCGAAAAATGAACTTTAAAATTTTCGCAAGGCGGGGCATAATGGGGGGGAGGGGCAGGAGGGATGAGATGGAAAGGGATAGGAAGTGGAAACAAAAGAGGAGGCAACAATGCTAGGTAAGAAATGTACTCATTATCTTGCCCATGTAATTGAAGCTCTTCTGTATGGTATTTACAGAATTAAAAAAAAAAACCTTCATACCTATTAATGGTATACAAATTCTATGTGCTTAGAAGGGTCCTTTTATTTTCACAGCCATTTTTGGCATACACAGACATATCATGGATTATATGAAGATTATACATTTCCAGATGCTTGCCAGGAGGAGTAAAACCTATAGTTTTTTTTTTTTTTTCAGAGGCTTCCCATTTCATGAAAGAAATATGGTGCTTGATGCAGGATTTCACAAAATTATATTGCTAGGAAGAACTTAAAAAGTCATCTAACATTACAGAGATGAGGGAGATGAATTGATCTCTTGAATAATTTACTTTTGGGTCAAATAAGAGCAGGCTGCCAAAAAGAGAGTAGACTTTAGAGAAACATGATGAGTTGTATGTAAATAGGTGCTTAGCTGATTTTGTTAATTTGTGAACTAATACTGGGAAATAAAGTACAGCAAGGTAAAAAAATAAAGAACTCTGCATTGAAATACTCATTTGTGTGTGTGTGTGTGTGCACACGTGCCTGTACACACACGTGCATGTTCATGTGCTCATGCATGCATTCATCATTCCTGCTCTAAGCATCTGTGCCCAAGGTAGTGGTCTACCACTTGAGCCACTGCTGCACTTCTGGTTTTTTGGAGATAATCACATGTTTTTTCATGATTGTACTGGCTTTGAAAAGTGGTTTTCAGATCTCGGCCTCCAGAGTAGCTAGCTAAGCTGATTCACCCTCTGAGTAGCTAGCTAAAATTCTGTTTGTCCTCTATGCTTCATTGCTCTTTTATTCTTTTCCTGAGGTAATCACAAACCTGTCATAAAAATGTCTAATTGCTTTAAAAATACTGTTAATGTTTGGCACCAGGGGCTCCAATCTGTACTCTTAACTACTTAGGAGGCTTGAGAACAGAAACCAGGCCAAATTTTAGGGGAGTTCCTTCTCAATCTATAGCTGGGTGCATTGGATCATTTCCACCATCCTGCACTATCTAGTGACTAAGATTGGAAGGACTTCAGGATCCAGGAAGCTAGACAAGTTGGTGTGCAACTCTGATGCCATTGATGATGGGAAACATAAAAGGACAGATCAGGTGCATGTTCTTGTGGAAAGGGAACTCTTATCCTAAAATTAACCACTGACATAAGGCCAGCCTAGCAAGAACAATACCCCAATTTGAAATCCTCACAATTTTCCAAAACAAAAATAAGTACATACATTAACATCCCAAAACTTAGTACAATCTGTTCTTTGCTCTAATATCATCTTTATCTGATTATCATATGACATGACAGAATAGTTTCTTCATTAAACTTATGATATATTTTAAAAGACCTAGAAAATTCTTTCTCACTTATTAAGTGCAAACGAATGGCATATTACCTCATTTCTTACATATTTGACTGCCACTAAAAATCCATTCAATGATTAGTATAGTAATATATTCTGATTTATTACTTTATTTGTAACAGTTGTTAAGCATGTTGCTTTTCTGCTGAAGTATAAGTATTTAAATAGTCTTAACATAGGGTGCTATATGCTGAGTCCTGGGAAAGAGTGCTACGTGCTGAGTTTTTCAAAGCATGCCGTGCACTGAGTCCTATACACGGCATGCTATGGACTCCCTCCTTCAAAGGGTGCTGTGTGCTGAGTCATCCCAAAGACTACTATATGCTAAGTACTTCAAAGGACACATTGTGCTGAGTCTTTTACTTAGTGTGCTTTGTGCTGTTTTTTGAAGTATGCTGTGTGCTGAGTCATCCCAAAGGGTGCTATGTTCTGAGTCCTTGAGAGGTAGTTTTCCCCAACAATCTCTCTCAGTCTCTCAGTCTCTCAGTCTCTCTCTCTGTCTCTCTCTCTCTCACTGGGTCACTGTGCACGTTCTTGATATGTGGAGTGGAGAGGCTTGGAGGAGAGTCTCCTCTAGTGGTGGGGCTGAGGGGATATTCTGTCCCCTGAGCAAGTGCTAGGGTTGGCGGGGAGTTCAGAGCTGAGGTGAGGCTGTAATTCCCATGGCCTGGAAGCCTTAAGGCCCAGTCAGGGCTGATCATTTGGGCAAGGGTAGGGGGCGGAGCCAAGGCAAAGAGGGGACTGGGCAGAGGGGAGGAGGAGGCAGGGTCCGGGGGCCTCACTGTGGAGTCAGCAGTGGTGGCCAGGGTCTCCCAGGGGCAGGTGTACGTGTGCAGAGGATGTGAGGTGGCCTGCAAGAGGAGTGGAAGTAGAGAGAGAGAGCAGAGAAGAGCGAGGATAGGCAGAAGGGTAAGTGGCTTCACATGCTCTGTTCGTGGATCAATAGAAAAATAGCCAAAAGGAGAATAAAGGAAACAAATGTACAGCCAAGAAGAATATAGTTAGAATAAAGGTAGAGGCAATAAAGGTGCAGCCAAGGGTACAGAAAGCCTTGAACCATCACCCCCTTCCTGCAAGCATGCTTCCATGAAGCTTATGCTTTGTCTGGCATGATCTCTCATGCAGATTCAGCAGGAGGTGTCATGGCATTTCTTCCTTTTTTATTTTTTAATTGAAGCTCATGAATGTCTTGGTGCACAGAAGAGATAAATCTAAAGATCATCCAGAAAATGACTGGAAATATAAGAATAAGAATTGGGAGAATTGATCTGACAATGGTAATTATAATTATTACATTAATCCAATCCAAAGGATTGAGGGCCTTCACGTTATGCTTAAATAATGCTGCCAAAGATTGTAAATTTTTTACATCTAAATGAGCTTTACTAACTGCTGTAATTTTATCCTGTAAAGCCTCCATAACATGAGAGATATCTTTATCACTCCAGACTCCTACCAAATGATTTTTGGTGGCATTCCAATTAAAAGGAAAGTTATATTTTAGAACAGTAACACAGATATATTTAAAACTAGCATGACATTTAATTGAGAGTTGTGTTTTTAAATTTTTAACTTCCTGACCTATAGCTAGAACCACTTCCTCCAGAGCATCTATTTTCATTTCTAACTTTTTATCTATAATTTGTTGTTCTGCTAGGGCTAATGAAACATATTTGTTTAAATCAGAAACAAAATGAGCAGTGTTTACTTCATTTACTAAGGCTGCTGTAGAAATCGCTAAAGAGCTAATTATTGTTAATAAAGCACTTATTCCTAAAATCAAGGCTGCAACAAAGTGTTTTGGCTGCAACATAATATCCAGAATTTTCAGCATTTGTAAAGCAGAATTTTTAAACCAAGGGTCATTTTATAGATCTACACGTAACATTACATATGAAGGTCTTTTTAAAATAAAAATTACAGAATATGTTTTACCAGAGAAGAAGTAAGACAATTAGTAAAAATATAATCCTTACAGCTAATATAATAAGATTTTCCTTGATTAATAATGATTAAATTATCTAGTTTTCTAGCTAAAATTTCCATAGGATAATCTACACATGCTCTTACCCCAATTCAGTTCTCTTAGTTTCTTTAGGCTTTTTCAGTAAAATCATGTTTGTTGCTGCAAAACGTCTAAACAAATACAGATGAATGTCCATTTTATTGTGAAAGGGAGAGTGACTTACCAAAACGGAAGCCACCCACGCTGGAGTGAGCCATCTTTTCAGGGGTTCCCCGTGCGTATCAGGAGCATAGCCATTAAACTTTCCTGAATTATGTTTTAAGTAGGCGGCATAATCATCATCAGGGTTAGCAATGGAAAAATCAAAAATACTATCTGGTGCCCCATAGGGTTGTAAAAAGAGGCCTTTTGAAATCCACATTCTCACCATTTCAGTGAGGTAATTAATACATCCCCAAAGTGATCTTTGTCATGATATTTTTGTAGGCAGTTACCTAAATGTATATGCCTCTTGGGAATGAAACAGATTCATTATAAGTATGAAAGCCTAATGTCATCATGCCAATTTCCCACATCAATCTTTTTTTGAACTTTTTATCATTGGATTGATCAAGGGTATCAGTCAAAAAAGTTCTATAGTTTATAGGCAAACACCCGTGGAGATTTTCTCCTGATAGCGTTATGCTAAATGGAGTGGTATCTGTCATTCCTTCATAATTAATTTTTTGAGAAGTTGTTTGAGAAGTCATATGAGAATTAGAATAGTCCTCCAAACCCCCTAGCAGGTCACTGTTATTTGTCATTACTTGTATTATATCCTCATCCCCCCACTCCATCCCACAGGATGTAGAAGAGGAGGATTAGGAACATATGTCCAGTATTGTTCTCCTGAAACAGACACTTCCTGCACAGCACTAATGGCAAGCATAGCAATAAACGTATTTTCTACAGTGATAGTCTTTCCTATAGAAACAACAATCTCCTCCGCAGAATGGGCGAGCTTCTTAATTTATTCCCAGGTTGGTGGTTGGGCTTCTTTTGTTGTCTTCGCCTGTTGAGGAGAAAGGTGAAGACTTTTGAGCTTTGGCATCGCTTTCTTCATTTGCATCTTCTGTTTTGTTTTTTTTTCCTGGGTTTCTCTTATTTTTTTATTTTTTTATATTTTTTTTAAATTTTATTTTATTTTATTTGAGAACATACTGTACAGAGGGGCTACAATTACATGGGCAGGATAATGCATATATTTCTTACCAAGCATTGCAGCCTCCTCCTTTGTTTACCCTTCACCTCCCTTCCCAGCCTCCCCCCTCTCCCCACCTAATTATACCCCCCTCCCCCCCCCCACACTGACATTGTAAAGTTGGTTTTAACATGACATTTTGTACTTCTCATTGTTGCAACAGGTCCACCTGAATCCTTAAACGACTTGTTTGTCCCCATCTCCTCCACATGTTATACTGACATCAAATATAGTGAAAGTGGGGGTTACACTGTGGGGGAGGGACATACAAAGCAACAAAGAAATAATCTTATAAATGCGTTAGAAACACATGCATGAAAGAAACGAAAACATTAAAATACATATTTAAGGGTTCATTTTCCTAACATCACATTATCTGACCTTTTCCGCTTGACTCATACCTATACTAGATATTGCAAATAAGGGAAACCATGGGACCTATGCTTCTTTGGGCCTGGCTTACTTCACTTAATATAATTTTTTCCAAACCTTTCCATTTCCTAACAAATGGGGAAATGTCATTCTTTCTGATGGATCCATAGAATTCCATTGTGTATATATACCACATTTTCTTGATCCATTCATCTACTGAGGGGCATCTGGGTTGGTTCCATATCTTAGCTATGGTAAATAATGCTGCAATAAACATAGTTGTGCTGGTAGCTTTAGTGTGGTCTTGTTTGTAAACATTTGGGTAAATGCCCAAAAGTGGCATTGCTGGATCATAAGGGAGATCTATGTGAAGTCTTTTGAGGAACATTCATACTGCTTTCCAAAGTGGTTGAACAAGTTTACATTCCCACCAACAATGAAGTAAGGTTCCTTTCTGTCCACATCCCCTCCAGCATCTGTTGTTGTTAGAGTTCTTGATTTTTGCTGTTCTAACTGGAGTGAGGTGATATCTCAATGTTGTTTTGATTTGCATTTCTTTTATGGCTAGGGATGTTGAACATTTCTTCATGTGTCTATTGGCCATCCTTCTTTCTTCTTCAGAGAAGCTTCTCTTTAAGTCTTTCACCCACTTATTTATTGGGCAGTTGTTTCTTTGAGGATTTGTTGTTGGGTGGTTTAATTTTTTGAGTTCCAAGTATATTTTAGATATGAGACCCTTGTCCGTTGTATGGCTAGTAAAGACCTTCTCCCAATCGGTGGGCTTTCTATTGATCTTGCTAGCTATGTCATTTGCCCTGCAGAAGCTGTGCAACCTTATGCAATCCCATTTGTCCAACCTTTCTTTGATTTGTTGTGCTTCCGGGTCTCTATTCAGAAAATTTCGGCCTGAGCCAAGGAGACCTATGATTTCTCCTATTCCATCCTGTAATGTTTTCAGAGTGTCTGCTTTGAGTTCAAGGTCTTTGATCCATTTGAAGTTGATTCTGGTGCAGGGTGATATATAAGGATCTAGCTTTAGTTTTCTACATGTAGTTAACCAATTTTGCCAGCACCATTTACTGAAGAGGTTGTCTTTCTTCCATTCTATTGTTTTAGCTTCCTTATCGAAGATTAGATGGCTATAGGTCTGTAGGTTCATTTCTGGGTTTTCAATTCTATTCCATTGGTCCTGAGGTATGTTCTTATGCCAATACCAAGCTGTTTTGATTACTATGGCTTTGTAGTAGAGTTTGAAATTTGGTATTGATATTCCTCCAGCAGTGTTCTTTCCGTTGAGGAGCGTTTTTGCTATTCGGGGTCTTTTATTGTTCCATATGAATTTTTGGATTGCCTCTTCTATTTCCTTGAAGAATGAGGGTGGAATTTTGATAGGTATTGCGTTGAATTTGTAGATAGCCTTGGGAAGTATTGCCATTTTCACGATGTTAATCTTGCCAATCCAGGAGCATGGGAGGTTTTGCCATTTTTTAAGTTCTGTGTTGATATCCTTTTTCAAGATTTTAAAGTTTTCATCATAGAGGTCCTTCACTTCTTTGGTTAAGTTAATTCCTAGGTATTTTATTTTTTGTGGGGCTATTACAAATGGAGTTGCTTTCCTAATTTCAGCCACACTTTTCTCATTGTTGGCATATAGAAAAGCCATTGATTTTGGGGGGTTAATTTTATAACTTGCTACTTTGCCAAAGTTTTGATCAGCTTGAGTAATTTGGGAGTGGAGTCTATGGGATTCTTTAAATACAAGATCATGTCATCTGCAAAGAGGGAGAGTTTTATTTCTTCTTTCCCTATTTGGATCCCTTTATGTCTGCATCTTGTCTTATTGCTGTAGCTAGGCATTCTAATACTAGATTGAAGAGAAGTGGAGAGAGTGGGCATCCTTGTCTTGTTCCTGAGTTAAGAGGAAATGGCTTTAGTTTTTCACCATTGAGTATAATGCTGGCTGTAGGTTTGTCATATTTTTGTAGGGCACACAAGTCGGTTGCGATTCCAGATGGGTGACTCGGCTCCTGTGGAAATACACATGTATACCCTCTTCCCGAGGTGATTAATACATCAGGCCCTTTCCAGGTGCCTGTTAGCAAATCTTTCCTTTTAACTTTTGGCTGAACTTCAAATCCAATTTCGCTCCAATGTTTTTGCGTAAGTGTAAGATTTTGTTGATTAGTATTAAGGTGATTAATTACAAATAAAGCCTGATGGTTTATCTAGTTAATAAGTCAGCCATTATTTTTCCAAATGAAAGAGGACCTGGTAAATTTGTATGTCTCTTATGTGTTCAATAAATAATTTTTCTTTTCTAAGTTGAATTAATTTTTGTAACTGTTTTAACAAGTCTATAATTTTTGATTGTCCTGATAAAAGAGCTGTCTCTATGGCAGGAAATAAGTTAACCACATGCTTAGAGTCTGTGTAAATGTTATGCTGCTGGGGAAATATGGTTAAAGCTAAAATTACAGCAATAATTTTCGCCTGTTGCTCTGAAATGTCAGATCCCTTTTAATAATAGGGAAGTGGTCTGGAATATATACCACCGATGTTCCATTTGAGAACCCATCAGTAAAAACTGTTAGGGCTCCTTCAAAAAGTGTTGTTACCACTAATGGAAAAATGGTTTTTACCTCTTCCACAAATTTTAATGAAGGATGTTGAGGAATATGAAATTTTATTTGTCCTGTATAATTTAATAATGCTAATTTCCAATTCTCATCATTCCGTAATAATATTTTAATTGTTTTTTATTATAAGTTATAATTGTATTATACATTTATTTCTCAAGTAACTCTCAGGACCTACTCCTTGCCTTGACAATGAGTTGGCTGCACAAATATACATAAGAAGCTATCATTCTTGTCTGACTGTGAGGCAAGTGAAGCCATTCCAGGACTCCATCTTGCCATAAACATCTTGTATAAGATGTCTTTAATATTATAATATCCCAGTCTTTATTATAGTCTAATTGGACTACTTTTGCTTGTAACTTTTCTTCCACCAATGAAATTTTTCTAACATTATTGGAGTGAATTGTCTCTTAGATTTAGGATTAGAATCCCCTTTTAAGGCTTCAAACAATGGGTGTAATTCTCCTGTGGTAATTTTCAAGTAGGGTCTAACCCAATTTATGTTTCCTAGTAATTTTTGAAAATCATTTAATGTTTTTAATTTATCTAGCCTAATACTAATTTTTGTGACATGATGTATTATTTTTCCTAAATAATTTAAAGGTTTATTATGTTGAATTTTATCTGGAAAATTAGCAAACCAAAGTTGGTTAATTGCTCAATGGTTAATTGTTAAAATTTGTTCTGTTAAATGTTTACTTTCAGCAGCTATTAAAATATCATCCATATAATGAATAATATAAGCATTAGAAAACTCTTCCCTAGTTTTTTGTAAAGCTTTATCCACAAATTTTTGACACAATGTAGGAGAATTTTTCATGCCTTGTGGCAAGAACTTCCACTTATATCTCTGCCAGGGCCTTTTCAAATTACATGAGGGCACATGAAATGCAAATCTTTGAAAATCATTAGGATCCAATTTTATTGTTTAAAAAATCCTGAAAATAAATTATTATTATATAATGTCCTTTAGGAACAGCCACAGGAAATGGAAGTCTTGGCTGAAGAGCCCCCATGTCATACATGGTGTTATTAATGGCTCTGAGGTCTTGTAACAACCTCCATTACGCAGATTTTTTTTTAATTACAAAAATTGGAGTATTCCAAGGGCTATTGGATTCCTATAAATATCCTTTTTGTATTTGCTCATATACCAATTGTCCTACAGCCTGTATCTTCTCTTGAGTTAGGGACCACTGATCAACCCACACAGGATGATCATTTTTCCATGATATTGCATCAGCAAACTTCTCATCAGCGGCCCCTATGAAAAAATTTGTACAGTAAAGGAATCTGCAGTAACGAATTTTAGTTCAATGTTTTGCAAAATGTCTCTGCCCCATAATGTAAGGGCAAAGAAGATATAGTATAAGGTTGAAAGTTTCCAAATCTATTTTCACACTCCCACTTTAAAATTTTTGAACTTTGAGCAACATTGTTAGCCATACCCAATCCCATTAATGTAGATTCTGTCTTCATAATTGGCCAGGATGAGGGCCAGTCTTTTCCTGAAATACATGTTGGTTTGCCCCTGTGTCCAAGAGACCTTAATAGGCTTTCTATCCACTTTTATAGTTTTCATGGGTCGATCCTTAGAAATAGATTGTACCCAGGCCACAGTTTCTGTGGAACTGAAACCTCCTGTACCTCGATCTTGTTTTAGGATTTGATTTGGAAGATGGACATAATTTAAAATTAAGATTTGAGCTAATTTTTGATCCATATGTATTTGCATATTTTTCAAAGACCTTACCATTACATTAATTTCCCGTTGGTAATCTGCATCAACTACTCTGGGTAATACCTCAAAGTTTTGTTATAATTTGAGCTTCTACCAATTATCAAGCCCACAGTTCCTTCAATTACAGAACCGTAAACTTGAGTTTCTATTAGCTGAACAGCATGCATGATAGAGATAATGTAATCTCTTTTTGCTTCCAGATCAAACCCTGCACTTCCTGGAGTAGCTCTTGGCAAATCCCATACTGTAAATGGAGGAGACAAAGGATTTAATGGAACTGATCCCTTAGGGGATTTTTGTGTAACAGTAGGTGTTTCCCCTCTTTCGTTTAAGGGGCTGATGGAGCATCCCTCTTCTTGTTTTTTGTCTCCTTTTCTTCTACTGTTAGGAGAATTCTATCCTTATGATATTTTGATCTACACTCGTTTTTCCAATGATTGCCTTTCTTTCATCATGGACAAAGTCCAGGCACTTTACCCTTTTTATTGTTACTAGGTTTATTTTGCTTTTGTTGAAAATATGTACTCATGTGTTCTGACTGGCCACATGAAAAACAGACCCCATTTGTGGCCTGAGGTCGTGTCTTATGTAATTTTTGTTCATAAGCACTGAATGGTTCTCCTTTCATTGTTGCAGCATATGCCATTCCTTGAGTGACTGCTGGTGAGGCATCTATGCATGATTTAACATTATCTTGCAATGATCCCGTCAGTAATTGTAAAGTATTTAATACATAACTTTTCATACTTGTTACCTCCTCCCTCATTTTTCTCACAGTTTTCCTTCTCCTCAATACCTCTCTCAAGTTGATATGTACATTTCCCATATATTGTCTTGTGAGCATTGCTATTCCGTTGGTTTGCCCTTTGTCTTTTTTCTCACCATTTTGTTTTTCCTCTTCCATTCCCTAATTAAGGTAAATGTATACACAAAATACAGGGTACCAAAATCAGGGGGATAAACCATACGGAGAAAACCCAAAACAAAATAGAAATCATATACTACATTAAAAACAGCAACCACAAAAAGAAAAAAAAGCCTCTGTTTTCATATCTTGGAGTTCATTTTGCTCTGCTTCAGCTTATATTGTAATATGTATGCAATACAAAGCCACTGGAAAAGAATCGTTGCATGGACAGTATATCATGAAAACAACGTTAACAGTTTCTGATGGTAAAGGTGGAATTAGGATTGTTGAATTCACGATTCTGATAAAGGAATTTCAAAAGTGTTTTACAATTATGACAGGTAAATTTTAATTCTTCAGTATTTTTAACAACTTAGCCTATTAAGAAAATTTAAAATTGCCTGGGAAAAGAGGCTTTCATGCAAAGAAATCCATAGAGACTTAGTGGAGAGAGAGCAATGTGGGTGAAGATGGCTCATCAAACAAACAAACAAACAAACCAATAAACCTCAGAAAACATGCTGGAAATCCTGTAGGTTCCCTTGAAAATGTCCTTACCCAGGAAATATATTTTAAGTTTGTGAAACAAGGTTGTAGTGGAATTTAAATTCAAAGTTAAAAAAAAAAAAAAAACAGACATCAAAATTTGTGAATTGACCTATAATTACCAAACTGTAATTCTCTGAAAAATATATTTTGAGTCAAAATATTTAGACAGAAAGTGTCCTGCACAATGAAAGAATGTATTGGGTTTACATTTTTCTGTTTGTAATTCTTTCCACAATGTCTTTGCACATGAAGCATTGAAACACAGAAAAAAAAAATCTGATAGGATAATTCAAACCAATGATTTCACATTTCTAAGTGGCTCACAAAAAATAATATCCTTATTAGGATGAGATAGTGAACACTTCTCTTATTACATAAGCCAAAAATTTTGGGATCAGAAAAGAATTGATGAAATGAAAAATGTAAGAAAACTCTTTTTAGAACCCAAGCTAAGCATATTGGCTTCAACAGTGGAGAGAGGCCAAAACTTTTTGATATAGATTCTCTTAATATTTTAGCTACCTAAAGTGATTTTACAGAGCCTATTTGCCTCACTACGATGTAGAACAGATTGAATGAAGACATGAAAATAAATTACACATCCGAATGAGGCAACTTAAAAGAGTTTTAAATGAGAAACAATGAAGATGGAGCAATGGGGGAGGCTGTATAGTCCTTCAGCTTCACTAAACTTGAAGCCAAGAAGCTGTGATTCATTGGAAATCAGGAAAGAACTAAGAGGAGGACATAGAAGTAGGACATAGAAGCATTGTCCTTTGTAACAGACACTGTCATCCAAAGTATGGATGATTTAACTCTATTCTCCTCGATACATCTTGTTGAACAAATGCAAGACCAAGAGAAAAATAATCAATTGAAATAATTTTGCAAAGAATAACTTCACTTTTCCTGATATTATATCTAAAGAGAGACTTAAGAGAAAAGATAAAAAGTGGAGTATACTTTGGTTTCCTCTAAGCATCTTGTTACCAAAATATATCTTTGAGGTTAGAAACGATTGAACCCAAAAGTGGTGGAATACTTATTTTTGTTGGCAATTTAGATACAAGAAGAATTTCAAGGTTAAAAAAAAGAAAAAAGTATAGTCAAATATTTGTGATCACAGCTTCTTGGACTGTGTTTTGGAGACAAAGTTTTACATTAGAGTTTGTCCTCATTAACATAGAAGTTGGGTATTCATGACAACCAAATTCAAGAGGGAAGTTTAATGGACTCGCTAGGAAAGTAAAACGAAAACCAGTAGAAAACCCAAAAGTGGTATTGTAGCTCAAGAGGTAGAGTGCTTGCCTTGAGCTGAAGAGCACAGGGACAGCACACAGGCCCAGAGTTCCAGCCCCATGACCAACAAAAACAAAAACAAAAAATAAATCAAATTAGTAACAGAAACTGAGAAAACCTTGATCGTTCATCTCATATAATGGGTGGGAGAAGAAGGGCAACAAGAAACTTAAAGTGTTCTGTAGTGACCGCCTACTTGACCAGCGAGGAAAAACGACCACCACACACCAGGAGTCTTCTCAGATCACGCTTTATTGGAGAGCCTTTTAGTTGTAGGAGAGCTTGGGCGCGAGAGAGCGTGCACCCGAAACACAGCCGCTTATATAGGGAATTCGAACACGGGTCTTTTCTATTGTTGGTCGCCTGCCTTTTACCGTCACCAGGTGTCATGGGATTGGCTGGGGACACTACCGGGCTCGCGCACGCGCACAGCCCAGGCGTCCCGCCAAGCACCGTCTGGAGTGGTAATCCTCAAAACTGCAAGGGAGTGGGCGGAGTCTCGCCTCGGCTCCCTACAGGGTTCTACATCTATGGCCAGGCAAATGTGTTAGTCATGTTCTTGGTGATAAGGATTACAGGTGAAAATGATTGATTTAGGGGAAAAAACTCTCTGATAGTTCTAACGTTTATATTAAACAGATGCAAAGATTGATCTGTTTAGATATCATCAAAATATCCATGACCATGAATATGAAAAAGAATGATAAAATTGGGGGCATAATTAAAGAGAAGAAGAAAAGAAAAATTATGAAATAAGTGTAGCAATGTGAGCACCAGTGTGGAAAAGATTGGAAGAAAGAGATAAGGAAACAAAAAAGTAATAGAAACAGATTTACAGAAGAAAAGAAAAGAAAGAATTTACAGGAAGAAAAGGTCAAAACTGTTACAGAAACATTGAAGGAAATATGCTATTTGGATTTGAAAACTAAAAGGACATAGACAAGTTCAATATGAACAGTGTTTTGGTGAACTGGTAGAGATGTAATTCATATTGATGAAATTTTGAGATATGAATGTGAAGCCATAAAATTCTAGATCCATTAATTCAACAGATCCTTTTTATTTTAAATGTTGGGAACAAATGCTTTTATTCTGACCTTAGAAGAACTAATGAGCTCCAAGAAAATGTCTCTAAGAAGCCTTTCAATTCAAATATCACTGTTTGTCTCAAAATGCCTTAAATTCTACATCTTCTAATGTTGGCATAGAGTTACCCTGTGGAAATTTTATCCTCAGAGAGTGAGTACTACCCTATTGGTTAACATGGACAAAGTACCTTCATAAATAGACTGGGTGTTTGCAAACAAGAAATGGTAGCTGAACAATGTTCTTAGCAGTTTGTACAGATGAAATGGAAATAGAGCAATCAAAAGGAACATGCAAAAAAACAAAGGCACAAAATAGAATGTGCCAAGGAAATGCTGAGGTACAATTTCAAATAATGTGCTCAGGTGTGAGGGTGTGTTCAAAGTACAGCGTCAGACAATATACTTGGATACCCTGAGAAAAAACTGCATTAAACTATTCTGGGATTATCATACAAGTAGAAACCTGTTACACTGACTCTCTAATCAGTCACAACATCATCAATTTAGGGAGTATTTTCCAAGTGCATACTGAGAAAAAGAGGGCTCATCACAATAAGTGTTCAGGTTGAAGTAATGACAATCACATAACTTTTCTTATAAGTCTTGATTTATTTTGGAACATTAAAGTGGGAAAAAGCAAAGTAAATATTTTGCATGTATCTAAATTAAGTGGGACGAATTATATTGGTCTCTCTTTAACTTTGAAGTTATAGGTTATGTTTTTTTATACTCTACGTTGGGCCAATGATCTGCTTTCAGTTATTTTCTTCTCTTCCCCTTCTTTTGCCCTTCCACTTAAAGAGACATACTTGAGCTTGCATTTCTAAATCCTTCAAAATTATCTGAATTTCTCCATACTTCTGTCAGCCTCCTATATCTTTCTCAAGAGAATATCTTCTTACTACCATTTTTTTTATCCCATATGATATTGGATATCTTCCTGCCTAATTCAGTGCAAGATACACATTAGGCTCATCCATATATCTCAACACTTGTACCACCATAAAATCCTATCCTACTTAGAAAGCATGATTTTAGTATGTCTGGGGAGGTGACATCTGTCATTTTTGAATGAGCATAATTGATACTTACATGCAAGCATGTTTTAAACCAATATGCCTCTCAGTAGATGAATGAATTGGCATGTCCATTGCGGTGCTGTGGGCTGTGGCAGGGATGAGAAAGAAAAATGGTTGGCTACCTTCGGTTATTAAACCTGGGTCCCAGGGCTGTCCAGATGGAGTTTCCCTGCATAAGGTAAGCATTTTTATAGGAATTCCTTTATTGTCTATTTTTTATCTACACACACTTGCCCAGTGCTTTCCTTTTTATATTTAGGGAAAATTCCTGGTCCTCTCTTGTTAACATCAGTAGCCTTTTTACAGTTCTTTATATGTCCCATTTGACCACATCCAAAACATTTTAGATTAGATGGTTTGTAAAGCATGCAAGGTAGTGGGCATAGTTTCAGCAAACAACTGCAAACGCCTGGTTTCGGATGTAATGTCTTTACACGCCCTTAAATATGTATTTACATCCACAGATTCTTTAATAGGCAATAGAGCTCGTTTACAGTCCTCATTAGCATTCTCATAAGCCAACATGCCTAGTAGTTGTTGCAGTGCAGCCTCTCCCACAACAGTATGTTCCAAGGTCAGTGTCAATCATGATAAAAATTCAACATAAGGTTTATTAGGTTTTTTAATTACTTTAGTCCAGGAGCCATAACGCTCTCCTACCAGCTGAATCCTCCCCCATGCCTCAATACCTATGTCTCATAACTGCTCATGGATCTCTTCAGGAGAGTTCACTTGCATATGAGCATGTGCATATGGTTCTGTTCCACTCAACATAGGGCAGGTTATGATCTGCAGGCGTGGATTATTGCTCTGTGCATTTTGCCTAGTCCTTTCTGTATATAACTCAGTAAAATACATTTGCCATTGTAGGTATTCAGGTTCCTTAAGCAAGGCTCTACAAAGCATCTTCCAATCCTCGGAAGCAAAATTATCGGGCAAGCCCATTAAGTAATTCCTTAACATAATGAGACTGAGGACCATAAGTCACTGATTGTTAAGTTTACCAATATCATGGACAGCAACACCCTCACATCTGGTTGGTTGAGCTATACCATTCATAGGAGGTGGTCAAATTACAGGATAAGAAAAAATAGGCATTTCTTCATCAAACTCACTGTCTGAGCCTTCTGTTTTGTGAAGGAGTGATGCGGTAAAAATTGCTTCCGCAAGCTGAGGAGAGGAAGGCTGTTTTACTTTCACCTTCTCAGATTATCCTTTCACTCTGCTAATTTCTAACTCCATATGTAGTAATCTTGATAAAATCAATTCCATTTGCTCAGACTTTCTATTTACGCTTTCAGTTTGTTCTTTTTCAGTTTTCTTTACCTCTTGTTTTTTCTCCTAACTGTGATGCAGCCTTATCTATTGCGTCCTTAACCTCAGAGTCCAATAGTAAACCTACAATAGAAGGCGTTGCCTCTTTCTTTAAGTCCGCTATTAATCTTTTCTCATTTAAAGCTTTAAAAAGGGTATGTAAAATAGCCTAAATGGACCAAAATCTAACAGGAATCCTTTCCCCTTCTTGAACATCTCTTTCTACAATACTTTACTCATTTCCAATTATCAACATCTAATGCTCCATCAACGGGGAACCAAGGATTCCATTCCCTAACTACATTAATACACATTTCTATGTCAAAAGAAGAAATAGTTACACCATAAGCAGCAAGTAAATATTTTAGCATATGTAAGTACGGAGTAGACTTAACTTGTTCCATCACCCTGTAATTAAAAGTACTTACCTGAATATCACTTCCTGTATTCAACACTGCAGGGTCCCTGTTTGTGTGCCAGTTGTCAACGTCTCAGGCATTGGGGTCCCTGGGTAAGGCTCACAAAATCACCAGGACACAAGGGTTGCAGAGTGAAAACAGCAATTGCCACTGCATGCTGTGTTAGTGGGTATTTAAAAACAAGCAAGTATTATCTTTGCCAACATTTATTCAGGAGACATTCACACAAAGAATTTCAACAGATACAATTTTGCTTAAACTATGAGATAAGTCTTTGTATATTTTTATCTAAACTATTTTAGAGCAAGCTCAAACCATTTCCCCGTACTCTGGAAAATGCTTGACTAGCTGTTCGTCTATGCGTAAGTAAGCAGAAGAGCTACTTCCTCAGCTTTGAGATATGATAGCTTTGAGATAGGGAGAGAGAACATGTTCCCTCTCTAGGCTGGCATGCCAAGAGCTTTCCACATACACAAACACAGTCCTCAGATACTCCTGAGGCCGGAGCCAGCATCATTCTGCCCCTCCAACACAGACCCTGAGTCTTCACACAGATTGTCTCACCAACTCTTCTATTACTTTAAGCAAAAACAAAGCAAAGCAAAGCAAAAAAAGTAGACATTATCGTTAATTAAGCTGCTATTAAAGATTCTAGGCACAATTATACTGTTAAATGATGTTAGTAAATATGTTTTGTAGATACTGATCTCACATGTGTCACAAAAATATCCATGGATTCATAACTAGAAACTCTGAAGTGTAAAGTATATTAATTAGGTGAGTTTCATTAGGTAGCCAATGAAGAGAACACCACAGGGTTTTCAGTCAGGTAAAGAAGTTTATTTACTGAACTGCTGCCCATGCCATACATGGTGGAAATGCATGTAAAAAAAAATGGGGCGATTCAACCTCTGGCAAGGATGTGTCTATGTGTAGGACCAGATGAGGTGTGGCTGTTTGGGGGAAACTCTGGCCACACTGGATCTTGATGTGACTTCAAGTTCTGGGACTCACCTCTGGTCAGATGGAAAGTGGGACCAGAGGTTGACCAGGTTGTGACTTAACAGGATGGGGAGGTGGCTACCTCCAGGTGTGCCAGATACTAGGCAACACATAAAGGGTTGAAACTTAGCCAAGAAGTGGCTACATAGGGTCTGCATGACCTGGGACAGACCTAACAACAAATACAGGTAGTACTTCTGACATATAACTCCTGACTCCAAACAATTCATTCTCAGTCATGTTCTTTCTTTCTTTCTTTCTTTCTTTCTTTCTTTCTTTCTTTCTTTCTTTCTTTCTTTCTTTCTTTCTTTCTTTCTTTCTTTCTTTCTTTCTTTCTTTTTCTTTCTTTCTTTCTTTCTTTCTTTCTTTCTTTCTTTCTTTCTTCCTTCCTTCCTTCTTTCCTTCCTTCCTTTCTTCCTTTCTTTTCTCCCTCCCCTCTCTCTTTTTTGTTTTATTGGTTTAGGGTTTAAACTCTCGGCGTGGGCACTGTCCCTCAGCTCGTGAGCTTAAGTCGAGCGCTCTACCGCTTGAGCCACAGTGCCACTTCTGGTTTTTGAGTGGTTTATTGGAGATAAGGGTTTCACGGACTTTCCTGCCCAGGCTGGCTTTGAACTGCAATCTTCAGATCTCAGCGTACTGAGTAGCTAGGATTACAGGTGTGATCCACCAGCACCCAGCTCTTTCTCTCTCTATCTCTCCTTTCTTTCACTCACCCTCCCTCTCTCCCCTACCTCAGCATTCTCAACTCTCAAATAATGAACACTTGCTGAGTTGAACTCACAGGCTAGGAGAGCAGCTCAATTGGCATATGTGAAATTTATTTAATGTTTCCTTCTACTTCTACCACAGGTCACTGGAATCAAATTATGAACACTCAGCAGCATGGCATCTCAAGCCGTTTGGAGGAGGAAAGCAAGCATGCTCACTTCATTCTGTGGGGTTCACCCTGAGAAGGTGGGGCAGACTCCTCCCTCCTCTTGCTAAATCTCAGCCCAGATTCTGCATCCGTAGAGGTGACTGCCTCCAAGAGTCCCAGTTACTCAAGTGAAACAGTTACAAGGCAGAGACTTAGCTTCTTGTGGGGCTGAGATTAATGGCAGCATGATTCAACATGATCCACTAGTTTACTGAGATTGGGACTTCTTAAATTTTTGGTTAGGCTATGTTCAAATTGTGATCTATTTATTTCTGATTGCTAACCATGATTATAGATGTGAACCAGCACATCAGACCATTCAAAGTTCTTTATCCCACATGGAAAACATGAAGTTTATTTTACCAAATGACATACAACTAGACAGACAGCAAAAGTAAGTCCTTAATTCTGGTGAAGATGTGTTGTTAATGTGAAACAAAATTACTTAGCAAAATATCTGACTACTGCGATTATACTTTCAAACTTACCCTACACTTTAATATCAAATCACTTATATTAGCCAATGATTCACTCAAATTACATGTAATCATTTATGTCTGTCCTATCTTCTAGAAGTAGGGAGAACAGGAGCTCACACAATTAACTAAAGTGGTAGAATTTGAGAGGATCACAGTTCTGAATAGGTCTAGGAAGGAAAGTATCAGCCATATCAACCTACTAGGTAGGGATATTGGAATGCAATCCTGATCCCTGCTTTTTGGGCTGGGTGCAAAAATTGATACTCTATGATTAAAGTAACTAAAACTAGAAGGGAGTGGTGGAGTGACTCCAGTGGTGGAATACTTATCTAGCAAAAAACTTCAAAACTCAAATCAACTTCCTAAAGATAAAATAAGACAAGGAAAGAAAGAACAACTCATACTGAGCATGTGTTCATTGTAAAGATTTACACTAAATTAGTGTAGTTATAAATGCCATCATTTATTTCTAGGAGCACACACATTTTGTGTCAAGACTAAATGAAAAATTAACACCATATATATAAAGCTTTGGTAAAACACAGGTGTAGCTTACAATGGTGAACACTTAAGTTTGCATGTGCAGTGGTGTTGCAGGGTTGTTAAGGTTTATGGAAGTCCATCTTTTTGATGGACTTGACATGATGAAATTACCTAAACATACATAACCATACAGTTCACTGGACAGATACTGCTGATATATATATATTGCACACACATGTATGCATTTATATATTAAGTGACAGGTAAATAAAAATAAAAAAATTATAATGAATAAATTTAGTGAACAGATAACTTTTCCAAAGTATTACTTTACCTGAACCAGTTCATTTTGTAAAGTCTCCAATGCTATATCACACTTACATGGTTGCGGATCCCCTTCAGCTTTTTTATGAAATTGTTTTTTCTTTGTTTTACAGGTGAAAAGCCTGCCAATAAATATACTTTCATGACATTCCTTTCTTTAGAAAATGCAAAGCACGTTGTGTTATCTGGCTCTTTATGTATCATCAATGTAACTTTTTTCTAATTTTAAGTACATATTGTCTAAGATCTCACTCATTCTCTTCCAATAGTACCTATGGGAAGGAGAAAATGAAGGATTATTCTGTTACTTTGGGAGTTTCTGTTATTAATAACTGCAATAAATATGAAAATGAAACTCTGAAATTACATAGAGAGGTAACTTGAAAGTTAAATTTCTACACACTTATGTTACTCCCTCAACTAAAACACAGAACTTAAAATAAGTAACATTTTTAGCTGGGTACCAGTGGCTCATGCCTGGAATCCTAGCTACCCAGGAGCTGAGATCTGAGGATAGTAATTCAAAGCTAGCCCTGGCAGGAAATCCATGACACTCTTACTTCAAATTAACCACCAGAAAACCAGAAGTAGCACTGTGGCTCAAGTAACATGCAAACCTTGATCTGAAGAGCCAGGGACAGCGCCCTTGACCAAGAAAATTAAAAAGGAAAACAGGGGGAAAAGTAATATTTTAACACTAATGTGCATATATACATAAAATTTGTCTAGAAATAAAACTATAACAGCCCCTGGACTGGCAAAAAAAGAGATTAAAGTGAAATTGCCTTCAATAATTCATTTAGACGATCTAAACTGAGGGCAGGCTACTGGAACTCACATCACTAATTGAAGAGGTAGAATTTGAGAGGATCACAGATCAGAATCAGTGTGCAAGGAAAGTAATGAGTCTCATATCATCCTACAGGTTCGCATGTTGGAATGCATTTGTGATCCCTGCTACTTGGCAGACAGAGGTGAGGAACTTAGCCTGTGTTCAGCCCTCAGCAAAATGGATAACCTATGAGCAAAGTAAATAAATGGAAAAAGGATTATTCTAATGGTAGAATACTTGTCCAGCAAACAAAATATTTAAATTCATACTCATTTCCTAAAAGAGGAAAGAAAAGGGAAGAAAGAAAGAAAGAAAGAAAGAAAGAAAGAAAGAAAGAAAGAAAGAAAGAAAGAAAGAAAGAAAGAAAGAAAGAAAGGAAGAAAGAAAGAAAAGAAAAGAAAGATAGGGAGGAAGAAAGAAAGGGAGGAAGAAAGAAAGGGAGGAAGAAAGAAAGGGAAAAGGAGAGGTATAAAGAAAAACCTCAGCATGCGTTAGATGTTAACAATGACCCTAAATCATTTTAGCTATAAATGCCTTCATTTAATTCTGGGCAGAGACATTTTGTATCAAGCCTGAAAAAAACCATAGCATACCGCATACAAAACTTGGGTTAAATACAGGTCTGCCCTACACTGTTGGACCAATAGGAATGTATGTCTAGTGCTGTTGCAGGTATGTTAAGGTGTGTGGGAGTTTATCATCCTGATGATCTTGCAATGATGAAATTGACTAACTACACAATTACCTTGGCAGATCCCTGCTGAGACCTATATTATGTCACACGTTAAAAAGGAACAATATATACAATGAAATATATTGAACAACCAGGCATTGTGTCCAAAATTATTTTTACCTGATTCAGTGTATCTTTACATTCTATATCACATGTACAAGTTTCTCATTCCCTTCTGTCTCATTATGTTGTCTTTCCTTGGTTTTGTTTTGTTTTCAGAACCGTGGTATAGGAAGGCATTTCTTATATTTTTGTCTTCTAGTCTTCAAAAAGTCTGCAGTTAAATATGCTTAAGGTCCTTTCATTAGAAAACTTAAACCACATTGGGTAGGGTCTTTATCATGATTTTGTTATGATCTCAAATACGTTTTTATTTCTGGCATTCTACCTGTATAATCTCACTTCAATCTTTTCCAAAGGGCACTTTAGTGGAAGTAGGAAATTCAAAGGGGATTCTGGTAGAGAATTTCTGTTACTAAAAATTCTGGTACATAGTAAAGTAAGTAAGTCCAAAATTATTCATTAGAGAGATGATTTGAAAGTCATCTTTTTACATGTTAATACTCTTTCCTCAACCAAACCAGAGGATTTAAAATAACTTATATTTATAAGTTTATGTACACAAATGTGGACGAAAATTCTAGAAATAAAATGATCACTCATGAAACCTTACTGATACTTCAAAGAATGCTTTCCAGTTAGAGGAATCATCTTCACACATTTTCACACAATGTGAATCTGCCTGTTAAGAGAACCCCAAACTAAACTAAGGCATCTAATAGCTATCTATTTTTGTTGTCTTTTGTCAATACTGCTTTCTTATCATATTGACTAGTATGAATTCTGTGACCATTATAAAATCACATTTGTAATAAAAGTTCCTAGGTGGGAAATTCAAGGATTAAGTGGTGTGGGGTTTATGGTGGAGCCCTGTCTGGTTCAAGGGAGGAGTTGGTGTTGGCACAGCCTCTGTGGTAAAGCAGGGCGGGACTTTGGGGGTGAAAGCCAGTCTGTGTAAGGCTTTGAGACAGCAGAGAGGGGACAGGAAAGACTAGACTTGTTAGGAGCAGGGTCTCTTGTGGAGTAGGTGGGACTTTAGGATGGAGACTGGCAGGTGGATGTGTTTTCAGTGGAAGAAGACAAGGTCACTGTGGAAGAGGCTGTTTGGGGCAGAGCTTTGAAAAGGAAGAACAAGGCTTCAGAGGAGGAGGTTACTTAGAGGAGGGGTTGTGGTGTAGCACTGTGAGCCCTGGTGGGATATTTAGGGTGAGGTTTCCCATAAGGCAGGGAAGATAATGAAGGCAAGAGGCTGACAAAAGGTGGGGATTCTGGTGCAGGAATGCAGAGCTATGAGGGAGAGGCTTTTCAAGGTCTGTGAGAGGGCAGAGTGGTGCTAGAAAGAAGTGGGCTAGTAAGGGGCAGGCCTTTGGGAAGTGTGTTAGGGTGGAAGTGGGGTTTCTGGCAGAGCAGGATGTAGTAACAATGTATGGAGGAATTTTTCAGGACCAGAGCTTTGTGAGAGCAGAGATAGGATCCAGTGGACTAGACTAGTTAGGACAGGGTTTCTGGTGTAGTCAGTTACCACTTCGAAAAGAGCAGTAAGTTTGGGTGGGGATTTCAGTGTTGCAAGGCAGGACATTAGTCTTGGACAGGGTTTCCAGTGGGGCAAGGCAACCTTCAAAAAGGGATTATGAAGGGACAGGGATTTACAGTTGAGCCTGGTGAGGCTTCCATAGGGAGGCCAACAGATGCAGTAGTTTGCAGTGGAGCAATGTGGGTGTCGAGAGATGGCATAGTGTGGTGGGGGTTTTCTAGAGCAGGTCAGGGCTTGGAGCCATGGGGTTAATTGGAAGAGGGATTTTGAGAAGGAGTGGAAGGTCTACAAAGGTGTAGAGTAATTATGGGCAGGGTTGAGTAGGGTGTGGATCTGTGGGAGGAGCCAATAAGGGGAGGATTCATCACGGGAACAATGAAGCCATTGAAAGAGTAGAAAGGGAGGTAGAGAGGCCTATGGTGGAGCAGGGCTGGCTTTCCAAGAAGGAGATGGGCTGTGTGAGAAGATTCTGGTCAACTAAGGCGGGGCTACAAGGGCAGTTATAGAGAGGTGGAGGGTTTTTGGTGTAGCATGAAGGGAATTGTGGGAAGAGGTAGGTTCAGGGCTGGGCTTGAAAAGTTCGGCTACTTAGACTAGTTATTGATCGAGTTTCTGATGAAACCAGGAGGGGTCGAGGGAGAAGTTTGGTTGGGAGTGGGGTATGAAAGGGACGGGAGGAGCTTGGAAGTAATAGAATATGGGAGCAATGGGACTCTGAGGGAATAGAGTAGTTAGGGACAGGGTATCTGGTGGATGAAGTTAGGATTAGAAGGAGGAGCCCAATGTAGGCGGGGTTCTTGGTGCAGCAAGGTGGATCTTAGGAGGAGATATGGATGTGGCTTGGTTTCTGGTGGTGCAGAACAGGGATTCCAGGAAGGGGTGGAGTGGAAGAAGGATTTCCCTGTAGCAGAGGAGGACTTTCAGGAAGGATTCTGGTTGCAGTCAGGCCTTTGAAAGTTTATAGGAGGACTACCAGCGGGTAGGTTAGTTATGGTTGGGCTTTTTAAGGACCAGGCTGACTGGAACTGTGTTTCCAGTGGATCCAGTCAAGTTTTATGGGAAGGGGATATAGGAAATGGACAAGACTTAGTAATGAGTGGGACTACAAAAAATAAACAATTACTCTAATAGGAACACCATTTTCAGTCAGTGTAGAATTATATTACTTTTATGTATGCGAGAGATATTGGAGAAAGTAAGCAAGTAATAATTCCTTCCTATTGAAATTTTTTAAAATTCCTGTTGAGTGAAAATAAAACCACAGGTCACATCAGGCTCAGAGGCCCACAGTAGACTAAGAAATATGAAGCACTGGACTGGACTCCACAGCACAACCTTTAAGGACTACAAAAAAATTAAAAATATCTCACTTGGTCATAATGGACAGTCTATTATCTTAAAATTGTGAATGAATAGAACTTTTACTCTGAACGTTTTAGAAATCCTAAAACTAAGTAAGTGATAATGTTTTAACTTTATATAATATCATTTCATCTCAGATGTTTTTCATCTCTAGCAATAATTCTTTTGTTTAGCTTCTTTAGAATGTACACATATTCACATGCTCCAATGATCTGGTACAAAAATTGACATATCCAGGAGATGGAGAACCTGCAAATGTGGTCATTGTCAAGAAGCTAAGCCAGAGAATCATTAGGAGATAAACAAGTTAGAGATTACCTGAGAGTCAGATTTGAAATGTCATATGGTTTATAAAGAGAAGGTTATGAAGCACTGCTTCTGACAACAGCAATGGTTGCATATGTATGTGTGACTATCAGTTTTGTTTAAATGAAAAGAATAAGTTTTGTCCAAGGAAAGTAATGATTTTACCATTTATTAAGGTCTGTTTCTATTAGTCTGATGAAACAACCTTAATATCACATTTCTATTATTTTCTATATAATAATTATCTGTGCTATTATATCAAAGCTAACACATTAGACACACATACACACATAAACATGGAAGGAAAAAATTCAAAAATCAATAAAGTTACAAAGCACATGAGGAAGACATTATACTTTTTTAGTATTCTCTGGTATTCTAGCAGTTTGCTAAAAATTTCACCAGACAACTACAGAGTATGATCCAAGACAACAATGATCTTGAAAAATCTTTTATTTTTAACATTTTCATGCAGGAATTTTTTAATTTTTGTAATTAATTTTTACATGCTTTTATTGCAAAAATACTGTACAGAAGGGTTACAGTTACATGAGCAAGGTAATGAGTACATTTCCTAACAAGCATTGTTGCTTCCTCCTTTTCTTTTAATGTCCATGACTTTTTTTTTCATTTTTTTAATTGTTAAAAAAACCATACAAAGGGGAAAAATTACATGAGCAAGATAAAGAGTACATTTCTTATCAAGTATTGTTGCCTCCTCCTTTATTTCCCCTTCCCATCCTTTCCCATCCCCACATCAAAGTTGTAAAGTTTGTTTTTTAACATAACGATTTGTACATCTCATTTACACAATGGGTCCACCTTTATCCCTATATAACAATTTATTTTTCTCTTCCCCTCCATAAATTGTACCAACATGAAATACAGTGAAAACGTGGGTTTTATCATGGGGGAACCGACGTACAAAGCAACAAAGAAATATTCTTATAAATATGATAGAAACAATCACAATAAAGAAAAAAAAACATTTGAATACTTATCATGGGGTTTATTTTCCTAACATCAATTTATCTGAACTTTTCTGCTTGACTCAGACATACACTGGTTATTGCAAATAAGGGAAACCATGGGACTTATGTTTCTTTGGGCCTGGCTTACTTTACTTAATAAAATTTTTTCCAAGTCTTTCCATTTCCTAACAAATGGGTCAACGTCATTCTTTCTGATGGAGGCATAGAATTCCATTGTGTATATATATACCACATTTTCATGATCCATTCATCAACTGAGGGGCATCTGGGTTGGTTCCAGATCTTAGCTATGATAAATAATGCTGCAATAAACATAGTTGTGCTGGTAGCTTTAGTATGTGGTCTTGTTTGTGATCATAAAGTTAAATGCCCAAAAATGCGATTGCTGGGTCATAGGGGAGCTCTATGTGGAATCTTTTGATGAAGCTCCATACTGCTTTCCAAAGTGGTTGAACAAGTTTACACTCCCACCAAGAATGCAGTAGGGTTCCCTTCTGTCCACATCCCCTCCAGCATCTGTTTTCATTAGAGCCCTTGATTATAGCCATCTTAAATGGAGACAGGTGGTATCTCAATTTTCTTTTGATTTGCATTTCGTTCATGACTAGGGAGGTTGAGCATTTTTTCCTGTGTATATTGGTCATTCTTATTTCCTCTTCAGAGTAGTCTCTCCTTACGTCTTTACCCCACTCTCTACACTCCTATTAAATTTAGTATTAGAATGCTTATCTACAAGCTGCAAACATAAAGGGGATCCAAACTCTCCCTCTTTGCTGATGAAATGATCTTATATTTAAAGAATCCCACAGACTCCACTCCCAAATTACTCAAGCTGATTCAAAAGTTTGGCAAAGTAGCAGGGTATAAAATTAACCCTCAAAATCAATGGCTTTTCTGTATGCCAACAATGAGGAATGCATGGCTGAAATTAGGAAAGCAACTCCGTTCATAATAGCCCCACAAAACATAAAATACTTAGGAATTAACTTAACCAAAGTAGTGGAGGACCTCTATAATGAAATCTTTAAAAACCTGAAAAAGAAAAACAGAACTTGGAAAGTAGAATAAACCTCCCATGCTCCTGGATTGGAAGGATCAACATTATGAAAATGGCAATACTCCCAAGGGTATATACAAATCAATGCAATACCTGTCAATGTTCTAATCTCATTCTGCAAGGAAATAAAAAAGGCAATCGAAAAATTCATATGAAACAATAAGACATTGCCCCATTTCTTCGGAAATGGAAAGACTTGGAAAAAATTACATTAAGTGAAGTAAGCCAGTCCCAAAGAAATATAGGCCCCATGGTTTCCCTTATTTGCAATAACTAGTATATATCTGAGACAAACAGAAACTGTCAGACAAATTGATGTTAGGCAAAATGAACCCCAAGATAAAGATTCAAATGTTTTTTTTTTCTTTTTTGCGATTGTTTCCAACATATTTATAAGATAATTTCTTTGTTGCTTTGTATGTACCTCCCCCAGAGTATAAGCCCTGCTTTCACTGTATTTGACGTTGATATAATTTGTGAAGGAAAAGGAAAAAACAAACTATTTAAATAGGGTTACAGGTGGACCCATTACAACAATGAGATGTACAAGACGTTATGTCGAAAAACGATCTTTACAACTTTGGCGGGGTGGGGAGGGGGGTGGGTGGTGTTGGGTGAGTGAAAGGGGGGTGTGCGGGTTAGGGGGTGTAGAGAGGAAGGGATGGTATGGGGAAACAAAGGAGGAGGCAACAAGGCTTGATAAGAAATGTACTCACTATCTTGCCATGTAATTTAACCCCTCTGCATGGTATTTTAACAATAATAATAATAATAATAATAATAATAATAATAATAATAATAATACCCCAAAAAGCAAAAATGATCCTTAACAGAAAGAACAGTGCTGGAGGAATATCAATACCAAATTTCAAACTCTACTACAAATCCATAATAATCAAAACAGCTTGGTACTGAACAGAGGAGGGTTACATTACATGAGCAAGGTAATGAGTACATTTCTTTTTATAAAATTTTTTAAATTTTTATTTATTTTTTATTGTGAAAATACTGTACAGAGGGGTTACAATTACATGGGCAAGATAATGAGTACATATCTTATCAAGCATTGTAGTCCCCTCCTTTTCTTATCAAGCATTGTTGCCTCCTCCTTTGTTTTCCCCTACCATGCCTGCCTCCCATCTCCACGACTACACCCCCCACCTCACCGTCAGAGCTGTAAAGTTTGATTTTTGACAAAGCATCTTGGACATCTCATTGTTGCAATGGGTCAACCTGTATCCTTATTTAAACAATTGGCTTTTTCTTCCCCTCCACAAATTATACCAACATTAAATACAGTGAAAACAAGGGTTATACCATAGGGGAGGGACATAGAAATGAACAAAAAACATTCCCTCATAAATATTTTAGAAACATTAGCAAGAAAGAAAAACACTTGAGACCTTATATTGGGGTTCATTTCACCTAACATCAACTTATCTGACCATTTTTGCTTGTCTCATACATATACTAGTTATTGCAAAGAAGGGAAACTATGGGACCTATGTTTCTTTGGGCCTGGCTTACTACACTTAGTATAATTTTTTTCCTAGCCTTTCCATCTCCTAACAAATGTGGCAATGCCATTCTTTCTGATGGAGGCATAGAATTCCATTGCATGTGTGTGCATATGTATGTATATGTACATATACATATATTTAGCACTATGTACATATATATATATATATATATATATATATATATATATATATATATCACATTTTGTTGGTCCATTCATCTACTGAGGGGTATCTGGGTTGGTTCCATATCTTAGCTATGGTAAGTAATGTTGCAATAAACATAGTTGTGCTAAACGGTCATATGACTATGTTTTATAACTTATAATTACCATGTTGAATATTTGAATCTTCTCTTGTTCTGTCTGTGTATCTAGTACTTACATTATCATACATTTTCCTTTAAAATTTAACTGCTTTCTTCTTGTTTCTTAAAATGCTCTTCATTTGTCCCTTAATTATTTTTGAGTCCTACAGAAATGCAATGATATAACAAGAGAAAATAGTATTTTTTAAAATAAAAATTTTGACACAAGGGAACTATCCTGGCACACATAGCTAGGGCATTCTCAGGAAGAGATAAAAAATCTGTATGAGGTCTTCGCTTAGCTGACAACATTTAGTTTTTGGATGTTTTATAATTTAAAGCCATCTTGCAATCCTCTAAAAGGTTGTAACTTAGATGCATCATTTGAACTTCCACAGTCACCTTCTCTTCCTACTATTACTCAAGCTGAATTTTAAAAAATTCCCCAGCTATTCTTAATATGATATTTTATCAAATAAAGAGACAAATGAATTGTTCCATAGAGCATTTAAATAAAAAATGATAAGAATGCTAGATGAATACATTGTACTTTAAAGCCAGAAAAGGCTTCTTTCTTCCAAGTAGCAATCACAATGTCAGAACCACAAGAATTCGGTTTCACTAAGTGCAACAAAACCATTGGAGAAACAAGAAAGCAGTCTATATGTCTGCAAGTGGATTTTTCTTGCTAAAACATGTTCTCACACAGTTTTTGGTTAACTATAACATATGCATAGAAACAGACACACACATATCAGTTCATGCACATACAGCCATGTAATAACTTTAAAATATTTCGTATTAAATTTATGTGTAATGAAGAACTAGAGGTCAGGATTATCATACAAAACCTCTTACCTGTGAGAGTGAGTACCTGAAATTAAAAATTTCCAGTTCATTTACCTAACCCATCAATCATTTAAGTCTCCAATTTGTCATCTCTTTGAGGGCTTCTTGGTTTTATGGTTTCTTTCTCCTTTACCGTAGGAGTCAGTAAATCAATATCCAGAATAATGTATCCTCAATATCTGAAAAAAAAAAACATTTAAAGGCGTTTAATTGTATCTAAACTAATTTCCTTAGTTGGAAAGCATTTATTTGCTTGCAGAAATTGGGGAAAATGGTAATCATAACACAGTTTGTAAGATTTAGAGATTCAATTCTATTTAGTCCATTTTCAACACAGATTCAAATGTTTATTAAATTATATGCTACATCAAGTTCTTCTTCAGGTATCTGAGAACAAACCACAACTTCAAATTATGTATATGTGGAATAAAATCTTAGTTCTATCAAATTCTATCACAAAAGTGTTGGCAATAATTTCCCAACTTTAGCGATTGTGTGTGTGTCTGTGCAAGTGTGTGTGTGAGTGCATGTGAATGAGTGGGCATTCAGAAGTTCTGGGATTTTAACTCAGGACCAGGGCACTGTTCCTGGGCTTGCCTTTTGCTCAAGTCTCATGCTCTACCACTTGATACACAGCTTCCTCCCTCCCCAACTGACCACATCAACTACTGTAATCACATAAACTGATGGGTAGTAAGGTTAATATTGCCAAAAGAGGTCTCTTCCAAGTTCAGAGTTAATTATTTAAATTATGTAAGGCCAAAATTCTTCTTGAGTGTTACTACAGATTTAAATCTGGTCACATAATCTACCTATATAAGCTTTTTTACATAATCTAACATTTTGCTTGTGAAAATTCTGAAAGGTCCCTCAAAGTATGTCTAATCCATTCAGGGTTATAGTGCACTAAAGTGAGACTATTTTGCCCTTAAATTGCATCAAAATTCACTGTACCAAGTTATGAAAACTTCAACGTGCCCAACAATGGATGAAAACATAAAAATTAGTTATAGTATGTGGGTGTGGGTGTGAGTGTGTGTGCGGTATATGCCACACATATATATATGGAGAGAGAAATACAGTATTATTCAGTCATAAAATAGAATTAGACTATATGAGAAAAAAGGATGGCATTGGAAATCATGTTAAACAATGGAAGCCAGACTCGGAAAGATTAATATTGTGTTTTATTTTATATATGAAATTACAACTTAAAAAACAAACAAAATGAAGACAGGTGTGAATAAAAATGAGAGAACAGCCATGGAGGAGGGGCAAAAAGAATGATGGGAGATATTTATGGACCCAATATTGCTTGGTTGTTTGAATACCAACTTCACAGAGAGCAGTAATAAATTTTTTCATAATTGTTGGATTGTGTTTTTCTTATATGTATTAATTCACACGTACTGTTTCATAGATTTTGATATTTTGCAGATGCTTTTTAATGCACTGCTTGTACAACTCTTCATGTACAAGTCTTCTGCAAGTGCTCTACTTCTTGAGCCTTACTCCAAACATTACATTCAATTTTATATGTAAATAGTAAGGAAAAAGTTATTTTGTAAGAGTGATATTTTAAGGATATGAGGAAATTCCAACATATCAAAATAAATGATAAATATAAAAAAGTGTGAAAACTGTAATTCTAATATTGTGTATATGCATATCACAAAGAAAGTGTACATGCACTGTATGTCCTCTATATATTTTATATACTTTTATATATTGTATATTTATTTTACATGTACTGTAGTATGGCGTGTATATATTGTGTATATATAGTGTCTTTTATATGTATATGATCCCATTTTAAATATAGTGCCAATCTATATAAGTGCACATAATATATATATATATATATATAAATATATATATATGTGTGTGTGTGTGTGTGTGTGTGTGTGTACACACACACACACAATTCCATTCCTGGGACTTAAACTTACATCCTGGCCATTGTTCCTGCCTGAACCTGGACTCCTTTTGCCCAAGTTAGTGCTCTACCACTTAATCAACCTTCTGGCATTGGTGGTTAATTGGAGATAAGAGTCTCAAGGCCACTCCTGCCTTGTTGGCTTTGGACTGGGAGTCTTACATCTCAGTTTCCTGAGTAGCTAGGATTACAGGTGTGACCACCTCCACATTGCGACAAATCTATTAATTTTAAACACATTATGTATTCTCAAGTGCTGCTAGTTAAGTTTGCTGCACATCAGAAGACATGTGAAAACATGGTTTTTAATAATATTGAATGGAGGATGGTGTTAAACAAAACAAGGAACATTTGCATAGTAACTTACATTATAGTAAATCAAGCCATGTATGTAGTGATGAGAAGCTGTTGGCGTTCAGTTTCTTTACATTATTAACAGAACCATTAAAAATATACAAAGTATAATTGTTTTCAAGCTATTTGCAGAAAATGACTAATTTTATACATTAATATTTATATAATGGTAACTAAGTTAGTTAAAGGTGAGGAAAGGAAGTACTGGGGCTTTAAACACAGTGCCTAGGCCCTGTCCCTTGGCTTTCACTGCCCAAAGCTAGTACTCAATCACTTAGCCACAACTCCATTTCAGGCTTATTGTTACTTATTTAGAGATAAAGCTGTCAAGATCTTTTCTACACCACCTGGCTTTGAACTGTGATTCCCAGATCTCAAACTCCTGAGTAGCTGGGACTGCTGTCTTGAGCACTGACATAAAGTTATTTTTTGTTACTGCTACTTATGAAGTAAATCCTGTGTAGGCTATAAAATCATGTTAAAATTTATGTCAAGTATCTAACCAGATTGTGAAGAAGAAAATATAATGTGGTAGTTTATCCAAAAATTTAGCAGAGGGAAGATTCCCAGATAATCTTTCAGCAACATATAATCGTGATGATAATGTGACCTTTTTTCTTGCTAGAACGCTAGTTATGTACTGGAACTCACTGAGTTACAAATGCTGGTTTATTTTACTCATTGTTCACTTTCAGTAGTGCTGAGCTAGGTATAAATGGTCATTGAAGTTCAATATATATCACTGCTCTATATAACAACTATTAGTATTTTTTGACAAGGAAGTCATCAGAAACTTTTGCTGTTTCCTTCTCAAACTATAATCATATTCTTTGGTGACCTTAGACTTTCCTGCCTTACTCAGTTCGAACTGCCTGAAGCTAACATAATCTTTGTTTTGTTTGAGTGAAGCAACCCCCTGCCAGTTGCCCCAGCTTGAACCTCCTTCACTTTCCCCATCTCTCAACTCTCCTATACATTATGACACACCGGGCTTGATTTAATTAAGTTGAATTTCAACTCCAGTTTAAGGTCATTCTTCACATTTTGGGCTGTGCATTTCTGTGAGCTTCTTCTTCCTTAAAATAAAGAAGCTAATATTTTAATTTGCAATGAGATTTTTTTCCCTTCTCTGAAACCTCATCATTATTCCTTGTGAAGAATACCCTAAGACTGATGTGTTCTGACTGGTCCATTTTTCTCTGTAGAAGCTCACGTAGCTCATTTACCTTTAACTCTGGATCTATTATAGACCCATAGAAATATAGTTAGTACCTCAACACTGACAGATAAAACATCTTCTCACCATTTTTGTCATCTGACTTAGATATTAAACCTTGTATTTTATAAGTCACTTAAGAAGTGGCATTAGGTTTTTCAAAAGGAAAAAGATGTATGTGGAAGTCTTGATTTTTCTTAAGAAATCTCCCTGAGTTGTTAGAGAAAATGTTGAAACTCTGTTTCTCCACTTATATAGAATGGTTCTAATGTTTAGAGAGAATGGTTGCTTGAAGAAGAATGAAGACTGTTGAATTTATTTTCCATTTTTGAGAATAAAAGGGAAATCTCAAAATATATAAAATAAGTAGTAAAATCCATATATGCTAACTTTTCTTCTCATCCACTTTTAAGAGGCTCAAGCTACCTTCTTACAAGATTCCAAATGGACCAAAAGGAGAAAACATGTTTTTATATTTTAACACAGAAAGTTAGAAGAGTGTGGTGAAATATACCAGGAGCATTTCGTCTGTATATGGAGTTTAAGAGCTCATTTAAAGATCATTTTGTTCTTTACCCAAACTAATTAACAGGGATATCAATACAATCAATTTGTAATTATACATATGTGAAATATCAACTTGATTAATTACAAAAATAACATAATGTTTTCTAATCCAAATAAGTTTGCATTTAATATTATCCTGGTGGATTCCATTCACTGCTCTTTCTAAATGAACATTTTATTTACAAATTCTATAGAATTTGACTCCTGAATGACCACTAGCTTCATCTATTTCCTGTATGTAAGTCTGATGTTTTAAATAATTGAATATTCATCATGTAAAAGCTTATATGTCAAATGTTCCTTCAGAAAACAAGTTAAATGTGATCAAAGAATTGTATGTAAACAAAAGTAAAGGATTCATCTTATGTGTTTAAATTTGACTTAAAATCACTTTGCCCAAGTCTTTCCATTTTTGTACTAATGATACATTATCATTCTTTCTGATGGATGATTAGAATTCCATTTTGTATATATACCACATTTCATTCCATCTCTCCTTTGAGGGGTATCTAGATTGGTTGCATAGCATGACTATGATAAACAATGCTGCAATGAATATGGTTGTGCTTACAGCTTTAGTGTGACCTTGTTTGTAATCTATGAGATAAATGCCCGTGAGTGGTGTTGCTGGGTCATAAGAAAATCTATGGTCAGTCTTTTGAGGAGCCACCATACTGCTTTTCAGAGTGGTTGAACAAGTTTATATTCCCACCAAAAGTGAAGTATGGTTCTCTTTTCCTCACCTCCTCTCCAGCATCTATTGTTATTACATTTCTTGATTATAACCATGCTAACTGGGGTGAGGTAGAATCTCAATGTTTTTTTGATTCGCATTCTTTTTATGGATAAAGAAGTTGAGGATTCTTTTTTATATAAATATGTTTTTAATTGTAAAGATACTGTACAGAAGGGTTACAGTTACATGAATAAGGTAATGAGTACATTACCTCTGAAGCATTGTTACCACGTCCTTTGTTTTCCCCTATGATCTTTTCTTCCCGATCTCCTCAACTCCTCTCCCCAACAAAGTTGTAAAGTTCATTTTCAACATAGTATATCTAATTGTTTCTATGGATCAACCTGTATCCTTGTTTCAGAGTTTTGTTACTACCCCTCCCCAAATTAGAAAAATGTATATAGAAGTTGCAGGGCATCAGAATCAAATATACTAAAAACAGGGGTTATACCATAGGAGAAGAATATACAAAAGAAACAAACAACTCACATAGTACATTTTAATATTTTAAAAATGACAGCAACAAAGAAAAAACCCCTTGTTTTCCTATTTTGGGGTTCATTTTGCTTAATACCATCTTATATAGTCATATATGCATAGCTTTTGACCTTTTATACTTGGCTGGTAAGATTATGCTAGACATATACTAGTTATTGTAAATAAGGGAAACCACGGGATCTATGTTTCCTTGAGCCTGGCCTACTTTATTTAGTATAATTTTTTCTAAGTCTTTCCATTTTCTAACAAATGGGGCGGTGTCATTCTTTCTGATGGAAGCATAGAATTCTATTGTATAAAAATGCCACATTTTCTTTTTTTTTTCTTTTTTTTGTCAATTGTGGGGCTTGAACTCTAGGCTTGGGCACTACCCCAGCGTTCTTCAGCTCAAGGCGAGTGTTCTACCACTTGAGCCACAGCCACTTCTGGTTTTCTAGTCTCACAGACTTTCCTCCCTGGGTTGGCCTTGAACCAAGGCTGAGATCTTCAGATCTCTGCCTCCTCAGTAGCTAGGATTACAGGCATGAGCCACTGGCGCCCAGCAATAAGCCACATATTCTTGATCCATTCATCTACTGAGGGACATCTGGTTGGTTACATATCTTAACTATGGTAAATAATTCAGTGATAAACACAATTGTGCTGGTAGCTTTAGTGTGGCCTTGTTGTGATCATTAGGGTAAATGCCCAAAAGTAGGATTGCTGGGTCATAGGGGAGCTCTCTGTGGAGTCTTTTGAGGAACCTCCATACTGCTTTTCAAAGTGGTTGAACATGTTTACACTCCCACCTACAATGCAGTAAGGTTCACTTTTGGCCACATCTCCTACAGCATCTGTTGTTGTTAGAGTTCTTGATTCTAGCCATTCTAAGTGGGGTGAGGTAGAATCTCAATGTTTTGATTTACATTTTTTTTATGGACAGAGAATTTGAGCATTTCTTCATGTGTGTATTGGCCATTCTTATTTCCTCTTCAGAGAAGTTTCTCTATAAGTCTTTAGCCCACTTATTGATTGGGCAGTTATTTCTTAGATATAAGACCCTTGCCCATAGTATGGCTAGTTTAGGTCTTCTCTCAACCCATGGGTTTTCTATTGATTTTGCTAGCTATGTCCTTTATCATGCAGAAGCTCTGAAATTCCATGCAATCCCATTTGTCCAAACTTTCTTTGATTTTTTGTGTTTCTGGTTCTCGCTCACCCCAGTTAGAATGGCAAAAATCAAGAACTCTAATAACAACAGATGCTGGAGGGGATGTGGACAGAAGGGAACCTTACTTCATTGTTGGTGGGAGTGTAAACTTGTTCAAACACTTTGGAAAGTAGTATGGAGTTTCCTCAAAAGACTCCACATAGAGCTCCCCTGTGACCCAGCAATACCACTTTTGGGCATTTACCCAAATGTTCACAAACAAGACCACACTAAAGCTACCAGCAAAATTATATTTATTGCAGCATTATTAACCATAGCTAAGAACTATAACCAACCCAGATGCCCCGCAGTAGATGAATGGATCAAGAAAATGTGGTATATATACACAATGGAATTCTATGTCTCCATCAGAAAGAATGACATTTCCCCATTTGTTAGGAAATGGAAAGGCTTGGAAAAAATTATATTAAGTGAAGTAAGCCAAGCCCAAAGAAACATAGGTCCCATGGTTTCCCTTATTTGCAATATTTAGTATATGTATGAGTCAAGCAGAAAAGTTCAGATAAGTTGATGTTAGGAAAATGAACTCTAAGATATGTATTTAAATGTTTTTTTTCTTTCATGCATGTGTTTCTAATGCATTTATAAGATTATTTCTTTGTTGCTTTGTATGTCCCTTCCCCCACAATATAACCACTGCTTTCACTGTATTTGAAGTCGGTATAATTTGTGGAGGGAAAGAGGAAAAACAAGTCATTTAAATAAGGATACAGATGGACCCGTTGCAACAATGAGAAGTACAAGTTGTCACATTGAAAACGAACTTTACAACTTTGGTTGTCGGGGGAGGATTGGGTGGGGGTGCGGGGGAGGCTGGGAAGGGATGGGAAGGGGACACAAAGGAGGAGGCTACAATTCTTGATAAGAAATGTAGTCGTTTATCCCATGTAATGGTAACCCCTCTGTACAGTATTTTCACAATAAAAAATGATTTCCAGCCAAAAAAAGAAAAGAAAAGAAAAGAAAATTTCAGCCTGTGCAAAGAGGATTTTTTCTTATTCCTTCCTGTAATGTTTGAAGGGTGAGTTGAGCATTTCTTCATGTGTCTATGAGCCATTCTTATTTCTTCTTCAGAGAAGTCTCTTGTTAAGTCTTTAGCCCACTTATCAATGTGTGTTTGTTTCCTTGAGGATTGTTTTAGGAGTGGGATTAATTTGTTGAGCTCTAAGTATACTTTAGATATAAGGCCCTTGTCTGATATATGATTAGTAAGAATCTCCTCCCATTCTGTTGGCTTGGTAAAAAAAACATATTAAGTGAAGTAAGCCAGACCCAAAAAAAGGTTGCAGTTTCCCTCATTTTTTGTGACTACAATGTTCCTGTAAGTCCACAAATAAATGCAGTGGATGGTAAAAGAGAAAAAATATACACTTAGATATAATGAATTATACAAAACTTTAAACATACACATGCTGGGATCAAAGGAGGATATTCTTGGAACACGATCACTAAGGCTCACTTAATCTGTGCATATGATCATATAACATGATGTTTATCGAAATGAACTCCAAGAAATGGAGAGAAGAGCATTTTTGGTAGTTTTTGTTCTTATTTGCCAATGTTTTTTGTTTCTCTACCTTTTGTCTAATATGTAAGATTTTCTTTTGGGGGGAAAGAAAGGAGGAACACAGAAATGGTGGGATAAAGTGTGAACAAATGCAGCAGTGACACTCACTAGATGCTATGCTAAAAATGAACTACACAACTTGTGAGGGAAGTGGGTCAGGAGGGAAAAACTGAGAAAATAAGGGAAGAGGTGACACTGTTCAAAAAGAAATGTACTCATCATCTGACTTTTGTAACTGCAGTCCCTCTGTATATCACCTTATGGTAACAATAAAAAAGAAGTAAAAGAAAAAAACACAGTTTGTGCTTCTTTACAGAAGCATTAAGAAGAAGGAGGATTTGGTCCAAGTTAAGACATCTGTTGAAGATTTTTTATAGAAAAGGCCAAAAGAGAACTTGTTTATATTAATGTTATTTATTTTACTCATGATTATTGAATCTGTTCTAGGCACCAAACACATTTCTAGATTATTGGTAACCAATAATGATGCAATCAATTTTATGTACTTATAGGATGTAAATATATGTGGTGAGAGAAACAGGAAAGGCATCAGTAATAAATATGCAATGATAGAAAATAGTAAATGCTATTGGAAAAGGAGGTAGACTAGAAAGAAATAAGAGTACAAAAAGGCACCTGAGAGATAAGAAGTAGCAAATTTAGTACTCAAAAGGCTGAGCAGGGAAGAAAACACAAAACATCAGATTTCAATCATGGTTTTCCTATCTTGTTTTATTTATTCATTTAGTTTTGGGACAAGATCTCACTTCTAGTGTAGTAATTTAACTATCTTACTGTCACAGCTTCCCAAGGCTAACAATTACAGATATGTACAACCATGTTTGCAAAAATCCATGTTTGTAAGTAGAATGAAGTAGGTACATGTATAACCTATGGGGAAAAGATTGCACTAAGTACATACAATTTGTTAAACAAAACAATACAAAACAAAAGTAGAGGTTATCACAGGAAAAATATGGTAAATCTTTTAAGTTCTTGATAGTAAATGTAAGCCTTTAGTTTTACTCTGAATAAAATGAGTTACTAGAGAATGTTGAGTACAAGAGTGACCCAATCTCACACGTTTGGAACTGTGTTGAGAACCTGTATCATGATCCATATGTAGTTGTACAAAGGTGAAATTTGAAATAAAAACCTATGTTCTGAGGTATGTTTGTTGCAGTGAAATTGTGTTAATTTGTTCAGTTTTCCTTAGGAATGAAATCTGATTCTATCTTCCAGTATTAGTAACAATGTGTCTCTAGAAATAAATATAAAATTTTACTGAGGGAGCGGGCTCTGGTGGTTCAAATCTGTAATCCGAGCTCCTCAGGAGGCTGAGAGCCCAGGCAGGACAGTCATAAGTGAAAACCTTAAGTGACAGTGTGGCAAAAAGTGGCAGAATGCTAACCTTGAACAAAAGTGTTTAGGGACAGCTTCCACGACCTGAGTTCAAGCCCCATGACTGACCAAATAAAAGTTACTAGGGGACATTCAAGGGCAGTACCTTTTAGAAATCTAGAGTGCCAGATAGGAGTTAGAGGGAAGGGAAAGATATTTGAATGTGCTGCTCTTCTAAATCTCTCAGATGGGCAGAGACAGAGGCCAACACATATTGTTCATGGACTGGAATGGCCATTAGGTTAAAAAATCTAACTTAAAGAAAATCTTACAGGAACATAGATTTGTTGCTTGCATATGCTATTTTGACCAACAAATAACATAGAGTAACTAGGGTAAATATGGGCAAAATCTAGTATTGTCTTTATATTGATTAAACACATTAAACCTAATTTTAGGGAACATGTATAATAAATATTGACTTGAAGTTTTATCTGTATGTCAGCTCAGGAAGACACTGAACTATTATTCCCTTAGCATTTAGGTTAGAGAAAAGCGGAAGCTGTAATGCCTATGACTATTTGTATTTCAACAGATTTTGAGAAACATTAAAGGCATTTAGACTTCCTCAGATGGTACTGGTTTTAAACATCTCCAAGTAAAATAATATTTAAATGGAAATTTTAAGAAATTTCTATGATATTAGGCCAAAAGATAGAAAGAAATAAGGGAGTGGGCATCAGGAATCATATCTCTTCCTAAGAAAGGATTGTAGAATTTAACACTTGCATCACAATGAATTTATTTTTTTATTTTTATTTTACAAGGAATTTATTATAAATAGAGAATATAGATTATATCTTAATTTTAGCATTTTGATCTTCTCATTACAAATTTGCTCAAAATTTAAGAATATGATTATTATTTATTAACTGGTATAAAAATCTGTGAGTGAGGTTTTTGTAGTTTAAAAGTAATAGTTTTACTTTTCTTGATTAATTTATTTTAATCTTTTCATTATTTTTACTTTAAAGACAATTCCATTGTTTAAAATTTATCATGATTTTCACACCATATTTGCTCTACTTTATAGTGTATATGAATACTGAATATTTCTCATTATTAAAGGACTGATACTTGTATTTGTTAAAAATTAAAGACTAAATTTTGCCAAGTACTAATGGCTCATGCCTATACCTAGCTTCTGTGGAAGCTGAGATTTGGGGATAATGGTTTTAAGCCGTCCCTGGCAGCAAAGTCTGTGGGACTCTCATTTGCAGTTAACCACCAAAAATACTTAAGTGAGTTGTCTTAAGTTGTGGAGCACTAGGTTTGAGCATCAAAGGTCAGGAAAACTGCCTTTGCCTGGAGTTCAAGCCCCTGGACTGGAGAGAGAGAGAGAGAGAGAGAGAGAGAGAGAGAGAGAGAGAGAGAGAGAGAGAGAGAGAGAGAGAGAGAGAGAGAGAGAGAGAGAGAGAGAGAGAGAGAGAGAGAGAGAGAGAGAGAGAGAGAAAGAGAGAGAGAGACAGAGACAGAGACAGAGACAGAGACAGAGACAGAGAGAGACAGAGACAGAGACAGAGACAGAGACAGAGACAGAGACAGAGACAGACAGACAGACAGACAGACAGACAGACAGACAGACAGACAGACAGACGGATGGACGGACGGACGGACGGAGAGACGGAGAGACGGATGGATGGACAGACAGACAGACAGACAGAGACAGAGAGTGATAGAGACAGAGAGAGACAGGAAGGAAGGAAGGAAGGAAGGAAGGAAGGAAGGAAGGAAGGAAGGAAGGAAGGAAGGAAGGAAGGAAGGAAGGAAGGAAGGAAGGAAGGAAGGAAGGAAGGAAAGAAGAAAGGGAGGGAGGGAGGGAGGGAGGAAGGAAGGAAGGAAGGAAGGAAGGAAGGAAGGAAGGAAGGAAGGAAGGAAAGAAGAAAGGGAGGGAGGGAGGGAGGAAGGAAGGAAGGGAGGGAAGAAGGAAGGGATGGAGGGAGGAGGGAGAAAGTGAGTGGCAGGCAGAGTGCTTCTGAATACAACTTATTTGTAGACTTCTAGATTCCATGATTGTAAAAAATAGATTTCACACTTAGAAAATACCATACACCAAGGAGACCTAGGGTCTCTCCTACTCCATCCTGTAAGGTTTTCATAGTGGCAGCTTTGACTCCGAGGTCTGTGGTCCATTTGGAGTTGATTCTGGTGCAGGGTATATAAGGATCTGGCTTTAGTTTTCTAAAGTAGTTAACCAATTTGCCAGCACCATTTACTGAAGAGGCTGTCTTTCTTCCATTTTATTTTTTTAGCTCCCATATTGAAGATTAGATGGCTATAGGTCTGCAGTTTCATTTCTGGGTTTTCAATTCTATTCCATTGGTCCTGAGGTCTGTTCATGTGCCATTACCAAGCTCTTTTGATTACTATGGCATTATATTAGAGTTTGAAATTTGGTGTTGATATTCCTCCAGCAGTGTTCTTTCCACTGAGGAGGGGTTTTGCTATTCAGGGTCTTTTATTGTTCCATGTGAATTTTTGGATTGCCTCTTCTATCTCCTTGAAGAATGAGATTGGAATTTTTATAGGTATCGCATTGAATTTGTAGATAGCTTTGGGAATATTGACATTTTCACGATGTTAATCTTTCCCATCCAGGAGCATGGGAGCTTTTGCCATTTTCTAAGTGCTGTTTTGATTTCCTTTTTCAAGTTTTTAAAGTATATTTGGAACTCAAAAAATTAAATCCCCTAACAACAAATCCTCAAAGAATCAACTACCCAATAAATAAGTGGGCTAAATACTTACAGAGAAACTTCTCTGAAGAAGAAAGAAGGATGGCCAACAGACACATGAAGAAATGCTCAACCTCCCTAGCCATAAAAGAAATGCAAATTAAAACAACATTGAGATACCACCTCACCCCAGTTAGAATGGCAAAATCAAGAACTTTAATAACAACAGATGCTGGAGGGGATATGGACAGATGGGAACCTTTCTTCATTGTTGGTGGGAGTGTAAACTTGTTCAAACTCTTTGGAGAGTCGTATGGAAGTTCCTCAAAAGACTTCACATAGAGCTCCACATAGAGCTATGACCCAGCAATCCCACTTTTGGGCATTTACCCAAATGTTTACAAAAAAGACCACACTAAAGCTACCAACACAAATATGTTTATTGCAGCATTATTTACTATAGATAAGATATGGAACCAACACAGATGCCCCTCAGTAGATGAATAGATCAAGAAAATGTGGTATATATACACAATGGAATTCTATGCCTCCATCAGAAAGAATGACATTGCCCCATTTGTTAAGAAATGGAACGGCTTGGAAAAAATTATATTAAGTGAAGTAAGCCAAGCCCAAAGAAACATAGGTCCCATGGTTTTCCTTATTTGCAATATTTAGTATATGTATGAGTGAGTTGAGCAGAAAAGGTCAAATAAGGTGATGTTAGGAAAATAAACCCTAAGATAGATATTCAAATGGTTTTTTATCTTTCATGCATTGGTTTCTAATGCATTTATAAGATTATTTCTTTGTTGCTTTGTACGTCTCTCTCCCACAGTATAACCCCTGTTGATGTCGGTATAATTTGTGGAGGGAAAGGGGAAAATCAAGTTTTTTACATAAGGATACAGATGGACCCGTTGCAACAATGAGAAGTACAAGTTGTCATGTCAAAAACGAACTTTACAACTTGGTGGGGGCGGGGAGGATTGGGTGGGAGGGAGAGGGGTGGATGGGAAGGGATGGGAAGGAGAAACAAAGGAGCAACCTACAATGCTTGATTAGGAATGTGCTCATTATCTTGCCCATGTAACTGTAATCCCTCTGTACAGTATTTTCACAATAAAAAATAAATAAATAAAAGAAAATACCATACAGCTTGTGGTACTATGTTATGACAGATAATTGCATTAATTGTGAATAATAAATTGTTTATTATGACCTATCCTTTTGTTCTATATGTACCTTTTATTTTATATTTTGATTGTTATTGTACAGCTGATAAGTAGAGGAGTTATATTTACACAAGTCAGGTAATGATTGTACTTCTTTATTAACCATGTCTCCCCTTTACTAGCTCTCATCCAGTTTTTCCTTCTTGTTCCCACTCACAAGATGTACATTTCATTTCCACATATTGTCTCCTGAGTACCACTGTTGTTTATATTCACCTTTTGTTCCACCTTTCTGTGCAGTCTTACCCTCCCAAATAAAAACAAACAAGCAAGACAAAAGGAAAAGAAAGCAAAAACAGGAGTAACAGAAACTAAAAGGAATTACTCTGGTTTCCTTTTCTTGGAGTTCATTTATTGGGGTTCATAAAATATTATTTAATATGGTCATATGCACATAGCTGTTGAGCTTTTAACATCTGTTCTTATTCATATCCTCCTTTGTGTTTAATGTGTGAGGACACACACACACACACACACACACACACACACACACACACACACAAACAATTTAGTGTGCTTCCTTGTAGATTTAGGGGAAAATTATAGCTACCATTAATGAGGAAAACTGCAACCTATAACAACCTATACTTCTTTGGCTCTTGCTTACTTTGTTTAATATAATTTTTTCACGTCATTCCACTTCTTTACAATTTTTTTGCTGTTTTGTGATATTGCAGTATGATGCTTGAATAACAGTTCTGAATGATTACAATACGCCTTTATCATGAAATCAGATAGGCCTTCCACTCTTTATGGTATCCTGTTAAGTGAGACATTCACTTAACAACAAATATAAAGTTTTACAATATCTTATTGCCTCAGGATTTTATTTCAATAACAAATGGTGGTAAAATGTGGCTCATCTTCTTTTAACATTGATAGAATTATATGTTATTTTGCTTTAAAGTTTTGGTATTCTGGTTAATAATGATTGGTATTATTGGGTAATAATCTTGGAAACCTAAAATAAATCCCCACTTGATCTTTATGTCTCATTTAGTATAGTGAAGGAAAACATATATTAAGCAAAACTGTAAATTTTATAATTTCTAAGTACAAATTTATCACATTTATATCATATTTAAGCTATCATTATTGGGCTCTGTATTTAATGGGTAACTGTTACTGATCTCATAATTACTGTTACCATCATAGATTAACCTTGTTGTAACTAGATTTGATTAGAACGGTTTTCACATTTAGACTGATAATTATTTAAATATGGGAAAATATCATATGCACTCACTGTTTAGCCTTAGATAAACAGCACTTACTGAGTCTCTTCCTCTGTAGAGAATTGCTTTCAAGATTCTCTTTCCTGCTGCTTTTGTTTTCTGTTTTTTGCCCTTTTATTTGAGAAGAAAATATAATCGAGCACTGTCGAGAACATCCATCTTCTTTGCTTTTATAGTATTTACAGTGTCTTTACTGGATTTATCAAGAAATATACAATTCCCTACAGATATAGCTATTCAGACTAACAGTGGGTAATCTCAGTGGTGATGGAACTATTGATCATACAAACATGAAAATTATGTCTGCTGTAGCAGATGCCAATAAAAGAGTTGTACATTAATCAGAAAATCAGTACACTTGTCAATAAAAAGGCAACATTTGGAAGGATGATGTTGCTGAGAGATGTATTGATTATGGGCCAGAAGCTGCATAAATCCACAACTGACCTATTTACATTACTTCAAGCTATTCTCAAATTGTATATGAAGAAATAAAACATAGTACCCTAAAAAGCTGTGTATTGTTCATGTATTTAGAGTTTGTTCTGTAAGAGTAGATGAGAGCTTATTTTTGCACTATCCTTTATTTAATTTTACAAATATGCTACATTTGCATTTAAGATTAAACATTTCCTATAAAATAGGCAGAATATATATGAAAAATATCTAAAAACAATTTTGTGAAACATGAATTTTCTGAGTTGTTACAAATCATTGATTAATGTTACTTCAAAAGAGATTTTCCAGTAATATATATATATATATATATATATACACATATCTATGCTTCTATATTATATACTTAGTATGCTCAAAAATATTTGAACATTTAAGACAGATTACAAATGCACAAAATCAAAAGGATAACTGCTACAACAAAGAAAACTCATTTTCCTCTCTAGAATATTTTTTTCAGGGTTTTTTTATTGTGAAAATACTGTACAGGGGGGTTACAATTACATGGGCAAGATAATAAGTACATTTCTTATCAAGCATTGTAGCCTCCTCCTTTGTTTCACCTTCCCAACCTTTCCCATCCTCCTTCTGCCCCGACCCAATCCTCCCCCCCACCGAAGGTGTAAACTTTGTTTCCACATGACAACTTGTACTTCTCATTGTTGCAATGGGTCCACCTGTATCCTTATTTAAACGACTTGTTTTTCCCCTTCCCCTCCACAAATTATATCGACATCAAATACAGTGAAAGCTGTGGTTATACTGTGGGGGAGGGACATAGAAAGCAACAAAGAAATAATCTTTCTTTGTTCCTTTTTATGTCCTCTCTAGAATATTTAATCTAAAAAACTCAACCAACTACTTACTCATATTTATGTAAACAAAGAGTTTTTCCTCCATTTTTGAAAAGACATTAAAAATGTCTTTTGTTGGAAATTGTCCAAACTGTGATACAGTTATCACTCAAATTGAGAAATTGTGGGGTTATTTTTCCTTTTAAATGACAGTTTTTAGTCAGAGTTTAGTAATCAGGGCAAAGCTATTAGCAGAGTAATAGGGCAAAGAAAGAAAGGAAAGAAAGCAAAAAAGAAAGAAAGAAAGAAAGAAAGAAAGAAAGAAAGAAAGAAAGAAAGAAAGAAAGAAAGAAAGAAAGAAAGAAAGGAAGGAAGAAAGGAAGGAAGAAAGAAAGAAAGAAAGAAAGAAAGAAATAAAGAAAGAAAGAAAGAAAGAAAGAAAGAAAGAAAGAAAGAAAGAAATGAAGAAAGAAACAAAGAAACAAAGAAACAAATAAAGAGAGAGGAAGAAAGAAAGGAAAGAAGGAAGAAAGGAAGAAAGGAAGAAAGAAGGAAAGAAGCCAGCCATATTTTTCAGTTTTTAAGAATATTTAAATTGCAAATATAAGATGTCTAATGCAAATTAATTTCATTGTAATATATATTGTATAACCAATGATCATATTGAACAATTATTTAAATTATTAATTTTCAGAGTTTGAAAACAGCCATAAATTGATTTTTTAAATTAATTTTATTGTAAGATACTGTTCAGAGGGGTTACAGTTACATGAGGAAGGTAATGATTACATTTCTTGTAGAGCATTTTTACCCCTCCTTTTTTTTATCCTACTATCCTTTTCTTCCCCCATTTCCCCCTTAAATTTGTAAGTTGAAAAGGTCATTTCCAACATAGTGTCTTGTGAGTATCGAACTTTTTTGCAATGGGTCATCCTGGGTCTTTGTTTTAGCATTTTGCTACTCCCCTTCCTCTTCCCAAATTAGATAAATGTATATACAAGATGCAGGGTACCAAAATCAAATACATAAATTGATTTTTGTTAAAAATCCTGCCTCAGGTATGTTGACTACTACTGTGGCTGCTTCTTGCATACAAAATACAATGAACAGTTGAAAATGGTACCAATTTCTATTGTTCTTTTAAGTAGTCAGACATCTGTAAATGAGTAATGTCTATAAATTACAGTATATCGTAAATAAAATGTAAATGTTACCCAAAGTTAAAATTTGTATCATACTAAATGGTCCGATTCTAAAATAGCTTTCAGTAGAGGTACAATTCCTTCATAAAGAAGGATCATAATGTTTGGGAGAACATTTCATTAAAAATCCACACAGTAGGACATTTTACATTTTACTCTCCACAACAGTGTGAGATGCTCTTTTAACCACCTACAGTAATGAAGGGAAGAAAACTGAAGACAATTATCATAACTTTGGTATGATTATATTTTATTGAAACTAAATTTCTAAGGTAATTTTCACCTCACCAAAACGATTGTGTCATGACTTGAGAGTCATTGCTTCTCTGTTTTATTTCCAACCAAATGCCTCATGAGTTAAAGAGAATAGCTGCTGAGTGAAATAAATTAGATAAACTGCTACTTTTTATTAATTTAGAAAACTTCATATATTGGTTAGGCTATACATTTACATTACATAATTGTATGCCTTTTTAACAGGTGTTGCAGGGCAAACACATTCTTCAAAATGTTTGTTTTGGTAAACTCTGTTACAAGTTGCTATAAACATGTATTAATGTATAAGAAATCTAGCCAGTGTTGTATTCCTTGCTATTCATGCCTGTATTCCTAGCTATTCAGAGGCTGAGATCTGAGGATCGTGGTTCAAAGCCAGCTCAGGCAGGAAAGACTGTGAGACTCTTATCTCCAATACACCACCAGAAAACCAGAAGTAGTGCTGTGGTTCATGTGGTAGAGAGCTTGCCTTGAGATGGAGAGTTCAAGGACAGCGTTCAAGCCCCACAACAAAAAAAATAAATAGATAGAGAGACAGATAAATAAATAAATAAATAGATCTACATAGCATCAAAGTTGTGATGGAGTTATATCAATGATGTACATATTTGTTCTTAGTGATTTAAAACTATGATTTTCTTTTTTGCTTGAAAGACAACTTTTTAAATATTTTGATGATTGTTGCGTACAATAAGCATCATAAAAGATAAAATCAGGAGATAATAGATAAAAATGGAAAAAAGAATAATGTTTAAAAACATGACAATTAGTGGAAACAATATTTCAATAAGTAAGTTGATTAAAAGATGAATGAAATGTAAATTATGGCACATTTTACCTAAAGAGTAGAAAAATGCAATAAGGAAGTTAAGGTGCTGGGAAAATCCTACCATGGAACAAAATATTAATTATTTGGGAATTGCTTTCAGTTTAAATTATCACCCTTATTGCTTTCTTTGATTAGCTTAACCTATCAAACTGACAATAATTAGGTTTTGAAAAGTATATATTCTACACATATTAATCCATTTTTTTGACATGCACAAAAGCTGCTATCAAATCACTTAACTGCAGCAAAGTTAGAATAATTCACCATGTTAATTCATTTTGCCAAAGGTTTTTAACAGTTTAATTATTTTCTTTTGGAGAATCTTTAATTCTATTATTCCTTCAAGCAATTCTAATTCGAATGGAATTTGAAGTTGATTTTATACATTGATTAATACCATAAGCAATCAAATTCAACTACCAGAAAAGTCTGAGGCTCCCAGTCATTAAAATGTATAATTTAATAGAGAATCATTTTGAAACCAAGGAATCAAATCTTAATGTTTTCTGTTTAGAAAAACAAATTATGCAAATACTATGTTTTCAAATTATTTATTTCAGCTTTTTCATAAAACATTCATTCTTGAAAATTAAATTTTTAATTACTACATACTAGTTGGAGTGTCAGTTTATCCATTTGCATGATTATGGAGATTTTGAAGGGAAATGTAGCTTGTTTGCAGTAAACATGATGTGTCTACCTTTAAGTGGTTGATCTCCAGAATGTACTTGTCTTTACTAGGGCTTCTATTGTGTCAGGTATTTCTTGATCATACAGCTTAAAAGTATTAAATGTAGTGGATCATTCTGACATTTTACGACACACCCAAATAGTCTAAATTTCTTACTACTCTTTAATGATGGGGGTCAGAAGAGGCAGTAGAACCTGCATGGGGGAAATGATAAAGGTGAATTTTAAATATCCTATATAAATATGAGCTGCTCCTAAGCCTTTCTTCTGATAATAAAAATACATTCACCAACTCTGACACTGAAGATCATGATAGTCTGCTATAGCAAAAACTATATATGAGAACAGTAATCAGGCCTAGCCTCTCTGAACTGGTAAATGACACAGGTCATCCTTCAAATCCCTCTACATTCTTAGGTTCCCCTTCGGTGAATCAAGTAGAGATGACTGAGACCATAATTACTACATCTTTCAAGCACCTTGCTCATTCACTCTACTTACTCCAAGGTACATTATTATATTCTATTATGGACATCATAGAATAGCAGAATTAGTCTCTCTCTCTCTCTTGTCTTCTGCTATCTGAGAAAGCTTATCTCAGACAAGGAAATAAATGGGGAAGCTGTAGCAAAGACTATGTATGTCAATCTCAATTGTAGTTTTAGGGATTGTGAACACAAATAGCAAGTGCATTCATGGCCTAAGCTGAACCATGGGCAGGACTCCATTAATAACCTGAGCAGTCAAAATGCATTATTAAATATCTCCCTGAAGGATTGGGAAAAATAATACTTTACACAGTAATCATATTATGCTTCTTTCAGGAGATTGGTCTCTTCTACTATCTGTAGCTTACTATCCAGGGCTGTGTAATGTCTCATACATTTTTTATTATGATAATTGCTGTCAATCTTCTGTTCCTCTACTCTTAGTACTGTTGTTTTTTTCTTCCTTTTTTTTCTTTGTACTGGTCCAGGGTCTGAACTCAGGGTCTCAGCACTGTTCTGAGCTTCTGTGCTCAAGGCCAGTGTTCCACCACTCGAACCACAGCTAGCTTCTGGAGTTTATAGTGGTTAAGGATTTTATTTTTTGCATTTTTGTTGTTGTTTTTTTCTGTTTTGCATCTTTTGTGTTTTTTTACTTCAATATGCTCTGTCTTGTATGTAAATATATCTGATTTGGGGAGAGTAAAGGGAAGCACAGAAATGGTGGGACAAAGGGTAAACTTTATCTGCAGTAATACTCACTTAACTCTGTTGAAAACTATACAATTTATGGGGAAAGGGGGTTGAGGAGGAGAAAAAATTTGGAGAAAATGAGGGAAGAGGTGATACTGTTCAAATGTATTAAAAACTTGACTTATATAACTGTAACACTTTTGTATATCATCAATTTTTTATTTTTATTTTTTAATGTATCTCACTGGCTTTGTTGCCTGGGCTGGCTCCTAACAGAGATCCTCAGATCTCTGTCTCCTGGGTAGGAAGGATTACAGGCATGAACCACTAGAGGTAGCTATTCTCAGTCCTTTTACAGGTCAACAAGTTAGTAGCATTTTAAGCTGACCACCTGTTTTATTCCTGGCCAACATATGTTTTATAAGCGATCTCCTTAAATGCATAGAAAAAAACGGAATTAAAATATTTGCTTCATCTATTCTGTTATTACTATACCCATTGCTATCTTGGGTGTTATAATTTGAATAATGCATGCCCTCTCTCCCCAGCCCACAGTCTCGTGTGTTAAACATGTAGTTTCTCGCTGATGATATCCATTCAGAAGGTCATGAAAAAGTTGGAAGTGGAGGAAGTGGGTCATTAGACGCATGATTTTGGAGCTTGTACCGGGTCCATGGGCATTTTCCCCCTCTATTTCCTATCTGGATTGAAGTGAACAGCATTGCTCTCCTCTATAGGCTCAGCCATGGTCATTTGCTTTATCACTGGTCCAGAAAGAATAGAATGTGGTCTAAAATTCTTTGAAACCAAGAACTGGGATTTATCTTTCCTCTGTTGCATTATGTAAGCCAGCACTTCTTTGTAGTGTGTGTGTGTGTGTGTGTGTGTGTGTGTGTGTGTGTGTTTGTGTGTGTGTGTGTGTGTGTGCGTGTGTGTGCAATCCAATAGCACTTTAAATTGTGTATAACATTTGAGTCAATCTTTATGCTTCTTCCAACTAAGTCCACGTAGAGATTCAATTACTACATAATTTTCCCAAGTGGAGTGAGATGTTGAATTTTTTTTCTTATGCTATCCCAAGTCATATATAGTATGGATTTATAATGGGATGAATATAATGTGAGAAGAAAATTGGACTTTAGCCTTCTTAGAACAACAAAAATAAGAATCTCAAACTAAAATAAATGAACATTTATCTATCCCATATAAGCATCTGTGGGAGGTAAAGGAATATAGGTTACCTTGATTAGTAAAGATAAAATTCTTATTTATGTTTCTTTCCATTCAATTCGTTTGTTTTTCATTTTACTTTTGTTTTAAAGGTAATGTACAGAGGGGTTACAGTTACATAGTAAAGAGTATATGTCTTGTCGAACATTGGTCCATACAATTCTTTGGATTTTCTTTTCTACGTTTTTCATTCTTTCTTTCTTCTTTTTCTGTTTTCCTCTTCTGCTAGTCCTGGGACTTGAACTCTGGTCCTGGGCACTGTTCCTGAGCTCCTTTTAATAAAGACTAGTGTGCTAGAGCCATAGAGCTACTTCCAGCTTTTTCTGTGATTAATTGGAAATGAGAGACTCATTGACTTTCCTACTCCAGGTGGATCTGGAAATGTTATTCTCAAATCTCAGCCTCATGAGTAGGTAGAATTACAGATTTGAGCCACCTGTGCCCCATTTCTCTTGGATTTTTTTTTATTTCTATTATGCTAATACTTTTCTTAACTGTGCTGGAACCCTGCTCACTGACAGTTGGACACTTCATAACTGATTTCACAAGATTCGCAACTGGAGAAGATGAATTATCTGTGACTAAATATTGGAAACACTGCATAAAAATCCAGTTTACCAATACACGACTACTCATGTGTTCAGAGATTCAATAGAAACAATTTTAGCACCTTCTGGAGTCTTGTGTGCAGAATTGATAAATGATATAAGTTAATAATATCATTGTATCATCATAATTGTCTGTCCAAGAGAACTTTATGTACAGAAATCTAGGGGCATTAATAAACTATAATAAGATATTCAGTCAATAATATATTAGCGTGGGGTTTAGAATCAATCTTAACTCTAAGGTTTTTGCCCTTTATAATGAAGACAATAATAAATATTGACCTTTCTTTTTTGTTGTTGTTGGTCATGGGGCTTGAACTCTGGGCTGTCACTCAGCTCTTTAGCTCAAGGCTAGTGCTCTACCACTTGAGCCACAGTACCACTTCCAGTTTTCTGGTAGTTTATTGGAGATAAGAGTCTCACAGACTTACCTGCCCAGGCTGGCTTTGAACCATTATCCTCAGATCTCAGCCTCCTAAGTAGTTAGGATTAAAGGCATTAGCCACCTGCACCAGGCTTAATTACCTTATTATGTTGATTAAATAGTCAGAGTCATTATCAATATTAAAATTTTAATTTTAAGGTAGATTTATGTAAATATAATTAAATAAAATAGGAATGTTATTTACGTTCTAACCTTACCTTTATCTAAAAGAAACACAAGGAGTTTTTCTTCACTCACTATGTGAAAATTATAGCATAACTATAATCCACATAGCTAATTATAAACACTAGTGGATTCTTTTGCAAGTTACTCCTTTTTTTAATGATTCCACTAGCATTAGTAATAGTTCTTTAAACAAACCTTTACAAAATTTACCTCCTATAAATGCTACAGGAAATTTAGAATCAAGCACCATTAGTCAATTAAATATGGAGAAAATATCTAAGATTACTCTCCATCTTTGTGATCATATTATACAAACTGTTGCATTTCCCTCTTGGAATAAAGTTTATTATACAGACATATTTGAGATTTTTTTCAGAGCTCGACTTTTTATATCTATATTTTATATAAAACCAATATTATCATGTTTTAGTAGCAAGTTCTGAATGTTTTGGAGTAACATACTTTAATATATTTAACTGCATGCTCTCTGTAGGGATATTAAGGTATTTTATATTTTGAGTTACTAACATTTTTCTCAACTTAGTTCTCTGAGTTTCCATTATTTTTCAAGTGATTGTTTCACTGTCATTATTTTGTATTTGTGATTGTTATTTCGAACTGGTAAAAATTTTTGGTAAAAAATAAAATGTTCTGTTTGTTTTTTCTCCTGACTCAAAGCAAAAATAATGTACTATCATAACTACAATTATGTATATATATATATATATATATATATATATATATATATATTCAAATATATATTATTAGTTAAGTAAGCTAGTCCTAGAGAACCTCAGGTTACATGGTTTTTCTCATTTGTGGTAGCTAAAATGGGCCTATAAATTCATAAGGAAACAAAAAATGAATTACCTGAAACATAATAGAATGTAGGGAGACCCCAAATAATATGGTTCTTTAGAAAATTGAAGACAAAGCTCAATAAAATAAATACATGACCCTTGTCTTTTCTATGGCTAGTGAAGACCTTCTCCCAATCCATAGGCTTTCTATTCATCTTGCTAGCTATGTCCTTTGCCATGCAGAAGCTCTGCAACTTCATGCAATCCAATTTGTCCAACTTTTCTTTGATTTGTTGTGTTTCCGGGTCTCTATTGAGAAAATTTCGGCCTGCGCCAAGGAGACCAAGGTTTTCTCCTATTCCATCATGTAATGTTTCAGAATCTCTGCTTCACTCCTACGTCTTTGATCCATTTGGAGTTGATTCTGGTGCAGGGTGATATATAAGGATCTAGCTTTAGTTTTCTACAAGTAGTTAACCAATTTTGCCAGCACCATTTACTAAAGAAGCTGTCTTTCTTCCATTCTATTTTTTAGCTCCCTTATCGAAGATTAGATGGCTATAAGTCTGTAGGTTCTTCTCTGGGTTTTCAATTCTATTCCATTGGTCCTGAGGTCTGTTCTTGTGCCAGTACCAATCTTTTTTGATTACTATGGCTTTATAGGAGAGTTTGAAATTTGGTGTTGATATTCCTCCAGCAGTGTTCTTTCCATTGAGGAGGGATTTTGCTATTCCGGGTATTTTATTGTTCCATATGAGTTTTTGGATTGCCTGTTCTATCTCCTTGAAGAATGAGATTGGAATTTTGATAGGTATCATGTTGAATTTGTAGATAGCCTTGGGAAGTATTGACATTTTCACGATGTTAATCTTTCCCATCCAGGAGCATGGGAGCTTTTGCCACTTTCTACGTTCTGTTTTGATTTCCTTTTTCAAGTTTTTAAAGTAAACTTGGAACTCAAAAAATTAAATCCCCCAACAACAAAAACTCAAAGAAACAACTGCCCAATAAATAAATGGGCTAAAGACTTACAGAGAAACTTCCCTGAAGAAGAAAGAAGGAGGGCCAATAGTCACAAGAAGAAATGTTCAACCTCCCTAGCCATAAAAGAAATGCAAATCAAAACAACATTGAGATACCACCTCACCCCAGTTAAAATGGCTAAAATCAAGAACACTAACAACAACAGATGCTGGAGGGAATGTGGACAGAAGGGAACCTTACTTCATTGTTGGTGGAAGTGTAAACTTGTTCAAACACTTTGGAAAGTAGTATGGAGTTTCGTCAAAAGACTCCACATAGAGCTCCACATAGAGCTATGACCCAGCAATCCCAGTTTTGGGCATTTACCCAAATGTTTACAAAAAAGACCACACTAAAGCTATTATTTACTATAGCTAAGATATGGAACCAACACAGATGCCCCTCAGTAGAAAAATGGATCAGAAAATGTGGTATATATACACAATGGAATTCTATGCCTCCACCAGAAAGAATGATATTGCCCCATTTGTTAGGAAATGGAAAGGCTTGGAAAAATTATATTAAGTGAAGTAAGCCAAGCCCAAAGAAACATTGGTCCCATGGTTTCCCTTATTTGCAATATTTAGTATATGTATGAGTCAAGCAGAAAAGGTCTGTTAAGGTGATGTTAGGAAAATGAATCCTAAGATATGTATTCAAATGTATTTTTCTCTTTCATGCATTTGTTTCTAATGCATTTATAAGATTTTTCTTCGTTGCTTTGTATGTCTCTCCACCACAGTATAAGCCCTGCTTTCACTGTATTTGATGTTGGTATAATTAGTGGAGCGGAAGGGGAAAAACAAGTTTAAATAAGGAAACAGGTGGACCCTTTGCAACAATGAGAAGTACAAGTTGTCATGTCGAAAACGAACTTTACAACTTTGGTGGGGGGCGTAGGAAAGCTGGGAAGGGATGGGAAGGGTAAACAAAGGTGGAGACTACAATGCTTGATAAGAAATGTACTCATTATCTTGCCCATCTAATTGTAACATCTCTGTACATTATTTTCACAATAAAAATAAATAAAAATTAAAAAAAGAAATGCATTCTGAAAAACCCATAGATCTTTCTCTTTTATAATGATCAACTCAGCTTTACTTTGATGAATACATTAACTAGGAATTTTTCCAAAAGTATATGAAGAAGCCAAATTAAACAGTAACAAATCAAATAAGAATGATCTGTTCCTTTACATAGAAGTTTCTAATGTCGGCAGGTTGGAGACTATACTGTAATTTCTAGTTTTCTCTTTTTCTGTGCTAGTCTCTGCTCTCAGAGGGTTAGCTAAACTGATTTTAGCTCACAAAGCATGATGGGAGCATGATGAAGCAGAAAGGGTCTAATAAACCTCAGTATTTTCTAGCTAAAGAACTGTTTCTAGAAATTTTGCCCAGTAACTTCTTTTTTAAATTGTATTATATTGTAATAGCTTGTCCATTGCTAAGAAGGTCCTGTGTGGGAGATAAAAATAAGAGCTCTTCAGAGATACATATATATGTAAGTCCCACATACCTGTGAATTCCTTTGCGTATGATGATAAATTTTCCTTGCCCATGTGACATTTTCAAATGGGAAAGTTAACCTGGACAACAGGGGTGAGCCTAGTCTAATTATAAAACTTTAATTGCTGAGAATCTAACCCTGGTGGATCAGAAAGAGATGTAACAATGAAACACAGGTCAGGCGGATAATGCGAAGAAATTGGTGTACACTTGTTATTTTTGAAGTTGGAGGAAAATAACCAGGAGGGAAGTAATGCCAGAGATAAACAGAAGGAGAAAAGAAATGAATCAAGGGAGTTACAGGAAGATGGCAGAGGAGAAGCTGGAATCTGAACAAGCTCTCGCATAGAAAGCAGTTTTACAGTTCCAGTGAACAGTCCTAAGGCAGAGAATCACACCAAGTGTGCCATCACAGGACAGAGAGTTACACAAGAGAGGGGAAGCCAAGGCAAGGAGACACAACTGAGCGCTTGCCAGCAGCTGCCGCGGCGGCGACAGCTGTGGCTGTGTCAACCGCAGGGCACCCATACCTGAGCCACAGAGAGTCCGGGATGATGGATCCAGACGCAGCAGGCAAGCAGATTCTACTCAACACCAGCAAGAACCTACAATGAGCGGGACATCTTCACCCTGCAGTTTGCAGACCAGAGACGACCCAGGAACCAAGACTCGGCTTGAGTAGAAGCCTGACATCCTCACTCCTTCTCAGGGAGCAGAGGAGGAAGGCCACCCTCCCCCACCCCAGCACCGGTAATCTCCATCTTGGATACCGACAAAGCTCGGAGGAGCTGCTAGCTCCAACTCAGGCCTTGGAATAAAATGAGTCATTCAGCAGGTCACAAGAACTTAACGGCGAAGTGACTCAGCTCCATCCAGGGAAAAGTCACCCAGCTCAGGCACCAGCCATAGGAGTGGCTTTCCACACTGGGTAACCAGAGCCAGAGGCTGCCCCTCCCTCTAGCAGCCTCGACAATCAATTGAAAAACAGAAACCCTGAGAATGGCTTCAGGCTGGGCTCTGAGTTTTTCACAAAATAGCCCCAGGGAAAAGCTACTGTTTGTTGAAAGGCCTCAACTCTACCCAGAACCTAGCCTCATCACTGCATCCCCCTCTTTTGTAATTCTCAAAGCAGATCACCCTCCCATTAAACTAACCTGGAAGGGGGATCTCAAAATCTTGGGTAAAGCAGAGCATTTTTCTGCCTTCTTCGAACAAACTGACATAAGAAACCAATCAAGCCACAGGACCTCACGCAGACCAGAGACTCCAACAAGAGGCTGGTTACAGACACAAGGGAGATACAGATTCTTCCCACCCCTCCCCAAAAAAATTTTAAAAAATCAAAAAACTTTTTTTTTCCTTTTTCTTCTTCTTCTTTTTTTTTTTGGTACCTTATATATATATATAAATTTCTTTTCTAAATCTCTTATTAATCTTTAATTTTTGCCTTTTTTGAAAAAAATATTTTCCAGTAACTTTTTTTTTCCTCTTATAATTTTTATTTTATGGATATGTAAATGTGCATTTTCCTTTCTTTTCTTGTCTTCTTTCTCTTTTTCTTTCTTTTTTAATTATCTTTTTGTTATTTATTTAGCTCTACTAAACTTCTGATCTTTTTTCTCCGTTTCTTATCCTTTTCACCGATTCCTCTCTTTGTTCTTCTTCTTTTTTTTTTTTTTTTTTTTTGCTTATGTGGTGCTGAGGAATCGAACCCAGGGACTCTGGCATGCAAGGCATGCGCTCTACCACTGAGCCACCTTCCCAGCCCTCTTTGTTCTTCTTTATGTGACTTAACTCTTGTCCTGCACATCCTCAGATAAACCCGTAGTTAATTAGTAGACCCTATCCCCCATAGTGTACACACTCAATCCACAAATTTATTACTCAATTCAAAACCTATGAGACTTAAATTCCTTAATAGAAGTACTACCTCTTTATTTTAAGCATTTTTTAAAGTTTTTTCACATCTCCTCTATGTCCCTCACATTCCTCTCTAAATAGATTGTTTTTTATTATCCATAATAATATTAATTTTTATGTTTCTATTTTTTTCTGGTCTCTTTTCATTTCCCTCGCCCTTTTTTCTTTTTCTCTCTCTCTCTGCTTGCATCCTACACAACCTATTTCCTGCATTGAGTTTAGGACTTAGTTAACTCTCCCTGTGCCTCCACACACCAATCTATTCCTATTTTTTACCCACATCTCTCCGTAAGCCTAATACTTTCTGGTTTTATAAATTCTTCTCTGAGGTTTGAAGCCCCTGAACATATAGTTGTTTGATGTTGAATAGATGTATCTGTTGAATTAGATTGTATCTGTAGACTATTGACTGTACAAATGCAAACTTTGTTTGATGGTTGCCTTAAGATAGTGTTCTAGCACAAAACTGGTGCTATTTTCATCTCAAATGGGCAGAGTAAGCCGGAAAAAAAACAAGAAAAATGGCAAATCCGGGTATCTCATTTCCCAATCTTGATAATCAGGGGACAGAACAGATAATGAATAATCCAGAGGAGAGTTCCCAAATAGCTCTACAAACACTGCTGGCAAACGTGATAAATGAAAAGTTTGACAACTTACAAAGGACACTATATGAGCATGATAGGGAGAGAGAGGAGGCATCCCAAAACTTTATACAGGAATATCATCAGCATAAGAAAGCTACTCAAAAACTGATACAGGATTTGCATGAGCAATTTGAGAATACTCAAAGAGAAAGACAGGAATGGCATGAGCAGGCTGAGAAGACTCAAAGAGAACTGCAGAAATCCCACAAAAGGGAGGAAGCTAATCAAAGAGTAATACAGGAATTGAGAGAGAAGGAAGAGAATACACAAAGATCAGTAAAGGCATTCATGGAATCCATTAACAAAGAGCTGAAGGAAGTCAGGGAGACCACAAAGGGAATGCTGAATGGAACCCAACAGAAGGAATTGGAGTCCAAATAAACCATAACCAATCAACTAAGTGATTTGAGAACAAACACTGAATACCAAATTAAGGAAGTAAAGAAATAAATACAAGACCTAAAACGGAGCTTCAACAAAGAATTTGAAGCCATCAAAGCTGACCAATTACAAGGAAAAGAAATAAAAAACAAAGTAGAGTGTCTTGACAGCAGGTTAGACCATGCAGAAGATCGAATCTCAGGGATTGAAGACAGCCTAGATTTTATAGAGAAAGAACATACAACCATCCAAGACAAGTCCAAGAAATACGATAGATCTATCCAACTCCTGGAAGACACCATCAGAAGGCCTAATCTAAGGATAATGGGTGTAGAGGAGCACCTAGAAACAGAAGTTAATGGTCTAGGAAATTTGTTTAACAGGACCCCAGCAGAGAACTTGCCAAACATACAAAAAGATAAGCCTATTGAGATACAAGAACCTTTTAGAACCCCATATAGACCAGACCAGAATAGGACATCCCACCATCCACACAGGATCAACTCAGACCAAGGAAAAGATCCTTAAAGCTGTCAAGGAGAAAAAGTTAATCAAATATAAAGGGAAACCAATTAGAATTACCTCAGATTTCTCAGCAGAGACAATCAAAGCAAGAAGAGCCTGGAATGACGTATGCCATGCCCTAAAAACAAACAACCATCAACCAAGAATACTGTACCCAGCTAAACTCTCCTTCATAACAGAAGGCCAAATAAAATCCTTCCATAGCAAAGAAAAATTGAAACAAAACATCTCCACCAAACCAGCCCTACAAAAGATTCTTAAAGATGTCCTACACATAGAAAACCAACAAGACCACAATAAAGGCCAAGAAACTTCACCCAAATTGAGAATCCAAGAACCAGAGGAAGAACCCAATTTTCGCAGCCCCCAAGAAGGTGGATAACATGGCAGGAACTCCCAAATACCTCTCAGTCCTATCTATTAACGTTAACGGACTGAACTATTCAATTAAGCGACATAGACTGTCTAGTTGTATTAAATACAAGACCCTTCTATCTGCTGCCCGCAGGAGTCACATCTTGCCCATAAAAACAAACAAATTTTCAATGTTAAATGCTGGAACAAAACCTCCCAAGCAAACGGACCCCATAAACAGGCAGGAGTTGCAATCCTAATATCAGATAAAATAGACTTCAAATTAAAATTCGTGGGAAAAGATAAAGAAGGTCGCCACATACTAATTAAAGGATCTCTCCTTCAGGAGGATATTACAATTCTAAATATCTATTCGCCAAACAATGGAGGACCCAAATTTATCAAAGAAACACTACTTTCCCTCAAATACCATATAGATCCAAAGACATTAATTGTTGGGTATTTTAAGAAACCACTGTCCCCACTAGATAGATCAACTCGGCAAAAACTCAACAGAGAAACTGCAGATCTAAACAGCTGCATAGATCAACTAGACTTAACAGACATCTACTGAACATTTCACCCAGCAGCATCAGAATACACGTTTTTCTCAGCAGCACATGGAACGTTTTCTAAAATAGACCACATTTTAGGCCTCAAAGCAAACTTGTCTAAATTCAGAAACATTGAAATTATAACTTGCATTCTCTCTGACCACAAGGGAATGATATTAGTTCTCAACACCAAAAGCCAACTAAGAAAGTCTGGTATAACATGTAGGTTGAACAACACACTGCTGAATCATGAGTGGGTCATGGAAGAGATTACAAAGGAAATTCAAATGTTCATGCTATTCAACAAAATGAACACACAAATTACCAGCTCCTCTGGGACACAGCAAAGGCAGTACTCAGAGGCAAGTTTATACCTCTGAGCTCCTACATCAACAAATTGGAGAGGTCTGAAACTACCAATTTAATGACACATCTAAACCTCCTTGAAAAAGAACAGCAAGATAAACCCCAATCCAGTAGACGGAAAGAAATTATTAAAATTAAATCAGAATTAAATGAATTAGAATCCAAAAAAACTATAGAAAGAATCAACAAAACAAAGAGTTTGTTCTTCAAAAAAATTAACAAAATTGACAGACCCTTAGCAAATCTTATCAGAAAAAGAAGAGAACACACCTAAATTACTGAAGTCAGAGATGAGAATGGAAACATCACCACGGAAACAACCAAGATTCAGAACATTATAAGGGAATATTTCTCAAAACTTTATGCTCATGATTTTGAGAACTTGACAGAAATGGACCTTTTCCTAGCAAATATTGACATGCCAAAACTAAACCAAGATGAGTTAAACTGTCTTAACAGGCCCATATCAAGAATTGAAATAGAAACAGCAATAAGAGACCTTCCAGCCAGGAAAATTCCAGGACCAGAAGGTTTTACAGCGGAATTTTACAAGGCCTTCAAAGAAGAGCTCAAACCAATAGTCTTCCAAATCTTCAATGAAATTGAAAGAGAAAGTTCACTATCGAACACATTCTATGAAGCCATCATAACCCTCATCCCAAAACCAGGCAAGGACTCATCAAAGAAAGAGAACTATAGACCCATTTCCATGATGAACATTCATACAAAACTTCTCAACAAAATTTTGGCAAATCGATTTCAACAATTCATCCAAATAATCATAAACCATGATCAAACACGATTCATTTCAGGGATGCAAAGCTGGTTCAATATACGCAAATCAATTAATATTATTCATCACATCAACAGGAGCAAGAATAAGAACCAAATGGTTATCTCAATAGATGCAGAAAAAGCATTCGACAAGATCCAACACCCCTTCATGATGAAGGTTGTGGAAAAATTAGGAATCCATGGAACATTCCTCAATACAATAAAGGCTGTATATGACAAACCTACAGCCAGCATTATACTCAATGGTGAAAAACTAAAGCCATTTCCTCTTAACTCAGGAACAAGACAAGGATGCCCACTCTCTCCACTTCTCTTCAATCTAGTATTAGAATGCCTAGCTACAGCAATAAGACAAGATGCAGACATAAAGGGGATCCAAATAGGGAAAGAAGAAATAAAACTCTCCCACTTTGCAGATGACATGATCTTGTATTTAAAGAATCCCATAGACTCCACTCCCAAATTACTCAAGCTGATTCAAAACTTTGGCAAAGTAGCAGGTTATAAAATTAACCCCCAAAAATCAATGGCTTTTCTGTATGCCATCAATGAGAAAAGTGTGGCTGAAATTAGGAAAGCAACTCCATTTGTAATAGCCCCAAACAAAATGAAATACCTAGGAATTAACTTAACCAAAGAAGTGAAGGACCTCTATGATGAAAACTTTAAAATCTTGAAAAAGGAAATCAACACAGAACTTAAAAAATGGCAAAACCTCCCATGCTCCTGGATTGGAAAGATTAACACCGTGAAAATGGCAATACTTCCCAAGGCTATCTACAAATTCAACGCAATACCTATCAAAATTCCAACCTCATTCTTAAAGGAAATAGAAGAGGCAATCCAAAAATTCATATGAAACAATAAAATACCCCAAAGTGCAAAAACGCTCCTCAACGGAAAGAATATCAATACCAAATTTCAAACTCTACTATAAAGCCATAGTAATCAATACAGCTTGGTATTGGCATAAGAAAGAACCTCAGGACCAGTGGAATAGAATTGAAAAGCCAGAAATGAACCTCCAGAACTATAGCCATCTAATCTCTGATAAGGGAGCTAAAACAATAGAATGGAAGAAAGACAACCTCTTCAGTAAATGGTGCTGGCAAAATTGGTTAACTACATGTAGAAAACTAAAGCTAGATCCTTATATATCACCCTGCACCAGAATCAACTCCAAATGGATCAAACAACTTGAAGTCAAAGCAGACACCAGGAAAACATTACAGGATGGAATAGGATAAACCCTAGGTCTCTTTGGCTCAGGCTGAAATTTTATGGACAGAGACCCGGAAACACAACAAATCAAAGAAAGGTTGGACAAATGTGATTGCATAAAGTTGCATAGCTTCTGCATGGCAAAGTACATAGCTAGACAAATCAATAGAAAGCCCACCGATTGGGAGAAGATCTTTACTAGCCACACAACGGACAAGGGTCTCATATCTAAAATATACTTGGTACTCAAAAAATTAAACACCCCAACCACAAATCCTCAAAGAAACAACTGCCCAGTAAATAAGTGGGCTAAATACTTTAAGAGAAACCTCTCTGAAGAAGAAAGAAGGATGGCCAATAGACACATGAAGAATTGTTCAACATCCTTCGCCATAAAAGAAATGCAAATCAAAACAACATTGAGATATGACCTCACTCCAGTTAGAACGGAAAAATTTAAGAACTCTAACAACAACAGATGATGGAGGGGATGTGGAGAGAAAGGAACCTTACTTCGTGGTTGGTGGGAATGTAAACTTGTTCAACCATTTTGGAAAGCAGTATGGAGGTTCCTCAAAAGACTCCACATAGATCTCCCCTATGACCCATCAATCCCACTTTTGGGCATTTACCCAAATGTTTACAAACAAGACCACACTAAAGCTACCAGCACAACTATGTTTATTGCAGCATTATTCACCATAGCTAAGATCTGTAACCAACCCAGATGCCCATCAGTAGATGAATGGATCAAGAATATGTGGTATATATACACAATGGAATTCTATGCCTCCATGAGAAAGAATGACATTGCCCCATTTGTTAGGAAATGGAACAACTTGGAAAAATTATATTAAGTGAAGTAAGCCAGGCCCAAAGAAGCATAGGTCCCATGTTTTCCCTTATTTTCAATATCTAGTATATGTATGAGTCTAGCGGAAAAGTTCAGATAGTGTGATGTCAGGAAAATGAACCCTTCGATATGTATTTTAATGTTTTTTTCTTTCATGCATGTGTTTCTAACGCATTTATAAGATTATTTCTTTGTTGCTTTGTATGTCCCTCCCCCACAGTATAACCCCTGCTTTCACTATATTTGATGTCAGTATAACGTGTGGAGGAGATTGGGAAAATCAAGTCGTTTAAGGATACAGGTGGACCTGTTGCAACAATGAGAAGTACAAGTTGTCATGTCCAAAACGAGCTTTACAAAGTCGGTGAGGTGGGGGGAGGCGGGAAGGTGAAGGATTGGGATGGGGGGGGAGAGGGGAGGCTGGGAAGGGATGTGAAGTGTAAACAAAGGAGGAGGCTGCAATGGGTGGTAAGAAATGTACGTATTATCCTGCCCATGTAATTGTAACCCCTCTGTACATTATGTTCACAAATAAAATTAAATTAAATTTAAAAAATGAATAAAAAATTAAAAAACACGATACAAATAGAGTTAGTTAATATCTCAGCCAACTTATGATATTAAAATCCAAATAGTGAAAAAATAATAATTTCAGGCTTGGCACTGATGGCTCATGCCTTTAATCCTTGGAACTCAGGAGGTTGTGATCAGTAGGTCGGGGTTCGAAGCCAGCCCAAGCAGGATAGTCTGTGAGTCTTTTATCACCAATTAACCACCCCCCAAAAATGGAAGTGAAATTGTGGCTTAAGCTGGGAAAGCACTAGCCTTGAGCAAAAAAGCTCCAAGATAGTGCCTAGGCCTTGAATTCAAGCCCCATCATTGAGAAAAACAATAATAATCAATCAAAGTAATAATAATCAAGGAAATAGCTCTGTATATTTCATGTCACATAGGAATAAGTACATCAACTCCAAAGGAACTTCACAAGGTGAAGTTTATGCCTACAGAAAGGTGTGCTATGGACAGTAGCCGAATAAGAAAATGTACTGGGTGGGTACTCCTTAGTGCATTATTGTCCATCATTATAATTAGTCAGAGGTTAGGTTCAAAATCTTGGGTTATTGGCTGACTGACAAAATGTTAAAGTTTACCTCAGCAATCAACCAAACATTGAGCCAAAATAGGAAAGTATCAGAAAAATAATTCTTACCCATCTGGCTCTCTGTCACTTTGGTCAGGCAGACCTTCAGGCCCTAGAGAGAATAATTCCTCTGACAGTATTTTGCTTAACTTAATCAGTTTGTTGCAAATTATGGAGCTTACATTAAGCAGTCATTTTGATAGGAAAATTGCAAGGAAGGATGGAATAGAATAAATTATTTCACAAGAAGATAGCAGCTACAATGTCAGGGCAAGTCACCTTTCAGGCATTGGTTTATATCACTAAATTCATGCCAGTAACAATAGCTACTTCTCTAGAATCTCCAAGAATATGGATGAGATAATGGTCAACAGCCCATACTCATAACTGAGACATTTAATTCATTACATCTAACACTCTCCTATAAGCTCTTACCCTTTTGCATATTTTAACCTATAGCTCTTGCTTATACCTCAGGTGGCTAAAGATTGGCTGAAGTGCATAATTCCCATCTTCCTGTGGCTTCTTGAGCTGTGTAATACATTTCTTCTCCCTGCTTTTAGTAATTATCATCTGTCTCTCTCTTTATATATATATATATATATATATATATATATATATATATATATATGTACATATGTAAATATATATGAGCAGGTGAGTGGACTACACGTACAGAATCCTTGAGTGTGCTTAGAGCCTGACACTCCATTTTTAGAAGCCATTGGTCTGTTAAGTTTAACAATGCATCCTAAGAATGTTACTTAATATTCACAATGATATTAGGTCAAAAACAGAGGTTCAGAATAGATGTCTATTTAAAGGGACAAAAAGATAACCAAGTTAATTTTGGCTCTGTCTGAAACAGCCCATTTTTCTACATTCAAGCTAAACAGTCGGTGGGATCATCACGACATATATAGATAGGACCTTGAAAGAACTCAGTTGTGGATTACTGCATTGTCTATTGGGACTCCCAGATTTAAGCTCTTTTATTAAGCCTCAATAATGGAATCATATAACATTGAAACATTGGAGTTTGAGCCACTGATCTAATTGTAATATGACTTACCTGTGTTTGAAACAGCTCATCAGTTCTTTAATTCCATTTTGTCCCTCTCTGTCTTCATTCAGACTCTTCAAAATTTTCCCCCTTTTAAGTCTCTTCTTCAATATTTTCCTTAGATTTCAGGAATGACTGCAGTGATTGATAAATGTCTTTATGACAAAGAACTGTCAGCAACCATAAGGGTCACTGGGCAAATCTTCCCATGATGAGATTTCTCCTCAAGGGAGAGCAATAGCCCCAGGATGGAAACAGGTTTCACCCTCAGCAGAAACAATCATCTCACGAGACACAGATTACTCACTCGCTCAAGTGCTAACAGCAATGCAGACTTCTCTAGATCCATCCTGAAGACTGAGACAATGGTCAGGCAGAAAATAGCTGGAGAAGACAACACGTTCTCAATGCTAATAGCTCTACAAAGCCCTAATTTTAAATTTTGGTTACTCATTTACAATAGGGGGAGGCTGGGAAGGGATGTGAAGGGTAAACAAAGGAGGAGTCTGCAATGCTTGATAAGAAATGTACGCATTATCCTGCCCATGTAATTGTAACCCCTCTGTACAGTATGTTCACAAAAAATTAAAATTAAAATTAAAAAATAAAATAAAATTAAATAAAAAATTAAAATATTTTAAAAATGTCAAAGTTATGACAGCCCTTCACAGATAGGCCCAGGGTAACTGAACACTTTGATCAGTTATTTCTAACGTGACCACAATTAAAGCTCTTTTCTCAACCCTTTCCGTATTGTTTTTGTCTTTGAGACATGTAGTATTGCTTAATCTGTGGAGCGGCCTGGAGATAACACATTTGCTCTAGAGCTCTGGTGACATTTGTGAAGGTACCATTACATTAAATAGAAGCTTTACATTGTATTAAACAGAAGCTCTAAAGAGCACTTACTTACTTGATTTTAGTGCCAGTACTGATGATTAAACTCAGGAATTTGCACTCTGTCTAGCTTTTTTTAGGCAAAACTGAAACTCTACTATTTGAGCTACACTTTCAACTTCCTTTTAATTCATTGGAGAAAATAATCTCAAAGACTTTCTTAATTGGGCTGGCTTTGAACTACATTGCTAATTTCTCAGTTTCTACAGTAGCTAGGATTGTAGGGATAATCCAACAGTGCCCATCACAGGAACAAATTTGTGTGTGTGTGTGTGTGTGTGTGTGTGTGTGTGTGTGTGTGTGTGTGTTGCTGAGGCTTGAACTCAGGACTCTGAGCTTCGCTGTTCAAGGCTAACTCTCTACCACTTGAACCACAGCTACATTTCAGACTGTTTGCTGTTTCATTGGGAATAGGAAGCTCATAGATATTCCTACCTGGGCTGGGTTCTAGCCATGTTCCTCCAATCTCAGCCTCTTAAGTATCCAGAATTACATTATAAGCATAGTAGGTCATAATTCTTTTATATCTTTAATATGTGTGCATATGGAAATACACATACACAGACACATAGAGACACACACACATACATACACATACATAAAAATTTTATATTTCTTGGGAAAGGTGTATTTGGGAGTTGAGGGTGACTCATTTCAGCTATCAGAGGCTAAAATGACCTATTCACATCTTCAAACATTCATTATGTGAATATATACTGACTATAAATGTTTATATATATGCACATATGCAACAACATTCTTATATACATATAGAAACAAAAGCAAGTCTGTAAAATGACAAGTATATAAATTCTACAAAAATGGGTACATTTTCTGAATCTGTTTTGCTCAGTTTTGATTGGAAAGAAAAACAAGATCAGCAATTAATCCATGCTTATCTTAAAATTGTACAGCAATTGGCTATTATTCTGAAGTCAAAGAACAAGCATTCAGATAGTTTTATGAGACCTATATATTGAACAAGTCACTTCACAGTTTTTGGTTGATGGATGGCACTAAGTAAAGCTGCCCCCTGGTGGCAGGTAATGTCCCACAGATAATAAATTTGGAAAGAATTCTCAAGTATTTATTGATTGTGCCTAAACAATAAAGTTAAATGTCCAGAACATATTTTGATTTTATGGAACACAATATAACTAGAGGAGAAATGCAACCCAAATCTGCTTACAGTCAGAATGCTGAAATCACTAAGTCTCAGAGGATTTGTTCATGCTCTTTCTGTGAGTGTTGGAAAATCAGCCTTCTGAATTTGATAAAGCAATTGTCCCTTTTTGTTTTGCATCTATACACTCTTCTAGGTCTGTGCTGTGTACAGCAATCCCTCCAAAGGATGAAAAACCTAGAAAATAGAAAATGGTTTAAATATATATTGAAGCATTTATGTCCAAGTTTACAAGAGACCCATATCTATCCCAAACGTGTTCCACAGTCCAGAATGAGTCACATAGTCATAATTATGTACAGCAATTGTTACAAATGCAGTCAAATTTTTAGTGAAGAGAAAGAGAAGTAAATTGGTTCCACAACTAACCAGCTATGGTACATTCTGTCAAAGAAAGGACTTTGATATGTATATATGTTATAGACTGATCCAGGATCATAGAAGTAATTCAAATAGAGGTAAATTTAAAATGGTAGCTTTTTAGGGATAATCGGCAAAATGATGAAAAAATATAAAAGAAAAATACAAATGGAGTTGCTTTCCTGATTTCAGCCACGCTTTGCTCATTGTTGGCATGCAGAAGAGCCATTGATTTTTGAGGGTTAATTTTATACCATGCTACTTTGCCCAATTTTTGAAAAAAAAAGCTAGAAGTATGGCTCAAGGAGTATATATAGATATAGAACACTAGCCTTGAATAGAAAAAGAAAATAAAAAGCAATGAGGGCTAAACTCCACATTCTCCACATGGATGGACCAGGCAGAGAATGCTGACTGAACACTACAAACAAATAAAAACTTAAAGAGCAAAAAAAAAATGACAAGAAAAGAAAAATTCAGATTAGATAGCAGGTAGATTTCCCTGACATAAGTGGTAAGTTTACATTGTTGAGGGTTCAATTCCTCCTATTATTCATTACATTTTGCCCCCGATCTCATTGGTATGGGAAGGACAAGGAATCATGGAACTCACAAGAGTCCTCAATAAAGATCTCCCAGAAGAATTGTCCAACAAGTGGGAGAACTGGATACCAAATTGTTGATGTACAATATGGCCCAAAAAATATATCACTACATTAAGCAATCAAAGGTATAAGAGAAAAAAATGTAAATAAATAGGAACAGCAAATTTTTAGGGTAGAAAAGATGAATTTGACATTGATTCTACTGACTCCAAAGTTCACTCTTCACTGCCTTAAAGATTACCTCATTTACTTTGAAATTAGTTACCAAATTTAAAAAGTCTCCTAAGATTTAATATTAAATATCTGAATGCACCTTACAGTCCTAGAAACCTAAAAGAAGATTTCATGCATGAGTACTTTTCTGGTATTGAGGGACAGAGGGAGGATGAACTATCCCACTTTCATACTGCCCATGATGATCTATTCTTCACTTGGTTTTACTGAAGTTCTCTGTGAAGAGATGTGCCATCATTGCTTTTCTCCTCTGTTACTGATGTTGCTTAATATTTGACACATAGCCAGGTATGAACCTGGATGTAATTGTGTAGGTATATGTGTTAGGTTCTTAAAGTGCCCTAACTTTCCCAGTGTTCTAATTCAGGGGATTATAACAGCGTAATTGCCATTTTCTTTCTTTCTTTTTTTTTCTAAAAATTGTAAAGGTTATAGTTACTTAAGTAAGGAGGCAGTAAGTATATTTCGTTTTGAATAGTGTTACTCCCTCCTTTGTTTCTCCCACTTTCCCTTCCCCCAACTCCCCTCCTGCCCAAGTTGTAAAGTTCTAATGTAATGTCGTGTGAGTAACACTGTTGCGTTGGTTCACCCTTTATCCTTTGTCTCATCATTTTCATATTCACTTTTCCCCCCTGAATCAGATAAATTATATACAAGACAAAGGGTACCAAAATTAAAAACAGTGACAAAACAGGGAATAAGCCAAAGGAAAATGTAAAAGAAAAAAGGAATAAATGCAAACAGTACACTACAGAAAAAAAACTCTTTTTTCCATATCTTGTAGCTCATTTTGATTAACATCATTTTATATGGTTATATGTACATAGCTATTGAGCTATTGTGATCCTCTGCTAGGAATATGCTACACCTATACTAATTATTACAAACGAGTGAGGCCATGGAGCCTGTGTTTCTTTGAGTCTGGCTTCCTTCATTAATATGATTTTTCCCCAAGTCTTTCCATTTCTTTCTGTATGGGATGATTTGATTCTTTCTGATAGAAGCATAAAATTCTATTGTGTATATCACATTTTTTAGATCCATTCATCTACTGAAGGGAATCTGCATAGATTGCCGCGGACCGGGTTCTGTCGGGACGACGGAGGATACCTAGGGGAGGAACCTGGAATAGGACGGGGAGATGGCAAACAGACAACTCACACACATTAGGAGTGGATGCTGAGTGCTGAGTGCTGAGTGTGATTTAATGCAGAGGATAACAAACTTTTATAGCAAAAAGTCTCCATAAGAAAGGGCAAAAGGTTACATAATTTTGCTGCAGGGCTTCATTCTTGGGCGGTCACCAGCTGGTCGCCTGAAAGGGCAAAAGGTTACACAACCTTGCTGCAGGGCTTCGTCCTTGGGTGGTCACCAATTGGTCGCCTGATAGGCACTTGTTTCCAGCTTTACCTCTATTTTTAAGAAATACAATGGGTTTCGATGATTGTCACCAATTAACCACTACTTTTTTCTATAGAGGCCTTAACTGTCCCATTAAGATCTTCCTTTTCCTTCTTTAATAGTAAGCACCAAGGAGACTTAGATTTAGCAAGTCTCTTAGTAAATGAGGAAGTTCTTTCTCCTAAGTAGTTATCTCAGCAATTGCCATACATTCTTTCTGTTCTAGCCTCACCTACAACTTTTTGTAAATTTCTTACAATTCCTTCTGCTGGAGTGACTTTGTGAAACGCCCAATACTTTTATATTTACATATAACTTGTCTACTAGCCTCCATAAGAGGGGTTTCAGGGTAGCACTTAACTCTGGTGAGTTAGTCATATTTTTAAGACACTCATCAGATATTGGAGTCGTCAACACTCTTAAAGAGCTTTGAATAAGGGAACGTTGACAATGAGTAAGTACAATGAGCAGTAGAAACAGTAAAAGATTAATAGGCACTCTTATGAGGAAAAGATAGGCAGAAACACATCTTTTCCAGGGGTTTTTGCCAGCCTTTTCCCAGGAGTAGGCCTCTTAGAAGCCCTATTCTCCGAGGTAGACTTCGGTGAAGTCCCAAAACTCAGAGATAGGTCTCGAGGCCCCTATCATGGTCTGATAGATGGTTTCCCATGCTAAGCAGACTCTACTGGGGTCGGCGTGGCAATAGATTCCACATCTTGCCTATGGTAAACAATGCTTCAACGAAAGTAGTTGTGCTGGTAGCTTTAGTGTGGCTTTGTTTGTGGTATTTTTGGTAAATGTCAGGTGTAGAACTACGGGATCACTCTCTTCAACAAATGGTGCTGGCAAAATTGGCTATACGTTTATAGAAAACTGAAGTTAGATCTTTATATATCTTCATGTACCACAATCGATTCCAAATCCATCATATATATAAATGTAAGATCAAATACCCTGAAAATATTACAGGAAAGGATAGGGAGAGCACCAGGGCTCCTTGGCACAGGTTGAAAAATCCTAAATAAAGGTACAGTAACTGACATTTTCTACCTCTTATTGGATCTTTTTCTCCATAATGTGTTGCATCTGGCTTCCTTACTCCTAAAACACTGCCTCATGGAGCTGGGGTCATGGAAATATATGTCAGAGTTTATATATAACTCAGTGACCAGTCTTTACACTGGAAACTTGTTCAAAGTTGATGCTTGTCCTCAATCCCCATGGCTGTGAGCTTGCTCAGGGCCATTCTTTTACTTTCAAGATGTATTCCTGGTGTCTGAGGTCCATGGTTTCAGTAAGTTCATCGTAGACCACTCCCATTCTGAGTTAGAGAGGAAAGATTTGTTTATGTCTCAGCTATTATAGAAAATGAGGTGGAGCTAGCACATAAAATACATTACCCTGACCAAAAGGGTAGGAAGGTGGAGTAAACAGACAGATCTCCTGATACTTTATCTCCAAAGAAGTTCTCTTTTTGGTAGATTTCAGGCTCATAGGCAATGCCTCAGGTATGGATATATGTAATGATGGAACAGATTTATCTCAAGCGTTCACCCTTATGGCCATAACTGTATGATACGTTCATGGCTTCTTCAGAATAGTTGTGTTAGGTAGAAAGTGAAAAGTCTTTATTCCCAGTGATCTTATTAAAAGAAAGAAATGTATTGAATGGAATCAACCCAGATTCTCCTTGACAAATGGGTCAAGAAAATGTGGTATATATACACAATGGAATTTTTTGCTTCATAAGGACGTGGAAAGACTTGGAAAAATTATATTAAGAAAAGTAAGTCAGACCCAAAGAAACATAGGCTGCATGGGTTCCCTCATTTGTTGTAACTATAATGTGCCTATAAAGCTACAACTAAAAACAATAGATGGTAAAAGACAAAAAGTATACTAGGATATGATAAATAATGCAAGACTTTACCTAGACATTCACACAGTGAGACTTAAGGTGCATATTCTTAGGAGAGAATCACAAAGGTTCAATAGCTAAGGCAATATGACCATATAAAAATGATGTTTATCAAAATGAAATCCAAGAAATGGAAGAAAAAGGGTAATATTTTGTTATTTTGCTTTTAGTTTTTGTTTTCAATCCTTTGTTTATCATTGTGATTTCTGTACCTTGTATCTTGTACATAATTTATTTGTCATGTGGAGGGTAAAGGGCCATACAGAAATGATGGGACAAAGGGTGAACAAATGCAGCAGTAATGCTCATTAGATACTATGTTGAAAATGAACTATACAACTTGGGAGGGACGGGGTTCAGGAAGGAAAATCTGGAAGAAAATGAGGAAAGAGGTGATGACACTCTTCAAAAAGAAATGTACTCTTCAGCTGATGTACATAATTGTAACCCACCTGTATATCACCTTTATAATGACAATAATAAAAAGAGGCATATGATTAAGTAAAATAAATATTTGAACACATGAGCAATGTTAGCTGATACCTGTAATACTAGCAACTCAGAAAGCTGAGATCTGATCCTAAGCCAATCAGATGAGAAAAGTCCATTAGACTCTTATCTCATCCAACAAACTCAAGAAGTGGAGGTGTGGTTCGAGTGGTAGAGCTCCAGCTGTGAGTGGAAAAGCCAGGCAAGAACTGAGGCAATTTGAGTTTTAAAAGTACTGGCAAAGTACACACACACACACACACACACACACACACACACACACACAGAAACACACTCAGAGACACACAGAAAAATACAAGTTCATGTAAAATAAATAAAATAACCAAAAAAGACCTTACATAGAAATAGGAAAATAAGTATACAGGTGCACGGGATTGTTATTATGTTTTATATATGTATACAACAAGAGAAAAGTAATAGAAATTATTCAGTGATAGAAATTTGTAACAGGAATTAGGCTCAATTTGAATTTAGGCTTGTTTCCAGTCTTTTTCCTAGTTTTATTGTTAACCATTTCAGAAGCCTTAGGGGGATGTTTTATTTCTTTTGTAAAATCTTCTCTCTCCTTAAAATAAAGGTTTGGACTAGATCAGAAGTCAAACCCAATTGTCCATGGGCAATTGTATCTGAATGATAGAGCGAACATAAAGACTTTTCATTTTGAACTTGTTTATTTCCATTGGATGAAAGAAAATGAAACAAAAAAACCTCAAGTTTGCACCAACTGTACCACACTCTAGGTACATTGTAGGGAGCCGAGGCGAGACTCCGCCCACTCCCTTGCAGCTTTGAGGTTTCCACCCCAGACGGTGCTTGGTGGGAGGCCTGGGCTGTGCGCGTGCACGAGCCAGGTAGAGCCCCCAGCGAATCCCATGACACCTGGTGACGGTGAAAGGCAGGCGACCAACAATAGAAAGACCCGCGCTCCGATTCTCCTATATAAGCGGCTGTGTTTCGGGTGCACGCTCTCTCGCGCCCAAGCTCTCCTACAACTAAAAGGCTCTCCAATAAAGCGTGATCTGAGAAGACTCCTGGTGTGGTGGTCGTTTTTCCTCTACAGTACATCTTTCATTTATAAAGTTTTAGGGTTTGTCAAACAAGATATCTATCCTGCAAATACTCTTATTTCTTCTTCCACAATGTCGAATTGAAGGAAATACTCAGTACTCAGTGCAGGAGCTGCTGTACTCAGACACCACAGCATCGGAGTGGGATGCAACAATCTATAGCATCAAAGAACTGGAAGGGAAAGGGGGTGTGCGTCTAGATTTCAGACTATGTGATTACACAATTACAAAAGGGCTTTGTACATGCCTCCCTCAAGTGTGGTTTCACGAACTGAAGTTGTGTGTTGGAACATGATCAAGCTGAGTAAGGACTCATATCAAAGAGAAATAAGAAAATGAAGCTAACTTTTTCTGAGTCCTGCAAGTTTGAAGATGAAATAAAACTTATTCTAAAAACTAAGATATTTAAACTCACAAGTGGATGAAGTCCAAAGGCTTACAACACAGTGGAAAATGAGAGCCAGATGCGATTCAACACAAAGCAGAGAAACTAACAAGACAGCAAGCACAGAAGTATGTGTTGCTACTTGGGCAAACCAAGTAAAATGATTTATCCTGAGGGGCAATTGAAAAATTAAGGCCATTTTTGTTCTCCCCTCACTGCCCCATTTGTAAACAAGCATATCAGATCTGGTATCTTCAAGTTTAAACACTGGCGTCATTTAGGCTTTAATTTAAATCCTCATTTCCAAATAATTAAACTTGATTTGCCTCACTCCTAAACTATTTTTTGTAGACAACCTATTTGGTGTCAGCCTTCTGAGGTGTGAAAGTATGAAATGAAAAAATCTAGAACTAAAATCTTTTGATTTTTTTAATTACCTTTATGTGGTTGTACAAGGAGTTTCACTTTAACATGTCAATTTGTGAGTATGATGCTACTTGATCAATACCACTGACTCTGTCATTTTCCTCCCTCTCTCTCAATTCTATTCATCCCCTCTCATAAGTATTAAACTGCATGATGTTCTAGTTAAAATGATGAAATCTCGCACTAACCTGTTCCATGCAACCATACTGGTCCTGCCATGTAGACACAGTATATGTTTCCCAACCTGTCAGTCACTGAAGAAATATCTCAGTAACCGATTACTGGTTGATATCATGAGGCTTGTGTTTACTTATTCATATTTCTGAAGTGATGTAGAGGTTTAAAAATACCACAATAGTGATGGAGTAAGTTAGAAATGTTTAGAACTCAGATATACCAAAGAGAAGTCATGATTTTCTTCCTCTGAGAAAAAAACATGATTATTAATCTAGGGTATAGATATAGAGTGAAAACCACAACATACAGAGAGTCCAATGTCCTTCAGTATCAAACATTCACTAGTGTTCTTAGAAAGTAGCTCCCAGGCAAGAGGTATTATTTTTATCACCTATATTTTTTGTTCTTTCTTTCTGCTAAATAACCTACATGATCTTGAAGACTCAGTGGCTCTTATTGCAACAAAATAAGAAGAAAAGTTCCAAAATTACTACTTAGAAAAACATACACATAAATATATAACCTGAAAGACAAAACACATTGTTTGGGGATAATCCCATGAATATTTTGTTACCACAGAAATTAGCCACGTTCTACTTAATGTAAAATAAAAAGGACCTGGGGGCATCTTCAGCATAACTCTGGAATATAGTGTCTGAGATATCATGATGAATGCTGGGAACATTTGTGCAAAAAAAAATACAATTATTTTCGTGTTATTCAAGAATGGTATGAGTTCTTGGGCTTTGGTATTTTTATTTTTTGTGGTACTAATATTAGAACTAAAGGCCTCATGAACTCTTGGATTGTTTGCTTGTGGCACTCTACTACTTGACTCTGATATTTATTTTTTTGAGAAAGATATTTTATTAGTAAGTTTTTTATTGTGAAAATACTGTACATGGGGTTACAATTACATGAGCAAGGTAATGAGTACATCTCTTATCAAGTATTGCTGCCTCATCCTTGTTTATCCTGTACCATCCCTGCCCTCCCACCTAGATGACTACAATCCCAATCCCCTCTAATCCCCCATCTGCCAAAGTTGTAAAGTTTGTTTTTGACATAGCTTCTTGTACATCTTATTGTTGCAATGGGTACACCTGTATCCCTAGTTAAACAATTTGATTTTTTCCCTCCCCTCCACAAATTTTGTCAACATCAAATACAGTGAAAACGTGTGATGACCCTCATATTTATCTCTGCTTTATGTTGTTTGTTTTGTAGGAAGAACCTCACAGATTACCCAAACAGTCTCAAATTGTATACCTTAAAGTCTCCACCACTGAGATGCTAGAATTACAGTTGTGTGCTACTAGCAGCTAGATCTTTTAGGAAATATTACTTTGTTTTTTAAGCAGTAACTCTCAAATATACCTGTAAATTAGAAATTATAGAAGTATAACTCATTAACATACATATTATAAAGTTATTTACATGATTTTAATATCACTAGCTGGGACTTAATCAATGGACCAGTACTGCAAATTACTATATTACATGACTTCCAATTTTTGTTAACAGTTATATTTTATATAAAACATAACAGGCAATCAGACTAAATTGTATTTTTTCAGAATGCTATAATTTTAAGCAGGTCAGTAGTTTCTGTATCTTTATTCATTAACATCTTTCCCCACTTCATATTTTGTGTGTTATTTAATAAAGCAACATTTTATCAACTTCTGTTTTATATCTCATTCACTGGTCATTGAAATATTTATTTACACAAATACTTATGCATTAAAATTAAACGTCATCTACTCAGGTGGATTTACAAATACTCCCTGCAGGATGAAATTATTATATTGTCGTGTAATAAAACACCTGAGGTAAGCATCATTATATACAAAGTGATAGATTTATAGGCTCACAATTCTAGAGATACAATGTCCAAACTACAAAGGGAAATCTCTCCTGTGCTTCCACATCCAATTGGGAACTGTGTGTATTTTAGTATCCGTATGTTCTTCAAGACACAGTTACAGGTACATTATAGTAAAATAATCGAATCTAATTATTACTTAATGCCTCATTGTTAAGCATTACAGCTGAATAAAGTTTCTATACTCTTCTTGCCACTGAAATAAGACTTGGATTAATTCTTCCATGAATTTGGAAGATCAATACATAATCAAATCATAGTATATGTAAGATCAAAAAGCACAGTAATTTGGTCTTGTTTATAAAATAATAACACTCCTATATTCTTATCTTTCTTCAATAAATTTATTGTAGTTATTGGGGTTTAAATTCAAGGCCTCAAGTTCATTCCTCGTGTTATCTCCACTGGTTCTCTTTTTAAGCCACAGCTTCAGGCCTGCTTTTAGCTGGGCATAGTGTACAATCTCCCAGGAGTCTTTGGCTAGGCCAGTTCCTAACAGTAATCCTCAAGATCTCATAATTCTCTGGTGTCCAGAATTAATAATTTTTTTCTTCCTTATTTGGAAATTAAAATTTTATGAGGGTAGAAGTAAAAATAAGCAAGTATGTGTGTGTGGGGGGAATAAGGAAATGGTAATATTAGTGACAATTGATGCAAAGAAAAAGAATTAAAACAAACTTAAAATAGACTTTTTAGATGACGGAAAATGAAATTTTAAGGGGGATTTATACTACCAGGGAAAAAATGTTTGAGCTGAGAGTTTCAGTGGAAACACAATTTGCATGAATTATATTAAGAAAACGACCCCACACAAGGAGAATAGAAATAGGACTAAGTCAAGGGCCTGTTATACATTACTATGAGCCAGAGATAGCAAATAGTTGGAACTTAGGTAGGCTAGAAATGAAGGGCAAGGTTCTGCATGACTCTAACTCATTTTAAAGTTTGTATTCATCTCTGGATAATATGAGACATAAACTTCTAGCAAGTGAGGATTAAAATTGGGAAAATATTCACTGTAGTTTTAGCAAACCAAGGCAAAGTGCTTTACAAGGAGGTAATTTTGGATATAGTAAAACACGGTCATTTTCTGGCTATATTTTGAAAATTGGTAACTGACCAGCAGTTGAAAAAAATACTTTTTGAAAACACTAGTAAAATATTTATGAAGTTTCCATGGAAAGAATTGTAAGTGACTTCTGTATGCATAGTTTTCCTTCTAATATTTAAAACTATGCAAAAACAAATGAGGTAAATGACATAAATTGCTAATGTGTTTTATTAAATTCTTAGAATCTACCTAAACAAACTTGTTACTTAGGGAAATAGGTGCCAATATGTATTAAAACACGTATATTTAAAAACTAGTGTATAATAATACAACATGTGTACTTTGAAAAATATCAAATTCAATTTGCCATCTTTCTGAAGTTTGACTTTTCTTAACATTTGTCTATAAGATACAGACTTTACTGCTCATAAGTGAACTGAATATCCATAAAGTTTGAAATGCTTAAAAGTATATTCAAATAAATTTTCTCACTTGAAAAAAATGTAAATAAACCCTAATCTTTTATCTTCACCGAGAAGAGATCCTGAAAAAAAAAAGAAATACCTGGATCTTATTTCTAGACTTTATTTCATGTCTTCCAGAGTTAGTACTCATCTGTACTTCAAAATATGACCATATAATATGTAAAATGACATAAGTTTTAAGGACACAAAATCTCCAGAATACATTTAAGTGAACATATAAATGAAGAATGGATCTTTCTGTAAGTTGAAGATTAAAGTACCTTGTGATACCCAGGATTAAGAATGACCAGATTTCAAAATACAAGTTTCTTTAATATCAAATGATTTTCACATGGGTAGCTCACATATGTAATCCTAGCTAATCAGGGGGCTGAAATCTGAAGACAGCCATTCAATACCGGCCAGACTAAAAAAGACTCTGAGACTCCTATGTCCAATTAACCAATAGAGACTTAGGTATAGCTCAAGTGGTAGGGTGTCAGCCTTTATCACAAAACCAGGGGTGAGTATAGGGGTATGAGTTCAAGCCACAATATGTCATAAATGTAACAATATTTATATATATTTATATATATATGTTTATATATATATAAGAAAATAGATAAAACAGTTTTCATGCTAATAAAGTTATACCACATAAGCAATTATATTATTACAGAATTGCTTGTATATTAGTGTAAAATTAAAGAGTATAGATTATAATACATCAAAATTGCAGTCAGCAATTGTTACAAAATTCAAGTATTCTAAAGATTCATTAATTACACCAGACACCTGAGGCTAAGCCTGTAATCCTAGCTGCACAGAAGGCTGAGACCCCAGAATCACAGTTTGAAGCCTCCCCTTGTATTTCTTCTTTCTTGAGCCTTCCATTTATTCACTAGATTTTTTTAATCCCTCCTGGGCTTGGCTTCTTTCCAAGAACTTAAAAATCTTCTTGCTACAATACAACTTTGATGGTGGACATACTTTTCCTAGCAATTATTTTTTCCCTTAGATATATGACTGGCTTTGCATCTCATTTTCATGGCTATCTTCTACTCACAATATGAAGTCTTCCCTCTCTTTACATGGGCAACCTTTCTCCACATCGTGTTAGTTTTCTAACACCTATCACTATTTGTGAGGAGTTCTACTTGTTTAAATTATTTTTTATCCTCCATGAGAGGAGCAGTGACCTTTTGCTTTCCTGTTCAGTTTCATCTTCTTGCCCTCTCCCACGGTTGGCCACCCTGTAAGTGCTTAGTGTATACCTGTTGAAATGAACTGGAATGAACTGGATTAGTAAAGTGGTTTCATTGAGATTACAGGGACAGACTCCATGAAGAGTGACAGCCAATATCTCTGTTTTCTAAAATTGCTTTAAATAAGTGCTCTAAACTTGAGTGTTGTAGAGAAGCAATAGTGACTAAATGGAGATTGATGACATTTGACACTAAATTCAAGAGTGACTGACAAACAGACGCCTTTAAAAGGATCAATTATTACTTTGAAGATACATTTTTGCTAACTAAACCAGAACAATACTAACTGGAAAGCGTATTGTTGGTATGCTTCTCTATGGCCATTTCAATAAATTTTCAGTTCACTAATAATTTTCCTTTTACTTCTGGTCCTCCTTCCCCTCCTATTTTACCTTTTTATTAAACTTATAGCAATTCTATCATTAGAAACCTTCAAATTGATAGTTTGAGTTCAATAGGTAAATGAAAACCTCTCCTTATGTCATATGGTAGATAGTTGCATATACTTCTGACATCAAATTAATGCAAAACTGTCTTAATTCAAATAAAATGTGTTTCCTTTTTCCCCTGTGTTGATGTCAAAATGCTATAGTATATTAATAAGACATGAAAGAGAGGCATTATGCTCTGGCTAAATTCAGAAATCCTATTAATTCTCTACCTATAATTTCTACTGCCTGTCAAAACACTTTACTAAGCAAGTTTTTGAAAATGGCTTTTGGAACAAACAAATGAACTCATAATTTTTCATATATTGAATGTAATTCCTGATGACTTTCCCTCTCATTTTCTCATGTACATATGATCTCAGGCCTTGAAGACTTCTGGACCTTCGCAGACAGGAGGTGGATACTGCCAATAATCACCCTGCACCAATGCCCTTGAGTTGCACTATTGAATGGGTCATTCAAAACAGAGAAAGAAATTTGATTTTTTAAACTATCATTGATTTTATATAATGTGACCTAATCTCCATAGAAAGATCAGAAAGATCCACTGAGATTCATCTTTAGTCTCATTTATATGACCCTCTAATAAGCTCAAAACAGGGGGACTCTGGGACCAAACACATTTGAGAGGTAAAGTGTGCCTTAATCTAGATGAATACTGACCCAAATATACAAATACACGATAAAAAAATGGTTGAAATCAATGCAGAGTCCATATATGTTTCCTTAGTGATGATTTACAAAATAGCAATTGTCCATGTCCTGGAAATGTTTTCACCTAAAAATAGATCTGAATTTAGTATACTGAAGAAGAACTAATCTAGTGGTACAAGTAGGCTTTCTTTCTTCTTCAAAAAATATGACTTTTGAACTCCAAGTACGGTTTGGTTTCATGTTTTACATAGGAGTAGAAAGTCTAAAGGAGACTTATTTGTCTCATTTGACTCCACTGTAGGAATTTATATATATGAATTTATAACATATAATTATGCACATAAATAAGATGCAAGATAATATACAATAAAATAAATAGATATTAAGTCAGAGAGAAGCAGTGAATGACCACAAAAGGAGCAAATACTTTCTGATATTAGAGCAAAATATTTTTTCTGATAGTGATGATGGTTTCCTGGAATATAAATCTTTCAAAATTCCATGATATATAACAATTACACATAATTATGTATATACTAATTTTAATTTATGCATCAATAAAAATGTTTATTTTTAGTGATAAAAGTCATATGTTCCTTATTAGCCTATCTATTATACATAGTATTCTAAAGATGATAAAATTTATCCAGAAACAGCATCCATTTTACATAAATTTTATATTTTTCTGCTACGCATACACATTCACTAAAGTACTCCTTTTTATGTCCCAGCTAATTTTGTTTATATGCACAATTTTAAAGAACAGCTGTAAATACTGTTTAACCCTCTTAAAATCATACATGTTTAAAGAAAAAGCATCCAAAATCACTCATTGCAAAGATATTCTCTTGCACAAAACATTTAAAGATTGGCAATACTCAATCAAATATTAAAATTAATTTTGACAATTAGTCAATGTATATTCTAGTAGTATAAGTTTACAAAAATCAAACACATATAAACAGAAATATTTGCTTTTTAATGGCACTTCACTACATTAAACAAAAGCCATTAAAAATTCATTCTTTTTTTTAATATTGTGTAATGAGTAAAAGTGTTTTTTATTTGTAATTAATCAATTAATTAATTTTTCATTGTGAGAATACCATACACAGGAGTTACAATTACATGGGCAAGATAAGGAGTACATTTCTTATCAAGCATTGTTGCCTCCTCGTTGTTTCCCCTTCCCATTCCTTCCCATACTCCTCCTCTCCCCATACTCCTCTTCTCCTGATCCTCACCACACCTCCGACCAAAGTTTTAAGTTTGTTTTTCGACATAACGACTTGTACATCTCATTGTTGCAATGGGTCCTCCTGTATCCCAAGTTAAACGACTTGTTTTTTCCCCTTCCCTTCCACAAATTATACCACATCAAATACAGTGAAAATATGTTTTATACTGTGGGGAAGGGACATACAAAGCAACATAGAAATCACCTTATAAATATGATAGAAACAATTGCATGAAAGAAAAAAAAAGCTAAAAAAATTTTTGAAAACTTATGTTGAGGTTCATTCCCCTAACATCAACTTCTCTGACCTTTACTGCTGGACTCAGACATATACCATGGGACCTATGTTTCATTGGGCCTGGCTTACTTCACTTAATAGAATTTTTTCCAAGTCTTTCCATTTCCTAACAAATGGGGCAATGCCATTCTTTCTGATGGAGGCATAGAATTCCATTGTGTATATATACCACATTTTCTTCATCCATTCATCTACTGAGGGACATCTGCGTTCATTCCATATCTTAGCTATGGTAAATAAGGCTGCAATAAACAAAGTTGTGCTGGTAGCTTTAGTATGGTCTTGTTTGTGATCATTTGCGTAAATGCCCAAAATGAGATTGCTGGGTCATAGGGGAGCTCTATGTAGAGTCCTTTGAGGAAGTTCCATACTGCTTTTCAAAGTGGTTGAACAAGTTTACACTCCCACAAACAATGCAGTAAGGCTCCCTTCTGTCTGCATCCCCTCCAGCATCTGTTGTTATTAGAGTCCTTGATTATAGTCATTCTAACTGGGGTGAGGTGCTATCTCAATGTTGTCTTGATTTGCATTTCTTTTATGGCTAGGGAGGCTGAGCACTTATTCATGTGTCTATTGGTCATCCTTCTTTCCTATTCAAAGAAATTTCTCTTTAAGTCTTTAGCCCACTTACTTATTGGGCAGTTGTTTCTTTGAAAATTTCTTTTTGGGGGATTTAAATTTTTAAGTTCCAAGTATATTTTAGATATGGGATACTTCTCTGTTCTATGCCTAGAAAATATCTTCTCCCAATCCATGGGCTTTCTATTGATCTTAGAGCTATGTCCTTTGCCAAATTCTACTACAAAGCCACAGTAATCAAAACAGCTTGATATTGGCACAAGAACAGACCCCAGGACCAATGGAATAGACTTGAAAACCCAGAAATGAACCCAAAGACCTATAGCCATCTAATCTTCGATAAGGGAGTTAAAAGAATAGAATGGAAGAAAGACAGCCTCTTCAGTAAATGGTGTTGTTAACTACTTGTCGAAAACTAAAGTTAGATCCTTATATATCACCTTGCACCAGAATTAACTCTAAATGGATCAAAGACCCCAGAGTCAAAGCAGACACTCTGAAAACATTACACGATGGAATAGGAGAAACCCTAGGTCTCCTTGGCACAGGCCAAAATTTTCTTAATAGGGACCCAGAAACACAAGAAATCAAAGAAAGGTTGGACAAATGGGAAAGCATGAAATTGCAGAGCTTCTGCATGGCTAAGGACATAGGTCCCAAGATCAGTAAAATTCATTCTTTTATACAATTGTCTGTAACTACTTATTGTTCAATAACTGTTAATGAGTAATAATCTTAAAAAGTAAGTAATTGTAATGTTTTGACTACTTCAAATATATACATAAATTATTTGTAAATTCATAACAATTTAAGAACAAAACAGAAGCCTATAGTACAATACAGGGTTTTTGGAAGAGGTAAGTATTTTTTATTTCTGCATTGATGAGGTGCTGATTCAATTGGTTTCTTGATGCCTCTATTTGTAATTATTTTAATAGCCCACATCAAGATTAGGTAATTTTTCATGTCTTCTTGTCTTCCGCAAATACCATTCCTCAAGCACTTCTCCAAGTTGAATTTCCATTTCTCCTTACAATTATGAACCATGCAGACTATGTTTCTTTGTTCAATGGCTTGGTCCTTTAACATAGAGTCTGAAAGTTGTGCAATAGCATATCTAACATTGTAAGATATTTCATAGACCAGTGGAGAGGTCATTAAACAATTTCAAAACAACATGAAAACATTTAAAATCACTAAAATGCTTTAATGATGTGGTGATGGTACACACAAAATATATATGGATAGGGTGGATTGATAACATTTTAAGCATGATGAGTTTAGAAGGATACATTTAACTTTACTGTTAAATAAACAGCATAATGCAACAGTTAAGCAAACTATGCTAAGAAAGGCATTCTCACAGTCACAGTAATCATTTGTTTAATCTGGTACTCATTTTTCAATTTGACTTAAATATTTAGTTAAAGATGATCAATATAAATAGTCAGTATACTGTCAAATCTCTGAGCAACACTCGTGTTATTAGGGTAGCATTGACTTCTTCTTAAGGAGACATGAGAAATTTGAAGAACTTCAATCAGAGAACATAGCCAGCTCATTATTTCAGCAATTTTTTTTTTACCAGGTCATGCCGGTAATTGTGCCAGAATATAAGGTGAGGAAAGAATGTGTGAATATACTAGGGAGGAATCCATTGCAAAATATTAGAAGGAAGGTGATGGAGACTTGCCTGAGATGCCCATGGAATAAATAAGGACCAATGCTGAAAACTGTAGGAATAAGAGTTCACATGAGTGAAGTGCTCTTTATGTCCATGTATTGTTTGTGCATGGGTATAGTAAATAAATATTCATATGTAATGTATATGAATTCAAAATATAAGAATGCATATGTATGTTCATATGTATGTATGAATGCATAGGCCTGTGTATGTATATATATGCACTTATGCATTATATATGCACATATACAAATATAAACACACATACATTACACAGACATAAATATTTACTTATTTAATCTTCTTACAAATTATACATTAACTACTATTATTCTTTGTAATTTATGGATGAGAACACTACAACATGAATACATTGAAAATTTTTCTCAAGAACTCAGAGCAGTGCAGGTCTACAAGAGTGACTTAAGCCTCTTGCTGTTGATTCATAATCCTAGCTACTCAGGATGCAAATATCTGAGGATTGTGATTTAAGCCAGCTTAAGCAGGAAAATCCATGAGACATTTTTTTTCAATTTTTAAATTTAATTTTATTTTCAAGGTGATGTCCACAGGAGTTACATTTACATATGTAAGGTAGTGAGTATTAGTGGCACTGAGGGCTGGGAGATTCACTTCAAATATATAAATACACACACAGACACAAATATACACACATCATAAGTCGTCTAGCACCTTGAAAAATGTGACAAGTTCATTATTAACTTTCAAGTAGCTTAGATCGCTAGTTTCACAAAATTCTAAATAGTCATATGAAGAAAAATATATACCTACAATTTTGGTGTGATTCTATATTATGAAGCTCTTATTTTTCATTTTATTTGCCCAGAGGAGGCAACAATGCTCCATAGGAAATGTATTCATTACCTTGCTTATGTAACTATAACTCCTCTGTATTCTTACAATCAAAAACGTACAAAAAGGAAAATAATGTAATTGAAAGTCACATATTTCCCATTAGAACTAACTAAATTTTAGGGCTGTAACGTTCTACAGGTTTTTAAGTACCTAATAATTTGTGGATATTCCCCAAGGCCTTTACTAAAAGCTGAAGGAGAGAGATCCAAAAGTGGAAGTAGATTGGCGACCAGAGCATAATTATGTAGCTTTAGTTCACTGTTACAATAACAGAAGTGTAAATCAATATGATGGTTCATAGTTAGAGGACCAGAAGCCATACAGGAAATTGACATCAGAGAAGGATTATTCATTGTAGGAAAACACAAATAAGAATGCACCAAAGGACGCAATCAACAGTGTCCCAAAAAGAATTTATGTTGTGACAGATGATATATTATGGATGAATCTTTGGGACACTCTGCTAAGTGAAATAAGCTAGTCATAAAAAGATCAAATATTACATGATTCTACTTATATCATTTACACAGAACAGTAAAATTGATAGAGACAGGAAGCAAAATCGAACTTGATGCATATCTTGAAGCAGAGGAGAGTGGAAAATTGTTTTAATGAATGTAGAATTTGCATCGTGGAAGATGAAAATAGTGTGGACCTTGAACTTGTATAATATTGTACATTTACTTACTACAACTATGCAGTACTCTTAAAATGATTAAGATAATAAAACCTTGGAGAGGAGAATGAGAATGATTAAGGGGTGAGTATAATCAAGGTACATTGTATGCCTATGTGGATATATCAAAATGAAATCCACTTATTTATCTAGCTAATGCTAATGCAGTGTTTATAAAAGATAATAAATTCTAAGTTGTTTGCGTTTGAACACAAATATAGATAAAAAGGGGAAAAAAAAAAAACAACCACAGGCTGGGAAAACAATTAAAATTGCCAGCATTCACGAAACCTGAGTTCAAAATTATATCTTAAGTGTGTAAGGTCATTTATTTAAACATGTCTTTATTTTTATTATCTTTAAGTAGTTGCATAAACAAGTTCCCATTCTACAAAACAGCCTATGAATACAAGGGGGCTGACAATATTATCACCCATCTTTCTTTTTTTTTTTTAAATTTTATTTTATTTGAGAACATACTGTACAGAGGGGTTACAATTACATTGGTAGGATAATGCATACATTTCTTACCAAGCATTGCAGCCTCCTCCTTTGTTTACCCTTCACCTCCTTTCCCAGCCTCCCCCCTCCCCCCCACCCAATCATACCCCCCTCCCCCCCACTCCGACATTGTAAAGCTTGCTTTGACATGACATTTTGTAATTCTCCTTGTTACAACAGGTCCACCTGAATCCTTAAACGACTTGTTTGTCCCCCTCTCCTCCACATGTTATACTGACATCAAATAAAGTGAAAGTGGGGATTACACTGTGGGGGAGGGACATACAAAGCAACAAAGAAATAATCTTATAAATGCGTTAGAAACACATGCATGAAAGAAACGAAAACATTAAAATACATATTTAAGGGTTCATTTTCCTAACATCACATTATCTGATCTTTTCCGCTTGACTCATACCTATACTAGATATTGCAAATAAGGGAAACCATGGGACCTATGTTTCTTTGGGCCTGGCTTACTTCACTTAATATAATTTTTTCCAAACCTTTCCATTTCCTAACAAATGGGGAAATGTCATTCTTTCTGATGGAGGCATAGAATTCCATTGTGTATATATACCACATTTTCTTGATCCATTCATCTACTGAGGGGCTTCTGGGTTGGTTCCATATCTTAGCTATGGTAAATAATGCTGCAATAAACATAGTTGTGCTGGTAGCTTTAGTGTGGTCTTGTTTGTATTCATTTGGGTAAATGCCCAAAAGTGCGATTGCTGGATCATAGGGGAGATCTATGTGAAGTCTTTTGAGGAACCTCCATACTGCTTTCCAAAGTGGTTGAACAAGTTTACATTCCCACCAACAATGAAGTAAGGTTCCTTTCTGTCCACATCCCCTCCAGCATCTGTTGTTGTTAGAGTTGTTGATTTTTGCTGTTCTAACTGGAGTGAGGTGATATCTCAATGTTGTTTTGATTTGCATTTCTTTTATGGCTAGGGATGTTGAACATTTCTTCATGTGTCTATTGGCCATCCTTCTTTCTTCTTCAGAGAAGCTTCTCTTTAAGTCTTTCGCCCACTTATTTATTGGGCAGTTGTTTCTTTGAGGATTTGTTGTTGGGTGGTTTAATTTTTTGAGTTCCAACAATATTTTAGATATGAGACCCTTGTCCGTTGTATGGCTAGTAAAGATCTTCTCCCAATCGGTGGGCTTTCTATTGATCTTGCTAGCTATGTCATTTGCCCTGCAGAAGGTCTGCAACCTTATGCAATCCCATTTCTCCAACCTTTCTTTGATTTGTTGTGTTTCCGGGTCTCTATTCAGAAAATTTCGGCCTGAGCCAAGGAGACCTAGGGTTTCTCCTATTCCATCCTGTAATGTTTTCAGAGTGTCTGCTTTGATTTCAAGGTCTTTGATCCATTTGGAGTTGATTCTGGTGCAGTCACCCATCTTTCTTAAACCAACCTTTGTCCCACTTTTTTTTTTTAAATTGAGATAAGTAATTACATTTTATTCATATATTTCACAGTATTGTGGAAGCATGATAATTAGTTAAAGTCATAAACATGTTTTAAACTACACAAGGAAAATTATCATTTTCATGTTCAATAAAGTGAATTCTATGAGCTTTGACAAATACAAATTATTATTCCACATCAGGTATTGTTTACGTTTCTTGCCTTATTCTTAATGTAGGCTATTCCTTCTTTCACTCTTATTTCTCCCTTCCTATCAGTGTTTTTGGATTGCTTAGTTCTTTTCCTTTTATGAGCAGTGCAGCTGATGGGCCTCTTTGTTGTATGTTGTTCTGTTTCCCACTCACCCCTCCTCCTGGCTTCCCTCCATAGAGTGCGGTGAGACTGTTATTTAATGTAATGAGAGTAGGCTCAGGGAAAAAAACACCTTTTGTCAAAATACATTGTAAATTTGCTGTAATTAGGATGTTATAATACACATTTTCAATATATTATATCATATGTAACATATAAGGTACCTTCCTATTTTTCTGATACTTGAAAGTAGTTTCTAAATGCAAATAAAATGCATCATCTATTCCCTATGAAAATAGTAAAATATTACACATGAGGTCTAGAGCCCTCGATATACATAGCAAAACATCTCAGGTGCCTACCATAATATCCACTCTTCTTTTTGGAATCAATAGAAAGACCTTGATCGATATCACTCCTTTTATCATTTTTCTTTCATTTGTTCATCAAAATGTCATTACCAGTTATATATTGAACATACTGTTCTGCTACTTAGAACTTGCTTCATCTGCAGTTTAGACTCCGAGGTATATGCTTTCAGATGCACAAATATGATCTTTGGCCTGAATGCAGCTCAGAATGTACCTTCTGGAGAAATTACTTCCCACATCAAAATATAGGACTATGGGGGCTAGGAAGGTGGCTCAGTGGTAGAGTGCTTGCCTTGCAAGCCTGAGGCCCTGGGTTCGATTCCTCAGCACCATATAAGCAAAAAGAAAACAGCGGGAAGTGGTGCTGTGGCTCAAGTGGTAGAGTGCTAGCCTTGAGCTGAAGAGCTGAGGGACAGTGCCCAGGCCCAGAGTTCAGGCCCCACAACTGGAAAAAAATAAAAAAAATATAGGACTATGAAGATAATACATGCACTCTGGGAATGGTGGCTCCTACTTCAACTGACTTTATAAATACAGTCCATTTATTTCTCTGCCCTAGATTTGCTAAAGGTATCTTACTATGTTGGCTCAAACCAGAACTGAATTTGCCTTCTGCAAGTAGAAATCAAATTGCATTCAAGGTAAGTGTGCAATTTTAAGTCAGAGGGCTTTGCTGCTTCAAAACAGCAATGTAGACAGCCAATCTCTTTGTCATCATAGTGTTTCATGGGACACCACAAGGTACAGTGCCTTGTGAGTGACAAGTGGAGATGTGCCACTCAGAGGGAGTTAAATCACTTCAGCTAGGTAGTTATGGATAAAAGATGATGGTTAGAACACGTTCCAACGAGGCATGGCTGAATGACACAGCATAAAATACACACCTTGCTCCCATCAAGCTTTAAGAGCTAACACATGCACTGTTTCTGACTATGGTCTGGGGAGTGTCCCTCTACTTCCCATCCAATCAAAAGTGTTTTCTGCACTTGTGCTCTGAGATGAGGCATCCAATAAGAAAAATTCTATCTTTATGCTCTGAGACTGGGAAACCAAATATGAGACGCCATGTAGCACAAGCCCACCCATTGACCAGTCAATCCAGGAACACGCCCTAAGGAGCAGAGACAAAGGGCTCTACATATACCTGAGGGATGTGGGCCCCTTCCAACCAGCTCTTGTTCCTCTTTTCCCTGAGGAGTCTGTTTCACTGCTCTGTTTTCACTTTGATGAGGAGTCTGTTTCACTGTACTGTTTTCTGTTTGAAGGAGACGGGCTTTAAAAACATTTCTGCTCTCGAATTCTTTAAAGAAAACAAAGGTGAGACATAGACAATACTGCTATTCTGAAGATGTTGGTTGGAGGGAAGCCTTGGTCTTCAGCTTTGAGAATAGATTTAGAATTTGATAACTTAGATGGTGTGGTTTCAAATTAATCTGAACCAAGCTAATGTCTGCATTGGCTCAAGTCTTCTTATGTCAAGAAAAGAACTTTACAATTTTGGCACAGCAGGAGGGGGGAGGAGGGAGGGTGGGAGATGGAGGCAGATGGGAAGGGATGGGAAGGGGAAACAAAGAGGAGGCACAAAATATAACATTAAAAACAATTAGGAAAACAAAACAAAACAAAAACAACAAGAACCCAGCAGGGTAGCAAAGGGTCCAGAAATTATCAGCATTTCTTTTTTTTCTTCTATGAATCTAGCAATGAAAACTTAATGCAGAGGCTAGTATGTTTAAGAAGTTAAATTCTGTAGAATGTGATTTCTTTTCTTCCTCTTGTTCTGACATAAAATTTTATCTATTCTAAAGCCAAAAGATATGCTTTCCTCACCAGCTAGATCAGGTTCGCTGACCCTTTTCTGTCTTAGAAACTGCTTAACTCCTGTAAGAGCGAATTGAAGACTGCCAAGCAGGAGGGATTGAGTGTAAGTTGTGGGCAGTGTTCTCATCCTCTGCAACTGGAGGGCTAGAACACATGTTATTCTGCTAGCTACCTCAAAAATTCAGAAAGTGGCTTGCATTTTCTGAAATCTAAATCCAAACTTTCACCTTCTACTTCCCACCAAGAATTCTCCCTCAGCCCTCTTCCTACCATAGTGTCTTAGCAGCTTAGAACTGCTTTGCCTCAGAAATGTGGCATCAGAATTGTGCCTTGTGGTCAGCCAAGCAGCTGGGATCTGACTGATTCATCTATGGCTCTGAAAATGCTGTAGCCCAATCTGTGCTCAGGGTTCAATATGTGTCCTCCAGCTGCGTGCCTCCAGAAAGAGCAGGCTTTCCTCTTTCTATTAGCAGTAGGAGCAGAGGTACAAGACCGGTTCTTTGTGATGAAGCAGCCACACACAGCTGTTGGTTTCATAACCACTTGCGAGGTGAATTTGCCTAATGGAGCCAAGGCAATATATGAATAAGTGGTTTTTACCTGGAAGCTCGTAAGCCTCCATTCCAAAGAGGGAGCTGCTGATAATAAATTCTGTCTGAAAATGGACTGTGTAGGAGAATCTTTTTTCTCTGAATGTGATTGCTTGAGGGAAAGCATTAACTAAGGGTAGCCATCATCTTACAAAAAGCTATTTTAAGTAAAGTTTATCCTGTAACTAAATTGTTCTAGGGACTTGAGGCATAGTTTAATCCATAGTGCACAAGCTGAACAAGAATTTTCTAACAATTTCTGGTCTGGTTGTCCTGGTTTAGTGGAGTGCTCTGAAACTGTTGACCCCTTTCAAACTGGCCAGCTGAACTACAGAGACAATTGAGCAAGTTTGTGAACACAACTTATGATCAATACCAGAATTAGTATGGGTAAAACCTGGGCAGAATTACTACTAAGAGTGGTTGTTTAATTGGCTTCCTGTCAATAACAAGACCTTGAATAGAACTAAACTTTGCCGTGCTAAGTTCCTTTCAAGTTGGTGATCTTTCTTGGGATATTGGGTTACACTGTGAGAGTAGTCGACCAATTTGGGGAGTTGTCATGCAAGGGGAATACGGGGAGCACCTCAGGAGGAAACTCATTTTGCCTTGTTGAAGTAGCTCAAGGTTGGGTTAAACACCATCCATTATGGTTAATGATGGAAAGCGTATCAGCAATGTCAGGCAAGGGCCCAAGGAAGAACACAAATAACAAGCAACCTCATGCATTGGCTATGAAAGGAAAAATTGGACTGGAGCATATTACCTTGTTGTTTGGGATTTTCATGGGCTGAGTGAGTCTGAAGCACAAATAGAACATGAGTCTTGATTTGTGTTTTCATTCTCTGACCCAAGAATAAAAATTTGGTAGCTGGAGGAAGCCATTTTTAGAAATCTCCAGTACGGAGAGAGTTGAGTATGAGAGGGGTGCACAAGAAACGTACAATAGGGAGGATTAAGTGAATCAAAAAATCACAAGAGACTTGCTAAAATGGGGGATAAGAATTCTAGGCCTAAAGAACCCAAGAAAAATGATCCAAGGACAGGATTCTGTTAATCCATTGGGAGAATGGTCAAAAAGGTCTGAGAACACTATTTATTATTTAATGGATGATTTTCATTATTGAGCTCCATAATGTGCACTTGTCCAAACGAAAACTTGTTATGCATATGTGCTTGCATGTGTGTGTTTTTAAATCTTATATCCTGAAAGGGGAACTCAAAAAAGTTCTACTCACTAAACTCCTTCAGTTTCCCAGATTGACTCTGAAGCCTGGATTGATCCTCTAGCTGATCCAAGGATATATGGCATTGCAACCTCAGTTTCAGAAGCAGACTCTCTGGGTAGACTTCAATTCAAGTCCGAAGTCGGGAGCCAGTGGCTTGCACCTGAATTCCTAGCTACTCAGGATCTGAGGATTGGGGTTCAAAGTCAGCCGGGCCGAATAGTCCTTGAGACTTTTACCTCCAATTGACCACCAGAAAACTGGAAGTGGCGCTGTGGCTGAAGTAGTAGAGCTTTCACTTTGAGCTGAAGTGCTCAGGGACAGCTCCCAGGCTCAGAGTTCAAGTCCTATGACTAACAAAAATTAATACTTGTGTGAAATGGATTAAATATTCTGCCCACCATTACTGTTAAGATTGTGTTTCACAGAGACCAGAAAAACAAGTGGTCCACTTCCCAGGGAAAATATCTGATGGTATTGTGGAGCACCAGTGCTGGAGACCTTCCTGGCCAACTAGAGTAGAACCTGTGCTTTGGTTCAATTTGCCATCACTTACATCCTAGCATTTCATCCACCTGTCCATTCTCAAACATTTTATAGTAGTTAGGAGAGACCCCTTCCCTAGAGGGTCATTCGTATTTCATATTTACATAGGTACTATTCAGGATCCTCCCCCAAAAGTTTCCAAAAATTCAAGCCAGGCCCCAGATAGCAGCTTATGAATCAGTATAATTAGTATAAATAAATTAGTATAATTAGTATAAATAAAATGTAGTTTGGAGGCTAGGAATATGGCTTAGTTTAAATTGTTTGCCTAGCATGCATAAAGCCCTGGGTTTTATTCCTCAGCACCACATAAACAGAAAAGGGTGGAAGTGGCACTGGGTCTCAACTGGTAGAGTGCTAGCTTTGAGGAAAAGAAGCTCAGGGAGCAACAGGACTGGCAAAAATAAAATGTACAGTAGAACAAGATCAACAGAGATTTGTTAATTATACTAAAAGATTTTTTAAACCCATAAATCAAATGCTCTAGTCCGATGACATTGGAAAATTAATTCTAGAAAACTTATCTGTAAAGGGTAGAGTTTGTGTGGTGATTGGAGGCAAAGCTGCACAAAGGCCTTAGAAGAATTCCACATTGGCAAGTGAGTGAACTAAAAACTCAGATAAAGGGCTGAGAAAGTGGCTTAGCCGTAGAGTGTTTGCCTTGCATGCTTGAGCCTCTAGGTTCGATTCCTCAGCACCACATAAGCAGAAAAAGCCAGAAGCGGTGCTGTGGCTCAAGTGGTAGAGCGCTATCCTTGAGCTGAAGAGCTGAGGAACAGTGTCCAGGCCCAGAGTTCAGTCCCAAGACTGACCAAAAAAGAAAAAAAAGGCAAGCTACACATAAAGGGTTTCCTACCAAGAGAAACGGAGGGTTTCCTACCAAGAAGGAGGGAATTTGGTAGATTTCTATCTAGCAGGGATGCAAGTTCCCCTTCTAGTGGGAGAGGGATTGCCTTCTAATAAGGAGGGTGTTAATGATCAAATTGGTCAAAATCATCATTCCGTTTCATAATGCCCAGATAAGTGTCTAATGTTTGTCAGGTATTGACTTGTGATAACATCCTGCTTAGGGAGCTCCAAACAGTCTTTATGCCCTTAATGTGACCTTGCTTAGTTCCAGCGCCTCAATAGACCCTGTGGTTAATGCTACAATATGATTGCAAATTCAGTCCTGGAGCAGACACTCTGTATGACTTCCAATTTTCAGTCTAGCCAGATTGAAATTGTTACTGGATAAGCGAGGTAAATATTGTGGTGATTCTGTTCACATACTGAATACTGCTATGACTGTGTGGCAGGGAGGCCACACAAAAGGTCTTCTTTGTGGTGTCATGGAGCTCAGACCGATGGGCATGAAATTCATGATAGGTCAGCAAAAGATTATATGAGACAACTTGGAATACACTGTTGCTCTTATCAAAAGAAAGTGTCTATTTCAAAAACCCTGAAACTGATTAGCTCCATTCTTTCAAGGTCAACTATACCTGGGGAAAATTTGACATTTCTGGGAAATTTACCTGGATGTAGTGAAGGCCAACCCTTTGAGATGAGCAATAAGTACCAATAGCCAGGGGAAATATCTGGTGGTATTTCAGAAGACCACTATTGGAGAGGTTACTGGCCAACTGAAATGGAATCTATGCTTTGGGTCAATTGGCCAACCCGCACCTGACCATTCTCAAACACCTTAAATTAAGTAAGGAGAGACTTCAGAGTTAGGTGGTCATTCAAACTTCATATTTACAACTGTGTTATTTAAGGGCCCCTGAAAATTTCCCAAAGAGCTGAAAACTAGAAACCAGAAACAGCAGCTCAAATTACTTTTATTCTGTTGATCTCCACAATCGAATTGTGCCCATATGTGCTTTTATTTATCATCAGGGTTTGTTAGTTGGAAATGCCACCAAGGAAAACGAACTAGGAATCACTGGGAGGACTGAATAGAAAAAATTAGGTCAGATAAGATGATGGTAAGAGAAATGAACCCCAAGATATGGAAACGAGTGGTTTTTTTTCATTCTTGCTATTGTTTCTAACATATTTATAATATTCCCTGTGATTTTTGTTTCTTTGTATTCCCCATTACCACCACCATGGTATAACCCCTGTTTCCATTGTGTTTGATGTTGGTGCCCTGCATCTTGTATATACACTTCTCTAATTTGGGGAGGAAAAAGGGGGAAAAACAAAATGCTTAAATAGGAATATGGGTTGACCTATTGTAACAATAAGATGCACAGGACACTGTTGAAAAACAAACTTTACAATTTAGGAGGGGGTGGTGGGGTCTGTATAGTGTAGTTGTGGAGCTGGGAGGTTAGGGATGGTAGGGGGAAAACAAAAGAAGAGGTAACAATGCTTGATAGGAAATGTACGTTTTACCTTGCTCATGTCACTAACTCCTCTGCAGTATTTTACAATAAATGTATTACAAAAGAGAGTAAATATAATTGAAAGGGAATCTGTGTCGTGGTTGGAGGCCAATGCTACAGAAAGACTTACAAGGATTGAATACTGGCAAACAAGTAACCTAAAAACTGAGATGAAGTTGAGTATAATCCTAGATGTTCTGAGGATTTGTGTTTGAAGGCAACCCAAGCAGGAAAGATGAGACTTTTATTTGCAATTAACCTGCAAATAGATACTACTGGAGTTGTGGCTAATGTGGTAGCCTTGAGCAAAAATGCTCTGTGACAATGCCCAGAGCATGAGATCAAACCCAAGACCAACCCAGAGTCACTTAAAAAGAAAGTTCTGTGTCTATGTGTCATGGCAGATCTCGTTACTAGGTTGATGATGGAACAAACATTTTAAAAATGAGTCATTATGTCAATATTTACCTCTTTAGTAATTGTTTTCAGAGTAATGTGTGGATGGGTGCATTATCGCTTGTATAAGAAGTTTTGTTCAGTGACTCAAAAACTTAACCAAACACTTTTTTAACGAAAATATCCTATTGGATACTGCTGGATAGGAAAGTCAGTGCTTACTAGGTTGGAAGAAAAGAAAGTAAAATCACATGGGAGAATTGTAGAAGGTAAATCATGAAGTGGTTGACTGATATGAGCACTGCCCTTGTAAAGGTATTCACAACTTTATCAATGCTATTTTAGAGAAGTGCTAGAGGCTAGAGGGCATGGCACTAGTGGTAGAACACCAGCTGGGTAAAAGTTGGTTATTTTTCTTTTACTATGGCCAGGTGTTCTTGATTTGGTTGATTATTAATGCTTTTGACTAGTGTGAATGGGGTCAAAATTTTGAGCCACCAAGAAAGACGATCCCAAATTTCAAATTTGTGGGAGGCAGTGGTGTGCTTATTTAACTTGGAGATGCGACAGACCGGATGCCTTCTGCAGGAGTAAATGTTGCCTGGCTGAATTGGTGTTGGTAGGATACCTTAATTTCCCTCGGTATTTCCAACACATATCTTCCATGCCATTCATGAGGGACCCTATGAATCCCACCAGAGGAGACACATCCAGCTGCCCTGTTGAGCCAAACTCCTTGATGGGCTAAACCTGCCATAGTTTGTAGCTGAAAATGGCCCTGAGATGTAAAGTTAATCCACAACATCAGGAAGAGGCCCAAACAGGTACCCTCAGAAGCAAGCAAACTCATGCATTGGCCTTAGTAGAAAAAAAATGAAACTATAAATACTGCTTTGGTGGTTGTGCTTGAAGGGACTGTGTATGAGAGAAGAGTCTTAGATTCAGGCTCTTCAATTCTTTGTTTCTAAGAGTCTTAATGTGCAGCTTCATTTGTCCAGCAGGGAAGAATGAAAAGTTGGAGATAGAGTCAGCTCTGAAAAAATCTCTAATAAGGGAATTGAGAAAAGCAGTAAACAAGAAACACAGTTCTAAATTCTAAACCTAGGAAGGCCAAGAAAATTGGAGCTAAGAAGGCTCCATCATACATACGTAATATTGTTTTCTTTTTGGGAGAATGTGGGGAAAGATATGAAAATATTTGTTAAGCCTGATTTTTATTTTTGTGCTCTAATTTTTATGTGCATTTGGTATACTAAATCCTCTAGATGCCTGTCTCTGTGTAAATATATACAGAAGGATCTGTTACAGGCATTCACTAATTAACTGAGTAGCAAAAGGCTCTTGAAGTTGTTATTTACAATGTTCCAGGTCTAAAAAGTTCTTTTTATGACTACTGTATAAAAAACTTCATATAGGATTACTTTTTCCTGGATATTTTATTGAAAAGTATGTTATATATATTTGAAGGTGTTAAAGACCAGCAAATAGAGGAAACAGGAATGATGAGTACATGTTTTTGGAGTAGTTATATATTAAGCCAGTCAAGATTGTTTCAAAGGCTGGGAAGGAAGCTCAGTGGTACTGCATGCTGTGCATGCATGAGGCACTAGGATCGATTTCTCAGCACCACATAAGCAAAAAAAGCCGGAAATGGTGTAGTGGCTCAAGTGGTAGAGCGCTAATCTTGAGCTGAAGGGCTGAGGAACAGTGCCCAGGCCCAGACTTCAGGCCCCACTACTGAAATAAAATGTTTCAAACAGCCTTGGGTGAGGAATGTGGGTGGAGGGAGGGATGATTTACCATCTAAGCAATTGTGTAAAACCAACAAAATATTTAATGGGAGGGCTGATGTCAGACCTTATCAAGCATGACTGTCAGAACTTAAAGAGCCAGAAAAGATCATACTGGACATGTAAGAACTTTCCTTTTTATAAAGATAAACTCTCTGTTTATTCCCTAGATCTTCCAGGGTAATTGAAAAGGTGGGAACCACAACTCAGTTGAGCCAGGCCCAATACTTATCAGTCAACTCAAATCCACCAACTTTTATGAGCAAGGTTTGATCATCAAAGGACAAAATAGAATCCAAAAACAACTTTATTATTTAAGTCCTAGAAAAGGTGCCTGGTATTGCAGAGGACCAGTGTTGAAGAACTTACTGGCCAACTGGGTTGGAAACTGCACTTTGTTTCAACATACACCCATTTTGCTCAAGCTGTTTGGACTGGTCAGGTTAAGAAAATGCTAACCACGTAAGAAGAAAGATCTCATCCCCAGAAGGTCTTCCAACCCTCATATTGATGTAGATGTTATTGGAATCTCCCAAAGTGTTCCTCACCAAAACCTGCTATTTTATTTCCAGCTTTAAACTGGTAATACCTATAAAAATATAGATTGGGTTAGATTTATGTAGATTGGATTCAATTTATCAGCAGAGCCTTGATAATTATGCACCATCAAGGCAATAACAGAACAACTGAATGCCACTAGTAGGATGTCATGGAAAGGCTAGCTCTAGGTATGTTAGCTGGAAAGGGAATTGTCTCCGTGATGATTAGAAACCAATGCTGCACAAAGGCCTTACAAAGATAGAAGGCTGGCAAAAAGTAAACCATTTACTGGCTTGTTTATCAATATTTTGAAAGAAAGGAATGCTGCAATCCATATTTGCCTCTAGTACTCGTTTTCATAGGAATGCCTGTGTTTGTTTTGTAAACTGCCCTCATTCATACAGCAAACAACACCCATTTCTTAAATATTTTCCCTTTGTATACTGCTGAATGGGAAAGTCTATTAAAGCTGACCAGGTTTGAAGAACAGATTAAAGAAGGCAGAACTGTAGGAGTTAGAATCTTTTCTGCCAAAGTACTTGACATATGAACTGCCTTTTAAAGGATAGCTGTTATCTTACAAGAAGTTAAGATTGCTTTTCTGACAAACTTTGCCCAGATGTATTTGTTTTGTCTAGTTTGAAAGTTTGTCTGAGCAAGAAAGTTTATGATCCCGAAATTGTGATGAGTGAGAGCCAATGGTAGACTGCCTGTTCAACGTGCTTGTTTGGCTTCCTGTCAGTAGCACATTCTTCTACAGAAGTAGATTATGCCTTACTGGGTTCCTTTTGAGTTGGGATATGAGGTGTTATATAGGAGAAAATATCAAGATATTGCCAACAACTGCTCTGATACACTTAACTTCTTATTTGGGATAGCTTTGGAAAAACACAAGTTAATAATGTACATTAATTATACAAAGGGATTTTATCTGATACTTCCATGCAAACAAAGTGTATAATAAAAAGAGAATTTGATCACTCTTCCCTTCTCTTTTTATGGCCACTCTCACACTTTATATAATGCACTTCAATCATCTTCATCTCTATCATATTGACCTTTCCTGTTCTCCATCTAGCTGCTTCTTGCTCGAGTTCTAGAGTGTTCTTGTTTACCTTTAATATCTTTTACATAAATGATTGTAAGCAAAATGACTTACAGAAAATAGACTATAAATTGTTCCAACAAGGTTAAAAAGTCTTAAAAAGCAAGAAGCTTTATGTTAACTCAGATAGTGCCTATAATCTAACTTTTCTATTTCATTCTTTTCCATGAGGGGCCTGCTTTCAATTCTCAAGTTTTTTTTGTTGTTGTTGTTGTTGTTATTTTCTGTTTAACATTTGAATTATAAGCATCTCCCATTATTTATTCTGAAAATGTAGGCACCCATTTGTGGTGAGCCTGCTGGGTAGTGAGCAAATGTAGGGTTTTTTGTTTTGTTTTGTTTTGTTTTGGTCGGTGTTGGGGCTTGAACTCTGGGCCTGGGCGATATCCTTCAGCTCTTCAGCACAAGGCCAGCACTCTACCACATGAACCGCAGCACCACTTCCGGTTTTCTGGTGGTTTTTACTGGAGATAAGAGTCTCACAAAGTTTCCTGCCTGGGCTGGTTTTGAACCAAGATCCTCAAGATCTCAGACTCCTGAGTAGCTAGGAATACAGGTGTGAGCCACCAATGTCCAGTGGTAGTTTTTATTTTATTGGAGATTTGGTTCTGGTTATCAGCTTTTTATCTACTTCTCCCTCTGCAATCTGCTTTTCACTCTGCAAAGCTTCCTGGAATATAGCTAAGCAGTGGCTGAGAAAGTAGTCAAATGCCATGTTCACTCACTATGCTAGTCACCAATCTGCAAAGTGGGTGTGGGCTCAAGGTGCTCCATTGAAGCATATGTAAGTTATAAATATATACACACCAGACAGTAATCTGTCTTTAGTAGAGATGTAATGAATACAAGATTTTGAAAATATTTTGCGGACTTCTCTACAATTGTGCTTGAGTTACTTAATTATTGGTTGTATTATAAATATTTGAGATAGACACAAGAAAAAGAAAGGCTTATTTTGGATCAAAAATTTTGAGGTACCAATCCATAATCAGGCAGACCTATTGTGTTAAGGCCTTGTATGTGGATGTTGGGGATGACTTCATGGGTGTATGGTGTAGGAAAACTATTCATGGTCAAGAAAAATCTGGGGTCCTATTTCTCACTTCAAGGATACCACCTAGATAACCAGAAGATCTCCAAGACACACCATAAAAAACCAGAAGACCTCCCACTAGGCCTTACATTCTCATTTGCACCATCTCTGAGAAGCTAAGGGTTGAATCTGTCTTTTTTTTTAAATTTTTATTATTTTATTTTATTTGTGAACATACTGTACCGAGGGGTTACGATTACATGGGGAGGATAATGCGTACATTTCTTACCAAGCATTGCAGCCTCCTCCTTTGTTTATCCTTCACATCCCTTCCCAGCCTCCCCTAATCCCCCCCCCCAGTCCCAATCCTTTCTCCCCCCGCCCCCCGCACAGACATTGTAAAGCTCGTTGTGGACATGAAAACTTGTACTTCTCATTGTTGCAACAGGTCCACCTGTATACTTAAAAGACTTGTTTTTCCCCAACTCCTCCACAATTTATACTGACATAAAACATAGGGAACGCAGGGGTTATACTGTGGGGGAGGGACATACAAAGCAACAAAGAAATAATCTTATAAATGCATTAGAAACACATGCATGAAAGAAAAAAAACATTAAAATACATATCTAAGGGTTCATTTTCCTAACATCACATTATCTGAATTTTTCCGCTTGACTCATATATATACTAGATATTGCAAATAAGGGAAACCATGGGACCTATGTTTCTTTGGGCCTGGCTTATTTCGCTTAATATATTTTTTTCCAAGTCTTTCCATTTCCTAACAAATGGGGCAATGTCATTCTTTCTGATGGAGGCATAGAATTGCATTGTGTATATATACCACATATTCTTAATCCATTCATCTACTGAGGGGCATCTGGGTGGGTTCCAGATCTTAGCTATGGTGAATAAAGCTGCAATAAACATAGTTGTGCTGTTAGCTTTAGTGTGGTCTTGTTTGTAAACATTTGGGTAAATGCCCAAAAGTGGGATTGCTGGATGACAGGGGAGTACTATGTGGAGTCTTTTGAGGAACCTCCATATTGCTTTCCAAAGTGGGTGAACAAGTTTACATTCCCACCAACAATGAAGTAAGGTTCCCTTCTGTCCACATCCCCTCCAGCATCTGTTGTTGTTAGAGTTCTTGATTTTTGCCATGCTAAATGGAGTGAGGTGTTATCTCAATGTTGTTTTGATTTGCATTTCTTTTATGGCTAGGGATGTTGAGCATTTCTTCATGTGTCTATTGGCCATCCTTCTTTCTTCTTCAGAGAAGTTTCTCTTTAAGTCTTTCGCCCACTTGTTTATTGGGCAGTTGTTTCTTTGAGGATTTGTTGTTGGGTGGTTTAATTTTTTGAGTTCCAACAATATTTTAGATATGAGACCCGTGTCCATTGTATGGCTACTAAAGATCTTTTCCCACTCTGTGGGCTTTCTATTGATCTTGCTAGCTATGTGCTTTGCCATGCTGACGCTCTGCAACTTTATGCGATCCCATTTGTCCAACCTTTCTTTGATTTGTTGTGTTTCCGTGTCACTATTCAAAAAATTTCGGCCTGCGCCAAGGAGACCGAGGGTTTCTCCTATTTCATCCTCTAATGTTTTCAGAGTGTCTGCTTTGACTTCGAGGTCTTTAATCCATTTGGAGTTGATTCTGGTGCAGGGTGATATATAAGTATCTAGCTTTAGTTTTCTACAAGTAGTTCACCAATTTTGATAGCACCATTTACTGAAGAGGCTGTCTTTGTTCCATTCTATTGTTTCAGCTCCCTTATCGAAGATTAGATGGCTATCGGTCTGTAGGTTCATTTCTGGCTTTGCAATTCTATTCCATTGGTCCTGAGGTCTGTTCTTATGCCAATACCAAGCTGTTTTGATTACTATGGCTTTATAGTAGAGTTTGAAATTTGGTATTGATATTCCTCCAGCAGTGTTCTTTCAATTGAGGAGCGTTTTTGCTGTTTGGGGTCTTTTATTGTTCCATATGAATTTTGGATTGCCACTTCTATTTCCTTGAATAATGAGCTTGGAATTTTGGTAGGTATCGCGTGGAATTTGTAGATAGCCTTGGGAAGTATTGCCATTTTCACGATGTTAATCTTTCCAATCTAGGGGCATGGTAGCTTTTGCCATTTTTTAAGTTCTGTATTGATTTCTTTTTTCAAGATTTTAAAGTTTTCATCATAGAAGTCCTTCACTTCTTTGGTTAAGTTAATTCCTAGGTATTTTATTTTGTGTGGGGCTATTACAAACTGAGTTGCTTTCCTAATTTCAGCCACACTTTTCGCATTGTTGGCATACAGAAAGGTCATTGATTTTGGGGGGTTAATTTTATACCCTTCTACTTTGCCAAAGTTTTGAATCAGCTTGAGTAATTTGGGAGTGGAGTCTATGGGATTCTTTAAATACAAGATCATGTCGTCTACAAAGAGGGAGAGTTTTATTTCTTCTTTCCCTATTTGGATCCCCTTTATGTCTGCATCTTGTCTTATTGCGCTAGCTAGGCATTCTAATAATATATTGAAGAGAAGTGGAGAGAGTGGCCATCCTTGTCTTGTTCCTGAGTTAACAGGAAATGGCTTTAGTTTTTCACCATTAAGTATAATGCTGGTTGTAGTTTTGTCATATACAGCCTTTATTGTATTGAGGAATGTTCCATGGATTCCTAATTTTTCCAAAACCTTTATCATAAAGGGGTGTTGGATCTTGTCGAATGCTTTATCTGCATCTATTGAGATAACCATGTGGTTTTTATTCTTGCTCCTGTTGATGTGATGAATAATATTAATTGATTTGCTTATATTAAACCAGCTTTGCATCCCTGAAATGAATCCTGTTTGTTCATGGTGTATGATTTTTTTTTTGGATGAAATGTTGAAGTCGGTTGGCCAATATTTTGTTGAGAAGTTTTGCATCAATGTTCATCAAAGAAATGGGTCTATAGTTCTCTTTCTTTGATGAGTCCCTGCCTGGTTTTGGGATGAGGGTTATGATGGCTTCATAGAATGTGTTCGGTAGTGAGCTTTCTCTTTCAATTTCATTGAAGATTTGGAGTATTGGTGTGAGCTCTGCTTTGAAGGCCTTGTAGAATTCCGCTGTAAAACCATCTGGTCCTGGACTTTTCATAGGTGGAAGTTTTCTTATTGCTGTTTCTATTTTAACGCTTGATATGGGCGTGTTAAGATGGTTTAACTCATCTTGGTTTAGTTTTGGCATGTAAATATTTGCTAGGAAAAGGTCCATTTCTGTCAAGTTCTCAAACTTATCAGCATAAAGTTTTGAGAAGTACTCCCTTATAATGTTTTGAATCTTGGTTGCTTCCGTGGTGATGTTTCCATTCTCGTCTCTGAGTTTATTTATTTTGGTGTGTTCTCTTCTTTTTCTGATAAGATTTGCTAAGGGTCTGCCAATTTTGTTAAGTTTTTTGAAGATCCAACTCTTTGTTTGGTGATTCATTTTATAGATTTTTTGGATTCTAATTCATTTAATTCTGATTTAATTTTAATTATTTCTTTCCATCTACTGGATTGGGGTTTATCTTGCTGCTCTTTTTCAAGCAGGTTTAGATGTTTCATTAGATTGTTGGTTTCAGATCTCTCCAATTTGTTGATGTAGGAGCTCAGAGATATAAACTTGCCTCTCAGTACTGCCTTTGCTGTGTCCCAGAGGAGCTGGTAATTTCTGTGTTCATTTTTGTTGAGTAGCATGAACCGTTGAATTTCCTTTCTAATCTATTCCATGACCCACTCGTGATTCAGGAGTGTGTTGTTCAGCCTCCATGTGATACCAGATTTTCTTAGGTGGCTTTTGGTGTTGAGTTCTAATTTTATTCACTTGTGGTCAGAGAGATTGCAAGGTATAACTTCAATGTTTCTGAATTTGGACAAGTTTGCTTTGTGGCATAAAATGTGGTCTATTTTAGAAAATGTTCCATGTGCTGCTGAGAAAAACGTGTATTCTGATGATGCTGGGTGAAATGCTCGGCAGATATCTATTAAATCTAGTTGATCTATGCAGCTGTTTAGATCTGTACTTTCTCTGTTGAGTTTTTGCCGAGTTGATCTATCTAGTGGGGAGAGTGGTGTGTTAAAATCCCCAAAAATTAATGTCTTTGGAGTTATATGGGATTTGAGGGAAAGTAGTGTTTCTTGGATAAATTTGGGTGCCCATTGATTGGCGAGTAGATATTTAGAATTGTAATATCCTCGTGTAAGGGAGATCCCTTAATTAGTATGTAGCGACCTTCTTTATCGCTTCTCACGAATTTTAATTTGAAGTCTATTTTATCTGATATTAGGATTGCAACTCCCGCCTGTTTATGAGGGCCGTTTGCTTGGTAGATATTGTTCCAACCTTTAACATTGAAAATGTGTTTGTTTTTATGGGCACGATGTGACTCCTGCGGAGAGCAGATAGAAGGGTCTTGTTTTTTAATCCAAGTAGACAGTCTATGTGGCTTAATTGGAGTGTTAAGTACTTTATGTTAAGACATGGGACTGAGAGTTATATGGGAGCTCCTGCCATGTTATCCACCTTCTTGTGGGCTGCGAAATCTGGGTTCTTCATATGGTTGTTGGATTCTCAGTTTGGGTGCAGTTTCTTGGTCTTCATTGTCACCTTGTTGGTTTTCTATGTGTAGGACATCTTTAAAAATCTTTTGTAGGACTGGTTTGGTGGAGGTGTATTGTTTCAATTTTTCTTTGCTATGGAAGGTTTTTATTTGGCCTTCAGTTTTGAAGGAGAGTTTAGCTGGGTACAGTATTCTTGGTTGATAGTTGTTTGTTTTTAAGGCATGGCATACATCATTCCAGGCTCTTCTTGATTTGATTGTCTCTGCTGAGAAATTTGAGGTGATTCTATTTGGTTTCCCTTTATAGGTGATTAATCGTTTCTCCTTAACTGATTTAATGATCTTTTCCTTGGTCTGAGTTGATCCTGTGTGGATTATAATGTGACAGTGGGATGTCCTATTCTGGTCTGGTCTATTTGGAGTTCTAAAAGCTTCATGTATTTGAATAGGCCTGTCTTTTTGTATGTTTGGAAAGTTCTCCGCTAGGATCCTGTTAAACAAATTTCCTAGACCATTAACTTCTGTTTCTATATGCTCCTCTACACCCATTTTCCTTAGATTAGGCCTTTTGATGGTGTCTTTCAAGTTTTGGATAGTTCTGTCATATTTCTTGGACTTGTCTTCGATTTTTGTATGTTCTTTCTCTATATTATTTAGGCTGTCTTCAATCCCCAAGATTCGATCTTCTACACAGTCTAACCTGATGTCAAGGCTTTCTACTTTGTTTTTTATTTCTTTACCTTCTAATTGGTCACCTTTGATTGGTCAAATTCTTTGTTGAAGCTTTGTTTTAGATCTTGTATGAACTTCTTTACTTCCTTAATTTGGTGTTCAGTGTTTATTCTCAGATCACTTAGTTGATTGGTTATGGTTTCCTTGGACACCCCTTCCTTCTATTGGGTTCCATTCAGCATTCCCTTTGTGGTCTCCCTGACTTCCTTCAGCTCTTTGTTAATGGAGTCCATGAATGCATTTATTGATCTTTGTATATTCTCTTCGTGCTCTCTCAATTCGTGTATTACTCTTTAATAAGCTTCCTCCCGTTCGTGCGATTCCTGTAGTTCTCTTTGGGTGTTCTCAGCCTGTTCACGCCATTCCTGTCTTTCTCTTTGGGTATTCTCAAGCTTCTCATGCAAATCCTCTATCCACATTTAAGTAGCTTCCTTCTGCTTATGATATTCCTGTATAAACTTTAGGAATGCCTCCTCTCTCTCCCTATCACGCTCATACAGAGACCTTTGTATGCTTTCAGTCCTTGGATTTTTCATGTTTGCCAGCAGTGTTTGTAGAGCTATTTGGTAATTCTCCTCTGGATTATTCATTATCTGTCCCGTCACCTGATTATCAGCATTGGGAATTAAGATACCAGGATTTGCCATTTTTCTTATGTTGTTCCAGCTTACTCTGCCCGTTTGAGATGAAAATAGCACCAGTTTTGTGCTAGAGCACTATCTTAAGGCAAGCATCATCCCAAGTCTGAATTTGCTCAGTTAAAAGTCTACAGATACAGTCTAGTTCAACAGATACATCTATTCAACATCAAACAACTATACGTTAATTGGCTACGAACTGTAAAGTAGCATTTGGAAGACCAGAAATTATTAGTGTTAGGGAGAGATGTGGGTAAAAAAATAGGAATAGATTGATGTGGGGAGGCTCTGCGGGAGTTAACTAAGTCTTAATCTCAAAGCAGGAAATAGGTTGGGTAGGATGAAAGTAGAGTGAGAGAGAGAAACAAAAGAAAGGGAACGGGAAAAAAAAAGAGACCAGAAAAAATAGAAAGTAGAAATTAATGAAATTATGTAGAATCAATAACATTCTATTTAGATAAGAACGTGAATTTATTGAGAGAAGGGGAGGGATATAAAGGAGATGTGAAAAACTTAAAAATAAAAAATGTTTAAATATTATATAGGTATAAAGATGTAGTACTGCTATTAAGGAATTTAAGTCTTAGAGGTTTTGACCTGTGTAATAAATTTGTGGATTAAGTGTGTACACACTTGGTGATAGGGTCTAATAATCAACTACAGGTTTATCTGAGGGTGTGCAGGACAACAATTAAGTCACATAAAGAAGAACGAAAGAGAGGAGAAGAAAAGGATAAGAAAGGAAGAAGAAAAAGATAAGTTCAGTAGAGCTAAACAAAAAACAAAAAGACAATTTAAAAAAGAGAAAAAAAAAGAGAAAGAAGACCAAAAAAGAAAGCAAAAAAGCCCACTCCCGTAACCCCAAAATAAAAATTATAAGAGGAAAAGAAACTTTCTGGAAAATATTTTTTTTATCAAAAAAGGCAAAGATTAAAGATTGAAAAAAGTTTTAGAAAAGAAAAAAATATTTTTTTTTATATAAGGTACCAAAAATAAAAACTAAAAAAAAAAAAAAAAAAAAAAAAAAAAAAAAAAAAGAAGAAGACGAAGAAGAGAAAAAAGGAGAAAAAAAAACCAAAAAAACAAAAGACAAAAAAACCCAAAAATTTCTTTGATTTTTTTTTGGGGGGCAGGAGTGGGAAAAATCCTGTATCTCCCTTGTGTCCATAACCATCATCTTGTTGGAGTCTCTGATCTGCTTGTTGTCTTGTGGCTTGGTTGGTATCTTAAGTCAGTTTGTTTGAACAGGCAGTAAAATGCTCTGCTTTACCCAGGATTTGGTGATCCTCCTCTCAGGCTAGTTCATTGGGAGACAGATCTGCTTTGAGTATCACAAAAGAGGGGGATGCAGTGATGAGGCTAGGTTTTGGTAGCTTTTCCGGGGCTGGTTTGTGAAAACCTCACAGAGCCCAGCCTGGAGCCATTTTCAGGGTTTCTGTTTACTGATTTTCAATTGATTCTCAAGGATGCTAGAGGGAGAGGAAGCCTCTGGCTCTGATTACCCAGTGAAGAAACCCACTCCTCAGGCTGGCGCCTGAGCTGGGTGACTTTTCCCTGGGTGGAGCTGAGTCTGGCAGGTCACACCACCGTTAAGTTCTTGTGACCTGCTAAATGACTCGTTTTATTCCAAGGCCTGAGCTGGAGCTAGCAGCTCCTCCAAGCTTTGTCGGTATCCAAGATGGAGATCACCGGTGCTGGGGGGGGAGGGGTGGCCTTCCCTCCTCTGCTCCCTGAGAAGGAGTGAGGATGTCGGGCTTCTACTCACACCGAGTCTTAGTTCCTGGGTCGTCTCTGGTCTGCGAATTGCAGGATGAAGATGTCTGCTCCTTGTCGGTTCTTGCTGGTGTTGAGTAGAATCAGCTCGCCTGCTGCGTCTGGCTCCTTCATCCTGGACTCTCTGTTGCTCAGGTATGGCGGCTGCGCTCGCCCGCCACCGCCACAGCTGCCTTCGCCGGGGCGGCTGCTGGCAAGGGCTCAGAAATGTATCCTTGCCTGAGTTTCCTTCTCTGGCCAACCTCTGTCCTGTGATGACTCACTTGGTGTAATTCTCTGACTTAGGACTGTTCACTGGAACTCTAAAACTGCTTTCTATGCTAGAGCTTACTTAGACTCCAGCTTCTCCTCCACCATCATCCCTCTCCTGGCTCGGGCTGAATCTTTCAAACATAGGTGATAGGTGGACACTTAAGATCCAGACTATAGCATTGCCTTATTTATTTATTTATTTACTTACTTTTATTGTGAAAAAACCATATAACAGGGTTACAATTAAATGGGCAAGATAATGAGTACATTCTTTATCAAGGATTGTTGCCTCTTCCTTTGTTTCCCCTTCCCATCCCTTCCCATATCTCAGCACCTCCACCCCCGCCAAAGTTGTAAAGTTTGTATTTCTCCATAATGACTTGTACATCTCATTGTTGTAATTTGCCCACCTGTATCCTTATTTAAACGATTTGTTTTTCCCATTCCCCTATACAAATTATACTGACATCATATACAGTGAAAGCAGGGGTTATATCGTGGTGGAGGGACATACAAAGTAACAAAGAAATCATCTGAAAAATATGTTAGAAACAATTACATTAAAGAAAAAAAATCACTTGTATACATATCTTGGGGTTAATTTCACGTAACATCAACTTATCTGACCGTTTCTGCTTATCTCAGATGTATACTAGTTATTGCAAATACGGGAAACCATGGGACCTTTATTTCTTTGGACCTGGCTTACTTTACTTAATATAATTTTTCCAAGTCTTTCCATGTCCTAAGAAATGGGGCAATGTCATTCTTTCTGATGGAGGCATAAAATTCCATTGTGTATATATTCCACATTCTCTGGATCCATTCATCTACTGAGGGGAATCTGGGTTGTTTCCATATCTTAGCTATGGTAAATAAAGTGGAAAAACCTCCCATGCTAATGAACCCTAAGATATGTATTCAAACGTTTTTTCATCCATGCTACTGTTTCTAACACATTTATCAGATTATTTATTTGTTGCTTTGTATGTCACTCCCCCACAGTATAATCCCTGCTTTCACTGTATTTGATGTAGGTATAATTTGTGGAGAGGAAGTGGAAAAACAAATCGTTTAAATAGGGATACAGGTGGACCCATTGCAACAATGAGATGTACAAATTATTATGCTGAAAAATGAACTTTACAACTTTGGTGCGGGTAGGGGGGGTAGTGGGGAGGACTGAGTAGGGAAGGTGGGAGGTGGATGGGAATGGACAGAAAGGGGAAACAAAGGAGATTTTTGTTTCACTATAATGTACATTGTTCTACACATGAACTTAGATATATGTAATATTTCTGATGACAAATAATCTCTAAAATTGTATGTCTTTCCACAGGTAACATATTATATGTATGTATGTATATATATATATATATATATATATATATATATATATTTCTGAAGACAGACTTCTAAAATTTTTTGCTTCTATTTGTGACCTTTTTCATTTGAATGATACAGTCTATTTTTCTTAAACTTTCCTAGAATATAATAAATAATATTTCAATAGAAAGTATAATTACTATTTTCAAGGGAAATTTAGATATACACATGATATTATAGTAACATTTATAGTATATTACTTGAAAAAATTGTGTTCCAACTCTTAAATATTTGTGTGTAGTTACAGAGAGAGAGTAACTTAATTCATAATGCTTAGGAATTTGGAATGCTTCAAAAAGCTATTCAATAATTTGTTATAAGCACATAGTCAAACTACCTGATATGTTTTGTTGTTGTTGTTTCTTTATTTGTTCAAAATTTTGGTATGGCTGCATGCACAATGGTAACATTAAAATTATTAATCACCCAGAACCTAGCCTCATCACAACATCTCCAAACTAGAAGAAACAGCCATCTCCCTCTTTTGTGATACTCAAATCAGATCTCCTTCCCATTGAACTAGCCTGGGAAGACAATCACAAAATCCTGGGTAAAGCAGAGCATTTTCTGCCTGCTCAAACAGACTTAAGAAACCAACCAAGGCACAGAAAAATCAAACACCACAAAGACCAACAAGAGACTGGTTTATGGACAAAAGATAGATATAGGATCTTCTCATCCTCCCAAAAAAATCAAAGAAATCTTTTTTTGTACCTTTCATAAAAATGTTTTTCTAAAAGTTTTTTTAATATTTAATTTCTAACTTTTCAAAAACATTGATTTCTATTAACTTTTTTTTCTTCCTCTTATTATTTTTATTTCAGGAGTATATGTGTGTGAGCTTTTTTTTTTTTAATTTTTTTTTGTTTATCTCTACTGACATTTTGATCCTTTTATTTCACTACTCATTCTGTTCACTTTTTCTTCTCTTTTGTAACTAAACTGCATAACTAAATTGCTGTTTTGCTCATCCTCAGATATTCCTGGAGTCCATTATTAGACCTTATCCTCCATTGTGTACACACTTAATCCAGAAATTTATTAGTCAATTCAAAACCCCTTAGACTTTAGTTCTTTAATAGCAGTACTACCTCTTTATTCCTATATAATATTTTAAACATTTTTATATTTAAGTTTTTCATATCTCCTTTATATACTCCCCCTTCTCTTATTATATCCACGTTCTTCTCTGAATATTATGATTTTAAATTTGCATATATTTAAGTGTTCCACTTTTTATTTTTAATATTTGCTTTTCTATTTTTTCTTGTCTCTCTTTTTTTGTCTTTCTTCTTTTTTTCTCTCTCTCTATTATCATTCTATCCAACCACTTTCCCGCTTTGGGTTTAGGACTTAGTTAACTCACCCTCTGCCTTTCCACATCCCTCTATCCCTATTTTAACCAACATCTCTCCCTAAACATAATAATTTCTGGTTTGCTAAATTCTTATTTGCAGTTCGAAGCCCATTAATACATAGTTCTTTGATGTTGAATAGGTATATCAGTTGAACTAATTTGTATCTGCGGATTTTGACTGTGCAACTATAGACTTTGGTTGATGCTTTCCTTAAGATAGTGTTCTAGCACAAAACAGGTCTTACTTTCATCCCACATGGGCAGAGCAAGTAGGAAAAACACAAGAAAAATGGCAAGTCCAGGTATCTGATCTCCCACTCATGATAATCAGGGGACAGAACAGATAATGAATAATCCAGTAGAGACCTCCCAAAAAGCTCTCTAAACATTACTGGTAAACATAGCAAACGAAAAGATTGAAAACCTATGAAGGACTCTGTATGAGCGTGATAGGCAGAGAGAGGAGGCAAACCAAAGGTCAATACAGGAATATCATGAACCAGAGAAATCTACTAAAAGAATCATATAGGAATTTGCTTGAGCTGCTTGAGAACTCTCAAAGATAAATAAAGGAATGGCCTCAGCAGGCTGAGATCAGTCAAAGCGAAAGTCAGGAATGGCGTGAGCAGGCAGAGAACACTTAAAGAAAACTACAGGAATTGCATGAACATGAGGAAGCTAATCAAAGAATAATACAGGAATTGAGAGAGCAGGATGATAATACAGAAAGATCACTAAAGGCATTCATGGAATCCATAAACAGAGAGCTGAAAAAAGTTATGGAGACCACAAAGGGAATACTGAATGGAACCCAACAGAAGGAATGGGAGTCCAAGGAAACCACAACCCATCACCTGTATTGGATAGATCAACATTGTGAAAATGGCAATACTTCCCAAGGCTATGTACAAATTCAAGGTGATACCTATCAAAATTCCAACGTCATTCTTCAAGGAAATAGAAGAGGCAATCCAAAAATTCATATGGGACAATAAAAGACCCCAAATAGCAAAGAACACTGCTGGAGGAATATCAACACCAAATTTCAAAATCTTCTATAAAGCCATAGTAATCAAAAGAGCTTGGTACTGGCACAAGAAAAGACCTCAGGACCAATGGAATAGAATTGAAAAGCCAGAAATGAACCTACAGACCTATAGCCATCTAATCTTCCATAAGGAAGCTAAAAAATAGAATGGAAGAAAGACAGCCTCTTCAGGAAATGGTGCTGGGAAAATTGGTTAACTACTTGTAGATAAATAAAGCTAGATCCTTATATTTAACCCTGTACCAGAATCAATTCCAAATGGATCAAAGACCTCCGAGTTAAAGCAAACATTCTGAAAACATTACATGATGGAATAGGAGAAACTCTAGGTCTTCTTGGCACAGGCCAAAATTTTCTTAATACAGACCCAGAAACACAACAAATCAAAGAAAGGTTGGACAAATGGGATTGCTTGAAGTTGCAGAGCATCTGCATGGCAAAGGACATAGCTAGCAAGATCAATGGAAAGCCCACGGATTGGGAGAAGATCTTCACTAGCCATAAAACAGACAAAGGTCTCATATCTAAAATATACGTGGAACTCTAAAAATTAAACCCCCCAACAACAAATCCTCAAAGAAACAACTGCCCAATAACTAAGTGGGGTAAATATATTAAGAGAGACTTCTCTGAAGAAGAAAGAAGGATGGCCAATAGACACATGAAGAAATAATCAACCTCCCTAGTTATAAAAGAAATGCAAATCAAAACAACATTGAGATACCACCTCACTCCAGTTAGAATGGCAAAAATCAAGAACTCTAACAACAGATGCTGGACGGGATGTGGACAGAAGGGAACCTTACTTCACTGTTGGTGGGAATGTAAACTTGTTCAACCACTTTGGAAAGCAGTATGGAGGTTCCTCAAAAGACTTCACATAGAGCTCCCCTATGACCTAGCAATCCCACTTTTGGGCATTTACCCAAATGTTTACAAACAAGAACACACTAAAACTACCAAACAACTATGTTTATTTCAGTATTATTTACCATAACTAAGATATGGAACCAGCCCAGATGCCCCTCAGTAGATGAATGGATCAAGAAAATGTGGTATATATTTCCACAATGGAATTCTATGCCTCCATCAGAAAGAATGACATTGCCCCATTTGTTAGGAAATGGAAAAACTTGGAAAAAATTTTATTAAGTGAAGTAAGCCAGGCCCAAAGAAACATAGGTCCCATGGTTTCCCTTATTTGCAATATCTAGTATATGTATGAGTCAAGCGGAAAAGGTCAGATAATGTGATGTTAGAAAAATGAACCCTTAGATATGTATTTTAATGTTTTTTTCTTTCATTCATTTGTTTCTAACGCATTTATAAGATTATCTCTTTGTTACTTTGTATGTCCCTCCCCCACAGTATAACCCCTGCTTTCACTATATTTGATGTCAGTATAAATTGTAGAGGAGATGGGGAAAAAGAAGTAGTTTAAGGATAAAGGTGGACCATTTTCAGGAATGAGAATTTTAAGTTGTCATGTCGAAAACGAGCTTTACAACCTTGGTGGGGGGGAGAGGCGGGGAGGATTGGGTGGGGGGGTGGGAGGGGAAGCTGGGAAGGGATGTGAAGGGTAAACAAAGGAGGAGGCTGCAATGCTTGATAAGAAATGTATGCATTATCCTGCCCATGTAATTGTAACCCCTCTGTACTGTGTGTTCACAAAAAAAATCAAATAAAATAATAAAAAAAGAAAGAAGCAGCCAAACTTTTTTTTTTACATTAAGTATAATTGGTTTCCATTTTATTAATGATGTACATATAATTTGGTCATATTTAAAAAAAATCTTATTGCATTATAAAAAATGTAGAATTGAAATAATTCTTTCTAATTATTTTGGCTTTTAATTGAATCCTACCTGTAAATAAGTTACTGGAATTTACCAGATAATGTATGTAATAAATTTGAATCATTCAAAAGGAAACCATAAACACAGAGCTAAAAAATGTTAGGGAGACCACAAAGTGAATGCTGAATGGAACCCAACAGAAAGAATGGGAGTCTAAGGAAACCACAACCCATCAACTAAGTGATTTGAGAACAAACACTGAACACCAAATTAAGGAAGTAAAGAAGTTCATACAAGATCTAAAACAAACTCCAAAAAAGAATTTGAAGCCATCGAAGCTGACCAACTAGAAGGAAAAGAAATTTTAAAAAAAGTAGAAATCTTGATAGTAGGTTAGACCATGCAGAAGATCGAATCTCGGGGATTGAAGACAGGCTAGATATTACAGAGAAAGAACATACAACCATCCAAAACAAATCCAAGAAATATGATAGAGCTATTCAACATTTGGAAGACACCATCAGCTGGCCTAATCTGAGGATAATGGGTATAGAGAGCATCAAGAGTCAGAACTTAATGGTCTAGGAAATTTGTTTAACAGGATCTTAGCAGAGAACTTCCCAAACATGCAAAGATATAGGCCTATTGAGATACAAGAAGCTTTTACAACTCCAAATAGAATAGACCAGAATAGGACATCCCACTGTCACATTATAATCCACACAGGATCAATTCAAACCAAGGAAAAGATTCTTAAAGCTGTCAAGGAGAAAAGAGTAATCACCTATAAAGGGAAAGCACATAGAATCATCTCAGATTTCTCAGCAGAGCCAATCAAAGCAACAAGAGCCTGGAATGATGTATGCCATGCCCTAAAGACAAACAATTATGAACCAAGAATACTGTACCCAACTCTCCTTCAAAACCGAAGGTCAAATAAAAACGAAGGATTTTTTTTTTTTTTCAGGTAAGGGCTAGGTTTATTCAGTAGACCTGCTGGGACCAGGCAAGGGTGGCACTTCACATGGCTCAGAAAGGCCTGGGAAAGTGATAGAGAGCTAGGAAAGAGAGAGAAAAGATCGAGAAAAGAGCTAGAAAAGAACAGAGAGAGGGTTTCTGGGCCTGGGCTAGGCCTTGTCTAGGGTATGGGCAGAGAAAGGTGTGGCCACATCAAATTCAGATGTGATCTCAGCGGATGCAGATGTGACCTCTTCCAGGTGCCCCAGTTGCCTAGGTAATGCAGGTACTGGGTGGAGAATTTGCTGCGAGGAGGGTGAGTCTGCTAGCTATCCAGGAGCAGACCTTACATTCCAGCCTTTTAATAATCATGAATAGGGTGCGGATTCTCTCTGGCTCCTTCCTGCTGACAAGGGGCGTCAACAGTATTGTTAAAAGGCTGGAATTTGGTACCCTCCCAGAGAAGGCAGTGAGCAGCAGCTGTCCGTTGTTGGCGTGAGTCCTTAGTTGAAGTCTGGAAAAGTCTCATGAGCATTGAAGGGCTGGAAAAAAAATACTAGAGAGCAAATAAATGGCAAGAGGAAGGACTTGGGGATAAAAATGTTGGTAGAAATGTCCCTAGCTACTTCTGACATCTGGCGACTAGGTAGAGAAGTCCGGTGACAAAGGCAAGAATATAAATTCCAGTTCAGTTAATAGGTAGACAGGTATAGACATCGGATGGGCAGGCTTCTTACTTCTACTGACCTCCCAGCTCTGGATAATTTTGAAAGGGCAGGCACAAAGTTGCTGATGTGACATCATCTCTTACTCCTCTCCATCGTCCCTTGTTCCCCAGACTGGCTGAGTCTAGGTGCTCATTGCTAGGATGGCTTGTCCTAGTTTTTATTCAAGGAGGTTTTAACTCAAGGCCTGGGCACTGTCCCTGAACACTTCTGCTCAAGGTCAGCACTGAACCACATTGAGTTACAGTACCATTTGCAGTGTTTGCTGGTTAGAGATGGGAGTCTTGAGCCATGCTTCCAGCCTGAATCTATGCAGGTTAGTTGGGAGATAGAGTCTTAGTGATTTTTCAGCCAGGGCTGGCTTTGAACTGCAATTTTTGCCATGAAAGCTCTTCATTATTTCCAATTAAAGCAACAAGGAGATCAACTAGAATAAGTAGAGCTTACCTGTTTCTTATCAAGAATTGACCAACACATATTCTGAAATGACAAACCTTGGTGGGTGTGATAAGAATTTTAGCACAGATATAGTATTTCTTTCTTTCTGATAACCCTAACAATTCTTAACTTAATCAATGTTACAGAAAGAGCCTTAGCTTTTACAAATCCAAAGCAATTTTTCACCAGGAAATGAGCTGCATGTGATGGAAACTAACAAGACTCCAGTATACTTTAACCATGGTGGAGGGAGACAGGATGGTCTAGTCAGGAGTGAGGCCTGTCTTCCAGGTTGGAGGAGATGGACTGGATTTGGACTGCATGTAGACTGGCTTTCACTGAACTACGAATCCAAACTAAACACACTTCAGGAATCTGACAATTTAAGAAATAAACTGATAACAATGCCAGATAACAAGTTTACACAGACACAGACATACACACATAGGCATATACACAAAGAATTAAGTTGAGGTGGTGCAAAATCAAGTTGGTGGGAAATAGCAGCTGAGCTCTCAAGATGCAAAGATGGCACATCCGCCACTTGGTCAATAAAAACAAAGGTTTTTATAGCAAAGCAAAATTGAACAATATATCTCCACCAAACCAGCCATACAAAAGATTCTAAAAGATGTCCTACACATAGAAAACCAACAAGACCATAATAAAGGCCAAGAAACTGCATCTAAACTGTGAATCTAAGAACCATAGGAAGAACCCAGTTGTTGTAACACCAAAGAAGGTAGATAAAATGGCAGGAACTCCCAAAAACCTCTCAGTACTATCTCTCAACCTTAACGGACTTAACTCTCCAATTAAGCGACATAGACTGTCTAGTTGGATTAAAAAGCAAGGTCCTACTATCTGCTGTCTTTAGGAGTCACATCTTGCGCATAAAAACAAACATATTTTCAATATGAAAGGCTGGAACACAATATACCAAGCAAAGGGCCCTCATGAAGAGGCAGGAGTTGCAATCCTAATATCAGATAAAATAGACTTCAAATTAAAATTAGTGAGAAGAGATAAAGAAGGTTGCTACATGCTAATAAAGGAATCTCTCCTTCTGGAGGATATTACAATTCTAATTATCTATTTGCCAAGCAAAAGAGCACCCAAATTTATCCAAGAAACACTACTTTACCTCAAATCTCACGTAGATCCAAAGACATTAATTGTTGAGGATTTTAACACACTACTTTCCACACTAGATCAACTCGGCAAAAACTCAACAGAGAAATCACAGACCTAAACAACTGCAGAGATCAACTACATTTAACAGACGTCTACCGAATATTTCACCCAACAGCATCAGAATACACGTTTTTCTGAGCAGCACATGGAACATTTTCCAAAATAGACCACATATTAGTTTACAAAGCAAACTTGTCCAAATTCAGAAACATTGAAGTTATACCTTGCATTCTCTTTGACCACAAGGGAATAAAATTAGAACTCAACACCAAAAGCCACCAAAGGAAATTCTGTAACACATGTAGGATGAACAACACACTGCTGAATCACCAGTGGGTCATGGAAGAGATTAGAAAGGAAATTCAAATGTTCATGATATTCAACAAAAATGAACATATAAATTACCAGCTCTGCTGGGACACAGCAAAGACAGTACTCAGGGGCAACTTTATAGTCTGAGTTCCTATATCAACAAATTGGAGAGTGCTGAAACTAACCTCCTTGAAAAAGATCAGCAAGATAAACCCAATCCAGTTGACGGAAAGAAATAATTAAAATTAAAGCAGAATTAAATGAATTAGAATCCAAAAAAATCATAGAAAGAATCAACAAAACAAAGAGTTGGGTCTCTGAAAAAAATAACAAAATAAAGAGACCATTAGCAAATCTTATCAGAAAAAGAAGAGAACACACCCAAATGAATAAATCAGAGATGAGAATGGAAACATCACCACAGAAACAACCAAGATTCAGAACATAATAAGGGATTACTTCTCAGAACTTTATGCTAATAAGTTTGAGAACCTGGCAAAAATGGACCTTTTCCTAGCAAAATTGACATGCCGAAACTAAGTCAAGATGAGTTAAACCATCTTAACAGGCCCATATCCAGCACTGAAATAGAAACAGTACTAAGAGACATCCCATCTAAAAAAAGCCCAGGACCAGATGGATTTACAGTGGAATTCTACAAGGCCTTCAGAGCAGATCTCACAACAATACTCCTCCAACTCTTCAATAAATTTGAAAGAGAAAGTTCACTACCAAATTCATTCTATGAAGCCATCATAACCTTTATCCCAAAACCAGGCAGGGACTCATCAAAGAAAGAGAACTATAGACCCATTTCTTTGATGAACATTGATGAAGAACTCCTCAACCATATTTTGCCCAATCGACTTCAAAAATTCATCCAAAAAATCTTACATGATGATCAAACAAGATTCAATTCAAGGATGGAAAGCTGCTTCAATATATGCAAATTGATTAATATAATTCATCACATAACAGGAGCAAGGATAATAACCACATGGTTATCTCAATAGCTGCAGAAAAACATTTGACAAGATCCAATACCATTTTATGATGAAGGTTCTGGACAGTTTGAAGTCAGCCGGAGCTGGAAAGTCCATCAGTCTCATCTCCAGTAAACCATATGAGACAGGAAGTAATAGTTTTAAACTTGAGCAAAAATCCTCAAGTTCAAACCCATGTCTAGCACACTCAAAAATAATTTAGTTGGGCTTTCCTGCAAAGGCTGTCTTTGAACTGTGATCTTTAGATTTCAGAATGGATTAAAGGTATGACTCTATATTTTAAAAACTAATTGGCTCTTTTCTTCTTCACATATATTTATTTGTTTATTTTGTTGGTTCTCTGGCTTGTTTTGAGGGCCGCTCCAATCTTGCTGAAGGATAGCATGCTCTAAAACTTTAGCCACAGTTTCACTTTGGTTCACTTTTTGGTTTTAGTGGTTAGTAGGAGGTAAGTATAGAGACTCCCTCAGCGTCCTGAATTGTGCTAATTGTGATTCAATGTCAGGGGGCAAGGAAAGTCCATGAGACTCTTTTTTTCACATATTTTTTATTATGAAAATACCATATAGAGGAGTTACAATTACATGGGCAAGATCATGAGACTCATCTCAAATTAACCTCCAAAAAACCAGAAATGATCAAGCAAATACTTGTTGTTCCTATCCAGAAAGGCTTGCGTGTGTGTGTGTGCACGCACACACACACACACACACACACACACACACACACACACACACACACACACACACACACACACAATGGTTTTTCCTGTCCAGGCTGGCTTGGAATGGTGATCCTCAATTTCAGTGTTTTGATGACCTAGAATTACAAGTGTGAGCCAGCAGTTTCTTGGTCATTTTTATCATTTTTAATAGACTGTGCTCTCTTCCACTTTTTAAAAAATATATTTTGTGGTTGTCTTAGTGCTAAATCTGATTTACACATAGCTTTTGTCAGCTTTTTTTTCTTAGCTTTTTCTTAACATTTTTTTATGCTCAAGGTTGCTGCTGTACAGATACAGCCCCAGCTCCACTTCTGCCTTTTTGCTGATTAGTTGGAGATAAGAGGCTCATAGATTTTCCTGCCCAGGCTGGCTGTGAACCACAGTCCTCAGATTTGAGGAGACTGTGTAGTGTCCTTGGTTCCTGTGGTACATTTCTTTCCTATTTACCACCAAAGGAAAAGAGGGCGGGGCAGAAGTTGATCTGTGGTTCAAATAAGATAGCCTGCAAGCCTTGAGTTTAAAAAAATGTAGAAGTCTAATTCTGGTAATAATTGTACGCACTGTTTGATCTATTCAAACAAAACAAACAAATAAACAAAAAAAACTTATGCACAGTGACCAGGTAATAAGGATTCCTGACTGATAACCAGGAACTAATTCTTGAACTCATCTCCTATAGCCTTTTTTTAGAAATACATGGCCATTTATGTAAGCTGAGGAGAGATTAAAGACCACACTTCGAGGGCCAGTTACACAGTACTTGGAAATCAGGATACATTTACTAAGCTTTTCAGAGAGTGACTAAAAACTTATTCTTCATCATTGCAAATGGTTCTTCCCTCTGTGCAAGGGGAAGAGTGATGAGAAGGTATAAATATGGGAAAACTAAGAAAACTCAAACAAGATTAGTAATGTTAACTTTATAGATAAAGTAAAACTTAGGTGTACAGTTTACAATCCAGAAAAGGACATGTCACCTCTGTGTGGATCCCAGTTAATTTAGTTAATAATATTAATCGATGGTAAAGAGGAAACCCCACTAATGTATTTATGGAAAGGAGGTACATGGCAGGCAAATAAGTTCACTAACCTCCAGGATTTTGAACACAAAGGAGTGAAATTGTTTGGCTCTGCTTGAGAAACAGGAAGGAACAGAGCTGAAGAGGACTGAGATGTGCAGACATTCCCAAGAAAGAACTCACTGACATCAAGTCGTCAGATGCGTGCTGGTTGCTAGGGGCTCATGCTTGTAATCCTAGCTACTCAGAAGGTTTAGATTTGAGGATTGTGGTTTGAAGCCATCTGGGATAAGAAAATTTGTAAGCCTTTTATGTTTTACACTCAAGAATGGTCTTATTTATTGCTAATCACAACCCAAGACAGTGCAAATCGATACCAAGCTGAAGAAAATTTAAAAGTACACAGACAAGTGTAGAGAAAAAGAACAAAATCAGTGAGGACACAGGATCCCAAGGCTCACTGGCACCTGGGCCCCAGGTCACACAAGCAATCATATTTATTTGAATTCACACTGGGAAGGTTACTATGGATACATGAAAAAATGAAGCATTGATACTACAATCAGAGCCACACGGTGAGTGAGAAATACTGGCTCCCTTGTTGTTTTGAGAAAGAAGACTGCAACCCAGAGAAAGTCCAGACATGTGGTCTACTTTATCTAGCCTCCTAGGTTAAGTTGTCAGCTCTTTTACCTCCCAGGCTTCAAGGACTTTAAAGTTCCATGGGTGTGAGGAGGGCAATAGATTTACCCTCTCCAGACCTGTGTTTTAACCCTTCCACGGACAGATCTCAGGTTTCTATGTAACATTAAGTTGGCGTTCAACTTTTCAAACCTTTTCCAGGTTCAACATCTCAGCTTGAGTCCCCTACTCCTATTAATATTAATAGCATGGATTACAAACACAGTAAAAATAGAAAAATAACATTAGACATTTAAACAGAAATAACTGACTGCATTCTTTTATCCAGTACAAGAAAGTTGGCACTGCTGTTTAAGTCACTAATAACACTTTTTAAGGTATAATTTCATGGCTTTCAGAGAACCTCCTATATAGTCCTTAGAGTGTCTTTTTGCTTCCCATTTTTATTTGTTGCATTTGCATAGTAGTATAGTATATCATCTTTAAAAGCATATTACCTCATAATTAAAGTTTATCTTGTAAGTAAATACTTGTGAGGCAAAAACACAATAAAAAAAAGCTGGAAGTGATTCTGTGACATAAGAGCTATAGTGCAATCCTTGAGCAAAAGAAGCTCAGGGGCAGTGTCCAGGCCCAAAGTTCAAGTCCTAGTGTCCACACATACACACGTCCCCACCCGCCACCCCCACAAACAATCAGATGATAATGTCTATCAGATTCTTCCTTAGGATGATCTTTGTGATGTCAGCAACTGTATCAACATTCTATCTCTCTTCCATGCATTTGTGGTAATAGACAGCAGAGTCACTGTAGTATAATATGTGTCCAAGTCCTGTCTATTAGTAAAGGCTGTCATGTAACATATCCAACACAATGTCCAACTCTCTTGATGGTAGATCTGCACATCTTGGGACTTTGATGGGACCCATTTACTCTTCAACTGGCTTTCCCATATTCTGTGCGACCTGCTTCAATGATTCACCATCCATGCCAAAGAGGCTTTCATAAACTTTCCCAAATTATCTGAATCTTGGATGCCAGAGATTACATGGAAAACCTCTGTGGCTATTCCCCTCCCTGACAGGCCATTTTACCTCCTATGCTCTCCTCACAGATGTGGGCAATGGTCTCTGAGAGACTTCAGTGCCAGATCTTGGAGAGATTTAGTTTCATTGTGTCCATAAGCTTTGGGAAATCACGCAGTGAAGGGTCCAGTTTAGAAATATAGGGGTATGCATACCTCCTCTTCCTGGAAGTTTTCACATGTGTTCTCTTGGCCACTGAAAAGAAGTGGGGTCTCTGAAAGGAAACTTGTATGGTGATCTCTGTCTGCCTTGGTCCATACAACATAGAACCACTTTCCCATCCCTTCAATGATTTTGACATGCTCCATGTTATTTGTGCTGAACTGCTCTCAATGCTTTAAAAATGTAGAGGTCACAACTGGATGGTGTGTGGATAGCTATCCATGCTTAGGCATGAGTCCCCTTGCCAGGCAGGGCCCATAACTCCATGCTAAGAATGTGAGAAGATGATTAGCTGGCTTATATCTGTGTAGTCTGAGTGACCCCAGTAGGCATTGAGGCCTCATCTTCTTCTCCAAGGCCCCTCAGCATATTGATAAAGACTGGTACACCATGGCCAGTCATCATCAAAATTCTTAGCTGTTCCTGGGCATTATCTCCAGCATCTCACCCACTTCTAGCAACTTCCCTTCTTTCAAGGTCTTGCCAATTCTCCTCCTTGTGTTCTCAGGTAAAATGCTGCTGTCAGTGAGTAAAGAGCTGAGGACAAGGAAGCAGGTACAATAGATAAAGAGAAAACTGGAGCCTCTTCCATGGTGAGAAGATAATGCAGCCTGCAACTATAGAATAGTGAAAGAGTTAAGATGGTTGTGCACAGTTTGTGCACAAAAATTCCAGACCTAGTATGCCCTGTTCAGAGTTTCAGTCAATAATCTTCTGTAACAAAGGCATCACAACTTCTGTGCCATTCTGGGTCTTGCACTCAGGAAATGGAGACATTATCCCTGAAGTTTATTTTTTCCCTTTAAGGGTACTGCTTTACCACTGGAGCCACAAGTCTACTTCTAGATTTATTTTTATTTATTTTTTATTTTTTTATTTTTATTTTTGTGCACATACTGTACAGAGGGGTTACAATTACAAGGGCAAGATAATGAGTACATTTCTTATCAAGCATTGTGGCCTCCTCCTTTGTTTACCCTTCTTGTACATAATTGGAGGTAACAGTCGTACAGGCTTTCCTGCCCAAGTTGGCTTCAATCACTGATCCTCAGCTTCATGAATAGCTAGGATTTCAGGCGTGGCCGCTGAGTCTGGCAGCAACTCTCTTCCTTTTTTATTTCCCTTTCTATATTTTCTTGTCAGTTATGGGCCTGAATTCTGGGCTTGGGCACTGTCCCTCATCTCTTCAGTCAAAGCTAGTGCTCTATCACTTGAGCCACAGCGTGACTTCCAGGTTCCTTTCTGCTTATGTGGTACAGAAGAATTGAATCCAGGGCCTCATGTATGCAAGGCAAGCACTCTACCACTGATCCACCTTCCCAGCCTCATCTTTCCTTTACTTAAAAAAAGTATTATTAGGAAGATGATGTTCAGTGGGTTAACAGTTAAGTAAGTTGAATTAAATTGTCATCAGGTAAAGAATACATTTTGGGGGGACAATTACACCCCTTCCCTTGCTCTCAGTTTATCTCTCCCACTAACCACTTTTTTTGTGGTTAACTGGAGATAAGAGACTTTGCTGTCCAGGGTGACTTTGAACCACGATCTTCAGACATCAGTCTGCTGATGAGCTAGGATTACAGGCTTGAGCCTGAAAGACAGGATGACTGTTCTGAAGGTTGTTCTATATTGGATATAGGGCTTTTGGCCTGAATGGATTTAGGCAGTGAATGCGGGGCAGGTCACTCATCTGGAAGCATGTGTCCCTTTTTAACCCTGACTGTCTCTCAGAACAGATAGGTGATTCTTTCAGAACAAGAACCAATGTGTACTAGTACAAAGGAGGTCCTCATTGTATTTGTCTTATTCAACAAATATTGGGTTGCTTATATTATCAACATTTTTGCTTTCTTAAGAATATTTTATTGTGAGATTGCAATAACTACAGATTCATAATGGCCTAGGAATATATATCTGTTATCAGCTTTAATATCTAAGCCACATAGCAGCTCCAAATCATGTTTTGTTGATCTTAAAGTCGTTCTTGAATATTACTTTTTATTAGTAATGATATTATTAATATAAGTATTAAAGTTCTTCAAACATATTTCTCATATTAGATGAATCCTTACAGTGACATTGAAAGCATCTTCTGGAGCAGCATCGGAAAAGATACTTGGTTAATACTAAGAATGAAGGATGAGAAGTGTGAAAAACAGAACTAAGAGACTTACCAGTGTGACTGGGAAACATCTTCCACAGAGCAGAATCTCAGACTTCTTGAGGCATGTCAGTTTCAGAACAGGTCTTCAACCAGTACACGTGACCACATGGGTGAGTCTCAATGTTGCCACATAGATATTATTCTGATTCTTATATAAAAGGCTCATGTCTGATGGGTTTTCACATACCCAGATTTATGAAAGTTTATTGTCTTCTTTCCTTCAATATTACTTCATACTTTTCTATTGAGTGCAATTATTCTTTTAAAACATGAAAACTCAACACCATATCTTGGACTGAGGCATTTCCTGTCTCTCTGTGAATTGGTCTGTTATTTAAGAAGCTTCTTGACAGGTGCCAGTGCCTCACTCCTTTAATACTAGCTACTCTGGAGGGTAGGATCTGAAGATCATAGTTGAAGCCTCTTGGGTATGAAAGTCCATCAAACTCTAATTTCCAATCAACTACCAAAAAAGACAGCAGTGGAGCTGTGGCTGAGGTGGTAGAGCACTAGCCTGGAGCAAAAAAGGCTTAAGGTCAGGCAGCACCCAGCCTGAGCCTGGGCCCCAGACCACCCTTCAGGCACACACACACACACACACACACACACACACACACACACACTCACACGTAAGTGGCTTCCTGCCAGGCTTGTCCATTTGGTCCCTGAAATGGTTGGAGACCTCTGTTCAAATGGATGTGCCCTTCCAGTAATGTGCAAATTGACAATCAGTCACCTATAGGTCCATTAGTTCAGGTTGTGTACATTGTATCCCACTTCCTCTGCTCCTTTTCTGAGGTGAGTCTTGTAGCTCAACACAGCTGTCCATACACTTCAAGATGCTACTTATGGTCTCAGGGCCTGCATTCACACTCCAAATGGAAAAATAAAAAATTACCTGAGACCCTCTGCTTACTTTGAGGACCAGCTATCCAAGCAATGGCAGCTCCCTATGAATGACATACTAGAATCCAGGCACAGGGGGGAGTCTGATCGTGGGGCCTGAACTCTGGTCCTAGGTGCTGTCCCTCAGCTCCTCAGCTCAAGGCAAGCATTCTACCACATGAGCCACAGCGCCACTTCTGGCTTTTTTTCTTTTTGCTTATGTGGTGCTGAGGAAACAACCAAGAGCCTCATGCATGCAAGGCAAACACTCTACCACTAAGCCACATTCCCAGCCCCCTGAGGATTAGAGTTGAAGCCAGACAAAATAGGAAATTCAATGAGAATCTATCTTCAAATAACACCAACATTTTGAAGTGGAGTTATAGTTCCAGTAGTAGAGAACTAGCCTTGAGCAAAAAAAAAAAAAGTCAGTGCCAGTTCCAGGGTCTCAGTTCAAATTCCAGTATAGGGATGAAGAAACAAAATGTGATTCTGATTCCTTATGCTTGGGGGTTCTAGTTCATGAGCCCTGGAAATGATATCACTACCAAATGCTCTCCTCCCAATCCTGCTTCACAGACACTTTTCAAGGCTCCAGCATCACCACTGTCTCCTGACAGTTAGCATAGCAGTCTACCACTGAAAATTGGAAGCCACAGCACCACTTCCAGTTTTCTGGCTGTTCGATGGAGATAAGAGTCTCAGGGTCTTTCCTGCCAAGGCTGGCTTTAAACTGTGATCCTCAGATCTCAGTTCCTGAGTATCTGGTCTGACAGCCATGAGTTACTGGCACCGGCCAAAGATACTTTTCCATGCTTTCATCCTATCTCCTCAGGAGACTGAGATCTGAGGACTGCAGTTGGATGACACCCTTGGCAGCAAAGTCCATGAGAACTCTTTATCTCCAATTAAACACCAAAAAAGTTGGAAGTGGAGCTGTGGCTCAAATGGTAGAGTGCTAGCTTTGAGCATCAAAGACAAGGGATAGGACCCAGTCCCTAGTTTCAAGCTTTTCCTATCATACACCCACCCAAGAAAAGGAAGCAGATGGGCACACGGGAGCTCAAAGCTCACACATAATACTCAAGCCTCCTAGAACAGACCCCATACTGCTCCGATTCTCTATATTCTATGTCCTATATCATGGCAGTCTTAGATGGGACTGACCATGCACCAAGTTAGGACGTTCAAGTAGAATCTCATACTGAGGATCCCCTGACCTTATCAAAGACTCAGGATTTCTCATTGTCCTGCTTGGACACTGGGCAGTGATGTGAGGTCTAGTTATCCAACCACAGGATGTGTGAATGAAAGGATTTCTCAGCCAATGGATGCAGATTGGAGGGCTCTAGGTCTCTCTCTATCAGGAAGGAGAAAAGGGCTATTCCATCCCAGCAATGATCCTGGGTTGTGAGTATCCTCAAAGAAACAAACCTGCTCAGAGCCCAGGGCCTCTTGTTTTCCCACCAGCCTCTACCCAACCCTGCCCAACCTTCAGTTGGCCCTCTCTGCATCCCAGATCTGCCATCTAGACTAAAGGCTGAGCCAGAAAAGACACCCACCTCTGCCTCTGAGAATGGTAGTCAAGGGGTCCTAGTGGCCCCTAGAGGAAGTCTCGGTGATACACGGGTCCCGACTCCTGCCCTCATTCCCTGGCTGTCCTGTGCCAGTGGCACACTTACCTCTGTCTCTGGTGGAGGAATGAACACCAGGGGTGTTGTAAAGCCTAATTCAGGAATCCTTACCCAAAAGACCACCAGAGACCCTAACCAAGCCAACGGTTACAACACTTTTTACACACTTTTTTAGGGAAGGCAGGGTTTTGCATACATCATAATTTCTTGTAATATATCACTATAAACCACGGGAAAAAATCATAAAACAACTCTATAGTATGATTGGCACAATACAAAGTGGGAAAGGACCAGAAACAAGTTGTTGGTTAGGTCATGGGTCCCGATGTTCTTTAAACTGTGGCTTGCACCACAGGGGACTCTCAAGAGGATACATGATAAACTGCAGAGCTCCTTTCTTAAACAAATACCACCTGTGGCCTGACTGCTGGTTCACCAAGCCCTCCAGGACCTGCCTGCCTGTGGTTTTACCAAGGATTGTTTATGTTCCTAGTCACCTGGGAATTGCTTCTTCTGTTCATTCCCAGGTAGGGTTCATGGTCAGCTGCATAACTCATACCTCAGAAGATGCTCACTAACTCAAGATGGAGTCACCCAGGCCTCAGGCTTCTCAGGGTCATCTTCAAATTGAGCTTGGGAAAGTCCCAGTCCCCAAGCATCCTGCAGCAGATGACAGCCGGGTGGTCAATGGTGAACCCAAGGTGCCAGGACTTTTAATACCCATGTGGCTGGGTTGAAGGCTCTATCACTGATGGTCTAGGTTTCAGGCAAGGTCATGGCTCCAATGTCCTAACACACTTGACCTGGGATTGTCCTCCCTCTTCATCTTCCAGCTTGTACCTTGCCCCACCCCCCGCTTGACACTCCCTCACCCCAAAACCTCCCTAGCTCTTGGACCAGAAAATAAATTTGTTGAGGCTAGGGATGTTCAAAACCTAGTGACACACCCTGAGCCCTAGGGTCTACCTAAGGCTGCTTCCCTCTGCAGTCGGTGACCACAAAGCTCTTGGATGTTATGAAGTTGCTGAGGGGTCAGTGGCTTTGTCCTACATACTGGCTTTAGGCTCTGAAACTGTCCCCACAGAGATTTTGAATGGTTGGCTCCCTTGATCCAAGGACTCCAAACCAAGGCTTGTATACTCCTTTCTTCCTTCCTTTCTTCTTTTTCTCCCACCATCCTTCTCTCCTCTCTCACTCTTTCCTTTCTTTCTCTGACTCCTGTGCCTTGAACTCGGAGCCTGGTTGCTGCCCCTGAGTATTTTTACTCAAGGCCAACAGACTACGGATTGACCCACACATCCACTTCTGGCGTTTTCTTTTTGGCAGTTAGTTGGAGATAAGAGTCTTACAGGCTTTCCTGCCCAGAATTTAAGCCTCAATCCTCCCATCTCAGCCTCCTAAGTAGCTAGGATGACAGGCATGAAGCACCAGCATCCACCTCAAACCAAGTTTTCTTCATGTGTTGTGGAACCAGCACTGGAAATTTTCATCATCTATGACCCCCCGGAGCCTGGCGCACACTGTAACTCTGTTGGATAAATAAATGAGCATCTATCTACGACAATACTACCAAAAAGTCCCATCCGATTCTGGCAAGCATCTTGGGTGGGGGCAAAGCCTCATGTAGCTCTCCCACATTTCTCCCTACTCCCTCTTCCCGCCTTTCGGGTGATACTGCACTTAACTTTTTGACTCCGATGACGTAAGCCACGATGTACCCGCTGGATTCTGGGGCCTGTTGGATGCCTGTCTTCCCAGAGATCTCCGTCCAGCGGCTGAGTAGCTTTGTGGCACTCAATTCCCCACTCAGGTGTGAACAAGTTTGCCGTGAGCTGAACGCCTGTCTCAAGGGTCCTCCTTTCCGCCCCTAGGGCCAGACAGGATGGTCCACCATATCCGGCTCCCAAGTTTCATGTTGCAGAGAAAGGATCCTTGAGGCACCCCGGGTCTCTGAACCTCCCAGAGTCCAGTACAGGTGCTGGGAATCAACTCTGCTCAGAGCTGGCAGGCTGGGGATGGTGAGGTTACAATCCCTGCTCCCCACGATGTCCTTGACTGTGGTGGTCACCCTAGAAAGGGCCAGAGGCTAATCAGTAGCTGCTGGAGAAAGGCAGTCAGGGCACAATGTTCATAGCAGGAGACCATCTGGCTTGGGAACTCTGCCTGTGCTGCTTTGAACATCATTGTTTGGCAGCTGAAATGGTCGGTCTAATTTGACCCATAATCCCAGGTGTTAGTGGAAATTGCTAACTTCAAGAAAAAAAAAAAAAAAACACTGGAAAAATTGTCATTTCAATTTTCCCAATCAAACTTAAAGGGTTCCAAAGTCAGTGGGCCCTTTTCCTTCCAGACAGCCCTTCAGCAGGCTAAAGAAACTGGCATTCAGAGAGTCCTAGATAACTGCCATGTCCTCATACTGCGTAGGCTCCAGCAGGGAGAACGCACTTGCCTACCACTGCCCAGCTGGAAATGGCCTAGTCGGAACACAGATTTGAGTCTACAGGACTCCAGGGAGGACTGCTCAGGAGTGCACTGACACAGAACGGAATCCACACCACCAGTGGGGCCTGGAGCCCTCGCCCAAATGCCCACAGACAACATTAATGCCCTGGGTAAGGTTCCCCTCTCATCCTCTGTCATGGTGAACCATCTGCCATATCACACCGTTCGCCACTTCCCAGACCCTCCTAGCTGCACAGCCCCTGCCCTACCCCCTCCATCTCATTCCATAATTATGTTTGGTAGACACATTCCCAACCCTTGAATTAGTTCCAGCTATACACAGGAGAGCAGAGTGTCTGACTGGAAGAGTGCGGCTGTGGTCACACTCTCCTCATGAGCCTTCTGGCTGAAGACAGAAGGACAGGTGTCCACTCTGGTCTGCGGTTCACACAGGCCTTGTATGGGAGACCCACCCAGGCCCAGCAGTTACAGTGGGCTATGGAAAAGGGGAAGAGGGAGGTAGAAAGAAATGAAAAGGAAATCTACTGAAAACTTCCCCAAAGGAGCCATGAAACTTTGAAGGAGAAAACAAAAATTGTGGCTGGGCTTGTACTGGGTATTCATAAAAAAGAACAACAAACACACACATACACACAAATAAAATGCTTTTGCTCTTTTTAGACATGGTGACTTAAATATATTTTCATTGTTCTCATCTCCCTACTCTCCCAACACACACACACACACACACACACACACACACACACACACACACACACACACACACACACACAAATCAAAACCGGTGACAGAAGACTCATCCATGCAGCACCTGCCATTTGCCAACTGATCATTTACCTGAGCACAGTCAGGATGTGATCTCTCTCTCTCTCTCTCTCTCTCTCTCTCTCTCTCTCTCTCTCTCTCTCTCTCTCTCTCTCTCTCTCTCTCCCTCCCTCTCTCTCTCTCTCACTCTCTCTCTCTCTCTCTCTGTCTCTCTCTGTCTCTCTCTCTGTCTCTCTCTGTCTCTCTCACACACACACAGACTCAGAGCAGTGTCTCTCCCGAGTTAGTTGGTTCCTCATCTGGGAAATGTACAAGCTTGAGCTTGGGGGTTCCCTTGTCCGAACCAGGGCTCCCACCCAAGAGGAACATTGTTCTAATAACGCAGAACCACAATGCCTTGCCCTTTCTCCAGGGCCAGACCCTACCCCTTGGGAGCAACCAGCTTTGACTCCCCATTCACTAAAACCCTAGGCCAGGATGCTGGGTGAAGGAGTCCCGAGACAGGTGGATCCTCAGAGCTGGGAGAGAAAGCAAAGCAGGGGGTCATGGTGCCTCCAGAGGGGTGTCTGACCTGGACTGGGGGCATTGTTGGGGAATTTGATAGGGTCCTAAATGCTATACATGGATGACCTCCCTACTTACATCCTAGGTGCTTCTAGGTGACTTTTTGGATTCTTGGGGAGAATGAGGAAACCAGATGGACTAGCAGAGCTGGCAGAACTGGGAAATGTGATCACCCTGTGAGAACCGTTAACAGCTGGGGTGGGGGGAAGACAGGACAGGTGTATGTGTGTCAGAGGGGGTGTGTTCCTCTCAAATATTCACCTCCTATCTGACCCCCAGTGCCTTTACCTCCCCACTGGGCTCTTCTGGGACCCTCCTCAGGTGAAAATATGACTGAGCAAAGAAGACAAGGGCTCCTAAAGCAACGGGGGTCTCCATGGCAGAGTCCTCTACGTGGTCAGGAACCCTGACCTCTCCTTTGGCAGTTTTCAAGCTGTCTTGAAGTTGCAATTCTTCAAAACCTCTCTGCTCCTCCCTCCTTTCACCCATTCCGGAGCCTGAGACTTCTGAAGTGGCGGTGGTGTCGGGGGGCTCAGCCTGTGCTGGCTTCTGGAGCATGCTGTCCACGCCTTCCCCTGTGAGGAGCAACAGCAGCTCCCATAGCTCTCTCTTCTTCTCCATCTTCTCCTAGGAGAGCTGGCGAACGTGCTTAGCTTTCTCCTGACACAGCTCAACCAGGACAAACATCTGCTCTTTACACACCACGATGGACTCTGCTATGATGCAAATGTGTGCCAACAGCTATCTGCATGTATGGTGGAGTTCATCCGCTGGACTATGGATGTCCACCTCATCATGCAGTTTATGAACGAAGAAGATTTTCTTTTCAGATGCCCACGTGTGCCACATCCTATCCCCACCCTTGTTGTGGTGGAAGCTCACGGGGTGGGGGGCCTATGGCTCCAGCTCTGTCTGGCACTGAGCTGCCTAGTGGGCCTGGCACCTACCCCAGTGTAGTCGCAACTGCATCAGGAGTTTCCGCCTGTGGATCTCAGCCTTTGAGAGTGCTTGCAGAGCCATGTCACTCTAGGTCTGGGGCATGTCTCCAAACTCTGCGATGGTTACGTTGGGAGGAGTCAACTCCTCACATTTTGCTTCTCCAGGGCTCACACCTTCCCCTCCCCAGGGAAAGCCAGGAAGTTCAGTTGGGCCTGCAGGTGCTCCTCTTGTGGTCTGGTCACTTCCAGGCACTTGAGAATGTCCTGCCACTTTCGGGGCACCATCTGGTCCCCCCAGTTGGTTGGGCCCTGCACTTGCTTCAGCTGCACAAGCAGATGGGTCTGCCTCTGCAGGTGCTATTGCAGGGCCTCCTTCTCAGTATTCAGCCACATATTGGAGGCAATGTGCTGCTCACAGGTGGCTCTGAGCTCCCGTAGGTTGTCCAGGGACTGCTCCTGCCGCTCCTGCAGCTCCCAAGCCACTTGGCTCTCTCTCAGTCACCTCTTTCCATTCCTCTATCTTCTCTTCTGGGTAGTCTAGCTGTTCCAACAGATGTTTCTTCACCTGGTGATCTGAGTCCAGGATCCTAGTGAGCTCCTCCTTCTCACCGCTCACACTGTGGAGAGCATCCCACAGAAGAGCCAGCTGTTCCTCTTGCTATGGGTTGCACACACATGCACATCATGGGATCTCGGGGACCTCCTGCAGATCCTTGACATCCCCTAGTCTCCGTAGTTGCTCCTTCTGCTCTGCATTCTGGAGACAGAGCCTCTTTTTTTCCTTGACCTGGATGTGAAGTTGTTCCTACAGGTTTTTCAACTCCACCTGCATGTGGTAGGTGCCACCCCAACTCCAGTGGAGTCTGCTTAGCATGGGAAACCATCTATCAGACCTAAGATAGGGGCTTCAGAGACCTATCTCTGAGTTTTGGGACTTCACCAAAGTCTACCTCAGAGAATGGGGCTTTACAGAAACCTATCTCCAAGTTTTGGGACTTCACCGAAGTGTACCTCGGAGAATAGGGCTTCTAAGAGGCCTACTCCTGGGAAAAGGCTGGAAAAACCCCTGGGAAAAGATGTGTTTCTGCCTTTCTTCACTGTATAAGAGTGCCTATTAATCTTTTACTGCTTCTACTACTTTATGTACTTGCTCATTGTCAACATTCCCTTATTCAAAGCTCTTTCTTAAGAGTGTTGACGACTCCAATATCTGATGAGTGTCTTAAAAAATATGACTAACTCACCAGAGTTAAGTGCTACCCTGAAACCCCTCTTATGAAGGCTAGTAGACAAGTTATAAGTAAATATAAAAGTATTGGGGGTTTCACAAAGTCACTTCAGCAGAAGGAATTGTTTGTAAGGGACTTACAAGAAGCAGTAGGCTCAGCTAAAATAGAAAGAATGTATGGCAATTGCTGAGATAATTATTTAGGAGAGAGAATTTCCTGCTATTTACTAAGAGAATTGCTAGGTCTCCTTAAAGTTTACTATTAAAGAAGAGACAGGAAAGATCTTATGGGAAAGTTAAGGCCTCTATAAAAATAGGTAATGGTTAATTGGTGACAAACATCGAAACACAAACCCATTGTATTCCTTAGAGATAAGCCGGAGACAAATGCCTATCAGGTGTCCAGCTGGTGACCACCCAAGAAAGAAGCCCTGCAGCAAGATTGTGTAACCTTTTGCCCTTTCTCATGAGACTTCTGTTATAAAAGTTTGCTATCCTCTGCATTATATCGCACTCAGCACTCAGCACTCAGCATCCACTCCTAATGTGTGTGAGTTGTCTGTTTGCCATCTCCCCATCCTATTCCAGGTTCCTCCCCTAGGTATCCTCCGTCGTCCCGACAGAACCCGGTCAGCGGCAGGTAGGCCTGAGCCAGCCACTGCTTCTCGGCTTGAAATGGTTCTGCCGCTTCCTTCTCAGTTCCCCCAGCTCATTCTCTATGTCCAGCACCTGCCTCATCCTTTGCTCCTTCTCCTCTGTCAGTTGGTTTACCTGGTCAGTGAGCCACTGAACCTCCTCCTTCCATACAGACCTCTCAATTCTCAGATCCTCCGTGATGGTGTCTCTCTTCAGATTTGCGGAGGTCACCATCCAGTTCATGTTGTCCAATAGTCCCTTCAGTACATACACATGCCTCACCAGCACTTGTTGGAATTTGCAAATTATGTTCTTCCTGTTACTCTTCTCTGTCCAGAACACTTCCAGCTTCTCCTGCAACTCTGTGTTCACTTGCTCCAGGTCGTCGAAACTTTTAGTCTTTTCCTAGAGCTGAAGTGTCACATCTTTCAGCTGTTTGAAGAGCATTTCTATCTCCTTCTGTGCAGTAGTTACCACAGAAGCCTCCATTTCCAACTCTGCCATGCGCCACTTTGCGACCTGCAGGCAGCTGGTGAGAACTCCATTTATCTGCTATTGGCTGCGTGCTTGACTTGGGCCGGTGCAGATTGTAAATCACTTTCTGCTGAAACCAAACTCTGTATGGGTGGCTTGTGGATCTCTAGCTCTGATTTTGGTGCTTCGTGAACCTGAGCTATCTTCTCCCTCTCTTTCTCCAGTCCATCCCACAGGTCTGTCTTTTCCTGCTTCAGTGGTTGGATCTTAGCACAGAGTGCCTGGTTTCTTTTGCTGCAGTCCAGGGTGGGCATCACGTGTCACTAGCACCTCTGCAGATCCTTGGTGGTATCGGGAATATTGACACTCTGGACCCTGGTCGCTGTGACTGTGTCAAAAGGCAAGGGAGGCCCGCAATCAGGATCACCTTTGGCCAGACCACCCATTGAATCACGCTCCTCAGTGATGTTTGTCTTGGGGATCCCTCCCTTTTTCATGTTCTTTGTTTTCTTGATTGTTGCAGGTCTAATGGGAGGATTCTTCCACTGGTGTTCTGGCAGTAGTTTCTTGTCCGCAGCTCTCTCATGGAGTCTTGTTTCAGATATCTGAGCACGGGAAAGATGGGCTGGCCACATTCCCAGGCTCTGGGAAATCCTCTATTCTCCCACTCACTGACTAGGACATCAATTTCCTATTCTAATCCAAAGTCTCCTCGAGTCTTCTGCTCCCCTCTACCTTCCTCAACTGCTGTTGGTAGTGTCAACCAACTGAGGGAATCCTGGTGGTGGGCAGCATGGAATGTGGGCATGGCTATGATTCTTGTATCGCATTGATCAAAAAGATCCATGAAAGAATGGGTGTGTGGCCAGAATTCTGTGATGCAAGCAGCATGGGCGGAGTCAAGCTGACAGTGCCTTCCCCAGTTCCTTTCCCAAGGAACTCGGTCCATTTCAGTTGGGTACAAGAGGGTGACCTGCTTTAGACGGATGGCTGCACAGATTGTTGTATATATCTGTTTGTTGCCAGTCCTGGACCTTGAACTCAGGATCTGGGCACATTCCTTGAGCTGCTTTTGCTCAAGGCTAGCCCTCTACCACTGGAGCCACACAGCTCTACTTCTGGCTTTGTTGACACTGAAGTTGGACAGGGGTCTTAAGGACTTTCCTGCCTAGGGTGAATTATACCATGATCCTCCTATCACAGCCTTATAAATATCAAGGAGGACTGCTGAGAGCCACTGGTGCCTGCCTAATCATTGATCTTGCTGTTCTTGGACATACCAGTGAGTACCCTATCCTCAGGTTTAAGTGGTGGGAGCTGGAGCCCACAGTTGGAATCCTGGTCCTGCCACCACCAAATGGTAGGAGAGCCATAGAATCTCATTTCTATCTATATGAATACCAGTGGAATGTGATGTATGTTATGACTGAATAGGCAATTCTTGAATGATTCTAGGATAAAATTATACACAATTTTATTATAGGATACTGATTGATTTCAATCAATACTTTATGAAGCATTTAAACAATCACATTCATTGAATGTAGGCATAATGAAATACCTAAGAATTGGGCATCACATAGTGTAAAGGTGCCAATTTTTTCTGCCAGAACTGGGATTGGAACTCTTGGTCTGAGTAACTCTGTTGCACTGTGTGGGTAGGGGAAGCTCGCTTCCTTGATGTCAAAAAATTCATGTGTGCTCCTTAGATCTGAAACGATCCCTAGCAGTAGATAACATCCTATTCATATACATTTTAAATATATAATACATATTTACACACATATGTTGACTCCATATTGCATTCAGTGTATTCATTTTATGTTTTGTTTCATTCATGTAGTGACTGTTTATTTTATTGATTATTATAGCACATAGAACATTGATTACATTGATTACATAGGATATAGGTCTGCATATGTATTACAGTTATACCTGACACCAAGGACTTTCACAGGAGAGGACAACATGTGTCACCATCAGCTTCTTACTCCATGATTCATTGTTTGAACTTATGGCCTATAGGGCCAAATTCATGAATGGGTGAGGGTCAGCATGCCATCCTGGGACAAATTGAGCTGACAGGCAGTTCCCAGGACCTGAAATAGAGCCCCAGGTTTTGACAAAATATGAACAGATTGACATTCAGATTGCAGTACACTAATAAATATATATGTTTATAGAGTGCCAGAGATGTCTATACATTATTCAGTTATAGAGAATATATTCCTATCAATTCTTGGGGATTTATTATGCCTCCATGTAATTAATGTTATTATTTTCATCCATAATAAACTATTAAGTAAATTAGTGTCCTGAAATTATTGCATTCCTGTGAGAATTAGTATTTTTAACACTTCATAAGATAATTAAATAAAATCAGCCAACTGATATCATGATGTCTAATTTTATATGAGTATCATTCATGAGCAACTTATTCAACCGTGACATTGATAACATTCCATAGTTATTCCTGTGGATGGGAACGAGTCTTTTAGGATCCCCCACCATCCGGAAGTGACATAACTGTGATTCGAACTGTAGGGCTATGTTGCCATGCGGGACTATGGTTTCCCCAATAGCCACAATTAAAAAAATTATTTAGCTCCCTGGTTCAGAATTCGTGCAATTTTTTCTGCCAGGCCTGGGATTTGAACCAACGTCTGGGTAAATATGCAGCACTGTGAGGGAAGGGAATCTGACCATTCTTGAAGACAAGAAATTCAGGCCTGTTCTCTAGGCCAGAATTCAAGCTTCTGGCCTGGAAAACATACTCCTTATATCCATTTTAAAGATAGGATTTATACTTCCATACAGATATTCAGTCCATATCGTGTTTGCTGTGGTTTATTCATTTTATTTCTTGTTTTATTCATTTATTTACCATTTATTTTATTGAATCTGATGACACCTCTACATTTTATTACATTGTTTACATCCTATCACATAGCATCCAGATTTGTAGATATGTTCTCCATCATGCCTGACACCCAGAACTCTCCTAGAAAAGGAAAACATGTGTCACACTCGGCTTCTTATTCCAAGATTAAATTTTTGGCAGTGCTGGGATCTGAATTCAATGCCTAGCAGGCCCAATTCATGAATGGATGAGTGTGAGCATGGCAGCCTCTAGCCAATGAAGCTGTCGGGTGGTTCCCAGGTGCTGACATCCAGCCCCAGCTTTGGCCAAAACAGTGATACTTGGATATGCAGAGGGTGGTATACAAATAAATATATATGGGTAAAGAGCACCAGAACCGTCTATCTATGCTTGAATGACACCTACTACGTTCCTACCAACTATTAGGCATGTATTATACGACCATTGAAGGAATATTATTCTTTTCATGGTTAATGAACTATTAATTAGGATCAATCAGCTTCCTAGGATTATTGCATCCAATTTTAGACTATAACAAAGCATGACCTACTCTTTCAATTGGTATTCCTATGCATAGGAACGAGTCTCTTGTTATCTCCGGACATTGGTAGGACCAGGATTTAAACCCAGGGCCTATGTTCACAGGTTGGCCTATGGTTTCCCTGATAGCCCGCCAACTTCAGCAATGGTAGGTCAGGTCCACTTTGTAACTGTGTCATCCAGACCCAGGATGGTCACTGCAAAGAATAAAATGTAAAACCCCCAGCCTTCTGCAGTTCACTACGTTTTGTTCTATACTACTTTTTTCTTCCTGCAAGCCCTGTGGGCCTAGGATCCCAGGACTGGCTATGGGTCCAGAGGCTGCACTCCAGCCTAGGGAGATTGAAACTGAGGCAGAGTTGCCACTACCTGACTTCCAGCCCCTTGTTGGCAAAATAAAGAATAAATTAAAAATTAATTCATTATTTAACTAAATTAAAAAAGAAATAAAAATCCCTGGTTGGGAATTTCTGCCAGTTTTGTTTCCTAACCTTGGATTTGAATTCAGGGTCTTGGTAAATCTGTAGCAGTGTGCGAGAAAGTTCAGAGTTGCCACTTCTTGAGTTCAAACCCGGTGTAAAGCCAACAATAAAAAATTAACTCACTGAGTTCAGCAGGGGGAATAGATGTGGAGATGGGAGGAAAGGAATGGTAGGTGGAAAACAAAGGAGACAAAAATGCTCAAAAGGAACTATACTCATTACCTTGCTCATTTAACTGTAACCCCTTTATACAACATTTTTACAATAAAAAATGAAAAAAAGTAGTGCTCAGAGAAGCAGTTCGGGGGTAAGGGAAAGACATCTTTATAGATGTACAAAATTCTACACTGCTTTTATTTTAATGTTCAGTATGGAACTGAATAAACATAACTGCTTCCATTAAAAAAATAAGTCTCTGTCTTGGAACTGGGGCCAGAATTCCCTTCAGTGCTGGGATTTGATCTCATCATCCAGGTAACATTTTTGCACCTTGGGTGAAAGCAAACTCACTGTCGTTGAGGAAAAGTAGTTCAGGTTAGAGTTACCAGGGTCTGAATGAAGGCCCTGCAATGGAAAAATATTTCTATATATGTGTAATATATGATATATTTACGTATGTATGTTTATAACATATTATGATTTGTATTATTGATTTTGTATTTATTTTAGTTTTTACTTGACTCATTTATTTATTGTCTATTGTATTTAGAATTATTATTTTTTGGGGGGGTCCAGTCGTGGGCCTGAACTCTGGACCTGGGCGCTGTCCTTCAGCTCTTCAGCTCAAGGCTAGCACTCACCACTTGAGCCACAGCACCACTTCTGGATTTTTTTTCTGCTTATGTTGTGCTGAGGAATCGAACCCAGGACCTCGTGCATTCAAGGCAAGCGCTCTACCACTGAGCCACTTTCTAAGCCCCAATTTAGTATTATTGTACACATAATATTTAATACATGTTGCACATCTATTATAAAATTATACACAATAATATAGGACATTGACTCATTTTTATTAATACTTTTTAAGTGTTTAAACATGATACATAATTAAATGGAAGCATTTGTCATAGTCTTCACATGTTTAGAGTCCCTCTCAAATATAAGCTTTGTCTTCTGTATCTTTGGACACCTTCCTATAGGGATTTCTTTAAATGATTTATACTCAGAAGCCTTTTCTTGAGGACAGGCAAGCTGAGGGATAAAATTGTAAGGGTGGGGCTAGAAATGTGGCTTAGTGGTAGAGAACTTGGTCAGCTTGCATGAATGCCAGGGTTGAATCCTCAGTGTCACATACAAAGAAAAACCAGAAGCTAGGGAGGGGCTAAAGTGGTAGAGCGCTAGCCTTGAGAAAGAGAAGCTAGATACAGTACCTAGGCCCTAAGATAAAGCCCCATAACTGTCAAAAACAATAGGCAAGATGCCAGTGGCTCACAACTGGAACACTAGCTTCTCAGGAAGCTGAGATCTGAAGACCACAGTTCAAAGACAGCCTAGTCAAGGAAAGCCTGTTAGACTCTTACCTTCAATGAACCACCAAAAGACCCTATGTGGTGTTGTGGCTCAAGTGGTAGAGTGTTCGCCTTGAGATGAAGGGCTCAGGGACAGTGCCCAAGTTTGAGTTCAAGACACACAACTGGAAAAAAAGAGGGTTAAAGTACTTTTTTCTATTTTCTAAATAGGAGAACATTCTCTGGAAAATGAATGCTGATGTACACCAGAATTGGAGTCAGAGATCAAGGTTCAAGTGTAGCAGATCAAGATGCCAAGCCTCTCAGACTCTAGCATTATAACCTTGTGTCCAACAGGGTTCTGAAAGATCCAATGTTGAAAGGGTTAATATACTCCCCAAGCCCATTGTGATGAGCAGTTGACTTGTATTGTCAATGACATTACAGTTCTGAACCTAGCAGAGCACCAGTAGCTCATGCCTGTCACCCTAGCTCAGGAGACTGAGGTCTGAGGGTCACAGGGTGAAACCAACCAGGGACGGAAAGTCTATGGGACTCTGACTTTCACTTCTGAAAAGTCAGATGTTCAAGAGCTTCCTGGGTTTGCATTGGTGATATGTTATTAGCACTCTAAATGTTCTTAGACTTCTTAAGCTATAGAAGCAGGAAATAAATGTTATGTACCAATCCTGGGTTCAAATGAAGTTCTCAGGATCTGAGTCCTAGCCCTGTTAGCAGGAAGAACTCCAGTGTAACACTGTATTTGAAGGACAGGAAACAGTTTCAAAATCCAGGCTAGGAGAAGAGACCCAGGCCTGCAGGATTAGGAGGCAGAATGCACACACTTAACAGGGAATTGTGCTACAAAACCACTTCATTCATTCCAGGAACACCAGTAATGAGGGGAATCCTGAAACATTTGTTAGAGTTACACCAGGGTCAGGCTTTGCTCAGCCTCTTTAAACAATGACTAATTAACCTTTCTCTTTTAGGTGAAGGGAGCCTCAGGCTATCTTTGTAACAATAGACTTGGAAAAAATTATATCAAGTGAAGTAAGCCAGGCCCAAAGAAACATAGGTTCCATGGTTTCCCTTATTTGCAATAACTAGTATATATCCCAGTAAAGCAGTAAAGGTCAGATAATTTGATGTTGGGGGAATGAACCCCAAGATAAGTATTCAAATTTTTTTTGTTTTATTTTCTTTTCATGCAATTGTTTCTAACATATTTATAAGATGATTTCTATGTTGCTTTGTATGTCCCTCCTCCACGGTATAAGCCATGCTTTCACTGTATTTGATGTAGGTATAATTTGTGGAGGGGAAGGACAAAAACAAATCATTTTACTAGGGATACAGGTGGACGCATTCCAATAATGAGATGTACAAGTTGTTATGTCGAAAAATGAATTTTACATCTTGGGTGGGGCATGGGAGTAGGATTGGGTAGGGGGAAGGGGGAGTATGGGAAGGGATGGGAAGGGGAAACAAAGAGGAGGCAACAATGCTTGATAAGAAAGGTACTCATTATCTTGTCCATGTAATTGTAACTCCTCTGTACTGTATTCTCACAATAAAAAAAAAAGATAAAAAAATAGAGAGTCAGTTTAATGGGGGAGTGGGGAGGATTTCTTTGTTGCTTTGTATGTCCCTCGCCCACCGTTTAACCACTGCTTTCACTGTATTTGATGTTATTATAATTTGTGGAGGGGAAGGGAAAACAAATCGTTTAAATAGGAATACAGGTGGATACATTGCAACAATGAGACGTACAAACCGTTATGTCGAAAATGAACTTTACAACTTAGGTAGGGGGGCAAGAGGAGGGTTGCGGGGGCGGGGGAGGATGGGATGGGAAGGGAAAACAAGAGAGGAGGCTACAATGCTTGATAAGAAATGTATTCATTATCTGGCCCATGTAATTCTAACCCCTCTGTACAGTATTTTCACAATAAAAAAGAAAGTATAGAAAAACACTGCTCTCTGATCTTAGGGAGTGGGTTTTTGACTCTCCATCTGTCATATTTGAAGGCCCTTCTACTTCTGCCAGTCCATTTTCCTTCCTTCCTTCTCCACATAATTAATGCAAATCCCCAGTCGAAGGAGATGCAGGCTCCTTTCTCTACTGTTTCTGAGCACTTGGTTTAGAACCTGGCTCTGCCTTCTTGGCTTTGGAGCCTTCGGCTGCCTGAGAAGTGGGACAGAGACAGTCTTCCTGCTCTGTGGTTGTGTGAAGGCAATGCTGGTGTCCTGGCACATTGCAGAAGGCCTCATGACTGGGAATTGTTCCCTTCTTTCCTCCTTATGTCCAAGACCACATTAATCTGTCATCTATCTATCTATCTATCTATCTATCTATCTATCTATCTATCTATCTATCTATCTATCTATCTATCTATCTATCTATCTATCTATCTATCTATCTATCTATCTATCTATCTACCTACCTACCTACCTACCTATCTCTCTCTCTCTCTCTCTCTCTCTCTATCTATCTATCTATCTATCCATCCATCCATCCATCCATCCATCCATCCATCCATCCATCCATCTATCCATCTATCTATCTATCTATCTATCTATCTATCTATCTATCTATCTATCTATCTATCTATCTATCTATCTATCTATCTATCTATCTATCTATCTATCTATCTATCCATCTATCTATGTATCTATTCCATCCACCTACATACCTACCCACCTAACTATCTCTTTGTCAGTTCTTGGGTTGAACTCAAGGCCGGGGTATTGTCTCTACCACTCTTCTACTTGAGTCACAGCGTGAATTCTGGCTTTTTCTGTGTATGTGCTACTGAGGAATCAAACCCAGGGCTTCTTGCATGCTAGGCAAGCACTCTTTCAGTAATCCACATTCCCAGCCCCCTCATCTTTTTCTTAGTGGTAGTTTTTACATAATTATGCTACCATCTTATATTTCCAAGTTTAATTTTCTGAATACTGGTTATTTCCATGAAACCGAACCTTCTCTTCCCCTACCAGATTTGTGACTCTACTGGCCTTGGCCTCATAATAAAATGTAAATAAAGGCTGCTGAGCGTTTAAGTTTGCATCATATAAGGACAGAGACCTGGAACCCTAGAAGAGAAAAGCAATGGGCTTGAAATGAAGAGAATGATGTGGTATGTGCAACAAGCATATCTGAAAAATAAATCAGTAAATAAAAGCAGTGGCATTGCTTATGGTCTGTTTGCACTCTGGGAGGTAATATACACACATAAGTTAGTAGAGCACTGATCCATAATATGGCCTTCACTTTTTGAATTTTTGTGGCCATGCCAGTGTCTACAGTCAGGGCCCCATGTGTTTCTCAGATGTTTTGCTCAAGGCTGAGGCTCCACCACCACCACCACAGCTCCATGTCCAGCCATCTGGTTAATAATTGGATATAAGGGCCACCCAGGCTTTCCTGATCTGTCCTGTATCTCCTGCTCGGCTCTTTAAAAACTGGAGCTCTGAGCCACTGCTCCACTTCTGGTTTTCTGGTGGTGTACTTGAGATAAGAGCCTCACAGACTTTTCTGCTTGGGTTGGCTTTTGATGGCAATCTCCTGAGGAGGCTTCAAGCGGCTTTCCTCAGGGATTCATCGAAGTGTTGCTCAACACAAAACATTATTCTAAATCTCAGGGGTACTAGAAAAAATCAGAAACATGAAGATGCTTCTAGTGTGTTCTAGATACTTAAGTTTGGAGACACATAACATTCATAACTATTAGATCATTTTATAAGCAAGAGGACCAATGAAGACAGTGTGTGGATCACTCCAGCCTTTGGTCCTCTCATCCAGAGACAGTAAATTTACTTCATCTCAAAGCTAAGTGACAGAGCTGACATGAACTGTGGACCTTAGCTTCCAAATCCTATGACACTCATTTCTCACTTTTGGCTTCTAACCTGTGACCAGAGGGGAAGATGAGTAAAGAAAATCCTTCTCAGAGAAAGCAGCTATAAAGAACATTGGGTAGTTTGCTTATAAATTCAAACCATGGGAATGACCCGGTGAAGAAGTCAGATTGTCCAGATTAAAAAATGAAGAAAAGAAAGGCAGGTGCCAGTGTCTGCTGATTATAATCCCAGCTCCTCAGATGGATGAGATGTAGAGATTCTCAATTTGAATCTAGCCCAGGTAGGAAAGTCCTTAACATCCTTATTTCTAAGAGATCACAAAAAAAACCCAGAAGTGGGACTGTGATTCAAGGGTAATGTGCTACCCTGGAGCAAAATGAGCTCAGGGACAACCTCTAGGCTCATAGTTCAACCTCAGGACTTTCCCACCAAAAGAGCCTGTACCTCCATGTCTTTGTGTATGTATGGATGCATTCCATATATGCATTCCATATATATGTGAATCTCCAGAGTAGCTATTATGAATGGCATCAAGCTAGGAAATTTGTTCTCAATACAATGGTTTCATAGCACAGAGATGGCTTTCATGACACTGTTTGTTCTGAGGCTCCCCTCACTGTTCCCAGTGTAGCCTGAGGGTTTCTCTGCTCCTCAGGCCTGCTGGAAGAAGTCTTTCATATTGTCTGAACAGGCACACTAAAGGCCTCACTCCTGTACAGCTATATAACAAACAACTCCATCTGGGTCAATTAGTGAGGATGAGTCTGAGCAAGCTCTGAAGGTCAGGAGAAAAAGTCCTCTTTGTACCCCAAACTCTCTCTCTCCCCAGTGCTCTGTTTTGACAGGAATCCTTTATTTGTGCCACCTTCCATGGCAGGCCAAGTTCCCTACACTTATTCTGCCTTTGTGAGGCTATGTTCTGGTGTTCATATACAGTGATAAATGTAATTCAAGAATCATTCAGGAACTCAACTAGGGCACTGAACCTAATGAAATGTTTCATTGCAGATGAGGATGGGTCTTTAATGCCTCTCCTAGATTTCCTGAAGCTTGGGAAATCCAAGCACATGTCAGATTTCACAATACTTCCTTTCATATGGGGCTGGTGAAGCTCATGAGGTTTTGAAACATTTGACCTCTCCTAGTTGGGCCCTAGGTGGCTAGGTTTGATTGTGAACACAGGGCATGGATGTTGTCCATGAGATCAGAGCAGAAGACTAGTGCTTTATCATTTTGAGTCACAGCTTCCCTTCTCCTTTCTCTCTGTGTGTGGGGTGTGTGTGTGTGTGTGTGTGTGTGTGTGTGTGTGTGTGTGTGTGTGTGTGTGTGTGTGTGTGTGTGCATACAGTAGTCCTGGAGCTTGAACTCAGGACTTGAGCACTGTACCTAGTTTTTCTTGTACAAGGAAATCCCTCTCCAACTTGAGCCACAGAGGTACTTCAGGATTTTTTCTGGTAATGTGGTACTGAGAAATCAAGACCAGGGTTTCCTATATGCAAAGAACTCTACACATAAGGCACATTTCCAGCCCTCTACTTCAGGTTTGTTAGTTTGTTTATGTCTTTTTGTTGTAGTTGTTGTCAGTTGTAGGAGTTGAAGTCTAGGCCTGGGTTCTTCAGCTAAAGTCATGTGCCCTACCACTTGAGGCACAGGGCTACTTCAGGTTTTCTGGTGGTTCATTGGAGCTAAATGTCTCAAGGACTGTCCTGCCCATGATCTTCAGATCTCATCCTCCTGAGTAGCTAGGATGACAGGCATGAGCCACAAGCACCCAGCTTCCACTTCAGGTTTCTTAGTGATGAATTGGAGATAATAGTATCATGGGACCTTTTGTGTCCAGAATAGTTTGGAACCCAGGTCCTCAGATCTCTGCTTCCTGAGAAGGCAGGATGATAGTCCTCAGCTATAGACCCCTAGATCGTGGCACTCTGTTGCAAGGGGGTCCTTGGTTTCACATGGTAGAGTGCTGGCCATGAGCACAAGAGGTAAGGGTCAGAATCTCGGCCCTGAGTTCAAGATTTATGACTGAGGAAAAACAAAACAATTGTCTGCAGGAGACAACTCACCGACACTTTAGTAATACATAAGTTTGTTCCTGCCAGGGGACATATCTGGGCCTCAATATTCGTGTCTTCATAATCATCTCAGTTGTGGAGCTCTTACAAGGACCAGATGAAAGAATGCACCCTATGAAGGACACAGCACATAGCACTTTTTGAAGGACTCAGCCCACAGCATCATGTGATAGACTCAGCACACTGAACCCTGTGAAGGACTCAGCACATAACTCTATTCCACAAGCTGTCATTAGAATTAGGGTGCTTTCATCAGTATCACCATTCTTTGAGGAACATTTTATAAGCCACACAAGTTCACATCTAATGGTTTATTGGGGTGGTTTTGGGGGGGTTATACATGGGAGTTGTCCTCAATGCATAGGGATACTGTTCTAATAACATTTGCTCAAAGCTAGAAATCTACCTCTTCGAGCCACATTTCCAGGATTCTCACAGACTTCCTGACAGGGCTGAGTTTTAAAGCCCCCAAGCAGCCAGGATGATGGGGGTAAACCAGCAGTGTATGGTTTCTTGGAGCTTGGTTGCAGCAGTTTACATCTGGCTGTCAGGTTAAGTGGCAGCTGTCAGCACCAGACTCCTAGCTTGCTCTGTGATGAGGTATTTGAAGTCCTGGCCTTCTATAGTTGCAGTTAGAACATTCTACCTTTTTTGGCAGCAGTCCTGGGCTTTGAGTAAGGGCTTAGACACTGTCCTTAAGCGTTTGTGCTCCAGGCTAGCATTCAATTGATTGAAAGACAGCAGAACTTCTGGGTTTTCTGTTCAGGTGGCACTGAGGAATTGAACCCAGGGCTTCCTGCTTACTAGGGAAGCACTCAACCATCGAGCCCCATGACTGAATGAGGTATAAGTAGGTAGACAGTGCTGTATATAAATATTATGTACACAAAAAGAGACATCCCTGTATTATTAACATAGATATTACTGCCAATTATTAGATATTAAATTATGTCTCCACTTAATGATATGTCCCAGTTGAACAATTAATAAAGCATCAATTAAAATTACTCAATATCCTGTGATTATTTATCATATATGTACATATATACATACATATATTTACATACTTTATAGAATAAGATAGATATCTATATATAATTAAATATACATCATGTGTCACTACCAATTATTAGGTATTTAATTATGACTCCATGCAATTTTTATTCTGTTAGTGCTTAATAAAATATTAATAAAACTTAATACACATCCTATAATTATTGTGTCTCATTTTATTTAGAATGATTCACTAATTCAACCCTTCATCATTTATGGTAGTGACAATTATTCCACCTATGACATTTATTACATTTATGACATCCTATTACATAGCATATAGATTTGCATCCAAATTATACATCCTCCCTGACACTGAGGACTTTTGAAGAAAAAAAAATGTGTCATGTTCGGCTTCTCACTCCAAGAATACATTTTTGGCAGTGCTGGGATCTAAACTCAGGGCTTAGAAGTTCATGAATGGGTAATTTTCAGCGCAGCAGCCTCTAGCCAATTCAGCTCCTAGGCAGTTCCCAGGCCCTGAGATGGAGCCCCATATGTTGACTTCATATTGTGCCTAGTGTAGTTATTCATTTTATTTTTGTTTTATTCATCTATTTACCATTTATTTTATTGACTGTTATTACACATGGAATATTTATTACATTTATTACAGAGGTTATAGATTTGCCTATGTATGCAACTTCATACCTGATACCCAGGACTTTCACAGCAAAGGAAAACATGTGTCACCATAGGCTTCTTACTCCACGATTCAATTGTTGGGAGTGCTGGCATCTGAACTCACAGCCTAAAAGGCTCAATGCATGAATGGGTGACTGTCAGCACTCCAACCTGGTGAATATTGAGCTGACAAGTAGTTCCCAGCACCTGAGATCGAGCTCTAGGGATTGAGAAAATGAGAACAGATTGACATGCAGATGGTAGTACACAAATAAATATAGATCTTTATAGAATGCCAGAAATGTCTATACAATATTCAGTTATATATGCTACATTCCTACCAATTCTTGGGTATTTATTATGCCTCCATGCTATTAATATTGTTTTAATCTTTAATGAATTATTAATTAAATCAACCACTGTCCTGGAATTATTGTGTCCATGTAATTAAAAATAATCTTTAAATGTGTCAAAAATATTCAGTAATATCTATCAGCCTCCTAAAATCACTCTAATTTTATAATAGTATCATTCGGGAACAACTACTTCAACCTTGACATTCATAACCTTCCATTGGTATTCCTATGAATAGGAACAAGACTCGTAGGATCTCCCACCATTGGTAAAGGTCAGGACCGAGCTTCAAACCCAGGGCCTATTTTGTCCTGTTGGCCAATGGCTTTCCTGGAAGCCCACCAGCCTTCAGCAATGCCAGGTTACCAGCACTTTGCATGTCAATCAAACCCAGGAAGGTCACCTTGCAAAGAAAACAAATGTAAAACCTGCAGCTATCTCCAAGTTGCTGGGGTTTTTTTCCTGTTTTGTTTTATTTTATTTTTTCCTGTCAGCCTTTGGGCCCAGAATCCAGTTTCGGCTGTGGGTCCAATGGCTACACCCTAGCCTAGAGTGATCGAAGCTGAGGCAGAGTTGACACGAACTGATTTCAAGCCCTGTCTTTGACAAAATAAAAATACAAAAATACATACATACATTTAAAATATTTTTAAATTTTTGAGGCTCCTTGGTTTGGAATTCATGCCATTTTTTTTTCTGCCAAACCTGGGATTTGAACTCAGGGTTGGGTAAACCTGCAGCATAGTGGGGTAAGGGGAAGCTCACCGTGCTGGAAGACAAGGAAGTCAGGCCTGCTCCCAGGGGCTGACTTCAAGTCCTACCACTTGTATACATTTTAAATACATGATTTATATTTACATACACATGTTTACTGCATATTTCAATTAGTGTATTTATTCATTTTATTTTGTGTTATATTTATGTATTATGTATTTTAGTGAGTATGATTATACATATAATATTTTTTACATCCTATTTCATAGGACATAGGTTTGCGTATGTATTATGCATCATTCCTGAGACCCAGAACTTTCACTGATAAGGAAAATAAGTAGGACAGTTGGCTTCTTCCACAAGGATTAAGTTTTTGGCAGTTCTGTTATTTGAACACCAGGCCTAGAAGGCCCAATTCATGAATAGGTTAATGTTATCCCACCAGTCTGATGCAAGTGAAGTTATCAGCAAATTTGAGGACTGGAGATCAAGCCCTAAGAGTGGCCAATATATAAACACATACATGTGTAGATTGCAGTGTGTGTGTATTTACATATGTATATGCATATATAAATGTATACAGAGACAGATAAACATTTATGTAGATTCTAGTGTATAACTCTATATAAAGAGTGATGTCTATATCTTATTTTCATATGTTCTATTACTACCAATTATTTGGTCTAAAATTATGCCTCCATTAATTAATCACAGTAGAAGACTTAATAAATTATTAAATTAACCAATGACCTGTATTTACTGCATACAATCTTATATTAGAATGACTAGCTAAGTAGTAATTCAATTAGTACATTTCAAACATTCTATTAGTGTTCCTATACATAGGAATGAGTTTTCTAGGATCTTCAGCAGTGTGTAGGTGCCATTCCCAGGATCCAACTCAGGGCCTAGGTGTGTGAATTGGGCTCGGGCTTCACTGCCAGCCCACCAGCATTCAGCCAGGCAAGGTCACGTTCAATTTTCAAGCTGAGTCATTGAGACCCAAGATGGTCAAGTTCAAAGGAAACAAAGGTAAAACGGTTGTGTAAAACTTCCTGATTTTTTTCCTTCTCCATTTGTGTTGATTTGATGATTTTATGTCAGTGTTGGGAGTGGAACTCAGACCCTAGGATCCCCGGATCATCTGTGGGTGTAAAAGCTGCACTCCAGCTTAGGGTAATCATAGTTTAAGACACAATAAAATGCTTCCTTTAGCAAAAAGAGCTCACGGAAAATGTCTAGGCTAACAGTTCAAGCCTCAGGACCTGCCACACAAAAATAGAGCCAGTAACTCCATGTGTCTATGTATGCATGCATGCATTTCTTTGGTGAACATCCAGAGTCTCTCTGAAGAAAGGCACCCAGCTAAGAAATTTGCTTTGAATAGAATGATTTCATAGTACAGAGAGTGCTTTCAAGATAGTGCATGTTCGGGGCCCCCCTCACTGTTCCCGGTGTAGCCTGAGTGTTTCCCCATACCTCAGGCTGCTGGAGGAAGTCTGCCTCATTGTTGGAACAGGCAGACAAAAAGCCTCACTCCTGTACAACTGTGTAACAAACAATTCATCCAGGGGCAATTAGTGAGGATGAATGTGGCTGGGCTCTGAAGTCCAGGAGATAAACGCCTCTTTGTACCCCAAGCTCTTTCTCTCCCCAGTGCTCTGTTTTGACAGGAAGTCTTCATTTGTGTCACCTTCTATGGCAGGCCAAGTTCCTTGTACTTATCCTGTCTTTGTTAGACTATGTCCCATTGTTGAAACAAACTGCTACAATTAATTCAAGAGTCCTTCTGACAGACAACTGGGGAGCTGAACCTAATGAAATGATTCACCATTGGCAATGGTGCCTCACTTGGTTTCCAGAAGTTTGGTAAATCTAAGTACATGTGTAATATCACAATGCTTCCAGTCATCTAGGGCTGGTGAAGCTCATCAGGTTTTGAAACCTTTGACCTCTCCTAGTTGGGCCCTGGGTGGCTAGGTTTTGAGGTTGAGCACAGGGACAGGGTGCTGACCATGAGCTCAGAGCAGAAGCTCTTTGCTTTACCATTTGGTGTCACAGTTTTATTTCTGGTATCCTTATCTGTGTGTGTGTGTGTGTGTGTGTGTGTGTGTGTGTGTGTGTGTGTGTGTGTGTGTGTGTGCATGTGGTGTGTGTGTGTGTGTGTGTGTGTGTGTGTGTGTGTGTGTGTGTGTGTGCACCAGTCCTGGAGATTGAACTCAGGACCTGAGCACTGTACATGAGTTTCTCCTGTATGAGGATAGCACTCTACCACTAGAGCCACAGAGCCACTTCAGGCTTTTTTTCCCCTAGGGATGTGGTACTGAGGATTCAAACCCAGGGTTTCATATATGCAAGGCACTCTACCCCTAAGACACATTCCCAGCACTTCACTTCAGGTTTCTTGCTTTATTTTCTTGTAAGTTGAAGGAGTTGAAATCTGGGCCTGGGTGCTGTCTCTGAGCCCTTCAGCTCAAATCTAGAACTCTACTACTTGAGTTACAATGCCCCTTCAGCTTTCTGGTGTTTCATTGGAGATAACCATCTCAAGGAATCTCCTGCCCAGGCTGGCTATGGACCCTGATCCTCAGCTCTCAGGCTCCTGAGTAGCTAGGATGAGAGGTGCAACTCACCGGTTCCCAGCTTCCACTTTAAGTTTCTAAGTGGTAAATAGGAGATAATAGTCTCATGGGACCTTTTGTGTCTGGGATAATGTTGAACCCAGATTGTTAGATATCAGTTTCCTGAGTAGGCAAGATGACAGACCTCAGCTACAGATGCCAAGGGTCGTTGGCTCCACGTGATAGGACACTAGCCATGAAACCAACAGGGAAGGGTCAGTGCCTAGGTCCTAAGTTCAACATTTACAACTGGAAAAAATAAACCAAGACAATTGTCTGCAGCAGACAACTCATTAGAGTTCAGAGCATCCAAAATTTTGGCCCTGACATGGGACATATTTGAGCCTCAACTTTCTCATATGCACAATCATCTTACATGTGGAGCTCTTACAAGGACCAGATGAAAGAATGCACCCCATGAAAGACTCAGCACATAACACCTCATGAAGGACTATTCACATAGCTCTATCTCACAAGCTGTCATTAGAATTAGGGTGTTTTCATCAGTATCACCTTTTTTTTCAGAAACACACCACCAACTGCACAAAGTTCACATCTAATGGTTTAATGGGGTGAGGTTTTTTAGGAGGAAGTTAGCCACTAAGATTGCACTCAAAGGTTGGGGCTACTGCCCGAAGATTTTAGCTCAAGGCCAGAGCTCTTACACTTTGAGCAACAGCTTAGAGTTTCACAGACTTCCTGCCAGGGCTGGGTTTTAAAACCACCAGTGTTAGATCTCAGCCCTGGAATATCTTGGATGATAAGGGTGAGTGAGCCAGCAGCATGTGGTTCCATGGAGCTGGGTTGCAGCAGTTTACCGCTGGCTAAATCAGGTTAGATGGCAACTGTCAGCACCAGACTCCCAGCTTGCTCTGTGATGAGATATTTGCAGTCCTATCATTATATCGTTGAGGTCAGAACATTCTTTTTTTTCTTTTTGGTGCCAGTCTTGGGTCTTGAGTAAGGGTCTAGACACAGTCCCGAAGCTTTTATGCTCGAAGCTAGTGCTCAACTGCTTGAACAACAGCACAACTTCCGGATTTTTCTGTGCATGTGGTAGCCAGGAATTGAACCCAGGGCTTTGTACATACTAGGGGAGCAGTCTACCACAGAGCCCCAGGAGTAACAAGTGTATAAACAGATAAATGTGTAGATTGGTAGATAGATAGATAGATAGATAGATGTATATGTATAAACTAAGAGAAATTTCTATATTATGAAATTGCATATACGTTATTACTACTAATTATTGGCAACTTAATTATTCCTTCCTTTTTTAAGTATCATGATTGAATACATAATAAAGTATTAATTGAAAACTAGACAATGTAGTATAATTGTGTATAATATGAAAATCATACACTACTAATTTGTTACTTTTATAACAATCCATTTGTATGGATGTATCATCAGAATGTATTTCTTAGAATCCCCCACCATTCATTAGTGACAGTTCCAGGATTAGAATTCCAGGCCCAAGTTGCCGGTTTTGTCTATGGCTTCCCTAATAGCCTGCCAAACATCAGCAATGCAAGGTCATGTGCACTTTCTGGGCCTTGTCATTTAGACCCAGGATGGTCACAATACCAAAGGAAAAAAAATGTAAAATCCCTTTCTTGAACTTCTCAGTTATGTTTCTCCTTGTTTTTGTTTTTTATTTTTGCCAACCATGAGATTTGAACTCGGGTCCTAGGATCCCAGGGTTGGTTGTGGCAGAGGTGCCAAGACCTAAGTTAAAGCCCTGTGCTGGGCCAAAAAAGAAATAAATAATAATAATAAGGCCCTGGCTTGGAATATGCACCATTTTTCTGGCAGGCCTGGGATTTAAACTCAGGGTCTGGGTAACTCTGTGATATTGTGAGTGAAGGAGAAGCTCACCATCCTTGAAGACAAGAAATTCAGACCAGTTCCCAGGGCATGGACTCAAGCCCCAGCACTTGGAAAAAAATAATATTCATATATTGTATCTATTTACATACATGGGTTTACTGCATATGACCTTTATTACCCTTATTTATGTGGTATTATTACACATATAACACTTCATTTATTGTATCATATCACCTAGATTATATTTGCATACGGATTATACATCATACTGAGACTCAGGACTTTCTCAGAGAAGGAAAAAAATGTGTCAAAATTGGCTTCTTACTCCATGAAGAAATTTTTGGCCATGCTGGGATTTCAACTCCCTGCCTGCAATGCCCAATCCATACATGGGGTCACAGTCTTAACACACCAGCCTCCAGCAAACTGAAATGCCAGGAAATTCTGAGGACCATTGATCAAGCCACAGTATTGACCAATATATACATTGATAGATATGTATATACATATATATATATGTACACACACACACACACATATATATATTCCTTCCCATATATATATATATATATATATATATATATATATATATATATATATACATATGAGAAGGAATGTGAGGATATTAATTTATATATATGTATATTATTACCAATTATTTGTTATTACATTATGGCACCATTTAATGAAGTATCATGGTTGAATACATATAAAATCATTAATTAAAAATTAGTTAATATCCTTCCATTAGAGGAATCATACCATGGTGCTAAAATGGAAGATATAAATCCAATAATATTTGTGTGGCATTCTAAAATAGAATCATGAATTAATTGCAAATTTAATTATTATTTTATAGCATTCCATTAGCATTCACACGAGTAGGAATGAGTTTGTCAGGATCTCCCTTCATTTTTAGGTAGCAGTCCTAACATTCGAACTCCAAGGCTGGGTAGCTTACTTCAAATGCAAACAATAAGAATGACACCATGAATATTTTAGATTGTCACTATTAAAAAAATAACAACAAGAAGAAAAGAAAGCCAGGTGTCAGCAGCTCCTGCCTGTAATCCTAGCTCCTCAGGAGGCTGAGAATGTAGAGAATGCCAATTTGAATTCAGCCAGGGCAGGAAAGTCGGTGACACTCTTATTTCTAACAGATCACAGGAAAAAAAATGAGTGGGATTGTGTCTCAAGTTGCAGAGTGTTACCCTTGAGCAAAAGGAGCTCAGGGACAGAGCATAGGCTCACAGTTCAACCCCAGACTTGCCTCCCCACCCCCCACCCCGAATAAAAAAGGCAGCAGTAACTTCATGTCTCTGTGTATGAAAGGATGTTGTATGGATGATGGGCATTCAGCAGGTTGCCCATGCTCAGCCCACCCAACTTGGGCAAGCTGGGACAAGCCCTCAGAGTTCCTAGGCTGTAGGAGTGGTGGAAGGTTCTGGATCCACATTCTCTATCCCTAGACCTCTAGGGCCTGGTGGCTTTCACCCATTCATCATTCCTCATTGCTGAGTCAAAGACTAGTTCCAAATCTCGGTAAAGATATGAAATAGTCAGCAATTTCTATGCCTGAAGGGATAAGCCAATAAATCTCACCCTCATAACTCCTGTTAAAAGTCAGCCTTGGGCTGCAAATGTGCCTTAGTGGTAGAGTGCTTATCTAGCATGCAAGAAGCCCTGAGTTCGATTCCTCAGTAATGCAGAAACAGAAAAAGGCAAAAGTGGCATCATGGCTAGCCCTCAGGAAAAAAATCAAAGGAACATGCCCAGACTCTAAGTTCAAGCCCCAAGACTGGCAAAAAAAAAGTGAGCCTGGTAAGACATATTCTTCTGGGACTCAAGAGGGCTGAGGTTATAGGTAAGAGATAGAGGGCAGCTACTTGTGGCTCACCCCTGTAATCTCAGCTATTCAGGAGGCTGAGATCTGAGGATCATAATTACAAGTAGGAAATTCAATATGAGAAACTTTTCTCCAATTAAACACCCAGAAGTAGAGCTGTGTTTCAAGTAGTAGACTGCTAGCCTTGAGCAGAAAAGCTCAGGGATAGTGTCCACGCCATGAATTCAAACCCTAGAAGGACTGGAAAACACACACACACACACACACACATACACACACACACACACACACACACACACACACACACACACACACACACACACACACACACACACACACACACACACACACCAAGATAGAGCATTTGCCAGTAAGCCTGCAAAAGTTCCACCTCTAGAGAGAGAAAGGAAGGAAAGACTTGCTCCAGGAGGTGATATAATCAGTGCCAAAATTCCACAGGAGTTCTTAGGTGTGGAACAGGACAGAGAGCCTCAGGCAGAAGGTACAGAATAGGCAAAATTCCATAGGTATGGTATAGAGCAGGTGGTGTGGGTGGAATGAAGGTTCTGTGGCTTCAGAAAAGTCTGGCAGGGCATTCAAGGCTGGGTCAAGGTTTGTACTTGAGTCACAGGTTTGGAAGAGGGTGGAGTCCCAGAAAGGGGCCCAGGGGGAAGATTAGCTTGGCTTTTCACCATGGACCCCAGTCATTTCCTGTGGCTGGAAGTCTATTTTTCACAGCTCCTGACCCTTGGGCCTCCTTTGCATTGAGGAGTCAGGACAAATGCAGGGAAGAACCCTTGCTTAAGAAAAGCTTCTGGGCTGGGAAAGTGGCTCAGTAGTAGAGCACTTGCCTTGCATCCATGAGGCTCTGGGTTCTATTCTTCAGCACCACAAAAGCAAAAAGAAAAAAGCCAGAAGTGTCGATGTGGCTCAAGTGTTAGAGTGCTAGCCTTGAGCTGAAGACCTGAGGGACAGTGCCTAGGACCAGAGTTCAGGCCCCAGGACCAGAGCCCCCCCCTCCAAAAAAAAAAAAAGGAAGAGAAAAGTTTCTACCCCAATGCCACCATTAGCTCCCTCCCTTTAGCTACCCAGGAGAGTGGGATCAGAGATCATGGACCAAAGCCAGGTCAGGAAAGGTATGTTAGTGAGACTTTTTTTGCCAGCGAACTACCAAAAGCCAGAAATGGCACTGTTGCTCAAGTGGTAGAGTGCCAACCTTGAGGGAAAAACTTAAGTGACTGGAACCAGACCCTGAGTTCAAGGCCAGTAATGACATAGAATAAAAAAAGAAAAAGAAAAGAAAAGCTGTCAGGAGCTCCTAGTTCACTGTGGTGAATGGCCAGATCAGCTGGGCGCTGGTGACTCATGTCTGTCCTCTTAGCTCCTCAGGAGGCTGAAATCTGAAGAGCTTGGTTGAAAGCCAGCCCTGGCAGGAAAATCTGTGAGACTCTGATCTCCAAGGAAGCACCAGCAAACTGGAAGAGGCACTGTAGCTCAAGCGATAAGCTGAAGAGCTGAGGGGACAGCACCCAGGCCCAGAGTTCCAGTCCCATGACCAACTCCCCTGGCCTGCTTGGAACTCACACTTTGGCTCTAGCCAGAGTGTTTTCCAGTGGGCCCCTGAGTTTCTCCCAATGTCTAGGTGTCCTACAAGTCTTGAGAGCAGCCCATTTGGAAGCCTTTGCTACAGAGCAGGCCACATTATCAGAGAAGTTTCCAGCCTTGGGGAACAGAGGTCATCGGCTGGGTCATCTGAATGGCATCTGTCATGGGTGCAGTGTGGATCTGAGCAGTAAATCAACTTCTCAGACCACAGGTTTGGGGCAAGGAGGGCCAGAAGTTGCAAGTGGCATGGCAGGTAACAGCGGCTCAAACGGATATACCAAGAGTGCGAATCTGTCAGGCACATCTCCGGTGGGTGTTGAGTTGGGCTCATGAAAGTCTTGTGGGTTCACAAATCCACAGCCAGCTAGCTGGCTGCTGCTCATAGCAGTCGCTATCCCAGGAGTCCCAGGGCTCAGATCCCTGCTTCCTCACCAGTGCTCAGGGGCAGATGAAGGTCTGCAAATGGGGGCCAACTACGAAGTCGCATCCACAGTGTCCTTTCCCTTGGTCCTGTGGCCCCATGGATGGTGGAGGTCAGGAGCTCTTGGCTCCCACTCATCATCCTGGCTATTCGGGAGTCTGAGGTCTGATGGTCATGACTCAGAGCCAGCCCGGGTCCATGAGATTATTATCTCCCATATACCACCTGTCCCGCCCCCAACCCACACACAAAAAAGCCAGATGTGGTGCTGTGGCTCAAGTGGTAGAGCCTCAGCCTTGAACAAAAGAAGCTCAGGGATAACACCCAGGCCCTGAATCCAAGCCCTAGGACTCACACAATCATAATAAAATAAATGAACAGTGTACACATTTTATCTGACTACCAAGAAAGATGAATTCAGTCTTTGATCTGGCTGGTATTTTTAACCAAAGTTAAGGGGCTTCCCTTGATGTTCCCCTAAACCTCTCCTTCTCTCCTTTATCTGTCCAGCCTTCGGTTGTAGGACAGAATTCGGATCATACCCCTGAATGTGACCTTAAGTACCCTATCCCATCCACCTTCCTTGGGGTCAGGATACTGGATGCACTTCCTGCAGGGAGGATGAGGCACTGCAGAGAGGAGGGTAGGTATCCCCAACACTTACACACACACACACACACACACACACACACACACACACACACACACACACACACACACACACACACACACACACACACACCCTAAGGCCAACTCAGATTAGCCTTTTACAAAGAAACTTTAGTAACACAGCTCCTGATCCACAGCCCACATCCAGAATGAGAGGGCCACCTTGGATTCCAGCCACATGGGGATGCTAGGCCATCTCTTCCAGCACCCATTCAAACAGTTCCAGTTCCAGAGAGAGAGAAAGAGAGGGAGGGAGGGAGAGAGAGAGAGAGAGAGAGAGACAGACAGACAGACAGACAGACAGACAGACAGACAGACAGACAGACAGACAGACAGAGACAGAGACAGAGACAGAGACAGAGACAGAGACAGAGACAGAGAGACAGACCGACAGACAGACAGACAGACAGACAGAGACAGAGAGAGTCATAGAGAGACAGAGAGACAGAGACAGAGAGAGACAGAGACAGAGACGGAGAGGGAGAGAGAAAGGGAGAGGGAGAGAGTGCCAGAATTATACTTAAGCCAGTTGCCGGTGACTCAGGCCTATAATCCTAACTACACAGGAGGCTGAGATGTGAAGATCATGGTTCATGGGTGGCCAGGGCAGAAACATCTGTGAGACTCTTATCCTCAATAACCACAAGAAAAATGGAAAAGACATTGTGTCTCATGAGGTAGAGTGCTAGCCTTGACCTGAGGAGCTTGGGGACAGCATCCAGGCCCCACAAATGACAAGAAGTGGACTTCCCACCACAAGAAGTGGACTGAATAACACCCACTGTCCTAAGGAGCATGGCAGAGAAGTCAGGCTGAGCTTCCTCTCAGCTGGGGGTCATGAGTAGTTCACCCAGCTTCTCCATGCCACGTTTTCTCCAGCTGCACAACTGATTACAGTGAAGGATCCCCTTCCTCATGAGGATAGAGTAATGATGAAAGACAGCCAGGTTTTGTTTCATAATCCCACACGTGTTGCACGATTACAGGCCCCATCTGAGCCCTTTCCACGTAACTTCCTGTCATATGCTCACAGAATTGCTGACAACCGTATCTGACAGCCGCGCCATTTGTGCCTGGCCCTGCTCAGGAGATCCCTCTGTATAAGTTCCTTATTTTTCTCACAACTCTCCCATGAGGAGACTGAGGTCCGATGGTTGACGTCCAACCCAGAGCTTCACCTGGGTTCAAGAATCAGCTGCCATGGACTAAGAGTTTGGGACAATCCATCTAAATCAATGACTGAGCATGGCACTAATGCCTACCATCCCAACCCCCCCCCCACACACACACACACACATCCACAGTCCTTTGCAGGCAAAGATATTGTACTTTCTTTTTGTTGGTTGTGGCGCTTGAACTTTGGGCCTGGGTGCTGTTCTGGAGCTCCTCAGCTCAAGGCCAGCACTCTACTACTTGAGCCACAATACCACTTCTGGTTTTCTGGTGCTTTGTTGGAGAGAAGAGTCTGAGGGTCTTTCCTGCCCAAGCTTGCTTTGAACCGTGATCTTCAGATCTCAGCTCCTGAGTCCTTAGGATGACAGCCATTAGCCACTGGCACCCGGCCAAAGATGCTTTTCCATTCCTGTCATCCTGTCCCCTCAGGAGGCTGAGATCTGTTTTCTGCAGTTGGATGCCACCCTTGGCAGCAAAGTCCATGAGCACTCTTATCTCCAATTAAATACCCAAATATCTTGCAAGTGGAGCTGTGGCTCAAATGGCAGAGTGCTAGCTTTTAGCATAAAACAACAGATGAGACCCAGGCCCTAGTTTTAAGCTTTTTCTAGCATAGACCCACCCAAGAAAGGGAAGCAGGTGTGCACACAGGAGCTCAAAGCTCACAAAAGTACTCAAGACTCACAGAATAGATCCCATCCTGCTCTGATTGTCTGGATTCTATGTCCTAGATCACAGCAGTCTTAGATGGGACTGACCATGCACCAAGTCAGGATGGTCAAGTACAATCTCATACTGAGGATCCCGTGACCTCATGAAGGACTCAAGATCTTACTGTCCTGCATCGACCCTGGGCAGGCAGGTGAGGTCTAGTTATCCAACCACAAGATATGGGAACGAAAGGATTTCTTGGCCAAGGGATGCAGACTGGAGGGCTCTAGGTCCCTCTCTCTAAGGAGGGAGAAAAGGGCCGATCCATCCCAGGAATGTTCCTGGGTTGTGAGTATCCTCAATAAAACAACCCTGCTTAGAGTCAGTGCCTCTGTTTTTTCCACCAGCCTCTACCCAGCCCTGCCCCACTTACAATCGGCCCTCTCTGATGCCAGAGGTGCCATCTGGACTAAAGGCTGAGCCAGCAAAGTGACCCAGCTCTGACTCTGAGAATGGCAGTCACAGGGCCCTAGAGTCCCCTAGAGGAAGTCTCAGGGCAACACGGATCTAACTCCAGCCCTCATTCTCTGGCTGTCCTGTGCAAGTGGCACACTCACGTCTGTCTCTGGTCAAGGATTGAACACCGGGGGTGTCATCTTCAGATAGACCCAGCAATAATCCCAGTCCCCAAGGATGTACCGCACAGGCATCCTGCAGTGGATGACAGCCAGCTTGTCAATAGTGAAACCAAAGTGCCAGGATTTTTAACAGCCATTTGGCTCTGTCGAAGGCTCTATCACTGATGGTCTAGGTTGTCAGGTGAGGTCATGGCTCCAATGGCCTGACACACCTGACCTGGGATGATCCTTCCTCTTCATCTTCCTGTTTATCCATTCCCCCCCTCCTCTTGACACTCCCTCAGCCTATACCTCCCTATTCCTTGGACACTTTCTTCTTATCTGAACAGAAAATAAACTCGGAGGGCCTGCGGAGACTGAAATTTGGTGATGCATCTTGAGCCCTAAGGTCTACCCGAGGCTGTTTCCCTCTGCAGCCGGCGCACACACAGCTCCTGGATGTCATGAAGTTGCTGAGGGGTCAATGGCTCTGTCCTACATACTGGCTTTAGGCTCTGAAACTGTCCCCACAGAGACTGTGAATGGTTGGCTCCCTTGATCCAGGGACTCCAAACCAAGGCTTGCATGTTCCGTTCCTTTCCTCCTTTTCTCCCTCCATCCTTCCCACCTCTCTTTCTCTTTGCTTTCTTTGTGTCAGTTCTGGGCCTTGAACTCAGATTCTGGGTGCTGTCTCTGAGCCTTTTTACTCAAGGCCAACAGTCTACAGTTTGAGCCACTCATCAATTTCTGGCATTTTCTTTTTGGCTGTTTGTTGGAGATAAGAGTCTTACAGGCAGGCTGGGAAGGTGGCTCAGTGGTAGAGCGCTTGCCTTGCATGCTCAAGGTCCTGGGTTCGATTCCTCAGCACCACATAAGAAAAAAGAAAAAAGCCAGAAGTGGCGCTGTGGCTCAAGTGGTAGAGCGCTATACTTGAGCTGAAGAGCTGAGGGAAATCGCCCAGGCCCAGAGTTCAGGCCCCACGACTGGACCCTCCCACAAAAAAAGAGTCTTACAGGCTTTTCTGCCTGGTAATTAAGCCTCAGTCCTCCTATCTCAGCCTCCTAAGTAGCTAGGATGTTAGGTGTGAAGCACCGGCACCCAGCTCAAATCAAGATTTCTCCATGTGCTGTGGAACCGGCACTGGAACCTTTCATCGTCTATGACTGCCTGGACCTGGCACACACACTGTAACGGTTTGTTGGACAAATAAATGAGCATCTCTCTATGACAATATTACAGAAAACTCCCATCCAACTCAGGTAAGTATCCTGGTGGTGGAAGGATTGGTGGGGGAGGTGTCAAAGCCTATGTAGTTCTACCACAGTTCTCCCTCATCCCTCGTCCTGCCCTCCTTGTGCCACCGCACTTAACTGTTTTGGCTCTGAGAATGTGAGCCACGATGTACTCGCTGGATTCTGGGGCCTCTTGGATGCCTCTCTTCTCAAAGATCTTTGTCCAGTGGCTGACCCACACTTTGCCACTCAGTTCCGCCCTCAGGTGTGAATGAGGTTGCTATGAGGTGAATACCTGGCTCAAGGGGCCTCCTCTTCTCCCCCTGGGGCCAGACAGGATGGTCCACCACATACGGCCCCCAAGTTTCATGTTGCAGAGAAAGGATGCTTGAGGCATCTGGGGTCTCTGGATCTCTCAGATTCCAGTGCAGGTGCTGGGAGTCATCTCTGCTCACAGCTGGCAGGCTTGGGATGCGAGGTCACCGTCTCTGCTTCCCATGTTGTCCATGACTGTGGTGGTCACACTAGAGAGAACCAGAGGAGGATCAGAAGCTGCTGGAGGAAGGCAGTCATGGTACGATATTCATGACAAGAGAAGATCTGGCTTGGGAACTCTGCATGTGCTGCTTTGAACATCATAGTTTGGCAGCTGAAATCCTCCATCTAATTTGACCTATAATCCCAGTCATTAGTAGTAATTGCCAGCTTAAAGATAAAACCCTGGAAAAGCTGGCATGTCAGTTGTCCCAATCAAACTTAAAGGGTTCCAAAGTTGAGGTGATATGTCTGCTGTGCCAGCTCCATATGCTCTGGGCTCCTGGCCAGGACCTTCACTTCAATTGAGGCCTCAGACAGCCACTGAAGCCGTTTCCTCTCGTGCATGTGCTCTCTCCTCTCTGCTCTCTCTCTCTCTGTCTCTCTGTCTCTCTGTCTGTCTGTCTCTCTGTCTGTCTGTCTGTCTGTCTCTCTGTCTGTCTCTTTCTCTTTCTCTTTCTCTTTCTCTTTCTCTCTCTCTCTCTCTCTGTCTCTCTCTGTCTCTGTCTCTGTCTCTGTCTCTGTCTCTGTCTCTCTCTCTCTCTCTCTCTCTCTCTCTCTCTCTCTCTCTCTGTCTCTCTCTCTCTCTGTCTCCACTCCTCTTGTTGGCAGCCTAGCCCCCTCCAAGCATGCCTGCCTACCACTGAGAGACCTTGGCCACTGCTGCCACCACAGTGAGCCCCCTGGTCCATGCCTCCTCCTCTCCTGGACCCCACCCCCTCCTCTCCTCAGCCCAGCCCCCCACCCTTGACTACAAGAGCAGCTCTGACTGGGCCCTAAGGCTGAATCTCCCCTCAGCCCCACCTCTGGAGGAGACTCTCCTCCATTCTTCTCCACTCCACACATCAAGCAGGTGCACAGTGACTGCTGTGTGTGTGTGTGTGTGTGTGTGTGTGTGAGAGAGAGAGAGAGAGAGAGAGAGAGAGAGAGAGAGAGAGAGAGAGAGAGAGAGAGAGAGAGAGAGAGAAAGAGAGAGAGAGATTGTTGGGGATAACTACCTCAGAACATAGCACCCTTTGGGATGACTCAGCACACAGCACACTTCAAAAACCAGCACAAAACACCCTGCATAAAGGACTCAGCACAGTGCACCCTTTGAAGGACTTAGCATATAGTAACCTTTGGGATGACTCAGCACACAGCTCCCTTTGAAGGAGGAAGTCCATAGCACACAGTGTATAGGACACAGTGCATGGCAGGCTTTGAAAAACTCAGCACATAATGCTCTTTCCCAGAACTCAGCACATAGCACCCTGTGTGAAGACTCCACACACACACACCACTCTTTGAAGGGCTGAGTATGTAGCACCTTGTGTAAAACATTCAGTGCACAGCACCCTTTGAAAAACTCAGCACATAACACAGTTTTGAAGGACTCATACATACCACACTGTGAAAGGACTCAGCACACAGCACCATTTGAAGGACAGTACAGAGCAAACTGTGTAAAAGACTCGGCATACAGCACTCGAAAAACTCACCTTGTCCCACTCTTCTCAAGGATGCAGCACATTGCAACCATTGGAATGATTCAGCACACAGCCTCTTTTGAAGGACTCAGCAAAAGTACCCTGTGTAAAGGACTCAGCCCACAGAACCCATTGAAAAATTCACCTGTCCCTCCCTTCTCAAGGGCTCAGCACATAGCACCTTTTGGGATGAATTGGCACACTGCACCTTTTGACATTGTGTAATGGACTCAGGACACAGCACACTTTGGAAAACCCAGCACAGCCCACTGTTCTCAAGGACTCAGAACATAGCATCCTTTGGGATGACTCAGCACACAAAATGCTTTTTGAGGACTCAGCACAAAACCCTCATGTGGGAAGGACCCAGAAAACAGCACCCTGTGAAGGACTCAGCACATAGTTGTACGTCACAAGTTCATCTGTAATTAGAGTTAGGGTGCTTTCTTCTGTATCACCGTTCTTCAGAAACACTTCACAAATCCTACTAGCTCATGATTAGCTAACCTATGTTTTATGGGGGAGGGTCAGCTGGGGGTCTTGAACTCAAAGCTTGACGGCCCTGTCTCTGAGCTCTTTGCTTCACTGTTAGAGCTCTACCACTTTGAGCCACAGCTCCAATTTTTGGGGGAGGTTGTTCTTTGACAGGCATTACGGGGATCAGGAAGGGCAAGTTGGGGTATTCGTGGGCAAAGGCTCTTAGCTGGGCCTGGAGCTGACCTCTCCCTTCCTTGTGCCCCTGGGAGCTGGGCCTCCTAGAGCTCCCTTGGCCTAGGGTAGAACAGATCTGCTCTGGAATCAGCATTCAGGGTGGGCAAAAGTCAGCATGGCCCTGGTCACTTCCCCCAATTGAACTCTACAGGACAATAGTACCCCACAATGGCATGAGGCCACATGTCCCACGTCCAGCTACAAGGGGGCAGGAGTCTCCCACCATAGAGATTATACCTGCAAGTTGTGTTTACTCTTGCTTCCCTGAGGCCACCATTATGCTTCAAAGCCACCCTGGACAGGAAAATCCTTGAGATTCTTACCTACAATTAACCATCGAAAAGCAATTGGGGCTGTGGCTCAAGTGTCAGAGCAGTAGCCTTGAGCAAGGAAACTCAGGATAGAGCCTAGGCCCTGAGTTCACACACACACACAGACACACACACACTACACACACCACATGCATGCAAAATCAGATTTCTACACTGCAATCTACCATTTCTCCGCTAAGCCTGGTGGCAGTTGACCTAGGTGTTTCATGCATTCAACACCAGGTGGCATCTTTAATTTTGGGGAACAGAATGGCTAGAACATCAGCCTTCCCCCATCCCAGCTCCTTGATTGAGTCAAGGTCTATCCAGGCCCTTTGGAGCTCCTTTTACAGATTTGCCAAGAAGCCTTCAAAAGGTATCACATGCTGGGCACTGATGGCTCATGTCTGTCATCCTAGCTACTCTGGAAGCTGAGATCTGGAGATCACAGTTCAAAACCATCCTAGGCAGGAAAGTATGTGAGACTCTTATCCTCGATGAACCACCAGAAAACAAGAAGTGGCACTGTGGTTCAAGTGGTAGAGTGCTAGCCATGAGAAAAAGAACTCAGGGACAGTGGCCAAGCCCTGAGTTCAAGCCCTAGGACTGGAAGAATAAATCTTTGTTGGAGGCATGATTTCCCTTTGAAAACAATTCATTCATTGTGATAAGCATAACATGGGCCTCTTCCCTGGCCACCAATGGTCCATTAGATGTCACTTGAATATGGACTGCCTCTTGGCAGCCTCTGCCCTACCCGACCCGCAGTTTACCCTTCCCATCACCTGTCAGATGGAGGCCTGAGAGGAGGGCACCTGACCACCTACTTGTGGTGGCTGCTGAGGCTTTTGAGAGTCAGTATGTCACATAGAGGGTCATCATCCTACAGAAGTCTACAGAAGAAAGGGAGGGAGTGCTCTTCACCTGAGCCCTCGAACTGTGGGCGATCTGGATGTGGTGCTTCTGTGGCAGGATGTGCTCCAAGGGGGAGTCCTCTACAGGGTAGGAAACCCCGACCTCTCCTGTGGAAGTTTCCATACTGTGTTGAAGTGGCAATTCATAAAATCTTTCTGTTTCTCACTCATTTGACCACCCTGGAGCCTGAGGCGTCTGAAGTGGCGATGGTGGGGGGGGACTCAGCCTGTGCTGGTGTTTGTTGCCCGCTGTCCATGCTTTCCTCTGAGAGGAACCACAGCGGCTCCTACAGCTCTCTCCTCTTCTCCCCCTTCTCCTGGGACAGCCAACACATGTACTCAGGTTTCTCCTGAAACAGCTCATCCAGGACAAACATCTGGTATATAAACGCCACAAGGGAGTCCTCAATGGTGCTGATGTGTGCCAACAGCTGGCTGCATCGATGGTGGAGCTCATCCGCTGGACTCTGGAAGTCCTCCTCATCATGCAGGTCGTGGATGAAGAAGATTTTCTTTTCTGACGCCCACGTGTCCCACTTCCCATCTCCATGCAGGCTGTGGTGCCAGCCTGTGGCTCTAGCTTTCTCTGACACTGAGCTGCCAGATGGGCTGGGCACCCACGGTAGGTCTGCCACTCTTGGCACAGGAGTTTCCCCCTGTGGATTTCAGCCACTGAGAGCGCTCACAGATCCACATCTCTGTAGGTTTGTGGGACGTCTCCATCCTCTGCGATGGTCACGTTAGGAAGAGTTGCCTCCTCATCTTTTGCTTTTCCAGGGCTCTCATCTTCACCTTCCCCAGGGAAAGCCAGGAAGCTCAGCTGGGACTGCAGGCACTCCTCCTGTGGTCTGATCACTTCCAGGCATTTGAGGGTGTCCTGCCACTTTGGGGGCACCATGTGGTCCTGCCAGTTGGTGGGGCCCTGCACTTGCTTCAGCTGCTATAGCAGCTGGGTCTGTCTCTCTAGGTGCTGCTACAGTGCCTCCTTCTCAGAGCTCAGCTGCTCATTGGAGGTGATGTTTGGCTCACAGGTGGCTCTGAGCTCCTGCAGCTGGGCGAGGGACTGCTCCTGCTGCTCCTAAGCCACTTGGCTCTCTCTCAGCCATCTCTTTCCATTCCTATATCTTCTCCTCTGTGTGGTCCAGCTGTTCCAGCAGGTGTTTCTTCACCTGCTGCTCTGAATACAGGATGCTGGCAAGCTTCTTCTCACTGCTCACCCTGTGAAGAGCATCCCGCAGCAGGGCCAGCTGTTCCTCCATCTGTCCACTGCACACACATGTGCATCGTGGGGTCTCAGGGATCTCTTGCTGATCCTTGGCCTTTTCCTCCAGTCTCCACAGTTGCTCTGCTGCTCCGTTCTGGAAACAGAGCCTCTGGTTTTCCTGGACCTGGATGTGAAGTTGTTCCTCCAGGCTTTTCAACTCCATCTGTGTGCAGTAAGCCTGGGCCTGCACCTGCCGCTTGACTGGAGATGGTCCCGCAGGGGGCCGTGGTTCTGCCTGCTTCCTTCTCAGTTCCTGCAGCTCCTCCTCTAGGTCAAAGACCTGCCTTGCTCCTCGATCCTTCTCCTCTGTCAGTTGGTTCATCCACTGGGTCTGACACCGGGCCTCCTCCTTCTGCACGGACTTCTCAATGCTCAGGTCTTCCATGAAGGTGTCTCTCTCTAGATTCGCTGCGGTCACCATCCAGTTCAGGTTGTCCAGTAGTGTCTTTAGTAACTCATGCCCCACCAGCGCTTGTTGGAACTTGCAGATTCTCTTCTTCATGTTGCTCCACTGTGTCCAGAGCACTTCCAGCTTCTCCTGCAACTCGGTGTTCACTTGCTCCAGATCATTGAAGCTTCTAATATTTTCCTCGAGCTAAAGGGTCACTTCATTCAGCTGTTTGAAGAACATTTCGGTCTCATTCTGTGAGCAGTGACCACAGACGCTGCCATCTCCAGCTCCACCAGCCTGCAGGCAGCTGGTGAGAACTTCCTGCTCTTTTCTATGTCATTGGTCACGTGCTGCAAGCCGGACAGTGCATATTGTAAATAACTTTCTGCCAAACCGACCTCTGTATTGTTGCCTTGTGGATCTCTAGCTCCGTTTTCAGTGCTGCGTACAGCTGGGCTATCTTCGCCCTCTCTTTCTCCTGTTGATCCTAAAGGTCTGGCCTTTTCTGCTTCAGTGATTGGATCTTGGCACAGAGCGACTCTTTACTTCTTTTGCTGAGATCCAGGGCAGGAACCTCATGTCAGTAACACCTCTGTGGATCCTTGGTGGTATCGGGACCATCGACACTCTGGACGCTGGTGGCTGTGACTGTGTCCATAGGCAGGGGAGGCCCGTGGTCAGCATCACCTTTGGCCGGACTCTGTTTTGAATCACTTTTTCGTGTTCTTTGTTTTCTTGAATGTTTCAGGTCTGTTGGGAGGATTCTTCTGTCAGTGTTCTTGTGGCAGTTTCTTGCCTGCAGCTCTATCATGGAGTCTTGTTGTTTCAGATATCTGAGCACTGGGAAAGATGGTCTGTCCACGTGCCCAGGCTCTGGGAAATCCTCTATTCTCCGACTCACTGACTAGGATGTCAATTTCCTACTTTAGTCCAAAGTCTCCTCAAGTCTCTTGCTCACCACTCAGCCACCTCTACCTTCCTCAACTGCTGGTATTGGTGTCAACCAACTGAGGGAATCCAGGTGTTACCGGGCAGCATGGAATGTGGTCGTGGGCACCATTCTTATTTCCCATTGGTCAGAAAGAACCATGAAAGAATGGGGGTGTGGCAGGAATCCTGTGATGCAGGCAGAATGGGCATAGTCAAGATGACAGCAGCCCCTTTCCCAGGAAACTCAGTCCAACCCAGTTGGGGACAAGAGGGTGACCTGCTTTAGCTGGATGGCTGCACAGATTGTTGTGTATGTCTGTTTGTTGCTACTCCTGGACCTTGAACTCAGGATCTGGGCACAGTCCTTAAGCTGCTTTTGCTCAAAGCTAGCCTCAACCAGTGAAGCCACATGGCTCTACTTCTGGCTTTGTTGGCACTGAAGTTGGACAGGGTCTCAAGGAGTTTCCTGCCTAGGGTGACTTTGACCATGATCCTCCTATCACAGCCTTGAAAGTGTCAAGCAGGACTGCTGAGAGCCATTTGTGCCTACCTAATCATTGGCCTTGCTGATGTCCTGCCACAGACCAATGAGTTCCCTATCCTCGGGTTGAAGTGGTGGGAGCTGGAACCCACAATTGGAATCCTGGTCCTGCCACGTCCAAATGGCTAGAGATCCTAAGAAACTTAATCCTATCCATATGAATACCAATGGCATGTGATATATGTCATAATTGAATGGGCAGTTCTTGAATGATTCTAGTATAAAATTGTACACAATTATATTCTATGAAACTGATTGATTTTAATTAATAGTTTATGAAGCATTTAAACAATCACATTCATTAAATGGAGGCAGAATGAAATACCTAAGAATTGGGCATCACATAGTATAGAGCTGCCATTTTTTCTGTCAGGACAGGGATTGGAACTCATGGTCTGGGTAACTCTGTTGCACTGTGTGAGAAGGGGAGGTCACCTCCTTGAAGTTGTGAAATTCAAGTCTATTCCTTAGGCCTGAAATCGATCCCTAGAACTAGAAAACATCCTATTCATGTACATTTTAAATATATGATTTATATTTACATACATAGGTTGACTCCATATAGTGTTCAGTGTATTTATTATATTTTTTGTTTTATTCATGTATTGGCCATTCATTTTATTGAATATTATGGCACACAGTACATTGATTACATTGATTCCGTAGGATATAGGTCTGCATATGTGTTCCACTTCATACCTGACACCCAGGACTTTCACAAAAAAGGGAAACTTGTGTCACCATCACCTTCTTACTCCACGATTCATTTTTTGGGAAAGCTGGAATCTGAACTCATGGCCTACAAGGCCCAATTCATTAATGGATGAGTGTCAGCATGCCATCCTGGGGCAAATTGACCTGACAGGCAGTTCCTAGGACCTGAGATAGAGCCCCAGGGGTTGACAAAATAAGAACAGAGTGACACACAGATGGTAGTATGCTAATAAATATATATCTTTATAGAGTGTCAGAGATGTCTACACATTATTCAGTTACATAGACTACATTCCTACCAGTTCTTGAGTATTTATTATGCCTCCATATAATTAATGTTATTGTTTTCATCCTTAATAAACTATTAAGTAAATCAGTGTCCTGGAATTATTGCATATCTGTAAGAAATAGTATTCTTTTAATGCTTCATATTGAATGGAATCAGTCTACTGAAATCATGAAGTCTAATTTTATATGACTAGCATTCACGATCAGCTCATCATTATTCCTATGGATGGGAACGAGTCTCTTAGGATCTCCCGCCATTTGGAAGTGGCATTACTGGTATTCAAACTCTAGACCTGCATTGCAGTGCGAGACTATGGCTTCCCCAATACCCTGCCGTCCTTCAGCAATGCAAGGTGATGTACCCTTTGGAGCAATGTCATTCAGACCCCGATGGTCATGGTGAAAAGGAAGAAAATGTAAAAACGCAATCAAGTCACTTTTTTTTTTTGGTAGTTCATAAGGCTTGAACTCTGGGCCTGGGCGCTGTTCCTGTGCTCTTCAGCTGAAGGCAAGCACTCTACCGCTTGAGTCACATCACCACTTCCATTTTTCTAGTGATTTCTTGGAGATAAGTGTCTCACTGACTTTCCTGTCCAGGCTAGTTTTGAACCGAGATACTCAGATCTCAGTCTCCTGAGTAGCTAGCATGACAGGAGTGAGCCACGGGCACCTGGCTCTACCACCTTTTATTGTGGGGAGGGGTCCAATCGTGGGCTTGAACTCTGGGCCTGGGCCTTGTCCCTCAGCTCTTCAGCTCAAGGCTAGCGCTCTACCACTTGAGCCACAACACCACTTCCGGCTTTTTTTATTTTTGTTTATATGGTGCTGAGGAATCAAACCCAGGGCCTCAAGCATGCAAAGCAAGTGCTCTACTACTGAGCCACCTTCCTAGCCCTATTTTTTTCTTCCCACCACTTTTTTTCTGTGGACATTTTTTCCCCACACAAGGCCTGGAGATTTAGAATCCCAGGATCGGCTGTGGCTCCAGTGGCTGCACCCTAGCCTAGGGTGATGGAAGCTGAGGCAGAGTTGCCACAACATAAGTTCAAGACCTTGCTTTGCAAAACACACACACACACACACACACACACACACACACACACACACACACACACACACACACACACAATTTAGCTCCCTGCTTTCAATTCTCACCGTTTTTCTACCAGGCTTTGGATTTGAACTCAGGGTCTGGGTAACTGCAGCACTGTGGATGAAGGGGAAGCTCAACATGCTTGAAGACAAGAAAGTCAGGCCTGGTCCCTAGGCCTGAATTCAATCCCAGCCCTGGAAAACATACTGTTTATATACATTATAAAGATAGGATTTGTACTTACCTATAGATGTTCAGTCTATATTCTGTTTATTGACTGTATTTTTTTTTATTCATTTATTTACCATTTATTGACTGTGATGACATATGATATACATTCCATTTATTATATTGATGACATCCCATCACATAGTATCTACATTTGTAGACGTGTTCTCCATAATGTCTGACACCCAGAGAAAAGGAAAACAGGTTTCACACTTGGTTTCTTATTCCACAATCCAATTGTTTGCAGTGCTGGTATCTGAACTCAGGGCCTAGCAGACCCAATTCATGAATGAGTGTGTCAACACGGCATCCTCTAGCCAAAAAGCTGCCAGGCAGTTCCCAGACCCTGAGATTGAGCCACATGGGATGACAAAATAGCCATACATGGATAGGCAGGTGGTAGTATATCAATAAATACATATTTGTATAGAATTCCAGAGACATCTTCCTAGGATTCAATGACATAAACTACATTCCTACCAACTCTTAGGAATTTATTATGCCACCATTGAAGGAATAGTATTGTTTTCATGCTTAATAAACCATTCATTAAGATCAATCAGCATGCTAGGATCATTGTGTCTAATTTTATACTAGACCGATGCCCACAGAAACTTCTTATTCAATCATGAGTTTGCTCACATTCTATTGTTATTCCCATACATAAGAACGAGTCTCTTGGGAAGTCTCTGCATTGGTAGGTGTCAGCACCAGGATTAAAAATCAGGGCCTATGATGACATATGGGCCTGTGGCTTCCCTGATAGCACGCTAGCTATGGCCAATGCAAAGTGAAGTACCCTTTATAGCCGTGTAATTCGGACCCAGATTGGTCATTATGCAAAGGAAGAAAAATTTAAAAATTCATCCCATGGCTATTTTTCTGTGTGGGTTTTTTTTTAACTCTTGCAAAGCTTCAGGGCCTAGGATCACAGGATCGACTATGGGCCTGTGGCAGCCCACCAGCCTAAAGTGTTCGAAGCTGAGGCAGCGTTGCCATGAACTGAGTTCAAATACCTTGGTGAGCAAAAACAAAACTAAAAAACTAATAAAGCACCCTAGTTCAAAATTCAACCATTTTTCTGCCACAGCTGGGCTTCCAACTTAGGTTTAGGTAACACTATAGCACTGTTGGAGAAGAGAAGCTTACCATCCTTGAAGACTACAAGGTCAGGTCTGCTCCCAGGGCCTAAATTGAAGCCCCAGCACTGGCAAAAATCATATGCCTACCTATTTTAAACATAGGATTTCTATTCACATACATTCGTTCAGTGTAGTTATTCTTTTTATTGTATGTCTTAGTCATGGATGCATTTTGTATATTGGGCATGATGACAGATATAACTGCGCTGGCATGGATGACAATCTATTCTCATGTCTGTAGAATTGCTTAAGCCTTCTCCATCATATCTGAGACCCAGAACTTTCACAGGACAGGAAAACAGGTGGACGGATTGGATTCTCACACCTGCATTCCTCGTTTGGCAGTGTTGGGATTTGAACTCAGAGCCTAACAGGCCCAATTGGAGAAAGGGTCAAGGTGAGGACACCATGATGTGAGCAATTAAGGAACTTGGCTGTCCCCATGACCTATATTGAGCCCCGGGAGTAGGGCAGCTGGAGAGCACAATAGTCTTCCATTCATAAGCTGAAGACAGTATGCATATTTGTATAGAGTAGAAGAGATGGCAACCTGTGATTGAATCCAATCTACCCTGTGACTACTGATTGTTGGATCTTTCCGGATGCCTCCATTTCATGACTGTGATGATTATGGTCATGCTTCATCAACTCTTCATTAAAAATAATTGATACCCCAGGAATCTTGCCTATCATTTCCTACTCACATCCTTCAGGAACTACTCATTCAAGGATGAGATTGATCACATTCCAGGATTCTTCCTAGGTCCGGAAATGAGTATCTCAGGATCTCCCACCATTCCCTCAATGAAGGGGCCTGACCGGGATTAGACGTCGGGGTCTCCGTTGCCCGGTCGGCCTGGGTTTCCCCAACAGCTTCAGGCCTTCACCAACTCCAGGTCACCTTCACTCTGTAGGTCTCAGGGTTCAGAACCACCATGGTCACTGTGCAAAGGAAAATGAATTTAAAAGCACCAGGTGGAAATTCCCACCGCTCTTTTTCCCCTTGTGGCTTTTTTATTGTCCTGCAAGCCCTGGGGTCCTAGGACGTGAGGATGGGCTGTAGGTCCACAGGCCACAGGCTAGGATGATCGGAGCTGAGGCAGAGTTGCCAGGACTTGAGTTCAAGCACCGGGTCTGGTTAAAAAAAAAAAAAAAAAATATATATATATATATATATATACATAGGTATATATACATATATGTATATTTTTATATATGTATACATATACATATATGTATATATACATACATATGTATATATACATATATGTATATGTATGTATATATGTATATATATATACATATATATATGTATTTATACATATATGTGTGTATATATGTGTATATATACATATATATGAAGCACCCTATCTCAGAATTCACACCATATTACTGCTAGAGCTAGGATTTGAACTCAGGTCTGGGAAACATTGCTGCATTGTTGGGGAAGGAGAAGCTCACCATCATTGAAGACTACAAATCAGGCCTGGTCCCAGGGCCTGAATTGAAGCCCAAGCACTGGCAAAAATCATATGCCCACCTATTTTACACATAAGATCTCTATTTACATACATCTGTGGAATGCATCATGTTTTCAGTGTACTTGTTCTTTTTATTATGTGTCTTGGTCAGGGATGCATTTTGTATTTTATTGAGTATGATGACAGATATAAATGTGCTGACGTTGATAGCAACCTATTTCTATGACCATGGAGTTGCCTATGCCTTCTCCATCCTAGCTCAGTTCAAGGACTTTCACAGGACAAAAAAACAGGTGGACCGATGGGCTTCTCACATCAGGATTCATGTTTTGGCACTGTTGGGATTTGAACTCAGGACCTAGCAGGCCAATTGTCGAAAGGGTCAAGGTGAGTACACTGGCCTGTGAACAACTGAGGAGCTAGACTGTTCCCAGGACCTGACATCCAGCACCAGGGAGGGCCAGGATAAGAATAAATTCATAATTTAAACATAGGATATATATTGATAAATATGTGTGGGTAGCATCTTGCATTCGGTGCACTTCTTAATTTGTGTCTAATTCATGGAGTTATTGTGTATTTTACTGTGTATGGTGAAAGGTATAACTGTGCTAAACTGGATGTCAACCTATTCCCATGGCTATATGTTGGCTACATAGTATGCTCCATTTGTAGCTGAGAAGCAGGACTTTCACAGCACAGGAAAAGAGTCGGATCAATTGGATTCTCACATCAGTATTCATCGTTTGACAGTGCTGGGATTTGAACTCAAGGCCTAGAAAGCCCAACTGGTGAATGGGTAATGGTGAGCACACCAGCCCGTGAGCCAATAGGGGTTGAGGTCCATCCCAGGACCTGTGATCAAACCCAGGTGGGGTCCATTATTGATATAAATTCATAATTTACAGAGATGATCTCTATTTACATACATCTGTGGAATGCATCATGTATTCAGTGTAGTTATTCTTTTTATTGTGTGTCTTAATCAGGAATGCATTTTGTATTTTATTGCGTTTGATGACAGATATAACTGTGCTGACATGGATGGGAACGGATTCCAATGAGTATAGAGTTGCCTATATAGTATACTGCAACCTAGCTGAGACCCAGAACTTTCACAGTACAGGAATACAGGTGCAACTCTGGGCTTCTCACACCAGCATTCATGTTTTGGCAGAGTTGGGATTTGAACTCAAAGATTAGCAGGCCCAATTGGCGAAACTGAGAAGGTAAGCCTGTCATCGAGCACCAGGGAGGGCCAGGATAGGCTTAAATTCATACTTGAAACATAGGATCTGTATTGACATACATGTGTGGAACCATCTTGCATTCAGTGCAATTCTCCTTAATTTGTGTCTAATTCATGGAGGTATTGTGTATTTTACTGAGTATGGTGGCAGGTATAACTACAGACATGGATGATGATGTGTTCCCATGGTTATAAGTTTGCCTATGCATTCATTCTCCATTCTAGCTGAGACCCAGGATTTCCACACGAGAGGAAAACCGGTGGCACAACTGGCTTCTGACATCAGGATGAATCTTTTGTCAGTTCTGGGATTTGAACTCAAGTCTGGGTAACCCCATTGCCCTGGGGGGAAGGGGAAGCTTTCCATCCTTGAAGACTAGAATGTCAGGCCTGGTCCAGGGCCTGATTTGGAGCCCTAGCACTGAACAAAATAAAAGCCCCCCTCTTTTAAACATAGGATATCTATTTATATTCAGGTGTGGTATGCGTTATTTTCTAATTTTGAGTCTTAATCATGGATGTATTGTGTATTTTATTGAGTATGGTGACAGGTATATCTGTGATGCCATGGATGACAACCTATTCCCATGACTACTGAGTTGAGTATATAGCATTTTCCATCCTCTCTGAGGCTCAGGACCTTCACAGGACAGGAAATCATGTAGATCCATTGGTTTCTCACATCAGGATGACTCTTTTGGCTGTGCTGGTTTTTGAACTGAGAGCCTAGCGGGCAGAATTGGTGAATGGGTCAAGGTGAGCACACCAGCCCGTGAGCCACTAAGTAGCTAGGTTTTTCCCAGGACCTGAGACCGAGCCGCAGTGGGGGCCATCGTAGTCATAAATTCAGAATTTAAACAGAGGATCTCTATTTCCATACATGGGTGGGCGGCATCTTGGGTTCGGTGTAGTCATTGTCTTTATCTGGTGTCTTATTCATTGATGTATTGTGTATTTTCTTGAGTATAGGATAACAGATATAAGTGTGGTGACCTGGATTACAACCTATTCCCATGAGTATAGAGTTGCCTAATCATTCTCCATCCTAGCTGAGACCAAGAACTTGCACAGCACAGAAGAACATGTGCAATGAATGGTTTCTCACATCAAGGTGAATTTTTGGCAGTGCTCAGATCCAAACTCAGTGCCTAGGAGCCCCAACTGCCCAATGGGTCCTCATGAGCACACAGCCTGTGAGCCACTAAGGAACTGGGCCATTCCCAAGAACTGAGATCGAGCACCAGGGTGGTCACAAGAGTCCTCAATGCATCATTGAAACATGGGATGTATATTCACATCCATTGTGTGGACTGGCTCGTGCATTGAGTATAGTTATCCTCTTTATTTTTGTATGCTTTCATGGATGTATTGTGTATGTTTTTGAGTATATATGACAGGTGTAACTGGGCTGACATGGATGAAAACCTTTTGCCAGGGCCACTGGCCATGGCATCATAGCTGGGACCCAGGACTCACACAGGTAAGGAAAACAGGTGCAACATCTGGCTTCTGACAGGATGAATCTTTTGGCACTGCTGGGATCTGAACTCTCCACTTAGCAGGCCCAGTATGTGAATGGGTCCATGTAAGCACACCAGACTTTGAGCCACTAAGGAGCTAGGGCATTCCCAGGACTTGAGATCTAGCCCAGGGAGTAAGGCAGGGGGAGCACAATAATCATCCATTCATCAGCTGAAGGTAGTATGCAAATAAGTGCATATCTGTATAGAGTAGGAGAGATGGTGAGCTGTGATATAATCCAATCTACCCTGTGACTACCAATTCTTGGACCTTCCCCCATGCCTCTATTTCATGACTGTGATGATTATAGATACGCTTCATCCACTCTTTATTAAAAATAATTGATACCCCATGAATCTTGACTATCATTTCCTACTCATATTCTCAGGAACTACTCATTCAAGGATGAGATTGATCTCATTTCAGGACTCTTTGTAGGTACGGAATCGAGTATCTCAGGATCTCCTGCCATTCCCGCAATGTAGGGGGGCTGACTGGGATTCAACCTCGGGGCCTCCATTGCCCGGTCATCCTGTGGCTCCCCTGATAGCCAGCAGGCCTTCAGCCACACCCGGTCACCTTCAATCTGCAGTCTGCCGGGTTTGGTCCCACCATGGTCAACATTCAAAAAAAAAAAAAAATAAACCTAAAAGCGCCAGCTGGAACTTCCCACCGCTTTTTTTCCCATCCGACTTTTCTTTTTCCCCCAAGCCCTGGGGTTCTAGGATCCAAGGATGGGCTGTGGGTCCAGAGGCTGCAGCCTAGGATGATAGGACCTGAGGCAGAGTTGCCACAACTTGAGTTCAAGCCCTGGGTGTGGCAAAAAAAAAATTAAAAAATTGAAAAATTATAAATGAAGCACCCTAGCTCAGAATTCACACCATTTTATTGCTAGACCTGGAATGTGAACTCAGGACTAGGTAACTCTGTTGCACTGTGGGGGAAGGAGAAGCTCACCATCGTTGAAGACTACAAATCAGGCCTGGTCCCAGGGCCTGAATTGAAGCCCCAGCTCTGAAAAAAATCATATGCCCACCTATTTTACACATAAGATCTCTATTTACATACATCTGTTGAATGCATCATGTTTTCAGTGTAGTTATTCTTTTTGTTGTGTGTCTTAATCAGGGTGGCATTCTGTATTTTATGAAGTATGATGACAGATATAAATATGTTGACATGGATAGCAACCTATTTCTATGGCCATGGAGTTGCCTATGCCTTCTCCATCCTAGCTCAGATCAAGGACTTTCACAGGACAAAAAAACAAGTGGACCGATGGGCTTCTCACATGAGGATTCATGTTTTGGCACTGTTGGGATTTGAACTCAGGACCTAGCAGGCCCAATTGGCAAAAGGGTCAAAGTGAGCACACTGGCCTGTGAGCAACTGAAGAGCTAGACTGTTCCCAGGACCTGACATCGAGCACCAGGGAGGGCCAGGATAGGCATAAAATCATACTTGAAACATAGGATATATATTGATAAATATGTGTGGACAGCATTTTGCATTCGGTGCACTTCTCCTTAATTTGTGTCTAATTCATGAATGTATTGTGTATTTTACTGAGTATGGTGACATGTTAACTGTGCTAACATGGATGACTACCTGTTCCCATGGTTAAAAGTTTGCCTATGCATTCACTCTCCATCCTAGCTGAGACCCAGGACTTCCACACGAGAGGAAAACAGGTGGCACGACTAGCTTCTGACATCAGGATGAATCTTTTGTCAGTGCTGAAATTTGAGCTCAAGTCTGGGTAACTCCATTGCACTGTAGGGGAAGGGGCAGCTCATCATCCCTGAAGACTAGAATGTCAAGCTTGGTCAAAGGCCAGATTTGAAGACCCAGCAGTGGACAAAATAAGAAGCCCACCTCCTTTAAACATGGGATCTCTATTTACAGACAGGTGTGATATGCATCTTGCATTCAATGTAATTATTTTTTTTTAATTTTGAGTCTTATTCATGGATGTATTGTGTATTTTATTGAGTATGGTGACAGGTATATCTGTGCTGCTATGGATGGCAACCTATTCCTATGTCTATAGAATTGCCTATATAGCATTCTCCATCCTCGCTGAGTCCCAGGACTTTCACAGGACAGGAAAACAGCTGTAAAGATTGGCTTCACACAGCTGGATGAACCTTTTGGCATTGTTGGGAGTTGAACTCCGGGCCTAGCAAGCCCAACTTTCTAATGGGTCCACATGAGCACACCAGCTTTTGAGCTATTAAGGATCTAGGCTATACCCAGGACCAGAGATTGATCCCCGGGTTGGGGTTTGTGCACCATATTCATCCATTCATAAGCTGAAGCTAGTATGCTAATAAATACCTATTTGTATAGAGATGTGGCAAGTTGTGTTGGAATCCTATCTACCATGTGACTACTAATTCTTGGATCTTTCCCAATGCCTCGATTTCCTGAAGGTAATTATTATTATCACACTTCGTGAAGTCTTAATTAAAAATAATCATTTTGCCAAAGTTCTTGCCTATCATTTCCTATATGAATCATGCATGAACTTCTCAACTCTTCCCTAGACCGGAATTCAAGCACTAGCCTGAAAAACGTAACATTTATAGACATTTTATATATATGCTTTGTACTTACATCTATATATTCAGTCTATAGCGTGTTTGCTGGAGTGATTCATTATATTTTATTATTGACTGATTGAATTAGCATTTATTTTATGGACTTGAGTGCACCTATATCATTTATTACATTTATTCCAATCTATTCCATAACATGTAGCTTTGCACACATATGTATATCATACCTGACACCCAGCACTTGCACAGAAAAGGAAAACAGGTATCACACTTGTAATCTTATTCCAAGATGAAATTTTTGGCAATGCTGGGACCTGAACTGAGGGCCTAGAAGGCCCAACTCATGAATGGGTGAGTGTCAGCATGGCAGCCTCTAGCCCATTCAGCTGCCAAGTGGATCCTAGGACCTGGGATGGAGCCACATGTTTGGCCAAAATAGCAATACCTTTCTATGCAGAAGGTGGTATACAGGTAAATATATATTTAGATATTTTGATACTGCCAGTGAGGTCTATCTAGTATTAAATGACATATATTATGTTCATACAGGTTCTCGGGTCTTTAGAGAGGACGCCATTTAATGAATAGTATTCTTTTAATGCATAATAAACTATGATTTAATGCATAATAAACTGTGATTATTGGGTCTAAATTTATATTATTCTGATTGATGAACTACTCATCCAACCATGACATTGATTACATTTCTCTGGTGTTCCTATGGACAGGCAATAGCTTCTTAGGCTCTCCAGCCCTTTGTAAGTGGCATGACTGGGATTCAAACTCAGGGCATAGGTGTCCAGACTGGCCTATGGCTTCTCTGCCAGCCTGCCAGCCTTCAGCAATGCCAGGTGACCTACAGGTTGCAACCATGTCATTTAGACCCAGGACAGTCAACATCCAAGGAAGGAAAAGAGAGAATCTGCCAGGTGACCTACAGGTTACAGCAGTGTTATTTGGAACCGGGATGATCACCATGCAAGGAGGGAAAACCAAGAAAACACCATCCATGGTCGGTTCCTAGCCTTTTTTTTTTTTTTGGTGCCGTTTTCATTTTGTTTTCCTGTCAGCCCCCGAGGCCTAATTTCCCACGATGGGTTGTGGGTCCAGAGGCTGCACCATCCCAGCCTAGGGTGACGTTAGCTGAGGTAGAGTTGCCACGCTATGAGTTCAAGCTCCGTGCTGGGCAACACATAAATAAATAAATAATAAATAATTTAAAAATATTAAAAATAGTCGGGCGCTGGTGGTTCACGCCTGTACTCTTAGCTACTCAGGACGCTGAGATCTGAAAATCACTGTTCAAAGCCAGCCTGGGCAGGAAAGTCCTTGAGACTCTTCTCTCCAATAGACCACTAGAAAACTGGAGTGGTGCTGTGGCTTAAGCAGTATAGTGCTTGCCTTGAGCTGTAGAGTGCAAGGACAGTTCCCAAGGCCAGATATATATCAAACTAATGCTCCCTGGCTTGGAATTCGTGCACTTTTTTTTTCTGCCAAGGCCTGGGAATTGAACTCAGAGACTGGGTAACTCTTATGCACTGTGGGGGACAAGGAAACTCACCCTCTTTGAAGACAAGTAATTCAGGCCTGTTCCCTAGGCCTGAATTCAATCCCTAGCCCTGTTAAAGTAATATTCATCCACATTTGAAATAATTAATATCTACATACTTATGTTTATTGAAATTGCTTTGAGTGTATTTATTTTATTTTTTTATTTATTCATTATTTTTGTTGACTATTATTACACTTATGTATTAAATTGATTATATCTTATGAGAACTATACAGATTTGCATATGTATTATGTATCTTACTTCAGACCCAGGACATTCACCAAAATTCTATAGTATATCATCCCATGCTTAGAAAAACAGAAAGAATACACCAACCAAAGTCTAATTTAGCCCTAGGCACCCCAGTGGCTCACATCTGTAATCCCAGCTACTCAGGAGGTGAGAAGTAGAAGATGAAGTTTCAAAGCCAATCCAGGCAGCAGAGCCTGATAGACATCATCTCTAATTAACTGGCAAAAAGCCAGGCTACAAGTATGGCTGAAGTGGTAGAAAATCAGCTATGAACAACCAAGCCAAGAAAAAGCAAGCTGAGTTCAATTGCGGGGAGAGGGAGGTAGGGGGATAAAGAGGAGAGAAATCCTCCAAAAACAGAGAACTAAACAACACACAAATCCCACCTAATTTATGGTACCAACAAACTGGAAAAAAAATCAAGCTTGTGCAGTTGTACAAATTTACATGAGCACATATGCTCTTAGGTACACTTCACAGCCATGTTTTTAATAATATATGTATATATAAAAATTAATAATGTATATATATGAATTAACTAAGAAACCAGCCAATGAACAAATACTTCTGAATTAGTGCCTTTATATTTATATTAGTGGCACTATAAATTATTTGTACTAAAAGTATACTCCAAGTTTCTTTCTGCAGAATCAATCTTAAAATGTTTCTTCATGCACCAGGCGTCAGTGGCTTATGCCTATAATACTAGCTACTCAGGAGGCTGAGATCTGAGGATGGCAGTTCAAGGCCAGCCCCTGCAGGAAAATCCATGAGACTCTTATCTCCAATAAACCACTAGAAAACTGGAAGTGGCGCTGTGGCTCAAGCTGTAGAGTGCTTGCACAGAGCTATAGAGTGCAGGGATAACGCCCAATCAGAGTTCAAGCCCCACCACAGACAAAAAAAAAAAAAATAAGACAGAAGTTTGTTCATACAACATTCTAACATTCTGAGCTTTATGAAACTTCTTCCAGGGTACTATGCTCTTCAGGCAACTACTCCACTACTGAGCTACATCTCAGTACCAATATTTTTGTTTTTCATTTTACAATCCAGTTTATTCCCAAAATGCTTACAAGTACTAATGTCCTCACAGAAGTGAGTTTTTATTCAGAAACCCAACCTTTTGTAGTATGAAGACTCCCCTAGTGTATTTCGTGGTAGGCACTGAGGAAAACTCACACGACACAATTGCAGACATTTTATAATTATAGAAATATTTCTAAATAGAAATAACATAAACTATTGGGCACGGGTGGCTCATGCCTGTATTCCTAGCTACTAAGGAGGCTGAGATCTGAGGTCTGTGAGACTCTTATCTCCAATAAACCACTAGAAGCCTGGAAGTGGTTCTGTGGCTCAAGCGGGTGAGCGCTAGTCTTGAGCTGAAGATCACAGGGAAAGTACCCAAGCCTAGAGTTCAAGCCCCACGACCAACGAAAAGAAGAAGAAGAAGAAGAAGAAGAAGAAGAAGAAGAAGAAGAAGAAGAAGAAGAAGAAGAAGAAGAAGAAGAAGAAGAAGAAGAAGAAGAAGAAGAAGAAGAAGAAGAACAAGAACAAGAACAAGAACAAGAAGAACAAGAAGAACAAGAACAAGAACAAGAAGAACAAGAAGAACAAGAACAAGAACAAGAACAAGAAATAACATCAACTGTCCCAACCTTCTAGGGAGCAATTATATCCTCATTTTCATTCTCACTCTTCATGGCAGATGGTCAAAATAGAAAAATCATTGTGCTATGCTGAAATGTAAAAGTTTAAACCCCTTTTTAAAAACAACTCTCATGTTATAAAATCAAAATGTTTCAAATAAAGGCAAAGTGAGCTTAAAACAATATTAAAAATGCTAATGAAGCTCCTTGGCTTGGAATGTGCCATTTTTTCTCGTCAAGGCCTGGGATTAGAACTCAGGGTCTGGGTAACTCTGTTGCACTGTGGGGGAAGGGGAAGCTCACTGTGCTTGAAGACCAGAAAGTCAGGCCTGTTCCCTGGGCCTGAATTCATGCCCCAGTCATACTCCTTATATATATTTTAAAGATAGGATTGAACTTCCGTAGAGTTGTTCAGTCTATATCATGTTTGGTGTGGTTATTCATTGTATTTTTTTGTTTTATTCATTTATTTACCGTTTGTTTTATTGACTTTGATGACACCTAACCATGTATTACATTGTTTACATCCTATCCCATAGCATCTAGATTTGTAGACTTGTTCTCCATTATGCCTGACACCCAGCACTCTTCCAGAAAAGGAAAACAAGTGTCACACTTGGCTTCTTATTCCAGGTTGAAATTTTTGGCAGGCGCTGAGATCAAGCCCCAGAGGTGGCCAAAATAGCTATACATGGATAGGCAGGCGGTAGTATGCCAATAAATGCATATTAGTACAGAGTGTCAGAGCCGTATATCTAGTATTCAATGACATCTACTAGATTCCTAACCAGTCTTAGGTATTTATTATGCCTCCATTGAAGTAATATTATTCTTTTCATGCCTAATTAACCATTAATTAAATGCAGTCTTTGTCCTAGGATTATTGTGTCTAATTTGATACTAAGCCGCTACACAGACTACTCATTCAATCAGAACTTTTATGCTTGGGCAGGAGTCTCTTGTGATCTCTTGCCATTGGTAGGTGTCAGGACTGGAATTTGAAATCCAGGACTCTGTTGCAAGGTTGAACTATGGCTTTTCTGACAGTTCGCCAGCCCTCAGCAATGACAAGTCACCTGTGCGTGGCAACCATGGCATTCAGACCCAGGATAGTCACCGTGCAAGGAACCACAGCCAAGAAACCACTTACCATGTGCAGCTTGCAGTGGGTTTTTTTGGCGACATTTTCATTTTGGTTTCCTGTCAGAAATAGGGTCTTAGGATTCCAGGATCGGCTTTGGTTCCTGAGGCTGCACCCCAGCCTAGTGTGATGAAGCTGAGACAGAGCTGGGACGATTGAGTTCAAGCCATGTGCATGGCCAAAAAAAAAAAAAAAAAAGAAAAAGAAAAAGAAAAAAATACAAAATTAAAAAATTAAAACAATTAAAAATATTATAAAACGATTACTTATCTCCCTGGTTTGCAATTCATGCCATTTTTTTCTGCCAAGCCTTGGATTTGAACTCCAGGTCTGGGTAAATAGGCAGCACTGTGGGGAAAGGGGAATCTCACTATACTTGAAGACAAGAAAGTCAGGCCTGTTCCCTAGGCCTGAATTCAAGCCTCAGTCCTGGAAAACATACTCCTTATATGCATTTAAAAAATAGGACTTATACTTCCATTCAGATATTCAGTCCATATCATGTTTGGTGTGGTTATTCATTTTATTTCTTGTTTTATTCATTTGTTTACCATTTATTTTATTGACTCTGATGATAACACATACCATTTATTACATTGTTTATATACTTTCACATAGCATCTAGATTTGTAGATGTGTTCTCTATCATGCCTGACATCCAGGACTCTCCCAGAAAAGGAAAACATGTGTCACACTTGGCTTCTTATTCCAAGATTAAATTATTGGCAGTGCTATGATCTGAACTCAGGGCCTAGCAAGCCTAATTCATGAATGGGTGAGTGTGAGAACAGCAGCCTCTAGCCAGTGAAGCTGTCAGATGGTTCCCATGCACTGAGATCGAGCCCCAGGTTTGTACAAAACAGTGATACATGGGGAGGCAGACGGTGGTATCCAAAAAATATATATTGGTAAAAAGTGCCAGTCTGTCTATGACTGAATGACATCTACTATGTTCTGACCAACTCTTAGGTATTTATTATACCACCATTGAAGGAATATTATTCTTTTCATGCTTAATAAACTATTAATTAAGATCAATTAGCATCCTAGGACTATTGGATACAATTTTAGACTCGACTGATGCACAAACTACTCTTTCAATTGTATCTCTAGTGATCTCCTGCCATTGGTAGGTGTCAGGACTAGGATATGAACCCAGGGCCTATGTCGACAGGTTGGCTGTAGCTCCCTGATAGCCCTCCAGACTTCAGCAATGTCAGGTCAGGTCTACTTTGCAGCCCTGTCATTCAGACCCGGGATGGTAACCGTCCAAAGATAAAAACGTAAAACCCCCAGCCCTCTGCAGCTCACCACTTTTTGTGCTTTCCCACTTTTTTTTCTTCCTACAAACCCTCTGGGCCTAAGATCCCAAGATTGGCTATGGGTCTGGAGGCTATACCCAGCCTAGATGATTGAGGCTGAGGTAGAGCTATCACGACCTGAGTTCAAGAATAAATTAAAAAAACTAAGTAAGTAAGTAAATTAAAAAAAAAAAATCTCCCTGGTTTGGCATACCATCCAGCTTTCTTTCTAGCCTGGGATTTGAACTCAGGCTCTTGGTAAATCCGTAGCAATGTGAGGGAAGGTGCAGAGTTGCCACTACTTGAGTTCTAACACTATGCCAAGCCAAAAATTAAAAAAAAATTAAGTCACTGACCGTGGCAGGGGGAGAAGTTGAGGAGATGGGAGGGAAGGGATGGTAGGAGGAAACAAAGAAGGAGGCAACAATGCTCAATAGGAAATGTACTCTTTACCTTGTTCATGTAATTGTAACCCTCTGTACAACATTTTTACAATAAAAAGTGTACAAAAAAAGAAACAATGTAATGCTCAGAGAAGCATTTTGGGAGTAAGGGAAGGATGTCTGAATAGCTGTACAAAATTCTACACTGCTTTGTTTTTTAATGTTCACTATGGAATTGAATAAACATAACTGCTTTTATTAAAAAAAATTAAGTCACTGTCTCGGAACTGGGACCAGTATTTCTGCCATTACTGGGATCTGATCTCACCGTCTAGGTAACTCTTTTGAACCATGAGTCAAGGCAAGGCTCACTGTCCTTGAGGAAAAGAAATTCAGGCTAGAGTTCCCAGGGACTGAATGCAGGCCCTGCAATAGAAAAAATATTTCTAGGGGCTGGGAAGGTGGCTCAGTGGTAGAGCGCTTGCCTTGCATGCCTGAGGCCCTGGGTTTGATTCCTCAGCACCACATAAGCAAGAAGAAAAAAGCCAGAAGTGGCGCTGCGGCTCAAGTGGTAGAGTGCTCGCCTTGAGCTGAAGAGCTGAGGGATAGTGTCCAGGCCCAGAGTTCAGGCCCCACAACTGGACCCAAAAAATTTAAAGAAAAAAAGAAAAAAAGAAAAGAAAAAGAAAAAAATATTTTTACATATGTGTAATATAGGATATAAACTTACATATGTCTGCTAACTACATATTATGATTTTTTATTATTGATTTTGTATTTATTTATTATTTGATTCATTTATTTATTGTATTTAGTGTTATTATACACATATTTATTTTAAAATTATACAAAATAATTTAGGACATTGACTCATTTTTCCTTAATACTAAGTGTTGAAACATGATACATAATTAAATGGAGGGATTTGTCACAGTCTTCACATGTTTAGAGTCTCTCCCAAGTATGAGATTTGACTTCTTTATCTATGGACATCTTCCTCTAGGGATTTTTGAGATGATTCATACTCAGAAGCCTTTTCATGAGGATAGGCAAGTTGAGGGATAAAATTGCAAGGGTGGGGTTAGAAATGTGCCTGAGTGGTAAAGAGCTTGCTCAGCATGCATAAATGCCAAGGTTTGAATCCTCAGTGCCACATACTCAGAAAAAGCCAGAAGCTGTGGAGTGGCTCAAGTGGCACAGTGCTAGGCTTGATAAAAAGGAGTCCAGAGACAGTACCCAGGCCCTAAGATCAAGCCCCAGGACTGGCAAAAACAAATGGCCAGATGCCATTGGCTCACACCTGGAACCCTAGCTTCTCAGGAGGCTGAGATCGAAAGACCACAGTTCAAAGACAGCCTAGGAAAGGAAAGACAGTTAGACTCTTTTCTCCAAAGAACCACCAAAAGACCCCACATGGTGCTGTGGCTCAAGTGGTAGTGTTCACCTTGAGCTGAAGGGTTCAGGGACAGTGCCCAGGCTTGGGTTCGAGAAACAGGAAATAAGTGGGGGATAATCAAAGTACTTTTCTTATTTGCTAATTATGAGAACATTATCTGGAAAATGAACACTGATGTACACCAGAATTGGAGTCTGAGTTCATTGTTCAAGTGTAGCAAATCCATATGCTGAGGCTTTCTGTCTCTAGCATTATAACCTTGTGTCCTAGAGGGTTCTGAAAGGTCCAATGTTGAAAGGCTTAATATGCTCCCCAAGCACTTTGTGATAAGCAGTTGACTTGTATTGTCAATGTCATTACAGTCCTGAACCTAGCAAAGCACCAGTAGCTCATGCCCATCACCCTAGCTCAGGAGGCTGAGTTCTGAGCAACACAGGGTGAAGCCAGCCAGGGCAGGAAAGTCTATGACACTTTGACTTCCACTTCTGAAAGATCAGATATTCAACAGCTTCTTAGATTTCCTTTGGTAATGAGAAGTTATTTTTCCCTAAATGTTCTTAGAGTTCTCAAGCTATAGAAGCAGGATAAAAAACATCATTGACCCATCTTGGGTTTAAATGAAGTTCTCAGGATCCAACCTGTAGCCCTGTTAGCAAGATGACCTCCAGTGTAACACTGTATTTGAGGAACAGAAAACAGTTTCAAAAGCCAGGCTAGGTGAAGAATCCTAGAACTGCTGGACTGGGAGGCAGAATGAACACACTCAACAGGGAAGTAAGCTGCAAAATCACTTCATTCATTCCTGGCACAGCCAGCAATGGGAAGAAACCTGAAACATTTGTTAGAGTTACACCAGGATCAGGCTTTTCTCAGCCTCTTCAAACAATGACTAATTAACCTTCCTCCCTCAGGTGAAGGGAGCCTCAGGCTATCTTTAGTTTAACAATCAAGAGCCAGTTTAGAGGGGGATAGGAGAGGAACAGAGTAGAAAACCTTGCTCGCTGGTTTTAGGGAGGGGGTTTTTGACTCTCCATCTGTCAGATTTAAAGGCTCTTCTTCTACCTCTGCCAGTGCTTTTTCCTTCCTTCATTCTCCACATCATTAATGCAAATCCCCAGTCCAAGGAGAGAGGTAAGGCTGTTTCTTTTCTGTCTCTGAACACCTGAGTTAGAACCTGGCTCCGCCTTCTTGGCTTTGGAGCCTTCGGCTTCCTGAGAAGTGGGACAGACACAGTCTTCCTGCTCTGTGGTTGTGTGAAGGCGATGCTGGTGGCATGGCACACTGCAGAAGGCCTCATCACTGGAAAGTATTCCCTTCATTACTCCTGACATCCAAGAGCAGGTTCATGTATCTATCTATCTATCTATCTATCTATCTATCTATCTATCTATCTATCTATCTATCTATCTATCTATCTATCTATCTATCTATCTATCTATCTATCTATCTATCTATCTATCTATCTATCTATCTATCTATCCATCTATCTATCTATCCATCCATCCATCTACTTAGGTATCTACATACCTACCTAGCTATCTCTTTGCCAGTTCTTTGGTTGCACTCAAGGCCTGGGCATGTCTCTAGCATTCTACTACTTGAGCCACACCATGCTACTGAGGAATCGAACCCAGGGCTTCTTGCATCTTAGGCAAGCACTCTCTCAGTAATCCACATTCTCAGGCCCTTATCTTTTTCTTAGTGGTACTCTTTACATAATTATGCTACCAGCCAACATCTCCAATTTTAATTTTCTGAATACAGGTTACTTCTACAAAACATAACCTTCTCTTCCCCTACCTGATTTGTGACTGTACTGGCCTTCACCTCATAATAAAATGTAAATAAAGGCTACTGTGAGCTTAGGTGGGCATCATATAAGGTCATATGCCTGGAACTCTGGAAGAGAAAAACCATGGGCCAGAAATGAAGAGAATGATGCAGTATGCACAAGAGCATATCTGAAAAATAAATCTGTAAATAAAAGCAGAAGCATTTCATACGGTCTGTTTGCACTCAGGGAGGTAATATACACATATTAGTAGTTAGGGCTCTCATTTTTAAAATTTTTTTAGCCTTCTCTTTTTGAAATTTTTTGTGGTCATCCCAGGGCTTATACTCAAGGCCGGATGCATTCTTCAGCTGTTTTGCTCAAGGCTGAGGCTCTACCACTGCCACAACTCCACTCACAGCCATCTGGTCGTTAATTGGACATAAGCGCCTCCCAGGTTTCCTGCCTGGTCTGGACTGTATCTACTACTTGGCTTTATCAAAGCTGGAGCTCTACCCTCTGGGCCACTTCTCCACTTCTATTTTTCTAGTGGCTTATTGGAGATAAGCCTCTCACAGTCTCTCCTGCTCAGGCTGGCTTTGGATTGTGATCTCTTGAGGAGGCTTCAAGCAGCATTCCTCAGGGATTCACCAAGAGCAGATTCACAGAAACCCTTAGTCTAAATCTCGAGAGCAACTAGAGTAAAACAGACACATGAAGATGCTTCTAGTGTGTTCTAGATAATTAAAGTGGGAGACAAAAAAACACTCATACTAATTAGATCATTTTATAGGCAAAAGGAGCAATGCAGACAGCATGAAGATTGCTCCAGCTTTCAGTCCTCTCATCCTGAGACAATAAATTCACTGCAGCTCAATGCTAAGTTACAGAACTGGTAAGTTACAGAACTGGTATGTCTTGTGGCCATTTGCTCCCAAATCCTGCGACACTCATTTCTCACTTTTGGCTTCCAACCTCTGACCAGAGGAGATGACAAGAGAGATTCCTTCTCAGAGAAAGCATCTATAAAGATCATTTGGTAGTTTACTCATAAATTCAAACCATTGGAATGACCTTGTGAAGAAGTCAGATTATCCAGATTAAAAAATGAAGAAGAAAAGGAAGGCAGGTGCCAGTGACTGCTGGCTGTAATTCCAGCTCCTAAGGAGGCTGAGATGTAGAGAATCTGAGTTTGAATCCAGCCAGCATAGGAAAGTCTATGACACTGTTATTTCTGAAAGATCGAATTAAAACACAGAAGTGAGGCAGTGACTCAAGGTTACTGCACGACCCTTGAACAAAGGAGCTCAGGGACAACCCCCTTAGGGTCATATTTCAACCGCAGGACCTGCTCCCCCAAAAAAGAGCCTGTACATCATGTCTTTTGTATATATGGATGTATTCCTATAGGTGAAACTCCAGAGTATCTATGATGATTGGCACCAAGCTAGGAAATTTGTATTCAATACAATTATTTCATAACAGAGAGACTGCTTTCATGACAGTACATATTTCAGGCTTCCCTTCACTGTTCCCAGTGTAGGCTGATGGTTTCTCTGCCTCCAAGGCCTGCTGGAAGAAGTCTCTCTAATTGTCTGGATACACAGACAAAAGGCCTCACTCCTGTACAGCTGTGTAACAAAGAATTCCATCAGGGCCACTTAGTGAGGTGGAGTGTGGGAGGGCTCCAATGGTCAGGAGAAAAAGGCCTCTTTGTACCCAAAGTTATCTCTCTCCCCAGTGCTCCATGTTGACAGGAAGCCTTCATTTGTGCTACCTACTGTGGCAGGCCAAGTTCTGTTCACTTATCCTGCCTTCGTGAGACAATATAACTGGTGTTCAGATACAGTGCTCAATATAATTCAGGAGTCCTTCTGGCGGACAACTCGGGCAAGAGGCCTTATGAGATGTTTCACTGATGGCGATGATGGGGCTATGACATCTCTTCTACGTTTGCAGAAGCTTGAGAAATCCAAGTGTATGTCAGATATCACAACGCTCCCTGTCATATGGGGTTGGTGAAACTCATCAGGTTTTGAAATCTTTGACCTCTCCTACTTGGGCCCTGGGTGGCTAGGTTTTGGTTTGAACACAGGGCCTGGTTGCTGAGCATGAGCTCAGTGCAGAATCCCAGTATTTCACCATTTTGTGTCATAGCTTCACTTCTGGTCTGCTTGTGTGTGTGTGTGTGTCCATGTGTGTGCACACTTACACCAGTCCTGGAGCTTGAACTCAGCACCTGAGTACTGTACCTAGTTTCTTTTGTACAAGGATAGCCCTCTCTCACTTGAGCCACAGAGACACTTCAGGCTTTTTTTTTTCTAGTAATGTGGTCCTGAGAAATCATGCCCAGGGTTTCATATATGCAAAGCACTCTAACTCTAAGGCACATTCCCAGCCCTCTACTTCAGGTTTGTTAGTTTCTTTCTTTTTTGTTGTTATCGGTTGCAGGAGTTGAAGTCTAGGCCGGGTGCTGTCCCTGAGCTCTTCAGCTCATGTCTTGTGCTTTACCACTTGAGCCACAGAGCCACTTCAAGTTTTCTGGAGGTTCATTGGAGCTAAGTGTCTCAAGGACTTTCCTGCCCAGGCTAACTTTGAACCATGATCCTCAGATCTCATCCTCCTGAGTAGCTAGGATGACCAACATGAGCCTCAAGCACCCAGCTTCCACTTCAGGTTTCTTAGTGATGAATTGGAGACATAATCTCATGGGACCTTTTGTGTCAGGGATAGTTTGAAACCCAGATCCTCAGATTTCAGTTTCCTGAGAAGGCAGGATGACAGACATTGGCTATAGAACCCTAGGCCATGGCACTCTGCTGCAAGAGGCTCCTTGGCTCCACATGGTGGAGTGCTAGCCATGAGCCCAAGAGGTAAGGGTCAGTGCCTAGGCCCCGAGTTCAAGATTCATGACTGAGGAAAAACAAAACAAAAAAATTTTCTGCAGGAGACAACTCACCCACTCTTTAGTAATACATAATTTCGTCCCTGCCGTTGGGACATATCTGAGCCTCAATATTCTTGTCTGCATAATCATCTCATTTCAAATAGACTCACTGACTTCCTGTCAGGGCTGGGTTTTATAGCTCCTGAGCAGCTTGGATGATGGGGGTAAGCTAGAAGCCTCTGGTTCCATGTAGCTGGGTTGCAGAGGCTTACATCTGGCTAAGTCAGGTTAAGTGGCAGTTGTCAGCGCCAGACTCCTAGCTTGCTTTGTGATGAGATTTTTGAAGTCCTGCCCTTCTGTAGTTGCAGTTAGAACATTCTACCTTTTTTTTGCGGCAGTCCTGGGCCTTGAGTAAGGGCTTAGACACTGTCTTTAAGCGTTTGTGCTCCAGGATAATGCTCAATTGATTGAAAGACAGCAGAACTTCTGGGTTTTCTGTTTATATGGCACTGAGGAATCTAACCCAGGGCTTTGTGCTTACTAGGTGAGCACTCAACCACCGAGCCCCAGGAGGTATAGAAATTGCATAAGAAGAGATATGTCTGTATATTATTAATTTATAGATAATTACTACCATTTATTACATATTAAGTTATGTCTCCTTAATGATTTGTCTCTGTAGAACAACTAATAAAACATTTATTAATAATTACTTAATATCCTGTTATTGTTTATAATGTATGTGTATACATCCATACATATAATTACATATTTTATAGAATGAGACAGATGTCTATATATAATTAAATTATGCATCATGTGTTACAACCAATTATTAGGTATTTAATTATGTCTCCATATAATTTTTATTCTGTTAATGCTTAATAAAATAGTAATTTTACTTAATTCACATTCTATAACTATTGAGTCTAATTTTATCCCAGAATGATTCACTACTTATTCAATCTGTTTTTCATTTATTGTAGTGACAATCCTTCCGCCTATGACATTTCTTACCTTTATGACATTCTCTTACATAGCATATAGATTTGCATCCAAATTATACATCCTACCTGACACTGAGCACTTTAAAAGAAAAGGAAAACATGTGTCACACTCGGCTTCTTACTCCAAGATTACATTTTTGGCAGTGCTGGGATCTAAACTTGGGGCCTAGAAGAATCAATTCATGAATTGGTGACTGCCAGCACAGCAGCCTCTAGCCATATTGCACTTAGTGTACTTATTCATTTTTTTATTCATTTATTTACCATTATTTTATTGAATGTTATTACACATGGAATATTTACTACATTTATTGTATAGGATATACATTTGCCTATGTATGAAACGTCACACCTGACACCCAGGCTTTTCACAGAAAAGGAAAACCTGTCACCCTAGTCTTCTTACTCCATAATTCAATTTTTGTGAGTGCTGGCATTTGAACTCACAGCATACATGGATCAATTCATGAATAGGTGAGTGTCAGCACTCCAGCATGGGACATATGGAGCTGACAAGCAGGTCCCAGCCACAGGTGTTGACAAAACAAGAACATATTGACATGCTGATGGTAGTACACAAATAAATATATATCTTTAAAATGTGCCAGAGATGTCTACACATTATTCAGTTATATAGGCTACATTCCTACCAATTCTTGGGTATTTATTATGCCTCCATGTAATTATTGTTGTTTTCATCCTGAATGAATTATTAATTAAATCAACCGCTGTCCCAAAACTATTGCATCCATGTAATTAATAGTACTCTTTGAATATGTCAAAAAGTATTCATTAAAATCCATTGGCCTCCTAAAATCACTCTCTAATTTTATACTAGTATCATTCAGGAAAAACTAATTCAACCTTGATATTCATAACCTTCCATCTGTATTCCTATGAATAGGAATGAGACTCTTAGGATCTCCCTCCATTGGTAGGGGTCAGGACTGGGCTTCAAACACAGGTCCTAGGTTGCTGTGTTGGTCTATGGCTTCCCTGCAGCCTGCCAGCCTTCAGCAATGCCAGGTAACAAACACTTTTCAGCCATGTCATTCAGACCCAGTATGGACAACTTGAAAAAAAAAATGTAAAACTGGCAGCCATCTTCAAGTTGCTGGGTTTTTTTCTGTGTCATTTTATTTATTTATTTATTTCCTGTCAGCCTTTGAGGCTCAGGAACCCACGTTTGGCTGTGGGTCGAGTGGCTTCAACACAGCCTAGAGTGATCAAAGCTGAGGCAGCATTGCCATGCCCTGAGTTGAAGCCCTGTGCGTGACAAAATAAAAATACATACATACATACATACATACATACATACATACATACATACATACATACATGCATGCATATATACATACATTTAAAATATTTAAAAAATTATGAAGCTCCTTCGCTTGGAATTCATGCCATTTTCTTCTGCCGGACTTGGGGTTTGAACTCAGGGTTTGGTTAAATCTGCAGCACTGTTGGCGAAGGGAAAGCTCACCATGCTAAAAGACAAGAAAGTCAGGCCTATTCCCAGGGGTTTCATTCAAGACCTAGCACCCGAAAAAATAATATTCATATACATTTTAAATACATGATTTATATTTACATAAACATGTTTACTACATATTACAATTAGTGTAGTTATTCATTTTATTTTGTGTTTTATTTATTTCTTATGTATTTTAGAGAGTATGATTAAAAGTATAACATTTTTTACATTCTATTACATAGGACATAGATTTGACTATGTATCATACATCATCCTCAGACCCAGGACTTTCACTGATAAGAAAACAAGTGGACAATTGATTTCTACCACAAGGATTAAGTTTTTGGTAGTTTTGTGATTTGAACTCTGGGCCTCGAAGGCCCACTTCATAAATGGGTCAATGTTAGCGCACCAGTCTGATGCAAGTGAAGTTGGTAGGCAAATTTGATGACCTGAGATTAAGCCCTAGAAGTGGCTAATATATAAACAGATTGATGTGTAGATTGCAGTGTGTGTGTGTGTGTGTGTGTGTGTGTGTGTGTGTGTGTGTATTTACATATGTATATACATCTATAAATAAATGTATAAAGAGACAGATGAACATTTAAGTAGATTCTAGTGTATAACTCTATATGAAGTGATGTTTTATATGTTCTATTACTATAAATTATTTGGTCTAAAATTATGCCTCCATCAATTAATCACTGTAGAAAACTCACAAAGAATTAATTAAATTAATCATTGACCCATATTTATTGCATACAATCTTATTTTAGAATTATTAGCTAATTAGTAATTCAATTAGTACATGTCAAACGTACTATTAGTTCCTATAGAGAGGAAAGAGTTTTCTAGGATCTTCAGACATGTGTAGGTGGCAGTCCCAGGATCAAACTAAGGGCCTAGGTGTCTGGGTTGGGCTCAGGGTTCACCGACAGACCGGGAGCCTTCAGCCATATAACGTCACATACAATTTTCAAGCCGAATCATTGAGACCCAGGATGGTCACAGTGCAAACGAAACAAAGGCAAAATGGTTGTGCAAAACTTACTGGTTTTTTCCTCCTCCATTTTTGTTGGTTTGATGCATTTTTGACAGTGTTGGGAGTTGAAATCAGGTGCTAGGAAGCCTGGATCATATGTGGGTGTAAATGCTGCACCCCAGCCTAAGGTAATCATAAGTTAAGACACAATACAGTGCTTCCTTGTGCAAAAGTAGCTAAGGGACAGTGCCTAAGCTCACACTTCAAGCCTCAGGACCTGCCATAAAAAAAAGAGCCAGTAACTCCATGTGTCTGTGTATGTATGCATGTATTTTTATCAGTGAACATCCAGAGTTGCTATGAAGAAAGGTTTGAATAGAATGATGTCATAGCACAGAGAGTGCTTTCAAGACAGTGTATGTTCTGGGGCTCCCCTCACTGTTCCCAGTGTAGCCTGAGGGTTTCTGCACACCCAAGGCTACTGGAGGAAGTCTGCCTCATTGTTGTAACAAGCAGACAAAATGCCTCACTCCTGTACAACTGTATAACAAACAATTCATCCAGGGCAATTAGTGAGGATGAGTGTGGGCAGATTCTGAAGGCCAGGAGAAAAAGGCCTCTTTGTACCCCAAGCTATCTCTCTCCCCAGTGCTCCCTTTTGACAGGAAGCCTGCATTTGTGCCACCTCCTATGGCAGGCCAAGTTCCCTGCACTTATCCTATCTTTGTTAGACTATGTTCCAGTGTTGAAACAAATTGCTACAATTAATTCAAGGGTCTTTCTGGCAGACAACAAGTTAGCTGAACCTAATGAAAAGATTCCTAATTGGCAAAGGTGCCTCCCTAGGTTTCCTGAAGCTTGCTAATTCTAAGCACTTGTGCAAAATCACAACGCTTCCTGTCATCTATGGCTGGTGAAGCTCATCAGGTTTTGAAACCTTTGACCTCTCCTAGTTGGGCCCTGGGTGGCTAGGTTTTGTGGTTGAACACAGGGCCAGGTTGCTGATCATGAGCTCAGAGCAGAAGCTCTTCGCTTTACCACCATTTGGTGTCACAGTTCCACTTTTGGTATCTGTTTTGTGTTTGTGTGTGTGCGTGTTTGTGTCTGTGTGTCTGTGTGTGTGTGTGCGCGTGCGTGCGCATGTGTGCAAACACCAATCCTGGAGCTTGAACTCAGTACCTGAGCACTGTACCTGAGTTTATCCTGTATAAAGATAGTGCACTAGCACATGAGCCACAGAGCCACTTCAGGCTTTTTTTCTAGGAATGTGGTACTGAGGATTCAAACCAAAGGTTTCATACATGCAAAACACTCTACCCCTAAGACACATTCCCAGCACTCCACTTCAGGTTTCTTTCTTTTCTTGTAAGTTGGAGGAATTGAAGACTGGGACTGGGTGCTCAAGTCTAGCACTCTACCACTTGAGCTACAGTGCCTCCTCAGGCTTTCTGGTGGATCACTGGAGAAAGCATCTCAAGGAATCTCCTGCCCAGGCTGGTTTGAACTGTGATCCTCAGCTCTCAGATTCCTGAGTAGCTAGGATGACAGGCATGAGTCACCAGTGCCCAGCTTCCACTTCAAGTTTCTAAGTGGTGAATAGAAGATAATAGTCTCATGGGACTTTTGTGTCTGGGATAGTTTGGAACCCAGATCCTAACCAGGCAGGATGACAGACCTCAGCTAAAGACACCTAAGCTGTGAAACTTTTCTGCAAAGGGGTTCTTGGCTCCACGTGGTAGAGCGCTAGCCATGAGCACAAGAGGAAAGTCAGCGCCTAGGCTCTGAGTTGAAGGTTCATGATGGAGAAAATTAAACCAAAACAATTGTCTGTAGGAAACAAGTCACTAGAGTTCAGTACATACATAAATTTGGCTCTTCTTTGGGGACATATCTGAAACTCAACTTTCTCACCAGCACAATCATCTTACTTGTTGAGCTATAACAAGGACCAGATGAAAGAAAACCCCCCTTGAAGGGCTCAGCACATAGCACCCTGTGAAGGACTCGGCACACAGCATCCCAGGAAGGACTTGTACACTTCAAATTGAGAAATTGTAATAGAGTGGATTGAAAACTACACGTAAATATTTTCTCAGTCTACACATATAAAAGCACACAAGAAGAAGGGTCTAGTGTGGGCTAGTCTGAGATTAAATAGGTTTCCTGTCATAGTTCTACCTTGCCTGAGTTGCCTTGTGTTTCCCTTTGTTTCTTATTATAATAAGGCCTGGGACATTGGTTTCGTAGTTTAGCACTGATCCAATGTCTGCAGCATTGAGTGAGGCACTCACACCTCTCATGCCTGAGACCTGAGTCTCTTGAACTTTGAAAACAACACAGGAACATCTTTCTTGTTCCTGAGCCACAGGCCAAGTGAGCTGGCTTGACTGTCAGTTACAGTTACTTGGCGCTCAGAATTCCATTATGAGGGAGGTAGTGTCATCTCTCAGAGCCCAATGTTCTAAGCTGCTTTCTCACATAAGACCATCCCATAGAGAAACTGGAGGCTGAAATCTCCCCTCCCACATCACTTTATACACATATGGACATTGTTAAATCCCAACATTCTCAGCTTGGACTAGATACAGGCATTTTCTCAGCCTCAAAGAGCCCTTCCTAGGTCAGATTCAGGCCTTATTTGTCACTATTCTTCACATCCTGCACAAATAATTTTGCTTCTCAGGGCCCTATCAGCCTGCCATGTGCTTCTTGCATGTATTCCTAGGACATTGTTAGGTTTTTGTTTCCTAATCTTCTGTTTGCTCTTGAAGCCCCTGTGTGCTGTCACTTGGAAAAAAGATAAGTACTTAGAGGTGGGAAAAATCAAAAAAGTATTAAAAACAAACATTAAACATATAGTCAGACATTTTTATAGGTGTACACTCTTGTAAGACAAGAGTATTTTTGATACTTTTATCATATTTTATGACAGATAGGAAGGGGAGAAGGGAAGAGGTGCTGCATTGTATTCTCATAATTCAATGATTATTATTTTAAAATACTGTATTTGAAGGAATGTAATATTTAAAGATAAAAACTGTGCTCCTGTTCTTTTTATAAGCTAGTCGTTTATAAAGCATTCCTCACTAAAGTCTTGTCGTCTGTGTCCCATGAACTATCCTCCTCCTTCAAAATAATCAAGGAAAACCCTTCACAAATAAGTGGACTGTTGTCCAATCTCTGGATAAGACTTTAAGATACAACATTGCCTGTAATTTTGTGCATGTACATGTGTGCGGGAGTGTGTGTGTATGTAGGTGAACGGGTGTCTGTGCATATGGGTGTTTTAGGACTTGAACAGGGACTATATGACAATTCCGAGTATCTTTACCTTGACTGTAGGGCTGTACCAATTGTGCCACAGTTCCAATGCAAGCTTTTCGTAGTGAACTGGAGAGGAGGGACTCATAAAAATTCCTGATCAGGCTGTCTGAACTAAATCTCATGTCTCAACCTCCTGAATAGGTAGAGTTATAGTTATGAGTCTCCAGAACCTGGTGATAAAGCACTGTTACTGGAGATAATGGGAATGCATGTTTCAGTCCAGCTTCACAACACTCTATACCATGAAACAGCAACAGCAAAACCCTATATCAAAATACAATAATAAGATGTAATTAGAATACAATTTAGGAAAAGTTGGTCTTAATGATTTAGCAACATAAAACCAAACAAAATGAGATAATTTCAGTAGATTCTATGAATTTTTTAAATTCCATCTTAATAATTTCAAAACATTATAAGGAACAAGAAAACATTCATACTTCTAAGGAGAATGTTAAAAAGATAAAAGATGGCAGATTATGAAATGGAATATTCTACACTGCAGGAATATTATTGTCATGGTGAATATATGGTGGTATTGTTATGGTGAATATATGATAATGTTCTTCAGAGGAGCAATAGATAAACATATACTTACTGCACATAGTTTAACTTGTCTATCTCTATCAACTTCCAGTCTTCTAGTGCACATTATCAATGTATTCATGTTTATGGTGTATTCCAAAAAATAACTATCAGAGGCAGGAGTCACCAAAATACATTAGCTTCAATGTTTTAGGAGATAAACGTGTTAATCATATTGACTATTTTATATAAATTAAACATGTAATGTGTTATCATTGTATCTGTAAGTATGTACAAACACTACTTCAAAGTGAAATGAAATACAACAAGGTTTTGAAGGCATATGCCTGTAAAGCTAGCTATTTGGGACATCAGTTCATGACCAGTGTAGTTTTACCTGCAATGGTCCCCAACCCCTGGCTCTGTGTGATGGAATACGTCTATCATCACAGGTCCATGGGGAGCTGAGAGCAGGAGGATTTGAATTTCATGCCATACTTGGCAAGGATTTCCACATGGCTCCATCTCAACCAAAGAAGGTTCAAAACTCCCCCACCTAATTGAAAATAAAAATAAGAGCATTATAGTATAAGAAACGAACAATATTAAAACATGCCAAAACAAACCATCATGAACAACACACATCTAGTGTTTGTTTCTCATACCTGTAATCCTAACGATAGCTAGGATTATATATGTGAGCCAGAGGAACTAAGCAGTTCATTATTTTAAAAATGACTATTTGAGTGTCTGCTTTGACTCTGAGTTCTTTGATATATTTGGAGTTGATTCTGGTGCAGGGGGATATATAAGGATATAGTTTTATTTTTATACAAGTGATTAACCAATTTTGCCAGTACCATTCACTGAAGAGCCTGTCTTTTTCCATTGTATTTTTTACCTTCCTTATCGAAGATTAATGGCTATGTCTATAGGTTCATTTCTGGGATATTAATTCTATTCCATTAGTCCTAAAATCTGTTCTTGTGCCAGAACCAAGCTGTTTTGATTACTATGGCTTTGTAGTAGAGATTGAAATTTGGTATTGATACTCCTCCAGCACCGTTATTTCTATTAAGATCATTTCTGCTATTCGAGGTCTTTTATTATTCCATATGAATTTTTGAACTGCTTGTTCTATTTTCTTGAAGAATGAGGTTGGAATATGGATATCCCATTGAAATTGTAGATAGCCTTGGGAAATATTGACATTTTAGCGATGTTGATCCTTACAATACAGGAGCATGGGAGGTTTTTCCACTTTCTAAGTTCTGTTTTGATTTCCTTTTTCAGTTGTAAAATTTTCATCCTAGACGTCCTTCACTTCTTTGGTTAAGTTAATTCCTACGTATTTTAATTTTGTGGGGTTATCACAAATGGAGTTTCTTTAATGATTTCAGCCACGCTTTTCTCATTGTTGGCATACAGAAAAGCCATTGCTTTTTGAGGGTTTATTTTATACCCTGCCACTTTGCCAAAGTTTTGAATCAGCTGAGTAATTTGTGAGTGGAGTCCGTGAATAGGAGAAACCTAGGTCTCCTTGGCAAAGGCAGAAATTTTCTTAATAGAAACTCAGAAACACAACCATTCAAAGAAAGGTTGGACAAATGGGATTGCATGAAATTGCAGAGATTCTGCATGGCAAAGGGCATAGGTAGCAAGATCAATAGAAAGCCCACTACTGGGAGATCTTCACTAGCCGTACAACGGACAAGGGTCTCATATCTAAAATTTACTTGGAACTCAAAAAATTAAATCCCCCAACAACAAGTTCTCAAAGAAACAACTGCCCAATAAATAAGTAGGCTACGACTTAAAGATAAACTTCTCTGAAGAGGAAAAAAGAATGGCCAATAGACACATGAAGAAATGCTCAACCTCACTAGCCATCAAAGAAATTCAAATCAAAACAACACTGATACATCACCTCACCCCAGTTAGAATGGCTATAATCAAGAGCTCTAATAACAACAGATGCTGGAGTGGATGTGGACAGAAGGGAACCTTACTGCACTGTTGGTGGGAGTGTAAACTTGTTCAACCACTTTAGAAAGTAATATGGAGGTTCCTCAAAAGACTCCACATAGAGCTCCCCTATGACCCAACAATCTCACTTCTGGGCATTTATCCAAATGTTTACAAACAAGACCACACTAAAGCTACCAGGACAGCTATGTTTATTGCAGTATTATTTACTATAGCTAAGATATGGAACCAACCCAGATGCCCCTCAGAAGATGAATGGATCCAGAGAATGTGTTATATATATACAATGAAATTCTATGCCTCCATCAGAAAGAATGACATTGCCCTATTTGTTAGGAAATATAAAGACTTGGAAAAAATTATATTAAGTGAAGTAAGCCAAGCCAAAGAAACATAGGTCCCATGGTTTCCTTTATTTGCAATATCTAGTATATGTATGAGTCAAGCAGAAAAGGTCAGATAAGGTGATGTCAGGAAAATGAGCCCTAAGTTATGTATTCAAATGTTTTTTTTCCTTTCATGCATTCGTTTGTAACACATTCATAAGATTATTTCTTTGTTGCTTTGTATGTCCCTCCCCCACAATATAACCCCTGCTTTCACTGTATTTGATGTCAGTATAATTTGTTGAGGGGAAGGGGAAATACAAGTCGTTTAAATAAGAAAATCTATTCCCTATTCTAAAACATATATCAATTTAGTGGATGTTAGTGTTATCAGTATAAATTATGCATGCATAATATATGTAATATATGTAATGTATTATATTACATAACATATAAATGATATATTTATAATATATGTATAATTATTGATATTATATAAATACTATAAATAATATATGTTTAAAACTGGTTTTAGTATTATATTGTGAAGGATACAAAGAATGACAACTTTATTTGAATAAATATATTTGTATACTTTAGTCACATTATTTTTTTCTGTGTCAGTACTGAAGCTTGAACTATGGTCTGGGTGTTGTCCCTGAGCCATTTAACTCAAACTGGCTTCATATAGCTATATGTAGATTTCAGCCCCTAAGTAGCTGGGATTACAATCATGAGTCATTTTATGTTTTTTTTTAAATTTCATGCTTGGCATGTTCTTACATAATTATTTTTGAATGTTCAATTATATTATGATATTTCATAGCTAAACCAATTCAGAATAAATAACTACTTATTGGTTAAGCTATTTGTTGCAATAGAAATTGTAAGGACCCTACTTTACTATCAATTTTCAAAGATATTGCTAGTTTAATACCTGGACAGACGAGTAGAAAAATTAAATTAAGTGTTCATAATAAATGTACTATATTATATTACATAACATGTAAATGATATATTTATAATATATGCATAATTAAGGATATTCTATAATTACTATAAAAATATATGTATAAAACTGGTTTTAATATTATACTGTGAAGGATACCAGGAAATAAAACATACCTATCTTAACTGTCTCATTTTCAACGGTAGACAAACTATGCTATAAAAATATATCTTCAAGAAAGCACACCTCTGAAATCACGTGTTCATCTTCATCGCTCTGAACATCTTCGAAGATTAGCTACACTTATCCACTAGAGTCAACTTACAATCACAAACACTTTGTGATACTTTCTGGATAAAGTTGCTTGTCCTCATTCTCATGAACCTTTCAGTAACTTCAGTGCAGAACATTTTCTCCTGCTTATCCTGTAATTGATATCATCCTTTGTTATTTCCCATCAAAGTAATTGTGGCTAGCAGGCTTGTGTATTGGTATATTCAGAATTTCTTTGGTTGTGAATTTTTCCTTTCCTTTCTTGGCAAGTGAGCTGGAATAATGAAAAACATTTAAGGCAATGTGTTTTACTGTAAATAAAAACATACTGATTTGAAAATACTACAAATATTCATTCTTTAAATTTATTTTTAATTCAAATATAATAGGGATGGTTTTAGTGTTGCATGCCTTTAAATCTAGCTATTTAGTTGGCTGAAAACAGAGGATCATAGTTTCAAGCTAGAATAGGTAAATAGACCATGAGTCACTTATCTTCAACTAAGAACCAAAAAGCTAAAAGTGGAGCTGTGGTTCAAATAGAAGACTGCAAGCCTGAACAAAAAGAAGAGTAAAAGAACCTAGGCCCCAAATTTAAGTCATAGTACTAGCACACATATACCATATAGATATATGGTTCCTAATATATTTGAAACCTGGTCATAGATTAAATATGAAGTGTGAAAATGTATGTAAGTCTGAAATGACTCCGAGGTATTTTGAGAAGAAAACTGGAAGAGTTATCACTTAATCAAATAGTAATGAGGGATTGGTTTGTAGATAAAGACCAAAGCTCACTTTGGAAACTGTTGAGGTTGTTAAAATCAGTAGCTAGGAGTTGTCAGTAAACAGGGTGCAATTAAGCACTGTAATTAAAGAAAGAACAAAGCTGGAGAAAAAACAGAAATAATTACATGTACCCAGTGGTAACAACCATGAGAAGGAATATTATAGAACTAAGATAGAAGTAAGCCCTCGGATACAAATATGTAAAACATGACAAATGAAGAAAAACAGTAATAAGTATGCAATGCAGACTTATATGGATAGGTATTTTTAATGTTTAAGGCCTATGAAGTGATTGTGTGATGACCTAAAATTTAACAAATTGGTATGGTCAACTATCCCTTGTGCCAACCATAGCTGATAGTTTAAGTAAAACAGGGCCACAATAGTGTGTCTTGATTTACCAAAGTGAAAACAGGCCAATATTTGGAAAGCCAATTTTTGGATATGTGGTTGGAGTGACAATTACTGCAGTTTGTTCAAGTATCAGTAGAAGGGTACAGTTTTAGCACAATGATAGAAATCTTTCAGGGATCTGGTAGATTTCCCTCGGTCTTCAATTTTCCTTTTTTTCTGAGTACCAAAATATCATTGCTGGAAGCCAGTCCCAAATTTTGCCTTTGGCAATTTATCAGATATTCAGTCTATCACATGTCCAAATAATAGAGAATGGGAACAGGTCTACATTGAGCACTCACAGGAGAAAGGTCTCTGGAATTTCTCAGGAAGAGCCTTCTGCAATCGTGGGATGGGTAGAGCTGGATTATATACAAAATAGACATCATAGATTGAAAGTATTCTGATAAATTGACACTTGAGATATTGGATGTTTTAACTGCATTTTATTGATTTTTATGAATCAATTAATTAGATACTTTATACCATATGATATTTACTAGACAATGAATTGCATGCTTATTGCATTTCCTTTGTATAACATATACTATGTTTTGAAATTTGGTAAAAAAAAAAAAAGATTCGTCTTTTTATTTTTTTTAATAAGGATTACTCCTAGTTCTCAAGAGTGGGGAAATGCCCTGGAACATTGTAACTTCAAGTGATATGATGCCATGTGTCATATCCTATTTTCCTTGTACAGACTTGGTAATAAATTATATGTAATTTATTTTTTATTTTGATTTATTTTCTATTGCAGCACCTTGATATATGTAATTAAAACTGTAGTTTTCTTCAAGTATTTCATCTTACACTCAAGTTTTTTGGTTCCAAGCTTTATAATAAATATGTAATCTATTCAATTTTGAAAAGTACTGCTGTACCTCCCACTTATTTGTGGCATTTCTGAAACCCTGTGTTCAGGGTGGATACCTTTGCCTGTAACAAGTATTGTTGTTGATTACATAACATTTGGTTACTTAGAGAACAAAGGATGTGAAGCTACACTAGCCAGATAAAGATCTTCCAGGACAATTCAAGGGCAACTCATGTATTCTTTATGTAGGTGAATAGGGAGCATAGAAAAGAAATTCTTACACTTGAAAATGATTGAGTGTGTGTGCACATAGGTGTTCACTTATTTATCTGTTGTTAGAGTTTTACACATTCACAGTTTCCAAAATCCAGAGAACCACATCCTTGGGCATCGCTTTCCTATGTTGCTCTTTGGGTAATAAGAATGAAACGTGGTATTGTCCTGTGGTAGAGAAATTACTCAGAGATTCAAGTTTTTTTCTTTCAATATGTTGTTTGTTCCTACCTCTAAAATTAGGAAGCCTGTTAATACATAATATATTTTAAATTATTACATATTTAATACATAACACAATATATAATATATTATATATAATACCTGACAGTATTATATATTCATAAGGTTAAAAATGGCAAACGTATCAATGTCCATACTTTCCTAGCCATGATTAGGTTCAGTAGAGTTAGGTGCATTACATCTCCACAGGGAAAGTCTACTGAAGTTATGATGACCTTGACCGAGATAAGGAGAATTCCTGTAAAAGGAGCCTCTCCTCAATCATGAGAAAAGATAAGTTTGGAAGTTTTTTGTTTTTTTTTTTTTTTTTAATTTTGGCCGGTCAAAGGGCCTGAACTTTGGGCCTGGGCACTGCCTTTCACCTCTTCAGCTCAAGGCTAGTGTTCTACCACTCACGCCATAGCACCATTTCTGGCTTTTTCTACTTATGTGGCACTGAAGAATCGAACCCAGGGCCTCATGCATACAAAGTAAGCACTCTACCACTGAGCCACCTTCCCAGCCCAAGTATGGAAGTTTTTGAGAAGAGGGATTTGACATTTTTTGCACCCTTGATTATTAATGAATAGATATTATTTTACTCCAAATTTCGTCTCCTTTTATGTTCCATAAACAGTTACACATGGTCATCATTCCATCGCATATCTTTAAGTCCTTCTTTTATTTCTTTTATCATTATTATTTTGTTGTTGTAGTTTTGCTGATCCTGAAGCTTGAACTCAGGTCCTAGGCAGTGTCCCTGAGCTCAAAGCTACTACTCTGCCACTTGAGCCACAGCACAACTTTTGGGTTTTTCAGCCTTGGCTTGCTATGAAGCATAATACTCAGATCTCAGCCTCCTGGGTAGCTAGGATTACAGGTGTGAGCCACCAGTGCCCAGCAAGTCCCTCTCTTTTAGATATTATTCTAAAAGCCTCCTGTCCAAGGTCACTCCTAAGACAGTAAATGGACCTATGCCAGTAGTTCCTTCAAACTCTTATCTCATGTTATTTCTATGGTGTGTCTTTTGCATCGTATCCTAGACCTAATTCACTGTTCTCTTTCCAATCCATGATTCTAGATGTGTTACTAATAATTACCTAAATTTTGTGGCTATAAACCCTAAATAACTCAACTATTAATTTCATTTAAATTTTTTTCAATATGATTGTTCTTCAGTACAAATCTGAGCTTATACTCACCTCTTCCATCTACCTCTTGGCATGAGCAGAGCCTGGGCTTATTCTACCTCAAATGCAAGAGGTTAGCCAAAGAAAAGCCTACAGTAATCCTGCCTAGGAGTCAGGACAAGTAGTTGAGTGCCTGAAAGAAGCAATGCATTCCTGGCATGGGAAGGGGTGAGAGAGACAACAGCCTAGAGAGCAAACTGACAGTCACAACATTTAATAACTTCTCTTTTGGAGAAACTGACCTCCTGCAAAGTGGCAGTGAGATAACTCACCTAGCGAATTTTTGTGTATGAAGGAAGTTGTCATGTTTCACTACACAACTCCCTTGTAGTCAAGGAGAGGGTAATTCTTTTGTGTCCTCCTTAGGCCCAGTCTCATTTTATCTTCATCTTACACTTTGCTCATAGTCTGTTCCTTCCAGAGGGTCCTTGATGAAGAAAGTGTGATCTTTTGGCTTCTGGCTGGCCCTGTGGGAACTGAGGCCACTTTTAGTTTCGAACCTGTTCTTTCTGACATTGGAAAAGCTCATTCTCTTAATTTTTCCTGAGGGAGTGAGTTTCTCCAATTCCAAAGAGGTCAATAAATATCTGATTCTAAGACCCAAGTGGAAGTCCTACACTAGATCCTCCAAGCTGGAGTGGATGTTAGCTCAGACTCCAGGCCATCCTCATATTTCTCCAGCTCTTTCTCATGAACTAAAAGGTTACAGAAGTTCAGTTCAGAAACAAAGATAAATGAGAGTAGTAGAAGAATGATTGGCAGGGGGAGGAATTAGAAACATTTGGGGAAACAAGGGCTCAGAAAATCTAGGATCACTCACATCATTTGAGAATGACATCATAAGATTAGGAAATAAAAGTAATATATTACTACCTAAATTAGTAACTTGTCTATTGTACATCACAACTGTTCTGTCAAAAGGTAGCTGTCCTAGTTGAATTTTGATGAGGGAAATGGAACACATTCTTTCCTAACTGAGTTCTACTGAGTACCTTCATCCATACCCCAGGTTGTTCTCACTCTCTACTTCTCTGTTACTTTCCTTTGCTGGATTCAATCAATGACACTTGAAAGTGTTATCATCTTCAGACATGTAATTACATTTTCTTCTAATCCATTTGTTATCAAATAAAACAAATTATGTGGAAATATATGTCTATGGTAAATTTTCTTCATGGCATATTTATTTGATGATATTAAGTATTATTTTTATAGTTTTAACTTTAAAACTTGAAGAAAATGTTTTGTTATTATTAGCACTAACTATTTGCACTTTTTTGTATTTTTCCATGTCTGTGTATTTGGTATTAACCTTCTAATATTGTCTTTTTCCCCAACTGTTGCCTTCTTAAAATTTCAAGTTACAAGCTATATATGATGGTCCTGTATGTGTGCAGTGATATATTTAAATTTTGATCTGATATCCACATATTATATGATATCATTAACCTATTGTAACTGCTCTGAAAATAAATAGGGAGGTCCTCAACTGCATGGATCAACTAGATTTAACAGACATCTACCAAATATTTTGGCCAGCACCATCAGAATACACGTTTTCCTCAGAAGCACATGGGATATTTTTCAAAATAGACCACATTTTAAGTCACAAAGCAAACTTCTCTAAATTCAGAAACATTGTACTTTTACCTTGTGTTCTCTCAGACAACAAGGGAATAAAATTAGAACTCAACACCAAAAGCCACCAAAGAAAGTCCTGTAACACATGGAGGGTGAACAACACACTGTTGAATCACCAGTGGGTCATGGAAGTGATTAGAAAGGAAATTCAAATATTCATGATATTCAACAAAAAATTAACACACAATTACCAGCTCCTCTGGGAAACATCAAATACAGTACTCAGAGGCAGTTTAGAGTTCTGAGTTCCTACCCCAACAAATTGGAGAGATCTGAAACCAACAATTTAATGAGACATCTGAATGTCCTAGAAAAAGAGCAAAAAGATAAATCCCATTCCAGGAGACAGAAAGAAATTATTAAAATTACATCAGAATTAAACGAATTAGTTTTAAAAATGATAAAAAAATAATCAACAAAACAAAGAGTTGGTTCTTTGAAAAAATTAACAAAACTGACAGATCCTTAGTAAATCTTATCAGAAAAAGGAGAGAACACACCCAAGTAAATAAACTCAGAGATGAGAATGGAAACATCACCACAGAAACAACCAAGATTCAGAACATTATAAGGGAATACTTCTCAAAACTTTACGTTAATAAGTTTGAAAACGTGGCAGAAATGAACCTTTTCCTGGCAGATATCGACATGCTGAAACTCAACCACAATGAGTTAAACCAACTTAACAGGCTCATACCAAGCATTGAAATAGAAACAGCAGTAAGAGACCTTCCATCTAAGAAAAGCCCAGGATTACATGGATTTACAGTGGAATTCTACAAGGCCTTCAAATCAGAGGCCACACCAATAGTCCCTCCAATTCTTCAATGAAATTGAAAGAGAATGTTACCTAACGAACTCATTCTATGAAGTCATGATAACCCTCATCCCAAAACCAGGCAGGGACTCATCAAAGAAAAAGAACTATAGGCCCATTTCTTTGATGAACATTGATGCAAAACTTCTCAACAAAATTTTGGCCAATCGATTTCAACAATACATCCAAAAAATCATAAAATGCGATCAAACAATATTCATTTCAGGGATGGAAAGCTGGTTCAATATAGTCAAATCAATTAATATGTCTCGTCATATCAATAAACAGCAAGGATTAGAACCATATGATTATCTCAATAGATGCAGAAAAAGCATTTGACAAGATCCCACCAACCCTTTATGATGAAGTTTCTGGAAAAATTAGGAATTTATGGAACATTCGTCAACACAATAAAGGCTGTATATGACAAACCTACAGCAAGCGTTACAATTAATGGTGAAAAACTAAAGCCATTTCCTCTTATCTCAGGAATGAGACAAGGATGTCCACTCTCCATTTCTGTACAATTTCGCATTAGAATGCCTAGCTACAGCAATAAGACAAGATGCAAACATCAAAGAGATCCAAATTGGGAAAGATGAAGTAAAATTCTCCCTCTTTGTAGATGACATGATTTGCTATTTAAAGTATCCCACGGACTCCACTACCAAATTACTGAACCTGATTCAAAATTTCGCAAAGTAGCAGGGCATAAAATTAACCCTCAATAATCAATGGCTTTTCTGTATGACAACAATGCGAATATCATGTGTGAAATCAGAAAGGCAACTCAATTCATAATAGCCCCACAACAAATAAAAAACCTAGGAATTAACTTAACCAAAAAAGTGAAGGACCTCTATGATGAAAACTTTAAAAACCTTAAAAAGGAAATCAAAAGAGAACTTTCGAAGCAGAAATACCTCCCATGCTCCTGGACTGGAAGGATCAACATCGTGAAAATGGCAATACTAAAGCTATCTACAAATTCAATGTGATACATATCAGTATTCCAACCTTATTCGTCAAGGAAATAGAAGAGGCAATCCAAAAATTCAAATAGAACAATAAAAACCCAAATAGCAAAAACAATCCTTAACAGAAAGAACAGTGCTGGAGGAATATCAATACCAAATTTCAAACTCCACTACAAACCATAGTAATCAAAACAGCCTGCTACTGGCACAAGAACAGACCTCAGGACCAATGGAATAGACTTGAAAACCCAGAAATGAACCCACACCTAATCTTCGATAAGGGAGCTAAAAAATAGAATGGAAGAAAGACAGCCTTTTCTGTAAAGGGTCTGGTTAAATTGGTTTATCACTTGTAGAAGCCTTATATAGCATCCTGCACAAGAATCAACACCAAATGTATCAAAGAACTCAGAGTCAAAGCAGACATCCTGAAAACAGTACAGAATGGAATACAAGATACCTTAGGTCTCCTTGGCACAGGGAGAGATTTTCTTAATAGAAACCCAGAAACACAACAAATCAAAGAAAGCTTGGACAAACGGGATTGCATGAAATCACAGAGCTTCTGCTGGCAAAGGACATAGCTAGCAAGATCAATAGAAATCCCAAGGATTTGGAGAAGATCTTCATTAGCCATACAATGGACAAGGGTCTCACATCTAAAATATACCTGAAACGCAAATAATTAAAATGTCCAACAACAAACCCGAAAAGAAACAACTGCCCAATGAATAAGTGAGCTAAAGACTTAAAGAGAAACTTCTCTGAAGAGGAAAGAAGGGTGGCCAATAGATACATGAAGAAATGCACAACCTCCATTGCCGTAAAAGTAATGCAAATCAAAACACCATTGAGATACCACCTCATTCCATTTAGAATGTTTATATTCAAGAATTGTAATAAAAACAGATGCTGGAGGAGATGTGGACAAAAGGAAACCTTACTGCATTGTTGGTGGGAGTGTAAACTTGTTCAACCACTTTGGAAGGTAGTATGGAGGTTCCTCAAAAGACTCCACTTACAGCTCCCCTATGACCCAGCAATCCCACTTTTGGGCATTTACCCAAATGATCACAAACAAAGCTATCAGCACAACTATGTTTATTGCAGCATTATTTACTACAGCTAAGATGTGGAACCAACCCAGATGCCCCTCAGCAAATGAATGGATCAATAAAATGTGGTATATATACACAATGGAATTCTATGCCTCCATCAGAAAAGATGGCATTGCCCCATTTGTTATGAAATGGAACAACTTGGAAAAAATTATATTAAGTGAAGGAAACCAGGCCCAAAGAAATATAGGTCCCATGGTTTCCCTTATTTGCAATAACTAATACATGTCTGAGACAAGCAGAAACTGTCAGATAAGTTGATGTTAGTAGAAATTAACTCCAAGATAAGGATTCAAATGTATTTTTTTCTTGTGATTGTTTCTAACATATGTATAAGGTGATTTCTTTGTTTCTTTGTATGCCCTTCCCCCACGCTAAGGCCTTGATTTCACTGTATTTGATGTTTGTATAATTTCTGGAGGGGAGGGAAAAAACATATTGTTTAAATAGGGATACAGGTGGACCCATTCCAGCAATGAGATGTACAAGACTTTTTGTCGAAAAACAAAATGTACAACTTTGGCTTGGAGGTGGGGTGGGGGAAGATGGGAAGGGATGGAAAGGGGAAACAAACGAGTAGGCAACAATGCTTGATAAGAAATGAACTCATTACATTGCCCATGTAATTGTAACCCCTCTGAAAGGTACGTTCACAATTTTTAAAAAAAGAGGCAAAAAATCACCTCTATGGTTTCTTGTGAAAAGACAGAAGAATACAATCAGTTTCTCAAGGAAATTGACCCATAACTATAGTATTGTCAATTTCATAAATGATGTAAGAAGACAAGAACAAATTTCAACTCAAAGTGTATGATATAAAATTTACTTTGTCTCCTGTAAACAACCTTTCAATTCTATCTATGTCTTCTTCCCAAAGTGATTGGCATTTTATTCTAATCATATTTTTAAATTAACTTTAAGTAGCTGTATAGAAATTGCTGCTTGACAAATAAGTTTATTTATAGTATTTAGTGTGGTTTATTTCTTTTCTTTTTTCTTTCCTGAGGTTTGAAATCTGGGTCTGGGCGCTGTCCCTGAGCTCCTTTGGATGAACGCTAGAACTCTTTCACTTGAGGCACAGCAGCACTTTCAGATTTCTCTGAGATTTAATTGGAGATAAGAATCTCATGGACTTTCCTGCCAGGGCTGGCTTCAAAACTCAATCCTCAGCCTCCTGAGCATCTAGGACAACAGGCGTGAGCCTCTAGTGCCAGGCTTAATAAAATGCATCATGTTTAATTTTGGCTAGTCCTGGGGGTTGAACTCAGGGTCTTGGCAATGTTCTTGAGCTTCTTTTCCTCATGCTAGCACTCTATGACTTGTCATAGTGCCAATTACAGATTGTTTTGTTTATGTAGTACTGAGGAATCAAACCCAGGGCTTCACACAAGCAAGGCAAACATTGCATGATCTAGAAGTCAGAGAAAAAAATGAAACAGGATGAAACAGGTTTGGGATGGGACAAAGAGAAGTAGTGGGTTTAATTATAAAAAGGAAGCATAAGACAGACTCATTTTTGGTAAAGAAACGTGTCTGTAAACATGGTATATTCATATAGAGTTAATAAAATTATGTTGGACTTAATATGTGCGCAAAATAATTAAAGCTACTGAAGTCTGCATAAAGTACTTGTGAAATATTAATGTCCTACTTGTGATGTCATGCTATAAATATTTAAAGAAACCAGAAAAATTATTCCAGGGATATTTCTGTGTTCTTCTTATAACTTCATAAAGATCCATACTAACCTCAATAGAATTTAATGATAACTAGAAAACAGAAGTCAATATGGAATGTTTACATTGAAAAATAGTCTGGTTCTAAGCTTGAGCTGAAATATACCCTGCTAATTAGAAGGCAGAGATTTAGAAGACATATCAGGGCCAGTTTTGACAAAAAAAATAGTGAGAAATTACAAAACCAAAGTAAGTTAGATATAGTGTAATTTCCCTGTTATCTCACGTTTGTGGAAGTCATGGGGAATAGATCATTGCTTGGCCAGAAAAATAATCTAAAGTGGTTAGAGTCTTAGCAACTTCAAGCACCAGTAGTGCCAAAGGAAAAAAGAAAAAGAAGAAAACAGAAAAGGAAAGGAAAGGACAGAAAAGGAAACTATTTCCATTTCATTCTTAGTTTTATGTCAATGGGTACAAGATTTGAAAATATTTTGTTTAGTTTTTGAGGATTCAGGCCTCTCTAATATGAAAGTATTTATTTCAAGTAACTATTGTATTACTACTATTTATGAAATTATTATTAGGCCTTCTTGGAGATTTAACCCATGGCTTTGTATATATTAGTCTGTTTCTACAACTGAACTGTACCCCAGCTTTCTTGTAAAGTTTAGAAATTGTTTATGAATTCTTGAATAGTTAGCTATTCTACTTTTCATCTTATCTTTTCTCTCCCACCTATTCCACTGTATATTTTAGTTTGTGTTGAAAACTTTCCTCAATTTTATATTCTAAACTTAGAATGTTGCTGTTGAGTTTATAGAGAAGTCGGTTGTTTCTATGACATCTTTTAAAATTATATACAGATATATGTTCTTCAAATGTATGATTGATTATTAGAGTTCATTGCAATAATCAACATTTTATATGGTCACATGCACATACATATTGAGCCATTGTGATCCTCTCCTAAGAATAGCTTCCCATCTTCTTGCCATGTGAATGCTTAGAGTGCAGTTAGTTAATCATGTCCAAGAGGAAGTATTTGTCCTTTACTATCTATTGGATTAACTTGTAGATTTATGCACATAGTGTAGTTATTTCAAATGAGGAAAACTTTGCAGCATATATTTAATTGGATCTGGCTTATTTCACTTAATAAAGTTTTCCAGTCTTTCCATTTCCTCAGGAATGGGTAATGCCATTCTTTCCAAAGGAAGCACAGAATTTCATCAATACAACAGAATTGAAGGCCCAGAAATGAAGCCACTCTTATAGGCACATAATCTTTGATAAGTAAGTCAGAAACCCAGGATGGAAGAAAGACAGCCTCTTCAAAAAATTGTGCTGAGGGGCTGGGAAGGTAGCTCAGTGGTAGAGTGCTTGCCTTGCATGCCTGAGGCCCTGGGTTCGATTCTTCAGCACCACATAATCAAAAAGAGAAAAGCCAGAAGTGGGGCTGTGGCTCAAGTGGTAGAGCACTAGCCTTGATCTGAAGAGCTGAAGGACAGCGCCCAGGCCGAGAGTTCAGGCCCCACAACTAGACCCAAAAAAAAAATTGTGCTGAAAGAATTGTCAGTACACAGAAAACTTTAGTTAGATCCTTATATATTCCCCTGCACCAGAATTGATCCCAAATGGATCGAAGACCTCAATGTAAGTCCGGATAACTTGAGAATGTTACAGGAAAGGTTAGGGGAAACACGAGGGCCCGTTGTCACAGGTCAAAACTTCCAAAGTAATTTTGGATAAATGGGATTACATCAAACCAAATCAATCATTTGTCAGACTCAAAAGCCATGAAGAAAAAAGAGATAGTGTAGCACAGATGTATTAGGGAGCAAACCTACAGATGAGAGCCTCAGCCAATGCTAAACCCTTACTCCCTTATCTACCTAGGTTATTTGTAGTGGGTTTACATGAATATGAGTTTTCTTGTGGAGAATAGGAAGACAATGCTAAAACATTGATAGCATGTGAAATGAGCTGTAGCTGAAAAAAGGGAGGGATTTAGGCAGGGGGTCTAGTTCAAAGCCTTTGCTTGGTACCAGCTAAGTAAGGTATAGCTGCACAAAGGAAGAGGGATAAAATAGGAATGGTTATAAACAAAAGCACTGGTCTGAAGCCTCAAAATAAGGACCCCAGTCTGTGTGGACCAGTCGCTAACGAGGTTTTTTTAAAAAAAATTAACAAGCACTATTTTAGATTTTTGCAGAGTGGGATAGTGCATAGTCACAGGCAATGTCTGCACTGTCGGGTAGTCCAGTCTGCTCTTTCACATGTTACCCAATAGCCAAGTTTCAACACAAATGACTACAATGAGATTGTACAAATCATACTGTGACTTTTCCCTCTCATGAATCAAAATTCTGTCAAATGATTTCTGTCTGCAAGATGTTTACACATTTCTCATGATCTTTCCTATTTTGTCTTCATTATTGAAGCTCATACTACGTTTTTGTTGTTGTCTTGTGTGTACATGCCATTTGTAGGGCTTGAACTCAATGTTTAATGGTCTCCTTCATATTTTTTGCTCATGGATGATGACAGTCTATTCCTTGAGCCACATCCTCACCTTCTGCTTCTTGCTGGATAATTGGAGATAATTTTTCACATTTTTGTCTGTTTGCACTGACATTGAACGAAAATATTCAGGTCTTAGCCTCCTGAGTTTCTAGGATTCTACACATGAACAGCTAACACCAAGCTTTGCTATACTGTTATTTTAATTTTGTGTTAGAATAAAGTGGAAATATATTTGTTTTAAGTGTGCAATTTTCAAATACAAGTTTGAATCAACTTGATATAATGTAACATCAATTTTAACAGTGAAATATATGAATGTTACACATTCTCAAAGAAATATAATTGAAAACAAAAGGCATAATTGTTTTCTTAGAACAAGTAATGGAACCATGAATTTCATTCATATTATAATTCATGTTTTATATAACTTTAATTAGCACCCTTCCATGACTAGGTTCAATTCCTCTGTACCACAGAAAAAGAAAAAGCCAAAAGTGACACTGTGACTTAAGTGATAGAGTGCTAGCCTTGAGCAAAAGAAGCTCAGGAACATGCCCAGAACTTGAGTTCAAGCCCCAAGATTGGCAAAAAAAAAAAAAAAAAAAAAAAAAAAAGGGAGCCTGATGAGACGTATGCTTCTGGGAATCAGAGGAGGGTCGAGTTTATAGGTAAGAGGTAGGGTAGAGGGTAGGTGATGGTGGTTAACCTCTGTAAGCTACTCAGGAGGCTGAGATCTGGGGATTCCAATTGCAAACAGGAAAGTCTATATGAGACACTTTTCTCTAATTAAACACACAAAAAGCCAGAAGTAGAGCTGTGGTTTAAGTACTACAGTGCTAGCCTTGAGCACAAAAGCTCAGGGATCAGGGACTGGGAAGGTGGCTCAGTGGTAGATCGCTTGCTTTGCATGCCTGAGGCCCTGGGTTCGATTCCTCAGCACCACATAAGCAAAAAAAAAAAGCAGGAAGTGGCGCTGTGACTCAAATGGTAGAGTGCTAGCCATGAGCTGAAGAGCTGAGGGACAGCACCCAGGCCTAGAGTTCAGGCCCCACAACCGGACCCCCCCAAAAAAAAAAAGCTCACAGATCAGATACCGTCCAGGCCATGAAATCAAACCCCACAGGCACGCACATGCACAACACACACACACACACAAACACACACACTCTCTCTCACACACACACACACACACACAAACCCAAGATAGAGCATTTGCCAATCAGCCTGCACAAGTTCCATCTCTAGCAACAAAATATTAAAAAAAAAGAGGGAGAAGGGAAGGAAAGACTTGCTCCAGGAGGTGATATAAGCAGTGCCAAAATTCCACAGTAGTTCTAAGAAGTGGATTCAGGGCAGAGGGCCTCAGGCAGAAGGTTCAACATGGGCAAAGTTCCTGAGGTGTGGTATAGAACAGATGGTATGTGTGGAATGAAGGTTCTGTGGCTTCAGGCAAGTATGGCAGGACAATCAAGGCTGAGTCACAGAATGGGGACTACGTTTAAGATTAGCTCAGCTTTTTACCAGGGACCCCATCCATTTCCTGTGGCTGTGAGCTTATTTTTAACAGCTCCTGACCCTCAGACCTCCTTTGCATGTAGGATTCAGGGCAAATGTAGAGAATAATGCTTGCTTAAGAAAAGCTTCTAGCCCAATGCAACCACTGGCTCAACCCCTGTAAATCTTAGCTACTCAGGAGACTGAAATAGATATCTTGTGTCAAGCCAGCTCAGGGGAGGAAAGTTAGTGAGACTCTTCTTGCCGATGAACTACCAAAAGCTAGAAATGGAGCTGTGGCTCAAGTGGTAAAGTGCTAACCTTGAGTGAAAAAGTTAAGAGACCAGAGCCCAGACCCTGTGTTCAAGCCCCAGTACTGGCACAGAAAAATAAAGAAAAGCTTTCAGGAGCTCCTAGCCCACTGTGGTGAAAGGCCATATCAGCTTGGAACTGGTGGCTCACACATGTCCTCCTAGTCCTCAGAAGACTGAGATGTGAGGACCATGGTTAAAAGCCAGCCCATGCAGGAAAGTCTGGGAGACTCTGATCTACAAGGAACCTCCATAAAACCGGAAGTGGCTCTGTAGCTCAAGTGGTAAGCTGAAGAGTTTGGGGACAGCGCCCAGGCCCAGAGTTCAAGCCCCATGACCAACCCCTGGCCTGCTTGTACCTCACTCTGTGGCTCTAGGCCCACTTTCCAGTGGGCCCCCAAGGGTCTCCCAATTCTAGGTGTCCTACAATTCTTGAGAGCAGCCTGTTTGGAGGCCATTCCCTACAGAGCAAGACACAGTACCAGAGAAGGGTGGAGCCTTGGGGCATGGAGATAATCAGAATGGCATCTGTCATGGATGTAATGTGGATCTGAACAGTAAATTGAAGTCTCAGACCACAGTTCTGAGCCAGGAGGGGCAGAAGCTGCAAGATGTCACACCAGGTAATGCCCACTCATGCGGGTATCACAAGAGTGTGAATTTGTCAGGCACACCTTGGGCAGGTGTTGAGTTGGGCTCATGAAAGATTTGTAGTCTCAAGAATCCACAGCCGGCTGGCTGATGCTTGTAGCAGTCACTGTCCCTGGAGTCCCAGGGCTCATAGGCCTCCTTTCCTCACCAGTGCTCAGGGGCACATGAAGGTCTGCAATCGTGGACCGACTATAAATGAGCATCCATTTGGTCCTGTGGCCCAGTACACAGATGGAGGGACAGGTTCCATGGAACTTACTGCCATGGCCCAGACCCCTCAGCCCAAGAAGGATTTAGGGAGAAACCACTTGATATGCCTGTAGAGTTTACTGTGACAATGCCTCAGGACTGCCCCCAGTTCTAGCTCAGCTCATCATTACCACCTTCCTGTGTATGTGTGTTGTGTGTGTGTGTGTGTGTGTGTGTGTCTGCGTGTCTGTGTGTCTGTGTGTGTCTGTGTGTGCACACATAAGCACCTTGGTACTAGGGTTTGACCTCAGGGCCTGGGCTCTGTCCCTCACTTTTTTCATTCAGGGCTAGCACTCTACCACTTAAGCCACAGCTTTTCTTCAGGTTTTGGGTGGTTATTTGCAGACGAGAGTCTCACAGACTTTTCTATCTAGGCTGCCTCTGAATGCCACTCCTCAGATCTCAGACTCCTGAAGAGCTAGGAGTATGAGAGCATGAGCTATTAGCATCTGGCCACACTTCCTTTCTTGGCTAAAACATACTACCTCTCTCCCAGATGAGCACCCATCTGCAGCTACCCCTCCTACTCCAGGCTTCAGATGAAACATAACCTCCTCCCCTGAGGAAAAAGAATGGGATCAGGTGTGAGTTATATGTTCTTCACACAGTCAGGCGCTGGTGGAATCCGATGTGGAGGTCAGAGATCTAGGCCAGGGCAAGTAGACAGCTGTTAAAACAGAAGAGATTAGGAAAAGACATCCATTCAGCTGGATGCCAGTGGCTCAAGCCTATAATCCTAGCTACTCAAGGCTGAGACCTATGGATCAATCAAGATTCAATGCTAGCCTGGGCAAACTCTTATCTCCAAAGAATCATGAAAAAGATGGGAAGCGGAGTTACTGTAGTTCAAGTAGTACAGCACCAACCTTGTGCAAACAAGTTAAAGATACCTAGGATACCACCTAAGCTCTGAGTTTAAGCCCTGGTAAACACACACACACACGCACACACACACACACACACACACACACACACACACACACACACACACACACACACAATCCTTAGCAGTTGCCAGAGGCTCATACCAGAAATCCTAACTACTCAAGTGGTTGAGCTCTTAGGGCAGCAACTTGAAGCCAGCCAAGGCAGGAAAGTATGTAAGACTCTTCTGTCTACTCAGCTACTAAAAAAGATGAAAGGTGAGCTGTGGTTCAAGTGTTAGAGTGTTAGCTTTGAACGAAGGAAGCTCAGGGACAGGGCCAAGCTCTGAGGTCCAGCTCTAAGATTTTTTTAAAGACACCCTACACCCCATTCAGGCAATAAATCCCGATTTTGTCATCCTAGATCTCACCTCTGCTCCTACCACTTCCACAGCACAAGTGACCAGTGTGTGCCAGCACTGGGTTAAGAACTTACACAAGGGGGACATAGCCAGTTCAAGGATAATGCCCCCGAATATTGAGGCACTGGCCATACCAGTCTCTCATCCCCTAGTTCTCTGGCCCTGGAGCTGTGCCTCTGTATTCTGACATCTGGAATTGTCTAGAGGCCCTGCTAGGGTTGGAAGATAGACTTACCTGTGAAAAGATATGTTGACATTTCCTAGACATTGACCAATACTTCCAAGCCACCTTGGCCTCACCTCCCATGTAAACCCTGATCATCCTTGCTGGGTTAGCCTTCAGTCAGCTATCAAGCTCGAGTTGCTCAGAGCCACTGGCAACCACCCTTCCCCCACTCCACTGCCAGACTGCTGAGAGTGGGACGTACAGCCAGAGGCCCAGCTGAGGAAAATGACAGGACATCGCATGACTGACCCTGCCCCCCCAGAGGCAGGGGAGAACATATGCCAGCTGGCCCTGCTGACCCAGAATCCTCTGGAGGTGTGCAAACATATGGCAGCCGAATTTGGGCTCCAAAGGAAAAGTGGAATATTCAGGTCTCTGACAATTTAAGAATCATTACAGATCCTGAGCGAAGCTAAAGGCAAGTATGCAATGGAGAAGGGGCACTATCCAAGATCAGTAATAGGCAGACAGGCACTCATAAAGTGGACAGGGGAAAATGAGGGAAACACACACACACACACACACACACACACACACACACACACACACACACACACACACACACACACACACACACACACACACACACCAACGGGTAGCCCAAGACCTCAGGGAGTCCTTGAGCACATGAATATTCCAACCCCCGAGAAGATAGCACTATTGTTATCAGAACAACTGTTGACAAAACTCAGAGCCTCTACACATCTGGAATGGCTCCTAACACAGCAGGTCATTTCCTACTGTACACACAGTTTTTTCCAGAATTTATTTTTTATTTCAGTTTTCTCAAGACTAGCATTTTATTGCTTGTACCACAGCTCCATTTCTAGTTTTTGCTGGTTACTTTCAAATCAGAATCTAATGGACTTTTTTTTCTTGGTCTGCTTTCAAACCACAATCCTCAGATTTCATCTTTCTGATTAACTAGTATTAATGACATGAGCCACTAGTGCAGCTTCTACTTTTTTTCTCTATAACTATCTAATGCACATACTTAGATAGTAATGTAAAACGGAGAGTATAGAAGCAAGATGTACAGTGATGATACAGTCCTGTCAGAAATTCAAGTTAGTTATGTAAATTTCTTAAGACCATAAACAAAAAATACCATGATACAGTGTAAGAGAACTCACTATTGAACATATGAGCTTTAAGAGCCTTCTAATAGATCCATTATTTATTGTTACCCAACATTATAAAAAATGTATGAGGCATTGGTAAAATAGAAGTCCTATGCATGACTACATAAATTCTTTGTTTTTTAAAAGACACTTGTTTTCATCTAAAAAAGTAGGCCTGTCTATTTTCTTCATGTGATTTTGATGATTGAAGGTGCTTAGTGAGAAGGTCAAAATGTATTAGTAGTCCTAAACTATCAATTCTCATTTTTTCTTCTTGGAGAATATAATGATAAAAGCAATAGTTCAGAATCAGCAAGCAATAGTTCAGAATCATGCTTCCAGTGCAAGTGGATCACCAGTGAGAAATCCTCAATACCATTTTCCACAAAGTTTTGTCACAGATAAAATCTTCCTGCCTTCTCTAGCTGCTTTACTAGCTTGGAGCTATTTCTTCATTGTACAGGAAAAGTGTGATTCAACTGATTTCAGTGAAATTTTACTAGAATTATCAAGGATTTAGATTCTTGTCTGTAATTTGGTCAAAGCTATGTCTCTTTATGTAGGCTACTAAAATGTATTTACTAATTCCAAGTAAATATATAAATTCTATTTCCATCTTTATTAAAAAATAAAATTTTGTTTGCTCTATCAATTGATCGAGGCATGAATTTTGTGGCTAGCTAGTTCATTGCACATATGTATCTCTCTTCCTTTCTCTATTTCATGGTTCTCATAGTTAATATGATTGTTCCATAATTATCCTAATTTATTTTGCTTTTATATTTTTGGTTGCATCATTTCACTTTTTGCTCTGCCATTTCCCAAATCATTTATATAGAAAGCATTATTTCATATTTTCTCATTCCTAGAATAAGCTGCACATGAAGACATCACTGGTCCTCATTTTCAGTCTGTACCTTTGAATATGGAGGAACATCTTTCCTCTGTTCTCCATCAATTCCCTACTCTCCAGTTAGAATAATTTCGAATAGTAAAATTGGAAAAAGGATATAAATCAGATATGCAGAAAGTTCATTAGATTTTTCTGACCAGTTCAACCAATGTGAACTATTAGGGAAATTCATGGAAACTTCATTCCCACTGGCACTCAAAATCTCTGGTTAGGCAAATCTTAGGAAGATGAGGAACAAGATGAAAAAATAAGGAATGGTATCAATTGCAAGACAAAAATTGGAGAAGGTTCCAAGTAAATTTCTTCATTGGGCTGCTGAAAATATTCAGCTTACTACAATACGGAGACTACTTTCCAAAAAGGCCACTCATGTGAATACTAGGGATGATGATGAGTATACCCCCCTTCATCAGGAAGCCTACAGTGGACACTTAGACATTGTCTGTGAATTGGTGGCTCAAGTGGCAAATGCAATAAATGTAGATGGCTGGACAACCCTGAACAGTGTATATATGCAGAATAATACCAGAGTGGCTTCTTTCTTACTTCATCATGATACAGATACCAATGCCCAAACTAAAGGCCTCTTGCTGCTGAGAATTGAGATAGCAAAGATACAATGGACCTCTGCCGGTGACTGGCTCTGTCGGGATGATGGAGGACACCTAGTGGAGGAACTGGAACAGGTGGGGAGATGGCAAACAGACAACTCACACAGAAGAGGAGTGAATGCTGAGTGTGATTTATTGCAAAGGATAACACGCTTTTATAGCAAATGTCTCCATGAGAAAGGGCAAAAAGTAACACAATCTTGCTGCAAGGCTTCGTTTTTGGGTGTTCACCAGCTGGTCGCCTGATCTTGTTTTTTTGGATGATGAGCTATGACAATAGGCACTTGTTTTCGGCTTTACCTCTATTTTTAAGAAATACAATTGGTTTTGATGTTTATCACCTATTAACCCTTAACCAGAGCACATGGGCAAGGTGCTGGACAGAAAGGCATGAACTCTAGTACTTTATAGTTACTTTTGTTTAGTTTTGTACTTTATATGCTTCAAATCTTTTTTAAGCAATTGTGCTTCTTTGCCATTCTTTAGAGGGTCTCCAATTTGTGGCCAAAATCATGATATTTAGTATACTTAGTTAAATCTGGCCATATATCAAATTTAAGCTCATAGTGTCTTTTCTGTAACCCTTTCTCATAATCATTTACTCTTCTCCATAGAGGCCTTAACTGTCTCATAAGATCTTTCTTCTTACTTCTTTGATAGTAAGTACCAAGGAGACCTAGATCTAGCAAGTCTCTCAGTAAATGAAAGCGAGTAATAGGAAGTTCTTTCTTCTAAGTAGTTTTCCTAATGGTTGCCATCCTTATCATAGACACCTGTAAAAGGCTATGGATCTGGGGGAAGTCTTTGGGGTCCTCTAGATAATGGAGGATCCCACCATTTTCCTCTGATAAGCCATTGCCACCTTCCATCTACCAACTTTTTAAGAATCTTATTTAGCTTTTGGTCTAAATATCCCTCTACATCTTTCTTATCTACAGGATATCTATATGAGTCTATTGTATATGCTTTAGGATTAAAGGAAAGTCTCCAGTAGCCATACACTCTTTTTGCTCTAGCCGTGCCTACAGCTTCCTGTAAATCTCTTACAAACAATTCCTTCTACTGAAGTGATGTCATGAAACCCCCAATACTTTTATATTTACTATGACTTGTCTAATAGCTTCCATAAGAGGGGATTTTACAGTAGCACTTAACTCTGGTGAGTTAGTCATATTCTCAGGACACTCATCAGATGTTGGAGTCATCAACACTTTTAAGAAAGAGCCGTGAATAAGGGAACATTGAGCATGAGTAAGTAGAACAAGCAGCAGGAACAGTAAAAGATTAATAGGCATTCCTATACAGCGAAGAAAAGAAAAACAGGAACAGAAACACATCTTTCCCAGGGACTTGCCAGCCTTTCCAGGAGGTAGGCCTCTTTGAAGCCCCATTCTCTGAGGTAGACTTCAGTGAAGTCCCATTCTCAGAGATAGGCCTCTTTCAAGCCCCATTCTCTGAGGTAGACTTCGGTGAAGTCCCATTCTCAGAGATAGGTCTCTTTGAAACACCATTCTCTGAGGTAGACTTCGGTGAAGTCCCATTCTCAGAGATAGGCTTCTGTGAAGCCCCATTCTCAGGTCTGAATGCAGGTGTTCCATGCTAAGCAGACTCCACCAGAGTAGGCATGGCATTTGCCCCTTTTTTATATTTTAGATGTGCCAGAGAAATTTCTTCTCATATAGAGAAGATGGAGCAGAAGACTAGTTTGAAGAGGACTGGAAAGACAACAAGAATACATATAAAAATTAGTATTATGACTCCAAATGTAACCAAGTAGTGCCACCAATCTAAAGGATTAAGACTTTTTAATCCTCTCTGTAAGTCTTCTGCCAAAGAATTTATCCCCACGGTTTCCAAATGAGCTTGACTAAGGGCTGAGATGTCTACCTGTAGCTGTCCTACTCATGAATTAAGCTATTGTCCTTCCAGATTTTTTGTAAATGCACTTTGGTAACTTCGCAATCTAAGCTCTCATTATAAGGTAATGGGGTAACACAAATATGTTTAAATAACTGATGACATCTTGTTGTCAGCTTGGTTTTTAGATTATTGACTTCAGTCCCTAACTTTAAGACTACTTTTTCCAAAGCCTCTATTTTGTTTTTTTTTTTTAATTTTGGATCAATAATTTGTTGCTCTGTTAATGTTAGAGAAACATCCTTTTTTTTTAATTTTATTTGTGAACATACTGTACAGAGGGGTTACAATTACATGGGCAGGATAATGAGTACATTTCTTACCAACATTGCAGCCTCCTGCTTTTGTTTACACTTCACATCCCTTCCCAGCCTCCCCCCTCCCCCCAATCCCAATCCTTCTCCTTCCCCCCCATTCCCCCCCCCGATGGACGTTGTAAAGCTCGTTTTGGACATGACAACTTGTACTTATTGTTGCAACAGGTCCACCTGTATCCTTAAACAATTGGTTTTTCCCCATCTCCTCCTCAAGTTATATTGACATCAAATATAGGGAAAGCAGGAGTTATACTGTGTGGGAGGGACATACAAAGAAACAGAGAGATAAATTTATAAATGCGTTTGAAACACATGCATGAAAGAAAAAAACATTAAAATACATATCTAAGTGTTCATTTTCCTGACATCACATTATCTGACCTTTTCCACTTGACTCATACATATACTAGATATTGCAAATAAGGGAAACCATGGGACCTATGTTTCTTTGGGCCTGGCTTACTTCACTTAATATAATTTTTCCCAAACCTTTCCATTTCCTAACAAATGGGGCAATGTCATTCTTTCTGATGGAGGCATAGAATTCCATTGTGTATATATACCACATTTTCTTGATCCATTCATCTACTGATGGGCATCTGGGTTGGTTCCATATCTTAGCTATGGTAAATAATGCTGCAATAAACATAGTTGTGCTGGTAGCTTTAGTGTGGTCTTGTTTGTAAACATTTGGGTAAATGCCCAAAAGTGGGATTGCTGGATCATAGGGGAGTTCTATGTGAAGTCTTTTGAGGAACCTCCATACTGCTTTCCAAAGTGGTTGAACAAGTTTACATTCCCACCAACAATGAAGTAAGGTTCCTTTCTGTCCACATCCCCTCCAGCATCTGTTGGTGTTAGAGTTCTTGATTTTTGCCGTTCTAACTGGGGTGAGGTGATATCTCAATTTTGTTTTGATTTGCATTTCTTTTATTGCTAGGGATGTTGAACATTTCTTCATGTGTCTATTGGCCATCCTTCTTTCTTCTTCAGAGAAGCTTCTCTTTAAGTCTTTCGCCCACTTATTTATTGGGCAGTTGTTTCTTTGAGGATTTGTTGTTGGGGGGTTTAATTTTTTGAGTTCCAAGTATATTTTAGATATGAGACCCTTGTCCGTTGTATGGCTAGTAAAGATCTTCTCTTAATCCGTGGGCTTTCTATTGATCTTGCTAGCTATGTCATTTGCCTTGCAGAAGCTCTGCAACATTATGCAATCCCATTTGTCCAACCTTTCTTTGATTTGTTGTGTTTCCGGGTCTCTGTTCAAAAAATTTCGGCCTGAGCCAAGGAGACCTAGTGTTTCTCCTATTCCATCCTGTAATGTTTTCAGAGTGTCTGCTTTCAGTTCAAGGTCTTTGATCCATTTGGAGTTGATTCTGATGCAGGGTGATATATAAGGATCTAGCTTTAGTTTTCTACATGTAGTTAACCAATTTTGCCAGCACCATTTACTGAAGAGGCTGTCTTTGTTCCATTCTATTGATTTAGCTCCCTTATCGAAGATTAGATGGCTATAGGTCTGTAGGTTCATTTCTGGGTTTTCAATTCTATTCCATTGGTCCTGAGGTCTGTTCTTATGCAAATACCAAGCTGTTTTGATTACTATGGCTTTATAGTAGAGTTTGAAATTTGGTATTGATATTCCTCCAGCAGTGTTCTTTCCATTGAGGAGCGTTTTTGCTATTCGGGTTCTTTTATTGTTCCATATGAATTTTTGGATTGCCTCTTCTATTTTCTTGAAGAATGAGGTTGGAATTTTGATAGGTATTGCGTTGAATTTGTAGAAAGCCTTGGGTAGTATTGCCATTTTCACGATGTTAATCTTTCCAATCCAGGAGCAAGGGAGGCTTTGCCATATTTTTAGTTCTGTGTTGATTTCCTTTTTCAAGATTTTAAAGTTTTCATCATAGAGGTCCTTCACTACTTTGGTTAAGTTAATTCCTAGGTATTTTATTTTTTGTGGGGCTATTACAAATGGAGTTGCTTTCCTAATTTCAGCCACACTTTTCTCATTGTTGGCATACAGAAAAGCCATTGATCTTTGGGGGTTAATTTTATAACCTGCTGCTTTGCCAAAGTTTTGAATCAGCTTGAGTAATTTGGGAGTGGAGTATATGGGATTCTTTAAGTACAAGATCATGTCATCTGTAAAGAGGGAGAGTTTTATTTCTTCTTTCCCTATTTGGATCCCCTTTATGTCTGCATCTTGTCTTATTGCTCTAGCTAGGCATTCTAATACTAGATTGAAGAGAAGTGGAGAGAGTGGGCATCCTTGTCTTGTTCCTGAGTTAAGAGGAAATGGCTTTAGTTTTTCACCATTGAGTATAATGCTGGCTGTAGGTTTGTCATATACAGCCTTTATTGTATTGAGGAATGTTCCATGGATTCCTAATTTTTCCAAAACCTTCATTATAAAGGGGTGTTGGATCTTGTCGAATGCTTTTTCTGCATCTATTGAGATAACCATGTGGTTCTTATTCTTGCTCCTGTTGATGTGATGAATAATATTAATTGATTTGTGTATATTGAACCAGCTTTGCATCCCTGAAATGAATCCTGTTTGATCGTGGTTTATGATTTTTTGGATGAATTGATGAAGTCGATTGGCCAAAATTTTGTTGAGAAGTTTTGCATCAATGTTCATCAAAGAAATGGGTCTATAGTTCTCTTTCTTTGATGAGTCCCTGCCTGGTTTTGGGATGAGGGTTATGATGGCTTCATAGAATTTGTTGAGTAGTGAGCTTTCTCTTTCAATTTCATTGAAGAGTTGGAGGAGTATTGGTGTGAGCTCTGCTTTGAAGGCCTTGTAAAATTCTGCTGTAAAACCATCTGGTCCTGGACTTTTCTTAGCTGGGAGGTCTCTTATTGCTGTTTGTATTTCAGTGCTTGATATGGTCCTGTTAAGATGGTTTAACTCATCTTGGTTTAGTTTTTACATGTCAATATTTGGGAGGAAGAGGTCTATTTCTGTCAAGTTCTAAAACTTATTAGCATAAAGTTTTGAGAATTATTCTCTTATAATGTTCTGAATCTTGGTTGTTTCTGTGGTGATGTTTCCATTCTCACCTCTGAGTTTATTAATTTGGGTGTGTTCTCTTCTTTTTCTGATAAGATTTGCTAAGGGTCTGTCAATTTTGTTAAGTTTTTCGAAGAACCAACTCTTTGTTTTGTTGATTCTTTCTATAGTTTTTTTGGATTCTAATTCATTTAATTCTGATTTAATTTTGATTATTTCTTTCCGTCAACTGGATTGGGGTTTATCTTGCTGCTCTTTTTCAAGGAGGTTTAGATGTGTCATAAAATTGCTAGTTTCAGATCTCTCTAATTTGTTGATGTAGGAGCTCAGAGCTATTAATTTGCCTCTGAGTACTGCCATTGCTGTGTCCCAGAGGAGCTGGTAATTTGTGTGTTCATTTTTGTTGAATAGCATGAACATTTGAATTTCCTTTCTAATCTCTTCCATGACCCACTCTTGGTTCAGCAGTGTGTTGTTCAGCCTCCATGTGATACCAGACTTTCGTTGGTGGCTTTTGGTGTTGAGTTCTAATTTTATTCCTTTGTGGTCAGAGAGAATGCAAGATATAACTTCAATGTTTCTGAGTTTAGACAAGTTTGCTTTGTGGCCTAAAATGTGGTCTATTTTAGAAAAAGTTCCATGTGCTGCTGAGAAAAACGTGTATTCTGATGCTGCTGGGTGAAATGTTCGGTAGATGTCTGTTAAGTCTTGTTGATCTATGCAGTTGTTTAGATCTGCGGTTTCTCTGTTGAGTTTTTGCCGAGTTGATCTGTCTAGTGGGGAGAGTGGTGTGTTAAAATCCCCAACAATTAATGTCTTTGGATCTATATGGGATTTGAGGGAAAGTAGTGTTTCTTTGATAAATTTGGGTGTTCCATTGTTTGGCGAATAGCTATTTAGAATTGTAATATCCTCCTGAAGGAGAGATCCTTTAATTAGTATTTAGCGACCTTCTTTATCTCTTCTCACGAATTTTAATTTGAAGTCTATTTTATCTGATATTAGGATTGCAACTCCCACCTGTTTATGGGGGCCATTTGCTTGGTAGATTTTGTTCCAGCCTTTAACTTTGAAAATGTGTTTGTTTTTACGGGCAAGATGTGACTCCTGCAGGCAGAAGATAGAAGGGTCTTGTTTTTTAATCCAACTAGATAGTCTATGTCACTTAATTGGAAAGTTCATTCCGTTAACGTTAAGAGATTGGACTGAGAGGTATTTGGGAGTTCCTGCCATGTTATCCACCTTCTTGGGGACTGTAAAAACTGGGTTCTTCCTAAGGTTCTTGGATTCTCAGTTTGGGTGCAATTTCTTGGCCTTTGTTGCGGTCTTGCTGGTTTTCTCTGTGTAGGACATCTTTAGAATCTTTTGAAGGGCTGGTTTGGTGGAAATGTATTGTTTCAATTTTTCTTTGCTATGGAAGGTTTTTATTTGACCTTCAATTATGAAGGAGAGTTTAGCTGGGTACAGTATTCTTGGTTGATATTTGTTTGTTTTTAGGGCATGGCATACATCACTCCAGGCTCTTCTTGCTTTGATTGTCTCTGCTGAGAAATCTGAAGTGATTCAAATTTGTTTCCCTTTATAGGTGACTATGCTTTTCTCCTTGACAGCTTTAAGGATCTTTTCCTTGGTCTGAGTTGATCCTGTGTGGATTATAATGTGATGGTGGGATGTCCTATTCTGGTCTGGTCTATTTGGGTTCTAAAAACTTCTTGTATCTGAATAGGCCTATCTTTTTGTATGTTTGGGAAGTTCTCTGCTAGGATCCTGTTAAACAAATTTCCTAGACCATTAACTTCTGTTTCTAGGTGCTCCTCTACACCCATTATCCTTAGATTAGGCCTTTTGATGGTGTCTTCCAATTTTTGGATAGATCCTTTCTGTTTCTTGGACTTGTCTTGTATGGTTGTATGTTCTTTCTCTATAATATCTAGGCTTTCTTCAATCCCTGAGATTCGATCTTCTGCATGGTCTAACCTGCTGTCAAGACTCTCTACTTTGTTTTTTATCTCTTTTCCTTCTAGTTGGTCAGCTTTGATGGCTTCAAGTTCTTTGTTGAAGCTCTGTTTTAGGTCTTGTATGAATTTCTTTACTTCGTTATTTGGTGTTCCGTGTTTGTTCTCAAATCACTTAGTTGATTGGTTATGGTTTATTTGTACTCACTCCCATTCCTTCTGTTGGGTTGCATTCAGCATTCCTTTTGTGGTCTCCCTAACTTCCTTCAGCTCTTTGTTAATGGATTCCATGAATGCCTTTAGTGATCTTTGTGTATTCTCTACCTGGTCTCTCAATTCCTGTATTACTCTTTGATTAGCTTCTTCCCGTTCATAGGATTCCTGTAGTTCTCTTTCCTCTCGTTCGTGGGATTCCTGCAGTTCTCTTTGAGTGTTCTCAGCCTGCTCACGCCATTCCTCCCTTTCTCTTTGAGTATTCTCAAGTTGTTCATGCAAATCCTGTATCAGTTTTTGAGTAGCTTCCTCACGCTTATTATATTCCTGTATAAGCTTTTGGGATGCCTCCTCTCTCTCCCTTTCGTGCTCATACAGAGTCCTTTGTAAGTTGTCAAACTTCTCATTTATCATGTTTGCCAGCAGTGTTTGTAGAGCTATTTGGGAACTCTCCTCTGGATTATTCATTATCTGTTCTGACCCCTGATTATCAAGATTGGGACTTGATATATCCGGATTTGCCATTTTTCTAGTGTTTTTTCGCCTTACTCTGCCCATTTGAGATGAAAATAGCACCAGTTTTGTGCTAGAACACTATCTTAAGGCAACCATCAATCAAAGTTTGCATTTGTACAGTCAATAGTCTACAGATACAATCTAGTTCAACAGATACATCTATTCAACATCAAACAACTATAGGTTAATGGGCTTCGAACCGCAGAGAAGAATTTGGAAAACCAGAAATTATTAGGGTTAGGGAGAGATGTGGGTAAAAAATAGGAATAGATTGGTGTGAGGAGGCACAGGGAGAGTTAACTATGTCCTCATCCCAATGCAGGAAATAGGTTGGGTAGGATGCCTGTAGAGAGAGAGAAAAAAAGAAGAATGGGAAAGGAAAATGAAAAGAGACCAGAAAAAAAATAGAAACGTAAAAATTAATATTATTATGGAGATTAAAAGACCATCTATTTAGAGAGGAATGTGAGTATATTAATAGAAGGGTAGGGACATAGAGGAGAAGTGAAAAACTTAAAAAAATGCTTAAAATATTATATAGGTATAAAGAGGTAGTACTGCTATTAAGGAATTTAAATCTCAGAGGTTTTGAATTGAGTAATAAATTTGTGGATTAAGTGTGTACACAACGGGGGATAGGGTCTACTACTTAACTACGGGTTTATCTGAGGATGTGCAGGACAAGAGTTAAGTCACACACAGAAGATCAAAAGAGAACAAAAGGTGAAAAGGATTAGAAAGGGAGAAAAAAGATCAGAAGTTCAGTAGAGCTAGACAAAAAAACAAAAAGATAGTTAAGAAAGAAAGAAAAAGAGAAAGAAGACAAGAAAAGAAAGGAAAACGCACATTCATGTGTTCCTAAAATAAAAATTATGAGGAAAAAAAAGTTACTGGAAAACAATTATTTTTTCAAAAAAGGCGAAAATTAAAGATTAATAAAATTTTTAGAAAAGGAAAAAAAATTATATATATATATATATACATATATATATATATATATATATATATGGTACCAAAAAAAAGAAAAAAAGAAAAGAAGAGGAAGAAGAAAAAAAAAAGTTCTTTGATTTTTTTTTTTTATTTTTTTTGGGAGGGGTTTGAAGAATACTGTATCTCCCTTTTGTCTGTAACCAGCCTCTTGTTGGAGTCTCTGGTCAGCTTGAGGTCCTGTGGCTTGATTGGTTTCTTAAGTCAGTTTGTTCGAACAGGCAGAAAAATGCTCTGCTTTACCCAAGATTTTGAGATCCCCCTCCCAGATTAGTTTCCTGGGAGGGTGATCTGCTTTGAGAATCACAAAAGAGGGGGATGCAGTGGTGAGGCTGGGTTCTGGGTAGGGTTGAGGCCTTTCAACAATCAGTAGCTTTTTCCTGGGGTTAACACAGAGCCCACCCTGGAGCCGTTCTGAGGGTTTCTGTTTTTCAATTTATTGTGGAGGCTGCTAGAGGGAGGGGCAGCCTCTAGCTCTGGTTACCCAGTGAGGAAAGCCACTCCAATGGCTGGTGACTGAGCTGGGTGACTTTTCCCTGGATGGAGCCGAGTCTGGCAGGTCACTTCACCTTTAAGTTCTTGTGACCTGCTAAATGACTCGTTTTATTACAAGGCCTGGGTTGGACCTGGCAGCTCCTCCGAGCTTTGTCGGTATCCAATATGGAGATCACCGGTGCTGGGGGGGTGAAGGGTGGCCTTCCCTCCTCTGCTCCCTGAGAAGGAGTGAGGACGTCGGGCTTCTACTCATGTCAAGTCTTGGATCCTGGGTCGTCTCTGGTCTGCGAACTGCAGGATGAAGATGTCTGCTCCTTGTCGGTTCTTGCTGGTGTTGAGTAGAATCCGCTCGCCGGTTGAGTCTGGCTCCTTTGTCCCGGGCTGTCTGTGTGAGCGCTCTGTTATGGCCCGGGCTGTGGACTCCACCTCGATCCTGCCGCCGCGGCGGCTGCTGGCAGGCGCTCAGAAGTGTCTTTTTGCCTTGGCTTCCCCTCTCTTGTCTAACTCTCTGTCCTGTGATGGCACACTTGGTGTGATTCTCTGGCTTAGGACTGTTCACTGGAACCCTAAAACTGCTTTCTATGTGAGAGCTTGTTCAGATTCCAGCTTCTCCTCTGCCATCTTCCCGGAACTCCGAAACATCCTTATTTAAATCAACAAAATGTGTCGATCCTTTTCAACCAGCTTCTTGATCTTTCTCCATATAGGTTGTATTGCAGTTTTTGTTGAATTAGCCTGTGGTGGTGATAGAGAGAGAGTCTTTATCTTCTGCTCCAGTTTTCTCTCCTGATGTATTTTCATTTTATTCCCGTCTCTTTTTTGGGCCTGAGAAAGGCCTGATGAGTCTGTTTGGGACCCAAATGGGGGATTCCGCATTCTGTGGGAAAACATAAGCATAGCCTCGCCTGGATGTTAACAGGATGTCTGGCCCACGCCAGGTTCCAGTAAGTAGATCCTTCCATTTTAGTAAAGGAAAAGTTGTAGTTTTTTCCATGCCCCAATGTCTCATCATTGGGGTTATTCCTTGCTCATCAGCATTGAAATGATTAAGAACCATTAAAGCATGGTTAAGAGTGTAATGGGGGAAGTATTGCTTCTCTCCTCCCTGTCTAATTCTTGTCAATTGACTTTTTAAGGTCTGATGAGCTCGTTTTATGATTGCTTGGCCTTGTCTATTATAAGGAATCCCTGTTTTGTGCACGATTTTCCATTGTGCACAAAATTTAGCAAAAGCATTGGAGGTGTATGCTGGTCCATTGTCAGTTTTTATTTCCTTAGGAATTCCTAGGTCTACAAAGGCTTTAACCAAATGTTGAATAACATCTTTCACAGCCTCTCCAGAATGGGCTGTAGCAACCATAGCATGAGAATAAGTATTTATAGTAACATGGACAAAGGAGAGTTTCCCAAATTTTGTTACATGGGTAACATCCATTTGCCACAGAACTCTAGGCTTTAAGCCTCTAGGATTAACTCCCATTTTTTGTGGATGAAAAACTTCCAGGCATGCCTCACATTCCCTTACAATTTGTCTTGCCTGTTCTCAGGACACTTGAAACATCTTTCTTAAGGCATTAGCATTCTGATGGTGTAGTCTATGACTTTCCTGAGCTTCTTCTAAAGCTGACATTACAGGACTTTCCTTAGTTATTAAGTCTGCTAACTTGTTCCCTTGAGACAAATGTACAGGGAGATTACTATGCCCCCGATGTGTCCCACAAATGCCTTTGTCATTCTTTGTTGTAATAGCTGTTGTAATTTTATTAATTACTCTTTTACTTTAGAATGACCAGTAACTAGGGCTGTTTCAATGGCAGGAAACAAGGGAACCACATAGCGGGAATCTGTGTAAAGGTTAAACTCCTCTGAATAATTTTGAAAGGCTAGCAGAACTGCAATAATCTGTTGTGCAGAAACAGTTGGGTCAGAAGATATTAATGGTGGTTTTGTACTGCAATAAACCACAGACTTTCCGCTAGAAGATCCATCTGTAAAAATAGTTAATGCCCCGCCCAAAGTTCTGTAACCAAAACCTTTGGAAATATCACAGGGGTTTCAGTATAAAAATGTAACAAAGGGGCTGGGAAGGTGGCTCAGTGGTAGAGTGCTTGCCTTGCATACATGAGGCCCTGGGTTCAATTCCTCAGCACCACGTAAGCATAAAGAAAAAAGCCGGGAATGGTGCTGTGGCTCAAGTGGTAGAGTGCTAGCCTTGAGCTGAAGAGCTGAGAGACAGCGCCCAGGCCCAGAGTTCAGGCCTCTCAACTGGATCCCCCCCCAAAAAAATTTAAAAAAATAAAAAAATAAAAAAATAAAAATAAAAATGTAACAAAGGATGTTGGGGCATATGAAAGCTTATTTTACCTGTGTAAGTTAATACAGCAATTTTCCAATCATCATCAAATCATGTCAAATGATCCAATTGTTGCTTATTATAAGGGAGAATAATGTTAGGTGTTTCTTGGCCAAATAATTCTCTAGCTCTTAATCTAGCCTTTAAAATCAAATTAGCACATAAAAAGGGATATGAAGCAACTGTTTTTCCAGGGTTATGGGAATAATGGATCCATTCTAGTATCCCATCCTGCCAAAAACATCCTGTGGGAGTAAAGCTTGTAGCCAGAATTATAAAGGATCATGTTTGTGCAATATTAATTTGCTGTATTTTAGCTGTATTCAATGCTTTTTCTACCAATTTTATACAGGATAAGGCGGCAGGAGTTATTTTCTTGGTAGATTTAGGATTTGGGTCTCCGTCCAACATTTTCATCAAAGCATCTAATTGTCCTGTACTTATTTTTAAACTAGGCCGAATCCAATTAATATTCCCTAATAATTTTTGGAAATCATTTAATGTTTTTAGTTTATCTATTCTAATTTGTGTCTTTTGAGACATAATATAATCATGTCCAATCATTTTTCCCAGATAATTTAAAGGTCATTCATGTTGAACTTTATCAGGAGCTATTATCAAACCTTATTTTGTTAATTGTTCTACCATATACTGTAATATTTTTTCTGTCTTTTCTCTAGTTTCATCGACCATAAGTATATCATCCATATAATGAATAATATATGCCCCTGGATATTTTTATCTAATTTGTTCTATAGCCCTTTTCACATATTGTTGACATAAGGTAGGGCTGTTTTTCATGCCCTGAGGTAGCACTTTCCATTGGTACCTATTATAAGGTTGTTTAAAATTAGCCGAAGGGACACTGAAAGCAAATCTCTTGGAATCTTCTGGTTGTAATTTTATTGTAAAAAAGCAATCCTGTAAGTCTATTATTATTATGTATCTACCCTGTGGGACTGCAACAGGAGAGGGTAGACCTGGTTGAAGGGCTCCCATGTCATGCATGTTCTCATTAATTGCCCTTAGATCTTGTAATAATCTCCATTTTCCTGACTTCTTTTTTAATTACAAAAATGGAGTATTCCATGAACTGGTAGTCTTTTCTATTCTTCCCTTGACTCAATTGTTCTTGAACTAAGTCCTGTATGGCTTGAATCTTTTCTTGAGTTAGGGGCTACTGATTAATCCATACAGGATCATCACTTTTCCATATTATTTCGTCAGCATAAAGCTGTTCCTCAGTGGCCCCTATGAAAAACTTTGCTCCTTCGATGAGGAGTCTATTTGTCCTATTTTATTTTCATGTCTTGCATGATGTCTCTGCTCCATAAAGAAAAGGGCAAGCTGGGGATAACATAAGGTTTGAAGTGGCCTTGCTGCCCTTCACATACCCATTTGAGTCTCAGAGCTGACTAAGCTACATTAGAAGCCATCCCTAATCCAATGAAGGAAGAAGAAGTCTCTTGCACTGGCCAGGCCATAGGACAATCTTTTCCAGCTATACAGGATCTGTCAGCTCCTGTGTCTAAGAGTCCTGTCATTTGTTTTCCATTGACTTTAATGGCCTTGTAAGGCCGTTTATCTGTAATTTCCTGAACCCAGGCTACAGTATCTGTGGTGCCAAACCCTCCTTTACTGTTTTGAGTCAGTGTGGGATTAGGCAAGTTTAGATATGAGAGTAAAAGTATTTGGGCAATCCTCTGCCCTTTATGAACTTGATTAGTCTCTTTTACAGACCTTATCATGACCTTTATAGTGGTAGAACTGTCTGAGTCTATTACACCTGGTAATACCTCAAAATTCTTTTTATAGTTTTTGCCACCAGCATCCGGCAACACCAATACTTACTGTAAAAATTCATGAATTCCGTGGAATTCTTCCAAGTGAATTGCCTGCATTGGATGTCAAAATGTATTCAAGTGTTTTTGTATACATGTATAATGATTTCTGCAGAGTTTGTGAAATTTTAATCAGAAATAATTTTAACTTATCTGTTTAAATGAATAGTACAGAAACTAAAGTATTTCTGGTGCTTGTCTAAAAAAGAATATCTTAAAATATTCTGTTTGTATAATGTGTCCTTTCAGATTGTATTCCATATAGAAAGTTTTAGATTCCTTTTTTCCTAGGTCCTAATATTATTTTTCTTTGGGATAAAATGACAATGTTGTCTAATTTCAAAAGTTTTGTAAAGTTTATGGTATGTAAACGCCTTTCTGAGGTGAAGATTTAATACACTGATGTCAAACTAAATTTGGTTATATGAATTACGTGTGTTGTTACACTTGTTATTTTGTAATCAACTTTTTAATAACTGTTTTTCATTTCTTGCATCTGAAGAATGAAAAATACAGAATACTTCATAAATTTTCATATCATCCTTTTGCTATTGCCATGTTAATATCTGTATTGTAATTTGGGAATACGTGCAGCTGAAGCATGTAGTATCTTCTAAATTTAAGTAGTTAATGATGCAATCTTTATACAGACTTATATCCACGGTTGCCTACTTGTAATAAGGAAACTATATTGTTCCTGACAATGCTACTGATCTTATTTCCCTAAAATTCTGTGAATAGTGGAAAAAAATATATTGTTCATCTTAATGCTGACATTTGCAAATTTTTTTGTCAATGACAATTTTAAGTCTTTTTCATTTGGAATTTGATCATACTTTCAATAATTTATTGCTAGGTCCAAAGGTGATGGCTTTTTCATGTACTAATTGATCCAACTGAATTAGCTTTGTGGAGCTAATTGATTCAAAGTAAGCCTTGCTTAAGAGCTACTTATAACCTTCTGCAGTTGACATTTTCCCAAGTGAGGTCTTACTGGCACAAATGTCTACCTGACCCTTTATTCTTCTTCCATGTAGGAACAGACCAATCAGAATATCTTACCCTGACAGCATAGATTGTTTTACTTGAACAACACTAATCTTAGTTACAAGGGATCATAGAGAGATGAACAGTTCAGTCATAACTGTTCTTAGTAGAAGGTATTTTATCAAAATATAATTGTTTATTATATCTAACATTTCAAAAGTAACTAAAGCCAAGAAGGTGAAAAAATTGATCATATTCATGATTACTTAATATCCTGGCCTGTCTACCATCCTACCAGGCAGGAAGTTACACTACTGCATTTCTATCAGAAGTCCAGATGTTTCTTCTCATTATTAGGCCTTAAATTGGTAATGTTTTAATCACAGTGTTTTCTCTTACCTACAGGCTGTAAATCTACAAATGGTAAAGCTGTCAAACACTGAGGTAGAGATAATGTAATAATACTTTAAAACAGAGTTGCCTTTGATACTGTAACCACAACAGAACAATGCAAAACATGTGTCTTTTTTCTTATATTATATATAGTTATATATTTTATATTTATATGTGCTGATTTTATATTTCACACAATGAAACTTACTAGAATTAGTTGATAATTTCACAAATAAATTAAAATTTATTTAGTCCAATAAATATAATTGGAATATAAATAATTAGGTTTAAAATGTATATTAGAATATAAAAAGTATCAATGCAGTGTCTTTGGTATAAACTTGTGATACATTCTAACTGTTCTTGGTCTTCTGAATTCACATGGTAAAAAACAATTTTGTTTTCCTCTAATCTATAAGGGATTTTACTCTGCTTCTCTGTTTATTGTTTTAATTCACTGATCCCAAACTGTTTTTCTCCATATTTCTGAAGCATTCCTACTGATTATGCCCAAATTTTTCTGATAAGATATCTAACAAATATTATTCTTCTGCACCACCCAATGATTCCTAGGATCCCAGGTACCAGTTACATGCATCATCAGATAACAACTGCAAGACTTCTCACATAGGCCCATGCAACATGCAACAAAGTAATTGAAGACCCATTTCAATTTCTCATTTCCTATATTTCAGAGCCCCAATTCCTTGAGATTCAGGATTTAGCAGTAAGCGATTGTGAAATGCTAGGCAACTTAAAATGAAAGATGAGATCACAAAATTTGAGAGTATGTACTATGATTCAAACATTCAACTTACAGATGGCCAGCCCATATCAGTGAACAAGTTCACAAGGTGTCATAAGATTATTTTTAATACCCCTCCCCTATGATTAATGAAAGATTTTAGTCCAGCATAAGTGAGCCAAAAAATAGTTCCTGGAAGGATAGATCCATAATTGGTCTACCAAGGCCCAGAAAAATTTACTTAGAGTTCAAATATAATTCAGAAAAACATTGAGAAGATCCTTAGTGCTGCAAAACACTGGGACTTCAGTACAACATGGTTCAGTGGTATAAAATGTCACTCTCAAACCAATGATAATGTACATTTAATCGCCTGAAAGTTATTCCTTTACAAATTAACTTTTTAAAATCACATTCGCCAAAATAACATTTGACAAGTAGATGATACTTAGTGACATTACAAGTTTTTCAAGTGTAGGAGCAAGTTACAAAAGAGTTGAATTATTTACCCAGCACTAATGCCAAACACGTTCAACCATTCATTAAAGTCTAGAAATAGTATCAACCACAATTTGTGTTTTTCAGTAGGAGCCTTCCAGAAATGTGTTAAATAGATCAGCCTGCCAAATTTCAAACCAAAATGTTTGCTAATAAAGTAAATGTCATCATTTAATAAGTTACATTTTAAAACGTCACAAATAATTGTCTTATCATATGTAATATTATGTTTTCCCTATCTGTTTAACATAGGGAGAAATATGACTTTAAGTCTTGTATATGGGTACTCATCAGAGATATGACAAACATAAAATCTGTCTTCTATTTCTATCACATTCCTTTATAGGAAAAAAATTTAGTTTTCTTCTTTTTCCAAAACTTATAGGTAGTAAAAAATATTATACCATGTAAAATAAAACAATCACACCACTGTACAAAGCTATTTATAAAAATTGGTAGCTAGGAGTACATTCTATGCATTTTTAACTTTCTTTTTGACTGAAGATTAATCTTTCAAATGGATGAGAATAAAATCATGTTTAGGTGCTTCACGTCTCCAGTCTTGCAAATTGTTACTGCAGATGAATGAATCATGGAAATATAAGCTGACATCAGTTCAAGCATATGCAGAATGGAAACTCCATGAAATGTATATAAACCTTTCAAAATATTAATAGACAGTTTAACCGGATGACTATCAGGAAGTTGAAAACAGAAAGAAATTATAGTAAAGACATAGAATGAATGAAAAATGAACAAGGGGCAAGTACAGCTAGAATATTCATCGTACACATATGATAAAGGAAGTGGTAAATCTGAAATAAATGTTGGAGAAGCATTTGGTTGAGAATGATGGAAGGAGTGACTCTGATCCAAGAGCAATGGACAATTAGATGGATATATTTAATTGTAACACACTTGCACAACCTTTTGAAATTCAGTTTAAAAACACAACACAAAACAAAAACACACAAAAATCACAACCAACCAGAAATCTCTAGAGAGAATAAATATTTCCTCCCAAAATTTTAAGCAGTTAATGAAAGGTAGTCTTGGGAAAAGTAAACAACGCTGTCCAAAGAGAGAAGTTTGGGATAGGAGAGAATTTTGAACAGATTTAAATAGATTGTCTAAGGTTATAAATCACCCACATCTGCTGCAAATAGTATCTTTCTTCTAGGAGTTCTCTGTCTGAACTGGATAATCCAGTCGTAAGACACACTTGATAACTTGTGAAGATAGAATGGAAGAAACAAGATCAAGAACGCATTACTCCACTGGAGAGAAAACAATCCTCCATATTTCACTACTCTTTCTTCATACTTTTAAGTCAATTGATTTTGAATTATATTTTTCCTTCTTTCGTCTGGCAAAGTAATTGGTCAAAGTAATTCATTAAATATTATTTGCCATTTTCTTCTTTCAGGCTGATTAATTGGCCAGGCGAGTCTATTAAACTTCCCTGTTTCATTTGGTTGCCATGAAACAATATCTATGTCAATGAGAAGAAATCTAATGTAAAACTTTGTCTCCAGAAAACAGTCCAAGAAGCTGTAATCACAAATATTTGGCTGTATTTTTTCTTTTTTCTTTTACCTTGAAAGTCTTCTTGTGTCTAAAGTGCCCACAAACATAAGTACTCCATCACTTTTTGGTTCAATCAATTCTAACCTAAAAGATATATTTTGCTAAGAAGATGGTTAGAGGAAACTGAAAAATACTGCACTTTTATCTTCTATAGTAAGACTCTCCTTAGATACCATATCAGGAACAATGAAGTTATTCTATGCAAAATTATTTCAATAGATTATTTTTCTCTTGGTCTTGCATTTGTTCACCAAGATGTATGGAGGAGAGTAGAGTTAAATCACCTATACCTAGAAAGACAGTGTCTGTTACAAAAGGACAATGCTTCTATGTCCTGCTTCTGTGTCCTCCTCTTAGCTCTTGCCTGATTTCCAATTAATCACAGCATCTTGGCTTCAAGTCTAGTGAAGCTGAAGGACTATATGGGCTCCACCGCTGTTACATCTTCATGATTTGTCTTTGAAAACTCTTTAAGTTGCCTAATTTGGATGTGGAATGTATTTTCATGTCTCCATTCAATCTGTTCGGCATTGTAGTAAGACAAATAGGCTCTGTAAAATCACTTTAGTTAGTAAAAATATTAACACAATTTAGGGCTGGGAAGTTGGCTCTTTGGTAGAGTGCTTGCCTTGAATGCCTGAGACCCTAGGTTTGATTCCTCAGCACCACATAAGCAAAAAGAAAAAAAGCCGAAAGTGGTGCTGTGGCTCAAGTGGTAGAGCGCTAGCCTTGACCTGAAGACATGAGGGACCCAGGCCCAGAGTTCAGGCCCCACGACCAGACCCTCCAAAAAATATTAATACAATTTATATAAAAAGTTTGGACTCACTTCACTGCTAAAGCCAATACGCTTAGCTAGGGCTTCTAAGAACTATGTTTTCTTACCTATTCCATTTGCTCAATTCTTTTCTGAACCAAAAACATATTGGCTTATGTAATAAGAGAAGTCTTCACTATCTCATGTTATTAAATATATTATTTTTTGTGAGCCACTTAGAAATGTGAAATCATTGGTTTGAATTATATAATCAGATTTTTTTCTGTTTCACTGCTTCAAATGCAAAGACATTGTGGAAAGTGTTACAAACAGAAATGTGTAAACCCAACACCTTCTCGCATTTTGACTCAAATTATCTTTTTCAGAGAATTACTGTTTGGTAATTAAAGGTAAATTCACAAATTTTGATGTCTTATTTTTTAAGAACTTGAATTTAAATTCCAATACAACCTTGTTTCACACAGTGAGAATATATTTCCTGGGTAAGGATAATTCCAAGGGAACCAACCAGATTTACAGCAACGTTTCTGAGGTTTGTTTCTTTAGTGTGAAAAAGAGCCATCTTCACCCACATTGCTTCCTCTCTACTAAGTCTCCGTGGATTTCTTTGCATGAAAGCCTATTCTCCCAGGAACTTTTAAATTTTCTTAATAGGCTAAGTTGTTAAAAATTTTGAACAATTCAAATTTACCTGTCATAACTTTAAAAATCTTGAAATTCCTTTATCAGAACCGCGAATTCACAAATCCTAATTCCACCTTTACCATCCAAAAGTTAACATGCTCTTTTCATGATATAGTGTCCATGCAACTATTATTTTCCAGTAGCTTTGTACTGCGTATATATAGCCATATAAGCTGATGCTAAGCAAAATGAATTCCAAGATTTGGAACCAGATTTTTTCATTTGTGGTTGTTGTTTTTGATGAACTATGTGACTTGTTTTCTTTGGGTTTTTCCCCTATAGTTCATTCCTGCTGTATTTGATTTTGTATTGTGTATGCATTTACCTTAAATAGGGAAGGGAAGAGGAAAAGCAAAATGGTGAGACAAAAGACAAAGGGAAAACCAATGCAATAGCAACACTCACAAGACAATATGTTGGAAATGTACCTTATAACTTGTGAGGGGTGAAGGGGTTAAGGAAAACTGTGAGAAAAATGAAGGAGGGGTAACAAGTTTGAAATGTTTTTTATTCACTACCTACAATTACTGTAACCTCACTGTACATCAATTTGATAATAAAATTGAAAAAATAAGCTGCTTAAAATGTAATTTTACTGTATTGGCACAGTAAATATTTTTCTTTATGTAGCAATATTTTAAAAATCAATTCTATTTGACATCTAATTATTGATTACCTCTTTTTTATCAGAGGGTCATCAACGTGATTGTTATCCAACTAGAAAATATTTTCATAATATACTTGACGAATTTTTCGAAAAAGAATAAATTTATTACTTTCTCATTCTAAAACAGAAAAACACTTTAATGCTATGGAAACCCATAACTTTTAAAATTAAATAATTTGTTAAGAGGACAGAGTATATATTTACTTCAAAATTCATATGACAAATAACTACTCATAATTACTCATTTTTAATTTCTCAACATTCCATACATTAGAGATTCAAAACAGTACTTTTTTGCATATTATAAAATTCTGCAATAGATGCAGTTTCCAATGGAGTGTACAGATTGAGAAGTCAATAGAAAAATAACCACATTATGGTAGAGGATAAAACTATGAAGCATCTGTAATAATTCGTCAAGAGTAAGCATTTTTTTGGATCAGAGTAAGCTGTTATTTATATGACTATCAATCCCAAGACTTATGCCATGAAGTCATCCTAGCCCAACAGTTTCCAACTTGTAAGGGGCACCCTAACCTTAATTCATATCATGAATAGCTTATCTCTATTGTGAAAAATACTACACCTCTGCTAATATGATGCCCTCCGTGTTCTGGAAAGAACACCACAATAACCTGATATGCATAATTTTTCCTCCACTGGTATTCTTGAGATCAGATCACTTGCAAATATTATTTATATTTATATTTTTTTAATTATCATAGATATTCAGGAAGCTAAGATTGGAAAATTATGGTTCAAAGCCCACCCTGGCAGGAAGGTTTCTTAGAATCTTATCTCCAATATACTTCTCTGCAAAAGCCAGACACAAGTGGCACTGAGGTTGAAGTGGTAGGGAATGAGCCTTGATCATAAACAGACTCAGAGACACTGTCCAGGCCAAGAGTTCAAGCTCTAGGCAAACCAATAAAACAAAAACAAAGTTGAGTACAAACCCCAAACCTAGCATTTTTCTCAATGTATACAGAGGCACGTAAATAAGGAAATGGCTTCCTGTGTTACTTAGAGGTTGAAAAAAGAAGATGTCACACAACTACTCTCTTCATACCATTTTAAACCAAACCCTCAAAAATTGCTGTTTTTCTAAATTTGTAAATTAATATCATCCAGTTGTTAGCAACTCTGTCTAGATTATTCACATTAACATGGTATACATGAACTGTGGGAATTATCTATTAACTATGTTCTAATTATAATTCTCTTGAAAGAATATTCTAGGAAAATATAATGCAAGAATCATTTGTGAATTTGTCCATTAATCCCTCTACTTAAAAAGAATTTTGTAATAAACATAGTTGTGCTGGTAGCTTTAGTGTGGTCTTGTTTGTAAACATTTGGGTAAATGCCCAAAAGTGGGATTGCTGGATCATAGGGGAGATCTATGTGAAGTCTTTTGAGGAACCTCCATACTGCTTTCCAAAGTGGTTGAACAAGTTTACATTCCCACCATCAATGAAGTAAGGTTCCTTTCTGTCCACATCCCCTCCAGCATCTGTTGTTGTTAGAGTTCTTGATTTTTGTTTATTGCAGCATTATTTACCATAGCTAAGATATGGAACCAACCCAGATGCCCCTCAGTAGATGAATGGATCAAGAAAATGTGGTATATATACACAATGGAATTCTATGCCTCCATCAGAAAGAATGACATTTCCCCATTTGTTAGGAAATGGAAAGGCTTGGAAAAAATTATATTAAGTGAAGTAAGCCAGGCCCAAAGAAGCATAGGTCCCATGGTTTCCCTTATTTGCAATATCTAGTATAGGTATGAGTCAAGCAGAAAAGGTCAGATAATGTGATGTTAGGAAAATGAACCCTTAAATATGTATTTTAATGTTTTCGTTTCTTTCATGCATATGTTTCTAACGCATTTATAAGACTATTTCTTTGTTGCTTTGTATGTCCCTCCCCCACAGTGTAACCCCCGCTTTCACTATATTTGATGTCAGTATAACATGTGGAGGAGATGGGGGCAAACAAGTCGTTTAAGGACTCAGGTGGACCTGTTGCAACAATGAGAAGTACAAAATGTCATGTCAAAACAAGCTTTACAATGTCGGTGGGGGGGGTATAATTGGGTGGGGGGAAGGGGGAGGCTGGGAAGGGAGGTGAAGGGTAAACAAAGGAGGAGGCTGCAATGCTTGGTAAGAAATGTATGCATTGTCCTGCCCATGTAATTGTAGCCCCTCTGTACAGTATGTTCTCAAATAAAATAAAATAATATTTAAAAAAAAAGAATTTTGTAGTATCCTATAGAATATAAAATTACAAACAAAACAAAAATACATATTTTAAATCTAAATTCTAATTTAACAAGGTCTACAAAGTACTACATTAGATGAACTTTGCTATTTCTCCAGGCTTAAGCTTTTGTAATCCTTCAACATTTCTTTGGAATCCAACAGAATAGTGCTTACTTAGTTTTGCAAATATTTGGATGGAAATAATGAGCCATTTTGCATCTAGAATGTTCTGTAATAAGAGAGCATTTAAAACACAAATGAGGATATATATATATATGTATATATATATATATATATGTATATATATACATATATATATATATATATATATATATATATAAGGTGCATTTCAATAGGAAACTTGACTTCTCAAAACATAATGAGAAAATTAGCCCAAAATTCCAACTGTGTATTCCTTTTTTGTTGTTTGGTTTGTTTTATTAAGACAAAGTTGTTCAACCTGGTCCAGGGAAGGTATCTCAATGTAATTCCATTCTCTAATCTCCTGATGAAGTGCTAGAATTTCCAGGTTTGTATCACATTGTCCTGCCATAGTTTGTTTATTTACTCTAGAAACAGACTTGCAATTCTGAACTTCTCCTATGATCTTATCCACTCGAGTGACTGCTCAGATTGTTTATGTACTATTTTCAAAGATGTTCTAACAATTCACACAAGATATGAACATTTTTATATTCCTCCATGGATCCTATCCCGTTAATAATGTTGCTTGACTCTCTTACTATCACTGATTCATAGCTATGTAATATTCTCAACTTTTTGGGGGAAAGTTCACTGGAGGGCTTTCTAATATTAATAATTATCACTTGATTCTAGTCTTATTCAGGACATATTTTCTATTGTTTTTTAACTTCTCTACATATTCTGAGAGTTGTTTCATTTGTGTTTTTTTGTGTGCACATATAAGTCCTTTTGTGTGTATGTGTATGTTTGTATGTATGTATGCAAAAACCTCATGCTCTTATTCAGCAATCTTGCTCATGACTAGTATTCCAGCTTTTGGCTGTTTAATTATAGGTAGTGTCTGAAAGCCTGTTCTGCCCAGGCTGGATGCAAATTGAACTTCTCAGACTCCTTTACCTTTTTAGGTTTTATTTTTCCAGGAGTATCAACTTTTAAACTACAAACACTTTTGTGAGTGTTAAGTCTAACCTGTAGCCCAGATTTTTAACTCAAGAATTAATATAAAGATAGATGAACATATACATTACATATCTTGAGTATACAATGTTAGAAATGTGGTCCTAAGCTGGGTGTGGTGAGATCTGAGGATTGGAGTTTAAAGCCAGCCCAGGTAGGAAAGTCCTGGAGACTCTTTTCTCCAATAACTACCAGAAAACTGGGAGTGGCACTGTGGCTCAAGTGGAAGAGCACTAGCCTTGAGCTGTGTTGCAGAAGGACAGTGCCCAGTCCCAGATTTCAAGTACCATGACCAACAACTACAAAAAAGAATATAAGAAAAGGAAAAAAAAAAAGAAATGTGATCTTAACCACCAGATTCATTGCTAGTATAATTCCTATTTTTTCCAGTTCAGTCCATTCTCTCATACGTGACTTGCATTGGAAACAATCATTCTTCCATTCTCCTTTTTAAAAAAATTACGTGTTTATAAAGTGTGATTCAGAAAGGAGGTGGCTTCATCTTCCACATAGAAGTAATGCTTTCTCTATATCACTCCCATAAATCTACATACTGGACTTGGCTTTATTGTTTCAGTGTTGTCTTATTTGTAGAGGGTTCTATATTTTACTGAAGCCTTTGATAGAAACACAGAACTTCTCTTTCCTATTATTGCTATTGTTTCTCTTACTGTTCACTTGTGTACACTTGGGAAATAAATGCACAGCACATACACTCACAAAAAATGATCTGAGAACCTTCTCCCATTTAAAATTCACCATAATTTACAGAGCACTTAAGAACTTTGAACAAAATGTACTCATGAAAAAAGTATTCATAAGCAATTTAAATTTCATATTTTCTCCTTACTAAGTTGTCTCTGAAACACGTGTTACCTCATGTCCAAATGTGTCCTTGTGCTCTTTCAATGAAGCCAGAAAACATTCATTTTTTTTCTGGAGCAACACCATAGATTGTTACTGGAAGTAAGCGGAAGTAACTGTTACTAGATGTGGAAATTGATCTCAGGAGATGAATTGAGCATAGAGGAATGACAAATTTCAAGTTAACTTTTGCTTTCCTTTTTACTGTACAAGAAAAGAATTCAAGGCTTGAAGGAAACTTTCTTCCTGACAATTTTGAGTGTGTTCTTTATTCATATAAAACTTGTCTATAAACTTGTAGTTGAGAGTATTACAAAAGGAAACAATATGCCGTTTGAAGGCCAGCATAACAAAAGGAAATAACTTTGTTTTAAAAGTGTTCTACTGCAAATAAACAAAGATATGAGGTTTTGAAGTGTCTTATGGATGGATGTTTCACTCCTGAGATGATTATCTTGTTGCAGGAGTCAGTTATCAATTCCTTTATTCTGGTCCTGAGTTTTCCATAGCAATAAAGATTTCAAAAAAGCAGGATCCAGAGAGTATGATCAGCAAAACCAGCCTCTAGTCGGACCACTACTCCTTTAAGGAGAGTCACAAAGAAATACCCAGGGTTTGTGTTGTTTGCTTGTTTGTTTACTTTGTGCTAGTTCTGGGGCTTGAACTCAGAGGCTGGACCCTGTCCCTGAACAGTTGTCTTTCTTTCCGACCTGTCCCCAAAGCTAGTACACAACTGCTTGATCCAAAACTCCATTTCTGGTTTTTTGGTGTTTAATTTCAGATAAGAGTTTGACAGACTCTTATGCCTGGTTGGCTTTGAACTAAGACAGTAAGAAAGCTAAGTGACAAAAACTGTTTGGACTTCTCTTTTGAACCAAGAAATATTAGATGAAGTTTACGATAAAGCTAATATTTGACAATTGTTAAAGAAGAGAATATGTTCATCAAAGAAGCCATAACTTAAATAACTCAGCAAAAGTAGGTGCACTGAATCCTTTGGGAAGATTACTGTTGACTTAATCATTCCTTTGGGGGAAACTTAAAGCCATATTTGCACTTTTTTTTGATTGTGGGGATTGAACACTGATCCTGGGCACTGTCTCTCAGCTCTTCAGCTGAACTTGAATGCTGTACCACTTTAGCTACAGCACCACTTCTGGGTTTCTGGTGGCTAATTGAAGATAAGTGTTTCATGGACTTTCCTGACCAGGCTGGATTTGAATCACAACCCTCTGGTTTTTGCTAGGATTACAGGCAAGAGCCACCAGCACCTGGCTCATATTTGAATTTATGTGCACTTAATGACACTATGTAGACAAAGAATGGAAATTTGAACCAAATGATGACATTGCAGCTTTTCAAAAAAATTGAGGTAGCAATAAATATCTCCTCCTTCTCCATTTTGTTACATTAATGACTCATGAGCTATGGGACCCTTACATTAGCATCCTGTGACATCTGTGTAGGTGTATTTAGTATTATGAAATGTTCATAGAGAAATATAGCAAGACAGATTTTCAGAAAGCAAAGGATATCAGTTATGAAAGAACAGCATAGAAGGAGACACATTCATCTAGCTTAAGAGATTTAGAATGCTAAAACAATGAGGAATAAGCCTAGTTGATAACTAGTTCTTCAATAACCAAAAATGGTTCCCTAGAACTGTTTCTGCTATACCTTAGCTACTATCATTTTTTTTCTTCCATCTGGAGTTATTCCTTCTCTTCTGTCACGATTGTTAATTAGCCTCTGCCTTTTTGGTGCTATGATTGGCCAAAATGATTTCCAAATCTCACTGAGACTACCCTTCTCATTGTGATTAGCAGTGACCCCTCTCAAAATCCTGGAATATGTGAATTTCCAGAATTAATCTACACCTGACATCTAAGCACATTCCTGGCATTAATTGCCCTGACATAATGAACAAAACTTTTTTTCAACACAGTATCCTATTATAGGTAAAGTACATGAATTAGGGACTATTGTCAAGTATCAGTATGGTAGGAACAATTATATATTCCAAGTTTGGGTTCTTCATTTTGCATTTACTAACTAAATGTTCATTGTTGTTGTTGTTGCACTTGTTGTTTTGGCAGTCCCGAGGCTGAAACTCAGTGCTTGGGAATTATTCCTCAGCTTTTTTTTTTTTTTTGCTCAATTCTAACCCTCTACCACTTGAGGCACAGGACCACTTCCAGTGTTTCTTTTTCTGTTTATGTGTTACTGAGGAATTGAACCCAGAGTTTCATGAATGCTAGGCAATCACTTTACCATGAAGCCACATTCCCAGTACACTAAATGACTCTCTTAAGATGGCATTAAATTTTCATTCCATAACTATGTATCATAATTTTAGCTAGAAATTTTTGCTAGAAAAGGGCATTGATCACAGTACTGAATCCAGTAAGGCTAGATAGACAATGAATAACTGTCACGGTCTAGCCAGGGCACAGAGGAACTTACCTCATGGAGCTGGTACAACAGACTGAGCGAGACAGCTCCTGACCCACAGCCCACCTCCAGAATGAGAGGGCCACCTTGGTTCCAACCACCCTAGGGATGCTGGGCCAACTCCTCCAGCACCCATTAAATCAGTTCCTGAGAGAGAGAGATAGAGAGAAACGAATGAAGATCAGAATTACACTTAAGCCAGGTACCTGTTGCTCAGGCCTGTAATCCTAAGTACAGTGGAGGCAGAGATATGAGGATTGTGGTTTATAGCCAGCCCTGGCAGGAACACCTGTGAGATTCTTATTTCCAAAGAACCACTAGAAAACTGGAAGTGGTCCTGTGACTCAAGTGCTAGCTTTGAGCTGAGGAGCTCAGGGAGCTGCCCCAGGCCCAGAGTTCAAGTACCACGACTGAAAAGAAGTGGACTTCCCACCACAAGAAGTAGACTGAATAACACCCATTGTCCTAGAGAGCATGGCAGAGAAGTCAGGCCGAGCTTCCTGTCAGCTGGGAGTCATAAGTAGGTCACCCAGCTTCTCTGTGCCTCAGTTTTCCCAGCTTCAAAACTGAACAAAGTGAAGGATCCTGTTCCTCATGTGGATTGGGTATTAAAGAAAGAGAGTCATGTTTTGTTTCATAATCCCATACCTGTCACAACATTAATAACACAAAACCATCTGAGATCTTTCCGGGTCTTTTCTGTCATATACTCACAGAACTGCCAAGAACCGTATCTGACGGCCCCTCCCTCTGTGCCTGGCCCTGCTCTAGAGATCCCTCTGTATTAATCCCTTGTTTTCTCAAAACTGTCCCATGAGGAGATTGAAGTCCAATGGTTGAGGCCTAACCCAGAGCTTCACCTGTGGTCAAAAATGTGTTGCTGTGAACTGAGTTTGTGACAATCCATCTAAACCAATGACTGAGCATGTCACTACATGTCTACCATCCCAACTACAGAGGACCGACCCTGGTGGCTCATGCCTGTCACATACAGGAGGACTGTGATCCACCCCAGCCTGAGCATATATTAAGTCTCCATCTCAGAAATGCCCAAGACAGAAAAGCTGGTAGAAGACCTGAGTGGCAAGCCTAAAGCCTTGAGGTCAAACCCCAATATACCAAAAAGAACCAGAGTCACAGTGCCAGAGGCTCATGCCAATAATCTTAGGTACTCAGGGGGTTGAGATCTGAAGATCACAGCTCAAGATTTAAAATAGGGCTCGCCTTGCCCATCAGAGGTCATGATGAGAAGACCCAGAGTCTGACCTATGCTGTTGCACTCCATAATAGCAGGACTCATATCTTTACTAAGTGTTGGACATGTTTTCTTTCCTCCGGGGAAGCCATCCCCTGCAGCTGCACTCCTAGGTCCTCCCAAGCTCCCACTCCCAACAATCAGGCCCAAGGGAGTACACAGTTCCAGGGCACACAGATCCCTTGTTCTTGTAACTTAACAGTGCTGCGTCCCATTCAAGCATCTCACCCTTCCAGGCTCCCAGACCTCAGCTATGAAGCCCATGCATGCCCAAAAGAGAGCAGGTAGAAGTTACCAAAGCATTAACCCTCCTTGTTACCACTCACTTTTACACACACACACACACACACACACACACACACACACACACACACACACACACACACACACACACACACACACACACACATCCTGACTGGCGACAGAAGACTCATCCATGCAGCACCTGCAATTTGCCAACTGATCACTCACCTGAGCACAGTCAGGCTGTACAAGGAGAAAGATGATCTCTCTCTCTGTCTCTCTGTCTCTCTCTGTCTCTCTGTCTTCAGGTGAAAGGATGATCAAGCACAGAAGACAAGGGTTCACACAGAAAGGGGGGTCTATCTTCTGCATCCAAAGCCTCCCATCCCCAGAAAAAGGGAAAAGACCCCAAAAGGCCGGTGTGGACATGCTGCTCCCCACCAGGTTCCTACCAGGGAAAGGAAGGGTGCAGATGTGCGGCTGTGTGTCTCCCATTGCTCCAGGTCAGGGGCTCTGTGGCGTCCACTCCTCACCCAACCCTGCATCTCCCCATTTCCTGGGACACTAGACACTGGATATGGGGATGGGATCCTCGGGTCAACACCCACCACCACTCCTGGGGCACATTTATGTCAGGGTGTGGGCCAGACTGTGGGGCACAGAGGAGGCGTGGGTCCTGGTCAGGAGGGAGGGTAATATGGGGTCACAGGGAGCGGGCCTGTGTGGCCACCACTCACATGTGCTGCTGGCAAAATCTGTTGGCAGCTGCTCCTGGTGGGGCAAACAGCAATAACAGTGGTATGGTCGACATCAGGCTCAGAGCAGAGGACAAGGGTGCCAGGACCAGGTCAGGGCAACAAGCTGGCTAGAGGTGCACCATTGCCCCATTGTCTGAGGAATCCAAGAGGCAACATGGGTTTAATCCAGCAGCACCAGGTTTGAAATGCTGTGCCACAGGGAAGGGGAGGAGGGGGCCGGAGCGCAGGCGGGCACATGGTGGGCCTGAGCAAGGCCTCTCCTCCTAGGCCTCGAGTCTCTTGCTCATCACTCAGCTACCTCTACCTCAACTGCTGTTAGTGGTGTCAACCAACAGACGGAATCCCAGTGCTACTGGGTAGTATGGAATGTGGGCATGGCCACCATTCTTGTATCCCATTGGTCAGAAAGAACCATGAAAGAATGAGGGTGTGGCTGGAATCCTGTGATGCAGGCAGATTGGGTGGAGTCAAGATGATGGCAGCCCCTTTACCAGGGAACTCTGTTCAATCCACTTGGGGACAAGAATGTTACCTGCTTTAGCCGGATGGCTGGACAGATTGTTGTGTATGTCTATTTGTTCCCAGTCCCAGACCTTGAACTCAGGATCTGGGCACAGTCTGTGAGCTGCTTTTGATCAAGGCTAGCCCTCTACCAATGGAGCTACATGGCTTTACTTCTGGTTTTGTTGGCACAATTTGGACAGGAGTCTCAAGGACTTTCCAGCCTAGGGTGACTTTGACCATGATCCTCCTATCACAGCCTTGTAAGTATCAAGGAGGACTGCTGAGAGCTTTTTTATATCATTAACATTTTCACAACTGAAACCTGTTAGGAACTTTAGCACTTTTGAAAAAAAATGGCCTTTGTGTCATCACAGTTCATTTGCGTATGTCATTGTGATTTCATTCTCATATCCACACTATAAACTCATGGCAATTAAGATCTGACTTGCTACTGTGACATCACAAACCCTTTGTGACATCATCACCAATGTGACATCAGACTGTCGTTATGACACCTTCAGTTCACGGTGATATCACCAAGCTACAGTGACATCATGGCATTATGACATTGCATTGCCATTTTGCTGTCATAGACACATTGTGAATGTATATCCTATGATTTCATTCTATTTTAAATGTGGCATATCAGTTGATATCAGAAACATATTGTGACCTCATAACTATTGTAACATTATAAACCCTGTGTGGCATCATAACCAGTATGATATCACATTGTTGTTATGGTATCTTTAGCTTATGGTGACATCACAAAATGACAATGACATTATAGCATTTGGCACTATGTCATTATGACATCATAGTCACATTATGAATGCCTAATCTGTGATTTCATTGTATTTGAAATGTGGCATGTGGGTGGATATCAGAAACTCATTGTGATGTCATAACCTTTGTGACATTAATATCCATTTGTGACATCAATTTGGCAATGTTACATAACAATGTCAATGTGATGCTACTAAGGCACCATGATATCACAATGGTGATGAACTCACAATGGGTTTCTGATATCAATCAACATGCCACATTAGATATAGAATCAAATAACATAAAGGGCAAACACAACGTGTCTATGATATCAGAATGACAATATAATGTTACAGTGCTATGATGTCATTGTAGTTTTACATGTCAAAATGAGCTGATATTGTCATAATGGCAACATGATGTCACAATTATTATGATGTCAGAAAAAATTTTTTTGTATTTTAATGGTATGTCTGATGTCAGTTGTCATTAGTTCCCCATGAGGATATGGATACAAAAAATGTTCTGTGATGTCACAGAGGCCATGTGTCTTTTCAAAGGTGGTAAGAGTTCATAATAGCTTTGGAAGGTACATTGTGATTCATAATATCACAATGGAAATGAGATGTCCCATTGGGTTTTTGATGAGGTCACAATGGTTTTGTGATGTCACAGTTTATAATATCAGAATGATATATCTAATTTCAATTACTCTTAATTCAATATGAGGATACCAGGTGATAGAAGAAGCTTCATAGTATGAGGTCATACTATATGAAAACCCAATGGGACACTGATTTCACAGTGACAATGTGATATCTCAACATCATGTTATAATAATGTTTTGATGTCACAATTGGTGACACCATACTGATGAGGAGGTCACAATAGATTTGAGATGTCCCAAGGAGTTGGTGATGTCACAATGGCATATGGGACCTCAGTTGTCATACAACATGAATATATGGGTTTGGGAAGGGATTCTGATGTCCCCAAAGTATATGTAGGCAAAAAGGTGAAGAACTAACAGTTCTGAGATGTCACAAATGGACACAATCTTTATGATGTCCAGTGGTGTAATATCATGATATTACACTGGATTTTAGATATCTCATGTCATATCTGAAATATGAAGTCAAATACAGATTTTCAACTCACAAAGGGCCTAAAATATCACAATGACATGTCACAAATGTTGTGAGGACAGGAGAAGTATTTGATGTCACAGTGAGTTAGTGATATAACAAAGGTAATGTGGTATGACAAAGAGATTTTGATGTCACAAAGGTAATGAGTTCACAATGGTTTCCTGATATCAACCCACATGGCACATTTGAAATAGATTGAAATCAAAGAATGACATTTACAATGGGTCTATAACATCAAAGTGACAATGTGATGACAAGGCATCAATGTTTGATAAGATATGTACTCATTACCTTACTCATGTAACTCTAATCCCTCTGTACAATATATTTACAATAAAAAATGTACAGAAGAAAAAAAAAGAAAAAATGGTATAGTGTCATTGGGGTTTGGTGTTATCACAATGAGATGATGGTGTCATGATGACAATGTGATTTCACAGCTGTAATTATTGCACAAAGTATTTGTGATGATACAATGCTATGTGTGATCAAAATTTTCACTATGAGAATATGGGTACACAAAGGGTCCGTGAGGCCACAGAGGTCATGTGTTTTTTAAATGTGCTAAGACTTCACAATTGCTTTGTGATGTCACAATGTGATTGTGAAGGCACAACAATAATGTGATGTCACAATGAGTTTGTGATGTCACAGTGGTGATGAGATAACAATGAGTTTGTGATGTCACTATGAGTTTGTATTATTACAAAGACATGTCCAATTTCAATTTCTACTAGTTCACAATGAGGATACAATTTCAAAGAAAGAATCCTAAGATCCAAAGACCATGAGATTTTAGTCATAACTTGTGTGATATGCTGCCCTTAGGATATTTTAGGCCTTTAGTAAGCTTATATTCTGTTTTCAAACTCATAATAATTCAGGTATGACATATGATATCAGAAATTGACTCTGAAATTATGAATATTGTGATATCCCATTGATAGACATCCAGACCATGGTGTCACATTGTGAACTCACAAATCTGTTAAGATTTCATCACATTTGTGCCAACACATGACTTTGGTGACGACACAGTCCCTTTGTGAACTCATATCCTCCTTGTGAATTAATGATATTTGAGAATCGACATGCCATTGTGACATTTCCAACCAATTGTGACAGCACAAACCTATTAGAGTAGAAACACATTGTGATCTATTAGCCATTGTGGTAGCACAATCCCTTTGTGACCCTACATTTCCATAGTAATATCACTAATCCACTGTGAAATTCCAATCCTCTCATACCCAATCCAGGTATGAAATGTGATACCCGAATCCAGTGTGACATTTAGATCATGGTGACATCACACTGATAGATAATATGAGCATTTGTCACATTCTGATAACACTCACATTAGGACTTCATCACTTTTGAGACAACGCATGCCTTTGGAGACATCACAGTCCCTTTGTGAGCACATATACTCATTGTGAGTTGACAATTGAGATCACATGTTTCATTTTGATGTCACCAACCCATTGTGACTCTTATAAACTCATTACTAGTGTGGCATCACCAATTGTGGTATCAAAACATTTTTAAGTCATCATATTGCAACATCGCATTGCCATAGTGATATCACTGTTCCATTGTGTTTTCAATAACCTAGTATGTCTTCATAGCATTTTAGAAATTTCAGGGCCTTTAATACTTGTCTTCTTCTGTGAACTCTTATCCTCATTGTGAAATAGTAGCAACTGAAATTGGGCATGTGATTATGAGATGTGACTTCACAAAACTTTGATTTCATCACCAGTGTGACATCACAAACCCATTGTGAGCTTTCATAGATATTTGACATCACTATCACATTGTAACATCCCAAACTTATTAAGACCTCCTAGCACCTTTGGAAAAACACATGGCCTTTGTGACATCACAGTCCCTTTGTGTAACTATAACCTCATTATGAACTGATAATTGATATCAGACATGCCATTTTAACATCATGAACACTTTGTGACAGCACGAGTGTGACATAACATTCTCATTATAACAGCATCAACTACTTTTGACATCAGAAAACTATGACAAGGTAGTATTATGAGATCACATTGTCATTGTGATGTTATAAACAGATTGTGAATGCCTGTTTTTATTCTTTTTTGTTATTGTAGTTGGTCATGGGACTTGAACTCTGGGCTTGGGTGTTGTCCCTACTCTACAGCTCTAGGCAAGCACACCATCACTCGAGCCACAGCACCACTTCTGGTTTTCTAGTGGTTTTTATTGGAGATAAGAGGCTCATGGACTTTCCAGCCTGAGGTGACTTTGAACTGCACTCCTCAGATCTCAGCCTCCTCAGTAGCTGGGATTACAGGCATGAGCCACCTGTGCCAGGCTTTGGCATATTATTTAAAATTTGACATGTGTGTTGATATCAGAAACATAATGTGACGTCATAACCGTTGTAACATCATAAATCAGCAGTGACATCAAATTGTCATTATGACACCATCAGCTCATTGTGACATCACCAAATGACAATGGCATCGTAGCATGATAAATCACAGTGACATCATTATGTCATAGACATAACAGTGTGAAGGCTTATTCTGTGAATTCATTCTATTTCAGAAACCCATTTGACCATATAACCATTGTGATATCACAATCCTTTGTGACATCACATTGCCATTGTGACATCATTAACCTGCTGTGCCATCACAAACCAGTCCTGTCCTTATAAGTTTTGTGACATTGTCATATGATAGACCCTTTGTGAGCTCATAATCTGTTTTCAATCTCAGAAATCCCCTGGGACATCACACTGCCAGATATCATGACCATTGTGTCACATTGTGACATTACAAACCTGTGAGAACAGCATCACATTTGTGACAACCATGCCTTTGGAGACATTACAGTCCCTTTTTGAACTTATATATTCATTTCCAATTAATGACCATTGAGATCTGCCATCTGACATCATGAACCCATTGTGACATCACAAACTTATTGTGACCTCATCACAAGAATGGCATCAAGAAATAATTCTAGTATCAAAGCATTATTTTGACATGATATTGTGGTATTGCCGTTGTGATATCACTGTCCCATTGTGTTTTTACAAACCTATATGGCCATATCACATCTTAGAAAATTCGTGGCCTTTGAGACTTCAAGCTCTTTCTGTGAACTCGTGTACTTATGACCTCTAAGACAAGGAGACAAACCATGTAGTCACATTTAATATAATAAAACAATTTACAAATAGCAAGAGGACTGAGATTACCTTATGCTGGCCTGGATAGCCAGGTTAAAAAGCAGCCTTGACCACCAAACTTGAGACCTCCAATGGGCAGCCCCACCCTTTCTTAATTGGTCTGCAAACCACCGGCCAAAAAATTATGATCTCCGAATCTCCAAACCTCAATGGGCAAGGCTTTTTACTTTTTCATTCCTCCCTCCTTCACTACAGACCTGTCCTTCCTTCCTGGTCGTTCCCCTTTTACCTTCCACCATTTCCTTCTTCTCTTCAGGTCTCTCCAATCTCCACAGGCCTGCTCTACTCTGACCCAGTGAACACTTGCCAACCTTCTGCTCTCCCTCATCTTCCTCTCTTCTCAGGTTTTTTCCTTCCTGTTGTCTCATCACTTTCTTCCATCCAGGTAGCTCCCATTTTTATCCCCACTTCCAATGCTCTGAAAATGCAACCTATATATAGGTTGTACCCCTCCTCACTCTAACGGATCTCCTGCCTAACAATTTTCAATCGTCTCTTCCCAATTTTCCCAATGTTCAATCACTTCTTGACAGCTCACCATGTGAGGCCTGACACCTCCACCTTTGGCGGTATTCCCCACATTCTCCTTTGGGCCAGCCCAAGAATTTACAATGATTATAGGCTCCCACAGATAATTCTGGCAACACTGGTTATTACAGTATCCTAATAATTAATTAGAAGAAATTGAAGTTGTATATGTCATTGTTATATTAAAACTTGATGAGATATCACTAATGCATTGTGACCTCATCACAGCGGTGACATCACAAACTCATTGTGATATCACATTGCCATTGTGCCACCATGATCATATTGTGACATCCCAAACCTATTATGACCTAAGAAGCTTTGAAAGCATGGCCTTTGTGTCATCACAGGCCCTTTGTGTACCCATATCCTCATTTTGAGCTGAGATCAGACATGCCATTTTAACATCGCAAAACTTTTGTGACATCATTATGACACCATCAGACCATTGTGACATCATAAAACAACAATGAGTTCATAGCATTATGACATCACATACTCATTGTGATGTCACAGATACATTGGAATGCCTATTCTGTGATTTCATTCTATTTCAAATGTGGCAGGTGGGTTGATATCAGAAATAGATTGTGACAACCTAACCATTATGACATCACAATACCTTGATGACACCACATTGCCATTATGATATCACTAACCCACTGTAACATCACAAAACTGTCCTATCCTCATAAATGTTTTGACATGCTGCCAGTGTGATCTCTGGCCTCCCTGAGCTAATAATTGTTTAATTCATAATACATCAGGTATGACATGTGATATCAGAAATCCAGTGTGACATTACAACTACTGTGACATCACATTGCCAGATGTCATGAACATTGAGTCACATTGTGACATCACAAACCTGTTAAGACTCATTACACATGTGCCAACATATGCCTTCGGATACATCATTATCCCTTGTGATCTTATATATTCATTGTCAATTAGAGACCTAGCATGAGATTGTAACATCACCATCCCATTGTGAAATCACAAATCTATATCACCTCATCACCTATATGGCATTACCAACTATTTGTGACTTCAAAACAATACTATCTCATGTAATGGTAACTTTATATTGCCAATGGGATATCTCTGTCCCATTGCATTTCCACCAATCTATTATGTACTCATAATATTTTACAAAATTCATGGCCTTTCTGACTTCTAGCTCCTTATGTGAACAACTATCTTCATTGTGATCTAGTAATATCACCATGTAATGGTGATTTTACAAATTCATAGTGACATCATTATTGAAGTGTGACCTTATCCCCACTGTGACATCACAAACCCATTGTGACATCATAGTTCCACAGTGATATCACGATCACCTTGTGATATACCAAACCTGTTGTGACCTCTTAGCACCTTTGAAAAAGCACATAGTGTTTGTGACATCACAGTCCCTTTGGGTAATTATATCCTTATTGTGAGCAAAGGACATCTGATATCAGACAGACCGTTTTACCATTACAAATGCTTTGTGACATCATCTCCAGAGTGAGATCACATTGTTGTGAGGATAACATCAGCCCATTGTGACATCCCAAAATGACAATGACATCATAGCATTATGACATCATATTTTCATTGTGAGATCATAGAGACAATGTGCTTGTCTATTCTGTGATTTCATTCTATCTCAAATGTGGCATATAATTTGATTTCAGAAACCCATTGCGACCACATCACCATTGTGACAATACAATCCTTTTGTGACCTCATATTGATATTGTGATATCATTAATGCAATGTAACATCACAAACCTGCCTTGTCCTAATAAATTTTGTAACAAGCGACTACGTTGACCTGGGCTGGATGCTCAGAGCTAAATTCAGCCTCAACCATGAACCCTCAGAACTCCAAACAGAAGCCCAGCCATTTGTTAACTGGTCTGCAAACAAACATCCCCCAAAATAATGATCTCCAAAACTCTACACTTCAAAGGACAAGGCTTTTTCCGTGCTCTTCATCCTCCTTCTCTCCAGACTTGTCCTACATTTCAGGTCTTTTCATTTTTTCCTTCCACCATTCCCTTCTTCTCATCAGGCTGCTCTATGCTTGACAGTCCTGCCCTGCCATATCCAGGTGGCCAGCTGCCATCCTTCACCTCCTGCTCTCCCTCAATTTCCTCTCCTCCCAGGCCTTTACCTTCCTACAGGCTCATCACTTCTTTCCTTCCAGGCCTTTCCCCTTTTTCTCTCCCCTTCTGTTGCTCTGAACCTGCAGCCTATGTATAGGCTGGGCCCTTCCCCCACTGCGATGTTTTCTGCATAACAGTTTTCAATCATCACTTCCCAAATTTTCATGCCCAATGACTTCTTGGTAGCTCACCATGTGGGGCTTGACATCCTATCTCCTTTAGCAGCATGTCCTGCCCCCTCCAGTGGCATGCAGCCACCCTCTCCGGTGGTCGAGACCAAGAGGCCATGATGACTATCTATTCCCGTGGATTATAAGGGCACTGCTGGTTTTTACCGTGTCCTCATGGTGGTCTAGTAGCAATTGAAATTGGACAAATAATTGTGATATTAAAAGTCGTGGCATAACTAATCCATTATGATTTTATCACCAGTGCGACATCACAAACCAATTGTGACATCACATTGCTGGTTTGACAACAGGATCACATTGTGTCATCTCAAATCTATTATGACCTCTTATATCCTTTGATAAAATACATAGCTTTGTGACATCACATTCCCTTTGTGTACTCAAATCCCCACTGTGAAATATTGACAATTGAGAATCAGACAAGTCATTTTAACATCAAAAACAGTTTGTGAGTTCATCACAATTGTGACTTCACATTGTCATTTAGACAACATCTGCTCATTGGGAAATCACAAAACTAAAATGATATGATAGATTTAGATCTTTATATTGTCCTTGTGACATCATAGACACATTATGAATGCCTTTTCTGTGATTTCATTCTATTTAAAATGCGGCCTGTAGGTTATCATAAAGAAACCGTGAACTCATAACCATTGTGACATTACAATCCTTTTTTACGTCACGTTGCCACTGTAATATCACAATAACCACATATCACAATATCACGTAACACCCCGTGATATCACAAACCTATCCTGTCATCATAACTTTTGTGATATGCTGCAATTGTAATTCTAAGGCCTTTTTGTCCTCATAATCTCTTGTTGACCTCATTAAATTTCACATATGACATTTTGAAAAATTAATTTTAATTTTTATTTTTTGTGAAGATATTGTAGAGAGGGGTTACAAATACATGAGCAAGTTAATGAGTACATTTCGCATCAAGCAATGCAGCCTCCTCCTTTGTTTACCCTTCACATCCCTTCCCAGCCTCTCCCCACCCCCCCACCCAATCCCGCCCCCCCCCCGGAAAAAAAGTTGTAAAGTTCGTTTTTGACATGACAACTTGTAATTCTCATAGTTGCATCAGGTCCACCTGTATCCTTAAACGACTTGTATTTCCCATCTCCTCCAAAAATTATACCTATATCAAAAATAGCGAAAGCAGGGGTTGTACTGTGGGGGAGGGACATACAAAGCTACCAGGAAATAATCTTATAAATGAGTTAGAAACAAATTAATGAAAGAAAAAAACATTTAAATATTTATCTAAGGGTTCATTTTCCTAACATCACATTATCTGACATTTCCTGCTTGACTCATACATATACTAGATATTGCAAATAAGGGAAACCATGGATGTTTTTTGGGGCTTGGCTTACTTCATTTAATATAATTTTTTCCAAGCCTTTCCATTTCCTAACAAATGGGGAAATGTCATTCTTTCTGATGGAGGCATAGAATTCCATTGTGTATATATACCACATTTTCTTGATCCATTCATCTACTGAGGAGCGTCTGGATTGGTTCCAGATCTTAGCTATGGTAAATAATGCTGCAATAAACATAGTTGTGCTGGTAGCTTTAGTGTGTAATTGTTTGTAAACATTTGGGTAAATGCCCAAAAGTGGGATTGTTGGGTCATAGGGGAGCTCTATGTGAAGTCTTTTGAGGAACCTCCATACTGCTTTCCAAAGTGGTTGAACAAGTTTACACTCCCACCAACAATGAAGTAAGGTTCCCTTCTGTCCACATAGCCTCCAGCCTCTGTTGTTGTTAGAGTTCTTGATTATAGCCATTCTAGCTGGGGTGAGGTGGTACCTCAATGTTATTTTGATTTGCTTTTCTTCTATGGCTAGCGAGGTTGAGCATTTCTTCATATGTCTGTTGGATATCCTTTCTTCTTCACAGAAGTTTCTCTTCAAGTCTTTAGCCCACTTATTTTTTGGGCAGTTGTTTCTTTGAGGATTTGTTGTTGGGGGATTTAATTTTTTGAGCTCCAAGTAGATTTTAGATATGAGACCCTTGTCCGTTGTATGGCTAGTGAAGATCTTTTCCCAATCTGTGGGCTGTCTATTGATATTGCTAGCTATGTCCTTTCCATGCAGAAGCTCTGCAACTTTGTGCAATCCCATTTGTCCAACCTTCCTTTGATTTGTTGTGTTTCTGGGTCTCTATGAAGAAAATGTCGTCCTCAGCCAACCAGGAATAGGGTTTCTCCTATTCCATCCTGAAAGTTTTCAGAGTGTCTGCTTTGACTCCGAGGTCTTTGATCCATTCGGACTTGATTCTGGTGCAGGGTGATATATAAGGATCTAGTTTTAGTATTCTACAAGTAGTTAAGCAATTTTGCCAGGACCATTTACTGAAGAGGCTGTCTTTCTTCCATTCTATTATTTTAGCTCCCTTATCGCAGATTAGTTGGCTATAGGTCTGTAGGTTCATTTCTGGGTTTTCAATTCTATTCCATTGGTCCTGAGGTCTGTTCTTATGCCAGTAAAAAACTGTTTTGATTTCTATGGCTTTATAGTAGAGTTTGAAATTTGGTATTGATATTCCTCCAGCAGTGTTCTTTCCGTTGAGGAGCCTTTTTGCTATTCGGGGTCTTTTATTGTTCCATATGAATTTTTGGATTGCCTCTTCTATTTCCTTGAAGAATGAGGGTGGAATTTTGATAGGTATCACGTTGAATTTGTAGGTAGCCTTGGGAAGTATTGCCATTTTCACGATGTTAATCTTTCCAATCCAGGAGCATGGGAGGTTTTGCCATTTTCAAAGTTCTGTTTTGATTTCCTTTTTCAAGATTTTAAAGTTTTCATCATAGAGGTCCTTCACTACTTTGGTTAAGTTAATTCCTAGGTATTTTATTTTTTGAGGGGCTATTACAAATGGAGTTGCTTTTCTAATTTCAGCCACACTTTTCTCATTGTTGGCATACAGAAAAGCCACTGATTTTTGAGGGTTAATTTTATACCCTGCTACTTTGCCAAAGTTTTGAATCAGCTTGAGTAATTTGGGAGTGGAGTCTATGGGATTCTTTAAATACAAGATCATGTCATCTGCAAAGAGGGAGAGTTTTATTTCTTCTTTCGCTATTTGGATCCCCTTTATGTCTGCATCTTCTCTTATTGCTGTACCAAGGCATTCTAATACTAGATTGAAGAGAAGTGGAGAGAGTGGACATCCTTGTCTTGTTCGTGAGTTAAGAGGAAATGGCTTAATTTTTCACCATTAAGTATAATGCTGGCTGTAGGTTAGACATATACAGCCTTTATTGTATGGAGAAATGTTCCATGTATTCCTAATTTTTCCAAAACCTTCGTTATAAATGGGTGTTGGATCTTGTCGAATGCTTTTTCTGCATCCATTGAGATAACCATGTGGTTCTTATCCTTGCTCCTCTTGATGTGATGAATAATATTAATTGATTTGTGTATATTGAACCAGATTTGCATCCCAGAAATGAGTCCTGTTTGATCGTGGTGTATGATTTTTTGGATGAATTGATGAAGTCGATTGGCCAAAATTTTATTGACAGGTTTTGCATCAGTGTTCATCAAAGAGATGGGTCTATAGTTCTCTTTTTTGATGAGTCCCTGCCTGGTTTTGGAATGAGGGTTATGATGGCTTCATAGAATGTGTTCGGTAGTGAACTTTCTCTTTCAATTTCATTGAAGAGTTGGAGGAATATTGGAGTGAGCTCTGCTTTGAAGGCCTTGTAAAATTCCACTGTAAAACCATCTGGTCCTGGACTCTTTTTAGCTAGGAGGTCTCTTATTGCTGTTTCTATTTCAATGCTTGATATGGGCATGTTAAGCTGACTTAACTCATCTTGGTTTAGTTTTGGCATGTCAATATTTTTTAGGAAAAGGTCCATTTCTGTCAAGTTCTCAAACTCATGAGCATAAAGTTTTGAGCAGTATTCCCTTATGATGTTCTGAATCTTGGTTGTTTCCGTGGTGATGTTTCCATTCTCATCTCTGAGTTTATTAATTTGGGTGTGTTCTCTTCTATTTCTGATAAGATTTGCTGTGGGTCTGTCAATTTTGTTATTTTTTTCGAAGAAACAAATCTTTGTTTTGTTGATTCTTTCTATAGTTTTTTTGAATTCTAATTCATTTGATTGTGATTTAATTTTAATTATTTCTTTCCATCTACTGGATTGGGGTTTATCTTGCTGCTCTTTTTCAAGGAGGTTCAGATGTCTGATTAAAATGTTGGTTTCAGATCTCTCCAATTTGTTGATGTAGGAGCTCAGAGCTATAAACTTGCCTCTGAGTACTGACTTTGCTGTGTCACAGAGGAGCTGGTAATTTGTGTGCTCGCTTTTGTTGAATAGTATGAACATTTGAATTTCCTTTCTAATCTCTTCCATGACCCACTCGTGATTCAGTAGAGTGTTGTTCAGCCTCCATGTGTTACCGGACTTTCTTTGGTGGCTTTTGGTGTTGAGTTCTAATGTTATTCCCTTGTGGTCAGATAGAATGCAAGGTTTAACTTTAATGTTTCTGAATTTGGACAGGTTTGCTTTTTGGCTTAAAATGTGGTCTGTTTCAGGAAAAGTTCCATGTGCTGCTGAGAAAAACGTGTATTCTGATGCTGATGGGTGAAATATTCGGTAGCTGTCTGTTAAATCTAGTTGATCTATGCAGCTGTTTAGATCTGAGGTTTCTCTTTTGAGTTTTTGCCGAGTTGGTCTATCTAGTGGGGAGAGTGGTGTGTTAAAATCCCCAACAATAAATGTCATTGGATCTATGTGCGATTTGAGGGAAAGTAGTGTTTCTTGGATAAATTTGGGTGCTTCATTATTTGGCGAATAGCTATTTAGAATGGTAATATCCTCCTGAAGGAGAGATCCATTAATTAGTATGTAGCGACCTCCTTTATCTCTTCTCACGAATTTTAATTTGAAGTCTATTTTATCTGATATTAGTATTGCAACTCCCGACTGTTTATGAGGGCTGTTTGCTTGGTAGATTTTGTTCCAGCCTTTAACATTGAAAATGTGTTTGTTTTTACGGGCAAGATGTGACTCCTGAAGGCAGCAGATAGAAGGATCTTGTTTTTTAATCCAACTAGACAGTCTATGTCGCTTAATTAGAGAGTTCAGTCCGTTTATGTTAAGAAATAGGACTGAGAGGTATTTGGGAGTTCCTGCCATGTTATCCACCTTCCTGCTTGTTGCAAACAATGGGTTCTTCCTATGGTTCTTGGATTCTCAGTTTAGGTGCAGTTTCTTGACCTTTATGGTGGTCTTGTTGGTTTTCTATGTGTCGGACATCTTTAAGAATCTTTTGTATGGCTCATTGTTGGAGATGTATTGTTTCATTTTTTCTTTGATATGGAAGGTTTTTATTTGGCCTTCAGTTATGAAGGAAAGTATAGCTGGGTACAGTATTCTTGGTTGATAGTTGTTTGTTTTTATGGCTTTGTATACATCATTCCAGGCTCTTCTTGCTTTGTTTGTCTCTGCTGAGAAATTTGCGGTGATTCTAATTGGTTTTCCTTGATAGGTAATTAATCTTTTCTCCTTGACAGCTTTAAGGATCTTTTCTTTGTTCTGAGTTGATCCTGTGTGAATTATAATGTGATGGTGGGATGTCCTATTCTGGTCTAGTCTGTTTGGAGTTCTAAAAGCTTCTTGTATCTGAATAGGCCTATCTTTTTTCATGTTTGGGAAGTTCTCAACTAGGATCCTGTTAAACAAATTTCCTAGACCATTAACTTCTGTTTCTAGGTGCTCTTCTACACCCATTATCCTTAGATTAGGCCTTTTGATGGTGTCTTCCAAGTGTTGGATAGAACTATCATATTTCTTGGACTTGTCTTGTATGGTCATATGTTCTTTCTCTATAATATCTAGGCTACCTTCAGTTCCAGAGATAAGATCTTCTGCATGGTCTAACCTGCTGTCAAGGTTTTCTACTTTGTTTTTTATTTATTTTCCTTCTAATTGGTCAGCTTTTATGGCTTCAATTTTTTTTGAAGCTTTGTTTTAGATCTTGTGTGTACTTCTTTACTTCCTTAATTTGGTGTTCAATGTTTATTCTCAAATCACTTAGTTGATTGTTTATGGTTTACTTGGACTCCCATTCCTTCTGTTGGGTTCCATTCAGGATTCCCTTTGTCGTCTCCCTGACTTCCTTCAGCTCTTTGTTAATGGATCCCATGAATGCCTTTAGTGATCTTTGTGTATTCTCATCCTTTTCTCTCAATCCCTGTATTACTCTTTCCTTAGCTTCCTCCCTTTCATGCCATTCTTGTTGTTCTCTTTGAGTATTCTCATCCTGTTCGTGCCATTCCTGCCTTTCTCTTTGAGTATTCTCAAGCTGCTCACACAAATCCTGTATCAGTTTTTGAGTAGCTTCCTCACGCTCATGATATTCCTGTATAAAACTTTGGATTGCCTCCTCTCTCTCCTTATCACGTTCATACAGAGTTCTTTGTATATTTTCAATCTTTTCATTTATCATGTTTGCCAGCAGTGTTTGTAGAGCTATTTGAGAACTCTCCTCTGGATTATTCATTATCTGTTCTGTCCCCTGATAATCATGAGTAGGAGTGGAGTTACCCTGACTTGCCATTTTTCTTGTGGTTTTCAGGCTTACTATGCCCATTTAGGATGAAAGTAACACCAATTTTGTGCTAGAACACTAACTTAAGGCAAGCATCAACCAAAGTCTGTATTTGCACAGTCAATAGTCTGCAGATACAATCTAGTTTAACCGATACCTCTATTCAACATTAAACAACTATATATTAATGGGCTATGAACCACAAAGAAGAATTTGTTAAACCAGAAATTATTAGGGTTAGGGAGAGATTTGGGTAAAAAATAGGAATAGAGTGATGTGGGAAGGTTCAGGGAGAGTTAACTTAACTAAGTCCTAGTCTCATAGCAGGAAATAGGTTAGATAGGATGAAAGTAGAGAGAGAGAAAACAAGAAGAAAGAGAAAGTGAAAAAAAGACACCAGAAAAAATAGAAAAATAAAAATTAATAATATGCAGATTCAAGAATAATATATTCAAAGAACGTGAATATAATGAGAGAAAGGGAGGGATATAAAGGAGATGTGAAAAACTTGAAAATAAAAATACTTAAAATACTATATAGGTATGAAGAGGTAGTACTGCTATTAAGGAATTTAAGTCTCAGAAGTTTTGAATTGAGTAATAAATTTGTGGATTAAGTGTGTACACAATGTTGGATAGGGTCTAATAGTCAACTACGGGTTTATCTGAGGATGTGCAGAACAACAATTAAGTCCCATGAAGAAGAACGAAAGAGAGGAAAAGGTGAGAAGGATCAGGAAGAAATAAAAAACGATCAGAAGTTCAGTGGAGCTAAGCAAAAAACAAAAAGAAAACAATTCTTTTTTAAAAGAAGAAAAAAAAAACAAAGAAAACATGCACACATGCATGTATCCCTAAAATAAAAATTATAAGATGAAAAAAGTTACTAGAAAACAATTTTTTTCAAAAAAAGGTAAAAATTAAAAATTAAAACGTTTTAGAAAAGAAAAAAATGTAAAAGATATAAAAAAAAGAAGAAGAGGAAAATCAAAAGTTCTTTGATTTTTTTGGGAGGGTTGGGAAAAATCCTGTATCTCCCTTGTGTCTGTAATCAGCCTTTGGTTGGAGTCTCTGGTCTGCTTGTGGTCCTGTGGCTTGGTTGGTTTCTTAAGTCAGTTTGTTTGGACAGGCAGAAAAATGCTCTGCTTTACCCAGGATTTATTGATCCTTCTCCCAAGTTAGTTCAATGGGAGGGGGGTGTGCTTTGAGTATCACAAAAGAGGGCGATGGCTTTTTCCTCAAGTTTGGAGATCCTGTGATGAGGCTAGGTTCTGGGTAGAATTGAGGCCTTTCAGCAAACAGTAGCTTTTCCCGGGGGCTAGTTTGTGAGAAACTCACAGAGCCCAGACTGGAGCCACTCTCAGGGTTTCTGTTTACTGAATTTCAGTTGATTGTCAAGGCTGCTAAAGGGGGGGGGGCAGCCTCTGGCTCTGATTACCCAGTGAAGAAAGTCACTTCTAGGGCTGGTGACCGAACTGGGTGACTTTTCCCTGGGTGGAGCTGAGTCTGGCAGGTCATGCCACCGTTAAGTTCTTGTGACCTGCTAAATGATTCTAGTTTTATTCCAAGGCCTGAGTTGGAGCTAGCAGCCCCGCTGAGCTTTGTCGGTATCCAAGATGGAGATCTCCAGTACTGAGAAGGAATGAGGACGTCAGGCTTCTACTCACTCTGAGTCTTGGTTCCTGGGTCTTCTCTGATCTGCGAAATGCAGGATGAAGATGTCTGCTCCTTGCCAGTTCTTGGTGGTGTTGAGTAGCATCCGCTTGCCCACCGTGTCTTGCTCTTTCGTCCTGGACTCTCTCTGTTTCAGGTATGGCAGTACAGCCGCTGCCGCCTCTGCTGCCACCACAGTGGCAGCTGCTGGCAAGAGCTCAGATCTGTCTCCTTACCTGGATTTTCCCTCTCTGGCCTATCTCCCTGTCCTGTGATGGCACACTTGGTGTGATACTCTGGCTTAGAACTGTTCACTGGAACTCTAAAAGTGCCTTTTATGCAAGAGCTTGTTTTGCCTCCAGCTTCTCCTCCGCCATCTTCCCAGAACTTGCCCACATATGACATTTGATATCACAAATTCCCAGTGACATCATGACATGGTGATATCACACTTCCAGATTTAATAACCACTGTGACAAATTCTGACATCACAACCTTTTAGGATTTCCATATATTTGTGACAACACATACCTTTGGAGAAAACAAAGTCCTTTTGTGAACTCATAAACTCATTGTAATTTAAAAATAATTGAGAACCATCATGTCATTGTGACATGCCCAACACACTGTGACATCACCAATCTTTTGTGACCTCATCACCAATGTAGCATCATCAACTAATTGTGACACCAAAACAATATTTTGACATGATGTAATGAGTTGACATTGCCACAGTGATATAACTGTCCTATTGTGTATTCACAAACCTAATATGACCTCATAACATTTTTAAAAATTCATGTCCATTAAGACTTCAAGCTCCTTCTGTGAACTTGTTTGCACATTGTGAAATACTAGCAGTTGAATTTGGACATGTGTTTGAGATATTACAAAATCATTATGACATCAAAGACCTGTTGTGACCTCATCACAACTGTGTATCATAAAGCTTTCATGACCCCTAATTACCTTTGAAAACACATATGGTACTTGTGACATCACAGTCCCTTTGCGTACCCATATCCTCATTGTGAACACATGATAATTGAATTCATATATGCCATTGTAACATCACAAACACTTTGTGACCCAATCACAAGTTTGACAACACCTATTCATTATGACATCATTACCTCCTTGCAACATCACCAATTTACAATGACCTCATAACATTATGACATTAAATTGTCATTGTGATATTATAGACACATTGTAAATGCCTTTTCTCTTAGTTCATTCTATTTCAAATGTGGCATTTGGGTTGATATCAGAAAACCATTGTGGTCTCATAAATATATGGCATCACAATTACTTTGTGACATCACAGTACTATGGTGATATCACTAACACACTGTGACATCACAAACCTGCCCTCTTCTGTTGGGTCTTCATCCATCCCACAAAAGCTGGACAGGGTCCAAGGAAAGCTAAGTGGGGCTGCTCGCCCATTCCCCAGCCTCCCTTAGCCCAGGAGACAATCAGATGCAGGGAGTCAAGTCAAGAAGGAACTCGTTTATTAACACAGAGTAAGACCTTTTTAAAGCAGAAGACTGCATGGGAGGAGAGGAAATGGAACCAACCATTCACTGTAAAGGTCACACCTTATCATGCACCGAAGCTTCCACAAGCTGTTTACACACTGAATGTAAACAAATCAGGCTCTGCTCAATCAACTTCCTCTCAGGGCCATCTTTGCTGCCTGTGTGCCCCAGAGATTCCCCTTTTGTATTAATGGCAGATACACCTCCCAGTTAGTTATCCTTTTCCTCTCCTCTGTAAAGGTTATTTTAACAGGATTACATTGGTAAGAATAGCATTGGCTATGCAGGAGGTTTGAGGCAAGTCTGGGGGGCGAGATTTGTCAGACAAGGATAGAGCCCTTGTGTGTGATACAAAAGCCCGTCCCAGTTACCACACATCCCCAACTAGCACAGTAATAAACATCAGCCCCATCACAGTTAGAAATGTCCGAAGCATTTCGATTAATTTCGGGGCATATAGAACACTCTTTATCTCGTCCTCTTCAGAACATGGGAGCAGCCTGGGTAGTGGGAATTCCACACATGCGACACAGTGCATCTTCGTGGACCCCCACTCTCAGGCCATTCTACTATAGTCCAGAAAAACAAGGAAAATTTTAAAACAAACTCTGCAGATAGAGCAAAGCAATCCCGGGCACCTGGTGTCTTTCAAGTAAGCCAGTTCTTTGTGCCTTCAAGTGAGTACAGGGGTCAAGATGACCTTTGAGCTTTACTGTCAGCTCCCAACACCACATCTTTGTTTAAAGAAGCGAACCCCCCTGTCTTAACTTGGGTGGATTATCTTGTCTGTCTTACCTTTCATCGGGAACTTCTTCAGAGTGAAGCTGAAGGCCCTGTCTTAGGTTGGTCAGAGTGGCACCCCCTCTTACCCATCTCTGGCTGCGGTTCCTCTTGGGGGAAATTTATAACTGGCTGGCTAAATTCATAAGAGGTTTGGTTTGCACATATAATGCAAGGAAGGCATAGAAAAACCATCAGCCAAAGCATTCCCAGGCCATGCAATGTCATTAGCAGTCCTTTAACAGTCAGGGATGGGATAGCAGTCTTTGCCATTTCAGAGTCCAGAGGTGGGGCTTGTATAAGGAATATTAGAGCAGGTAGCATTAAAATAAATAGCTCCTACAGAAATATTAAATGGTCTATACGTAATGACATAGGGTGGTGATCAAAATGAAGGTCAAGCCACCAGGTCGAAGGGACAGCTTCTCTTGTGGAGCTATTTCTGCATTGCCAGCGCTGATCACTGCCCAGGTCACCCATTGAGGTTGATGGCTTCTGTAGCCATTGCCGTGACTGGGAGGGTCAGAAGAGCCAACAGCTGGAGTATCACAATCTGCAATTGTTAGAGAACACAAGAGCTTCTCAAGGGCTGATTGCCCTTGGGAATGTTTAGTTATCTTTCTTGCTTTCCCTCCTTTAAACACAAGCCTCTGCCACCACAGCCATTTTTCATTCCTTGTTGGTTAGTTTACACTTGGGTACCCTCCTGTATAGAGGAAATTGGTAAAACTTTATGGGTCCTGGCAGGGATCCAAATGGCGGCTGTCACCTCTGTGGGAAAAATGCATCCAAATCCCCTGCCCATGGTAACTAGCAGGTCAGGTCCTCTCCATTGTTGTGTCAGGGGGTATTTCCACCTGAATTTCACTGGGGGCTTAAGGTTTAGTTGTCCCCACTGCTTCTGAAATCTGGATTCAGTTGCCCCTTTTGGAAAAGTTAAAATGTTAATGGTAAACAAAGCTATCTGTAACTGTATATGGGGACTAACTCCCACTTTTTGTTTTAATAATTGCTCCTTAAGATATTGGTGATTTCTTTCTATAATTGCTTGGTCTTGAGGATTATAGGGAAATCCTGTAGTGTGATGAATGTGCCATTTGTCAAAAAATTCTGACATTGCTTTATTAACAAAACAGGGTCCATTATAGGTTTTAACTTGTGCTGGTAGACCCAAGGTGGCAGAGCATGGAAGAAAATGTGCTTGTGAATGTTTAGTTCTTTCTCCTGTGTGTGCTGTAGCCCAGCATGCTCCTGAGTAGGTATCTATACAGACAAAGATATATTTAAACTTACCAAAGGCTAGGAAATGAGTAATGTGTGCTTGCCAGGATTAAGGCATCTGGGATTTACTGCTGGTGGTTGTAACGGGGGTACTTTTAAGAAGGGCTGGCATGTTTTGCAGGTATGTACAAACCTTTTGAGGTTCTTTACAGGAATCTGAGGAAATCTATGTTGAAGATCTATCCAGTTAATATGGGTGAAATCATGAAAACAGGTAGCCTCTTGTTAATACTTGTGGGCCAGTAGCTAACTGGTCCGCCCAATTATTGCCTAGGGATAAAAACACACGATGTTTTGAATGCCCTCTCAAGTGTTGAATATGAATAGGGGCTCCTCTCCTTTCTATTACACCCTCAAAGGTAACCATAAGAGGGGAAATAAGGTTTCCATCCAGCTTAATATGTGCCTGGGGAATATGGGGGGACAAGTTAATCATATATAGGATATCAGAATACAAATTAAAGGGTTTTTTAATGTCCTGAAGGGCCATAATTACAGCCAGCATTTCTTTATATTGTGCTGACCCTTGACAAGGTTGAAACCTTTGTTGGCTCAGGGTCTTTTGTTGCTCTTCAAAGGCTGCATACACAGAGCTTGCTTTACCTCCATCAGAAAAAATATGGAGGGCACCAGGAAGATTTGTAGGAAAAAATAGAGAAGGCATTTTGAGGGGAAGTCGCCATAACATGACAGTCCATTTGGATGGTCTATAATGGCAGGCAATTTGGCATAGGAACCACTCCACGGAGAGAGCAAGATGAGCATTGGCTCGAGTGAGCCACTCAACGTCTCCCATCCGAAAAGGAAAAACAATAAAGTGAGGGTAGAGGCCATAATGCCTTTGGACTTGTGTCCTTCACTTGACAATAGCATCTGCAAGTTGGCCTGCCTGAGAGTACACCCGAAGTGTGCCCCCCAGTGGAGTATGAACCCACTCTAATGGCTCCTCCCTTTGAGTAAAACTTCAGAAATCAATGTAACAACTGCAAACAACCAAAGGAAAATGGGCTCAAAAATAGAATACCCCTGCAAGTAAACTTCATCCAGGGCTTTTTGGAACTGCAAAAATATTGCGCAATGGCTGTCTGAAATTGTAGTAACTTCTTGGGGCATTCTGTCTTTTAGTAGAGCAAATAAGTCACAAGACTATCTTTAGAGAGAGGAACCCATGCCAACAGCCAATTGATTTCCCCCAAAAGGCTCTGAAGTTGGGTTAAGGTCAGAGAGGCTGGAATGTCCAGCAAAGGCTTAAGAGAGCTGGCCTGAGTCAAGGTAAGGTGGGACACGAGCACCTTAAAAGGAGGTACCTTTTGAATTTTATTGAGGGCTATTGTAAACCACCATTTTTAATATGACGAGAACCTGGGCCAGAAGGCCCTCCAGGCGTCCCGGGCCTTGGTGCCCCAGAATTATATCATCCATGTAGGCATAGGCGAAGGAGGTATCTGAACCCAGCACAGTCCCTAAAAGTGTGGCCAAGTATTGTTGGCAAAAGGTCGGAGTATTGGCCATTCTCTGTGGCAGCACCGTCCATTCAAAACACCAATCAGGCTGGGAAAATTTAAGAGAAGGGAAGGAGAAAGCAAACTTCTCCCAGTCATATGGATGCAGGGGATAGAAAAAAAAACAATGTTTAATATCAATCACAACTAAGGTATATTCTGAAGGTTGAGTGGGAGTGCAGGGCATGCCTCTTAGGGGCGTTCCTACCAACTCCATCCTTTCATTTACCTTACTTAGATCTTGGAGTATACGCCAAGCCCCAGAAGGCCTTTTGAATAACAGATATGGGTGAATTTCAAGGACTAATAGGAGGACATACGTGACCCAGGTTTATCTGTTCCTTCACCAAAAACTGGAGGGCTACAAGTTTAGGTTTGGTCAATAGCCACTTCTCCACCCAAATAGAGCTTCTGGGTTTCCACCTAATGGGAGGTACTTGAGAGCAGTGGCCTTTAGGATTGGAGGTGCACCTGAGCAGATCCCCTATGTTATTCTCTGTAATTATGAAAGTTAAAATCCTTTTCCTTAACTCCCTCTGGATACTGTTTAAGCCTTTGTGCTTCTTCTCCATCCAGGATATCATCATAAGATGCTCCATAGTCTGTAGTGTCCACGGCATACATTTACCTTAGCATGTCTTGCCCTAGTAAATTGGCAGTGAGGTTTTTGCCACTAAAGGGCATATCTTTCCCTGTTATTCATCTGGGCTAGTCCATTTCATAAGGGCAACCGTCTCTTGACTGGGAGGTGCCCTCTACCCCCAATATTGGGGGCCTGGGTGCAAGCTTCCAGTCCAAGAGCACTCCCTCCTCTCTGAGTATGGTTCGATCTGTCCCCGTGTCAAATTGACACGGGGCAATGAAACTGCTTCCCACCTAAAAAATAGTCATTTTAAGGGGGAGTCCTTCCTCCAGGGGCACAATCCTATGGGCCTGGGTCATCCTCCCATGAGGCTGCCTGGGCCTCACAGCAGAGGGGTTTCCTCCTTGAGTTAAAGGGGCTGGAAGACACCCCTTCCCTAGTTTAAAGGTTTCCTATTTACATCAAATTTGGATGGACAATCCTTTTCCCAATGGTACCCCTTCCTGTACCTGGGGCAGGGTGTAAGGGGCGGTTTGGACCCCCCGGCCATTTGGCGGGGGGATTGTTGTGAACAGTCCCACTTAAAGTACCCCTCCTGCCTATATTTAAAACAAGTCCCTCTCCCCAATGGTTTTCGGGTTCTTCGTCCTTGGGCTGCCAGAACCTGGGTAACAGCCTCAGTCATTGCAGATGTCTGAGCCTGTAAAGCTAAAAGTTATGATTGGGACTGGTGCTGTTGCATTCCCACATCCTGAGAGGCCACCACCCATCTGTTCATAGAACTCTCTCTAAATCCCACGCAGGCCATGCAGTGGTCTGCATTCACCCCTTCCCAAACCAGCAACTTTACAAATTGATCTTGGAAGTTCCCTGCCACCAGCTTGTGGTTAATACTCTATTGGACTCAGTGTACAAACTCAGTTAGAGGCTCACCAGGTTTTTGTCTCACTCCTGCTATGGGGGATTCAGTGGGCCCTTCATCCAGTTTGTACCATGAAGCAAGTCTTGCCTGTCTCACCTGGTCACTGTACAGGCCAGGTATTGTGGCCTGTTGGATGCCAGTAGAGTACCTTTCCCCTGACCCTGTTAACATGGCATAAGTAATAGGTATCGCGGGTTGAGCCTGCCAGTTATTCTCCGCCCACACTCTGCATTCCTCCTTATAGAAGGCACACCATTTAATAAACTGAGAACTAGTGAGGAGGACTTTGGCTACAGGTGATAAGCAATGTCATGTAATAGGTTCTGGGCCTAAGGAGAGTTCGGGCTATCCTCCACCACGGCCTTGTGGAGCTTTTTCAGATACTTAGCTTCCCAATGATACCATTCAAAGGGCATATTACCTCCTGGTGCCAGATTGATCGGATAAGCTTGGGGAAGTGAATCCTGTGGCCTAAGGTCTGGACTCCTGTGTGGCACTTCCCTTAAATGTCAAGACTCCAAGTAGGTTAGTTCCCCAGCCCTCGGCCCCTCTATGGAAGGTTGATGGGGGTCCGGGTCTTGCAGGTCCCTCTTGCAAGTCCCGTAGGGCACCTTACCTCCCCCCCCCCCAATCAGGGGAATAGTGTGGAGACCTAGGACCGTCAAGGTCACCCAAGTCATAGGGGGTAACTTTCACCCTCGTTTTGACTTCTACTGTGCGTGTTTCGGTGCATTTCAGTGGAATTTGACCCATTCCATTTCCTTCTCACTTCCCAAATCCTCCATTACTCCCTCTAGGCCTAATGTTGCTTCCTCCTCCTTCTTCTGTGAAATTGCATTACCCATACTAAGGGTTTCACTTACCCTGAGAGAGTGCTTAGCCTCAGCTGGTACCTTTTCCTTTCGAGCCCCATGTGGGGAGCCAGATGTCAGGTCTTCATTTGTCCCACAAAAGACGGACAGGGTCCAAGGAAAGGTAAGTGCGGCTGCTAGCCAGCACCAGGCTGCTTAGCCTCCCTTAGCCTGAGAGACTATCAGAAACAGTGGGGATTCAAGTCAAGCAAGGACTCATTTATTAACATAGAGCAAGCCCTTTTAAAAGCAAAAGACTGTGTGGGAGAGGAGGAAATGGAACCAACCAATTACTGTAAAGGTCACACCTTATCATGCACCTAAGCTTCCACAAGCTGTTTACACACTGAACTTAAACAAATTGGGCTTTGCCCACTCAAATTCCTCTCAGGGCCATCTTTGAAACCTGTGTGACCACACTGTCCTCATAAGTCTTGTGATGTGCTCCAATTGTGATGTCTTAGGCCCTTTATGAGCTCATAAACTGTTTTCAACCTTATACTTTTTCAGTTAGGATATGTGATATCAGAAATCTACTGTGACATCATGACCATAGTGACATCATACTGACAGACATCATGACCATTTTGTCACACTGTGACATCATAATCCTCCTAGGACTTCAACACATTTGTGACAACACATGCCTTTGTAGATACCACAGTCCATTCGTGAACTCATATTATCTGTGATTTCATGACAAACGAGATCGTTTATGCCATTTGGATATCACCAACCAATTGTGACATGATAGACCTACTGTGACCCCTTACCTGTATGGCATCACCAACTAATTGTGACATCAAAAGTTTTGTGATGTCACAATGTGACACGTTGATCATGACATCTGTCATTGTGATGTCACAATGTTCATGATGTCAGTGGATTTCTGGTATCTCATGTCATACCTGAAATATGAGGTTGGAAAATTATGAGGGCAAAAAGGTCTAAGATATCACAATATTAGCATGTCACAAAAGTTATGAGGACAGGAGATGTTTGTGATATTACACTGTGTTAGTGATATCACAATGTCACTGTAATATCACAAAGTGATTATTATGCAAAAATGGTTATGTAGGCACAAAAATGTGTTTCTGATATCAACTCTCATGCCACATTTGAATTACAATGAAATCACAGAATAGCCATTCACAATGTGTCTATGCTGTCACAATGAGAATTGTTGTCACAATGCGATTATGTCATTGAGTTTGGTGATATCACAATGAGCTGATGCTCTCATAATGAAAATGTGATATCACACTGTTGAGGATGTCACAAACACTTTTTGATGTTATAATGGCATGTCTGATCTCAATTGTCAGTTAACAAGGATATGGGTACACAAAGGGACTGTGCTGTTGAAAAGGGCATGGATTTTTCAAAGGATCTAAGAGGTCATAATAGAATTGAGATGTCACAATGGAATCATGATGTCACAATGAAAATATTGTCACAATGGGTTTGTGATGTCGTGCTGATGATGATGTCAAAATGGGTTTGTGATGTCACAACAAATTTGTAATATTACAATCAAATTTCCAATTTCAATTGCTACTAGTTCACAAGGAGGATATTGTAATAATCAGCAGGGCCCCAATAATCTGTAGGGTCAAATCAGCCAGGCACCATCTTCTGGCCAGCTGGAGAGGACAAAGTATGCCATCAAAGAAGGTGGGGCATTCTGTGGGAGGGGCTGGTGCATTAATTACCACATGTTGAGCTGTTAAAAAGTGATTGGGCTGTGGGCAGTTTGGGATGTGACAGTTGAAAACTGTTAGGCCGTTGGTGTAAAGAAGGGATACAGACTTTATATAGGCTACTTGTTCAGAGCAATAAATGAAAGAGAAAAAAGGGAAAAGTCCTGGAAGGAAGGAAGTGGTATGATAGCAGAAGGGGAAAGACCTAGGAGGAGAGGAAGTTGAGGGGGAGCAGGAGGTGAAGGATGGCAACTGACGACCCAGGCGAAGCATTTCAGACCTGTGGAGAGTGGAGAGGCCTAAAGAGAATGAGGAACTGGTAGAAGGGAAAAATGGAAAGATACCAAAGGATGTATAGTTCTGTAGCCAAAGAGAGACAAAGGGAAGGGGGAACAAGGCTTGCCCCTTGATGTTTGGAGCTTTGGATATCATAATTTTGGGGGTTGGTGTTTTGGAGAACATTTATTATATTAAATGTGTCTCAATGGATTCTCTTGATCTACAGAGTCCCTAATTTTCGGAAACCCCATGAAGATAATCAATTTGGATAACAACAGGCCTTGGCCCCAGGGAAAAATCCCCATAGGTGACAGTGACAGCCCTCAGGGTTAAGAGTCTACCTTGAGTGTTGTCTCCGGAGGACCAACACTGACAAAAGTCATTTGGGTCCCTCTAAGGGTATGTCTGGGAAAGCTTGCCAGACTGTTTTGGGGACCCCCTCTGGATGCCAATTATGGCTTCTGGGAACTCCTTGAGAGGTCATGTAGTGCTTCCTTGGGAAGCCATCTGGACCCTCATCAAGAGTACATCTGCGACTTCCTTGAGAAGCCATCTGAAATCTACCCTGGAGATCATCTGGGGCCTTCTCCAGGGGCCACCTTGGACTTTCTCCAGAGGGCATCTGGAGCTTCCTCAGGAGGCAACCTGAGACCTCTTCAAAAGTAGTCTTTGGGGCTTCCTTAAGAGGCAATCAAGGACCACCTCCTGAGGTCATCTGGAACTTCTTTGGGAGGTCATCTTGGGTTACTTTTATGAGAAATGTATGACCGTCTTCAGAATTCATCTGGGACTTCCTTGAGAAGCTATATAGGACCTGCTCTGGAGGATTTTCTCAAGAGTGTTATCTGGACTCTCCTCTGGGGTTGATATATGGCCTCTTTGAGTGGCCATCTGGGAGCTATTTGAGAGGTAATCTCAGCCTCATTGAGAGGACATCTGGGACCTCCTTTGGAGGTCATCTGACACTTCCTTGGGGAGCCATTTGGGACCTCCATGAGAGATTTTCTAGGGCCTCATAGGGAGGACATATGTCACATTTTCCAGGGGTCATCTGCGGCCTACTCAAGACTCCATCTGGGTCATTCTCTATGTCATCTGGGACCTCCTGCAGAGGTCAACATTGAGAGGTATGGGACATGTAAATTAAGTGTCTGTGGCTATTGGTCTGTTTGTGTATGCTGATAGTTCTATCTGTGTCCTGTATGCACCTCAGTTTACTCCTTTTCTCAGGATGGGAGAACAAGGCCTAAAGTTCCTATAGCCAAAAAAATTCTCCCCAAGGGTTATAGAGTCCCTCAGAGGAAGATGCATTTATGTACTCTCTCTCCTATTCTTTGCCATCAGCACCTGTAATGTTAAGTCCTCCCATACCAAAAGTGGTTACTTTTACCAGACTGAGGTGGTACAATGTGGTATGTTACCAGTATTACCCTTGAGACAGGAACATGAAGAAGATGGGGGGCAGGCCCCCTTTTTAATATATGTTTCCTTTACAACTAGTGACCTTTATAACTGGGAACAGCAAACTCCATCCTTTTCAGAAAACAAAAAAAAACAGGGGTTCATTATTTCATTAGAGACAGTAATTTTCACACACAAGCACATCCAGAATGTGTGTCAGCAAATTTTACAGGTGCTTTTCACCTGGTAGAAAAGGGAGTGAATCCTGCTCGGTGACTTGAAAGTAGTCCTTAGACCAGACATTAGCTCCTCTATTAACCAGACCATTTGGAGCAAGTCTTTCCACAGACTTATCCAAGCTGAGACTAACAGTAATCGAGGTATGGAAGTGCTTCCTATTATTGCTAGGTTTGATTAGCAGGGATACCTCAGTGGCTAGAAAGCCAAGTCATCAATCTAAGGTGAGTGAGATGGTACAGTTACCCAGTGAGTACCCTAATGCTTTTCTGGAACTTCTCCCAGAAGCCTATAGGACATATAGGTGTATAGATCTTGAAGCCCTGGAGAATCAAAGAGCCCTAAATATGGCCTTTGTTACCCAGTCAGCCCCAGATATTAGAAAAAAGCTTCAAAAGTTAGAAGGTTTTGAGGAAAGGTGTATTCTAAGTTGGAAGTAGTTGCCCAGTAGGTGTTTGATAACAGAGATACCCTGGATAAAAAAGACTCTAAGAAAGGGATTTGAGTTTTGACAAGAGCACCAGAATAGGGATCAAGAAACCCTTGATAAAGTCAATACAATTCATTTGCAAATGGCAATAGGGAACCTCTAGGACTAGATCAGTGTGCTTATTGAACACAAAATGGGAGTTGGGAAAGGAATGTCCAAGGAGGAGAAAGATAGAAAATAACAGGTTATGTAACCACATTAAACACTGGAAAATGTGTTCATATCTCTGGAGTAACATGCAAAGGAGCTTGGGGCTCTGAATTCCAACTGTGTTCAATTTAAAAAGCAGCCCTCTGAACTTAAGGAGAAATGTGGCAAATTAAAGTTCACCACTTCTATCTCAAAACACAGGTTTATAAAAGACTGTATCTCCATTATGTGCCAGTCAAAACCAACCAAGATGTTAAAAACATATAGAAGAGCACATTGGAGAAAACAGAGAGACTTATTTGACGTGAAGAAAAGATTTGAAGATATAACCTTGTGAGAGTGAAAAATGAGAAGAAAATCCTCAAAAGGAACCTAGAAAACACTCAGAATCAAATGAAATTCAAATACATTAGCCTGGATGAGTATGAGGCAAATTAGGGGAACACAGGCCGACAGAAGCACAAGACAGCAATACTGCCATCCTTGCTAACCACAAGTGAGGCCAAGAAGAGATACTAATGCTGCATTAAGAAATCGTGGACATGAAAAATGAGCTGGACCTGATATAAGAATGTATTAGGCTGAAGTACATGTCGATTTTAAGCTTTGAAAATTGTCACCAGAAATTCAAAGCAACAGAGAGAGAAAGAAAGAGTAGTTAGCAGAGAAGATAGGCTAGGGCTGTCATAGATGAGGCCAAGAAAAGTTAACTGGAAAATATCAGGCTCAAGAAAGAGATTGTTACTCTTCAGAAAGAGTTAAAGGGCCACATGCTCTGATAGAGAATGCTGGGGAAAGGGAAAGAACATTAGGGGAAAAAAAACAGAAGGGCTAAACAAACAGTTGAAATATCTGTCCCAAAAATACACTGAAGTGGAAAAATAGAAACAGAAACTACTAGAGTAAAAGCCCCAAAAGACTGCTGAGATCTTCACCATAAATGTAATTCAGAAGCATCGTGTCCCATTGGAACAGGTGGAGGTGGGAAAAAATACTGAAGAGCAAGCAAAGTTGTTATGAGAAGGAGCAGCTGTTATCCAGTCAAAGGAACTCTCCTGTGACCCTGCCTAAACAGTTACAGTTAAGCATATTGAGGAGAGTGGGATTTTAAAAGCAAGTTTGAGAGAATAGGAGGAGAATAAAATGGAAGAAGTCTCCAAGGTTCAGAGTACTGAACAGGAGTTAAAGAAACTAGACACCCTAAGATACAGGGAAACATCTGAGCTGATCAGGTAGCTTGGGAGATCACTCTAAAACCAGTGGGATCTCTGGAGCTACTACTAGTTAAAATTAAAGGAAGAAGCAAAAACAGTTGTAATAAGTATGCAAATAAGTATGTCACTGAACTTGTGAAAAAAGCATACAGGCTCAAGCTTTCTGTCAGTTTATGTGTAGATATTTGCACCCTGGTAAATTGCCCGAGGCCACTACCTAAAACTGTTCTGAAAACCAGTGGGGTCTTAGCGTGACATTACTTTGTAAGGTGTGTAGGTAATTTCCAACAGGTAAATGCTGAAAAGCTGGTACTTATGGAAAGAATTCATATGTGAGGAACCTCACATGGTGAATTTGGGAAAGTGGACTTCACAGAGGTAAAGCCTGGAAAGTATGGGTATTGGTACCTCTTAGTAATAGTGGACACTTTCTCAGGCTGAGCTGAGGCATGTAATAATTCCTTGATTTGGTTTACCCTTAGCTGTGGGGTCCAAAGATGGCCCTGCATTCATGGCCCAAGTTCTCAATTATTAACTAGCACTCTAGGAATAAATTGGAAGTTACAATCCATGTATAGAACTCGGAATTCAAAGCCTGAGAAAGAATGAATATATCCTCAAACAAACTCACTAATCTGCAGGCTTTACAACATATTCTTTTATGGACCTACACTTTGATAACCAAGCCCCACCGGCCAACTAAGAAAAACTCGACCTGAAGGGGAGGGGTCCAGATGGTGATGGAACAGCAGGAAAACACTACAGCTCTCCCCAACGAAATACAGAGTTTGGATTTCAATGCTCTGTTTCTGCAAGTGACCCACAAAAAAAAGGCAATTACTCAGAGAGATACAGAAAGTGAAAAAAGAAAATGGAAAAACCCACACAGACAATAAAGTGGGAAGACCCTTCCCCCACCCCTTGTTGGTGATTGGGCTCCCCGCTGAGCAGCTTAAGTGGTGGGGCTTTGTGCCAGGTTGCTTAAGTGGCCTGGCTCTGGACCCTCCCAGGACCACACAACCACAAACATCCCAAGGCTAACAGAAGATTCCCAAGTTCCAGTGCCAACCTAGAGAATACAAACTGAAATCTCAGAAGACAGAGCCAGCATGAAGATTCCCCTCACCCTCCCTGGCATGGCATCTCTGCCTGGCTGGTGCAAGCAGACCAACCCAGTCAGGATCAGCAGCAGCTGTCAGCAGTGGTGAACGACCCTAGACACACAGTGTGGCACCTCTGCCCGCTGGTGTAAACAGCCTAGCCTAAACTGGAGCAGCAACAGCAGCTGGCAGTAGTGGCAAAGCACCCAGACTCTAGGCACAATGCCTCTTGGCACTGGCCCACAGGAACAGCCCAGACCAGCCCGGGGCAGCAGTGATAACTGTGGCAGGGACAGTGGCAGTGAACCACTCCAGACCCATGGCGGTTTGTGCCTCTCCATACTGGCCCGCATAAGCAGCCTAGCCCAGCCTGAGGCAGCAGCACTGGTTAACACCTGACTCGTGGTGGGGTGGAGTGCCTCTCCATACCAGCTTGCATAAGCATCCCAGCCGAGCCCATGGTGGCAAAGGTGGTGAACAACCCCAGACATGACGCAGGGTGTGGTGCTGATCCACCCCAGAAAAGCCTCATAAACTTTCCTGCCTGGTCTGGCTTTGAACCTGAATAAACAGATCTGAGCCTCCTGAGTAGCTAGATCCTATTCTTGGTAGCCCCTTCACTTTTTCTACAATAGATCATTTCTTAGTTCATACAAGGAATTTAAGCAAATACAAGAGGATCGACATAATACCCTGTATTCTATTTGACCATAGTGGGATCAAACAATTTCTCAATAACAAGACATAAAGTAGAAAAAATTTAAACACATGGAAATTAAACTGCACTAAGTTGAAAAATGCATGGGTCACAGAAGAAGTTATAGAAGAAATTAAAAAGTTTCTACAATTCAGTGAAAATGAAGAAACATCACAAAGAAACTTATGGTACCCAGTGAAAGCAGTGCTGAGGGGCAAATGTATTGCTCTCAGTGCACATATCAAGAAGACAGAGACCAAGTAAACAATCTTATGATACAACAAAAACTGCTACAGAAACAAGAAAAAATTGAACCTAAAGTTGCTAGACAGAAAGAGGCAACCAAAATAAGGGCTGAAATTAATGAGATAGAGACTGAGAAAAATATAAATAAAATTAACACAACAAAAAACGGTTTTTAAGAAAAAATCAATAAAACTGACGGACCACTGGCAAGAATAACTAACAAAATAAGAGAAGAGACCGAAATAAATATTATCAGAGATACCATAGGAAAAATTACAACAAACATCCAAAACATCCAAACAATCATAAGGAAATAATTCCAGCCTCTACTCACAAAGGAAGGAAAACCTAGGAGAGATGGATGAATTTCCACAGAAATACAAATTGCTATCCTCCCTTTCCTTTTTGGCCCTGCTTCTCCACCATGTATGGTGAGGGCAGCAGTTTGGTAAACAAACTTCTTTTCCTGCCTTAATAGTGTGTGGTATTCTCTTCCTATTTAATTCTCTTACCTATTTAATATTCCTTACATATGATGCTGTGACTCAGATGGTGTTTTTGAGTTGGAAATGTTAGAATTTCCTACCCACCCCTTTCCTGTGAACTAAACTGCCTTGAGACACCGCGCGAGATTTTTCACCAATACCATTGCTGGCCTTCACATCCACATCGACACCACTTTTCTTCTCTGGTGAGTGAAACTACTCTCTACGGCTCTCTGTTGCTCAATCTCTGTTCAGATGTGGCGCCATGCCAGAAAGCTCCTATGGCCTTTAGCGGAAAGGCTGGTAACCTCTGAACCCAAGGATACTTGGTTATGGGGTCTTGGCCATTTCTCTCTAGAGTGCTCTAGGAGAGGTAGGGACATCGCTTCTGCCTGGTCAGATCTCCTTCACTCACCAGACTGACTCTCCTACACATTTAATGGGGTGCTATGAGTTATGCCCGAGCCCTGAAACCCTTCTGAAATGCCTACTGTGCTCCCTGGATAGCCAGAGCACGTAATTTTTTCTGCTTTTCTCAGATTTAGACAATTTTTGCCTCTGCAATGGTAAATGGTCAGAAGTCTGTTCACTTTCAGGATCTCTTTGCTCTCTGCTAATCATGTCCAACTTTCTATATCTCTCCCTTTCTTTTCTACAATTATTTGTATTGTGCAATGATGTGTGCCACATGGGTTGGGTCCAGGGGACCCATTCTAGTTTCCCTCTAAAAGGCTAGCAAAACTAGGCTTGATTTTTTGTTCAGGCTTTCTTTGCATTTCTTTTTAGAAATTTGCCATCTTGAGTTCGCCAACTTGCCAAATGGTGGGTTAAGGATTTGGCCCCCTCCAATCCTTACCCTTCCACCAAACTTACTTCTCCTCCATCCATCTATGCAAATGTGCCTTGCTAACAAGTCGCTCTTTTCACACAGTCTGATAATTGAGGCCCAACTATCTGATGTGCTGTGTTAGCAAAGATGTCTAAACATTGTTCTCTAACATTTTAGGATTTGAGTTTTGCCTTTTTTGTTTTGTGTTGTTTAGTTTAGTACTGAATACATGATTCTAAAATATTGGGCATATCTGTGCTAAGATTCTCCCATCTATCAAGTTTTGTCCTTGCAGAATATTTTGTCAAATCTTGATAAGGACCAGGTAAGCTCTACTCATTCTATTTGATCTCCTTGTTGCTTTAATTGGAAATAACAAAGGGTTTTCGTGACAAAAGTTGAAATTCAAATCCAGCCCGGGCTGAAATATCCCTAATATTCTATCTCCCAACTAATCTGCAAAGAGCCAGCCTGGAAGCTTGGCTCGAGCCTCTTAACTCTAACCAGCGAACACTGCAAGTGGTACTATAACTCAAAGTGGTAGAGTGCTAGCCTTTAGCAGAAGTGCTCAGGGACAGTGCCCAGGCCTTGAGTTCAAACCTCCTTGAATACCAACTGGGACAAACCATCCCAGCAACGACACTTAGACTCACCCAGTCTGCAGAACAAAGGAACATGGAAAGGAGTAAGAGGAGATGATACAAATCAGCCACTTTGTGCCTGCCCTTTCAAAATTAACCAGAGCCGGGAGGTCAATAGAAGTAAGAAGACTGCCCATCTAATGTCCATACCAGTCTAACTTTCAACTGGACAGGAATTTATCTTCTTGCCTTTTTCACTTGACTTCTTCTCTACCCAGTCGACAGATGTCAGAAGTAGAAAGGGATATTTCTACCAACATTTTCAGCCCCAAGTCCTTCCTCTTGCCATTTATTTGCTCTCGAGTATTTTTTTCAGTTCCTCAATGCCTTATGAAACTTCTCCATACTTCGTCCAAGAGTCTTGCCTCCTCTAGACTTCATCTAAAGAATCATTGTCCAAGTGACAGCTGTTGCCTGCTGCCTTCTCTCAGATGGGATCTCATTTCAACCTTTTACCTCTACTGTTGATTCCCCTTGCAAACAGGAAATAGCCAGAGAGAATCTTCACCCTTTTTCATAATTATCAAAAGGCTGGAATGTAAGGTCTGAACAGGAACACCTCCCTCCTTCTTGGCTAAGTTTCCGCCCAATATCTGTTACATAGGTAACTAGCAGACCTGGAAGCAGTCACCTTTCCCTCCTGCTAGGTCACATCCTGAGCCACCTCTGGTCACAAGCATCTCATCTGACCTTAGGAGGGTCCCAGACCCTGAGGTCACATTGAGATCCAGTGTGGTGACAACTTTCCCCCACCTGGCCACACTTCTTCCTTTCCCTAGCCTAGATAAGGCCCAGAGGTGGGTCGCCCCCTTCCTTTTAAACTATGCTTCTCAACCATACATGGTGTGGGGAGCAGTTCAGTAAATAATCTTTTTTTCTGCCTGAAAAAAAAGAAATACAAATTCCTCAAACATAACCAAGAAGAAAGAAATCAATTAAACAGTAGAATAATGAGAAATCTTCCAATAAGAAAAGCCCAGGACTTAATGGATTCACTACAGAACTCTATAAGGCCTTTAATGAGGAACTAATACCCACACTCCTCAAGCTCTTCAGATAAATTGAAATAGAGAAATAGGGAGTAATCCCAAACTCATTCTATCACATTCATCCCCAAACCAGACAAAAACCCAACAAAAAAAGAACTACACACCAATCTGTTTTATTAAGACAGATACAAAGCTCCTCAATAAAATTGCAGCCAACAGAATCCAGAAACATATCAAAAAAATCATACATTATGACCAAGTGGGCTTCATCTCAGAGATGCAGGGATGGTTTAACATATGTAAGTCAATAAATGTAATCCATCACATCAACAGATCCAAGGTCAAGAACCATATGATTATCTCCATTGATGCAGAAAGGCTTTTGATAAAATCAGCACTCATTTATGTTAAAAGCTATGGAAAAAATAAGAATAGAAGGAACATTACATAAGATAATAAAAGTCTTACATGGCACATTCAAAGGCCAATATTATACTTAATGGGGAAAAACCACAACCAATTCCCTTAAAAACAGGAACAAGGCAAAGATGCCCATTCTATCCACTCTTCTTCAATATAGTTCTGGAATTCTTAGCCAGAGCAATAATGCAAGAGAAAGACATTAAAGGGATCCACATAGGACAGGAAGAAGATAAACTATCTCTTTTTGCAAATGGCATTATTTTATAAATTACCAATCCCTGAAGCTCCATCCCCAAAATCTTAGAGCTTATAAACCAATTTGGCAAAGTAGCAGGATACAAAATTAACCCACAAAAATAAGTCGCCTTTCAATATAGTAACAATGTACAAATAGAAAGGGAAATCAAGGATACAACCCCATTCACAACACCCTCAGGAAAAAAAAGTATCTAGGAATTAACCTAAAAAAAGAAATAGAGGGTCTGTTTCATGAAAACTATAAAAGCCTAAAAATGGAATCATAGAGATTACAAGGAAATGGGAAGAAATGGGAAAAAATATTTACCAGCAATATAACAGACAAACATCTAATATCCATTATATTATAATATCCATTATATTATGTATGGTGAAGACAAGAAACTAACCCTTCACAAACCTAACAAACCAATCTTAAAATGGTCAAGGAAGCTAAAGAGAGACTTCTCAGAAGAAGAGATAAAAACAGCAAAGAAACACATGAGGAAATGCTCATCATCCCTGGCTGTAAGGGAAATGCAAATAAAACCAACTCTGAGATACCACCTTACCCCAGTCAGAATGGCCCACATCTTAAATTCAGCCAATTACAAATGCTGGAAGGGATACAAAGAAAGAAACATTACTGCATTGCCAGTGGCAATGTACACTAATACAACCACTTTGGAAAGCAGTCTGGAGGTACCTTCCAAAGCTTAATACCGACCTGTGCTATGAACTGGCCAAACCACTCCTAGCCATCTACTCTGAACAACAGGAACCAGTACACATAGACATACACACCTCTATGATTATTGCAGCACTGTTCACAATAGCCAAGATTTGGAAACAACCCAGATAAGCCACAACTGATAAGTGGATCCAAAAAATGTGGAACCTATATACAATGGAATACATGTAGCCTTTAGAAAGGACAAAATGATGGTATTTGCAGGGAAATGGATGGAGCTAGATCAAATTATTTGAGTGAGGAAAGCCAAGAACAATGAGACAAACGGCATAGGGTCTACCTGATACATGGATGCTAAAGCCAAAATGCAAGACGGTAAAACAAAGTAAACAGGACTCAAGAAACAAAGGACAGCCACTCATTTTGTTGTATCATCATTAATGACTCCATGTTCTTGATTATGTAGACGGTAGAAATATGCACGCAATGGAGGGAAGCCAGGAGGATCACCTGAGGAGGGAAAAATAATTTTGATTTTAATATCTCATACAATTAACAAACTTTGGACCATGATAACAATAATTTGCCTTGTCAAGGTTTAAATGTGTTTGTGACTTTAACTAAGTATCACAATTCCACAATACTGTGAAATATGTCAAATATATGTAATCACCTATCTCAATTTTTACAAAAAAGTGTAAGAAGGGAAGGGTTAGAAGGGATGGGTAACAATGTTGTCAGATACCTTGTATTTGTGTACTGTTTTGTAGAATGGGAACTTCTTTGTACAACTATTTAAAGATAATAATAATAATAAGTGTTTAAAAATAAACATTAGGATGAAAATAAAATTTCAAATATAAAATAAGAAATTAAATCCAGTTGGAAGGAAAATTTCTTTGGGGAGAGTAGTTTAGTTTATTCTATAGCAAGTCTCACTTCAGATATAAATTCAAAAACAAGACCCCCGGTGAGTGAAATAAACTAAGTAATGGAGTTGAAAAAAGAAAATAAGAAACTCCAACCACTCTTTCTATCCTGGACATCTGGTGTGAGTAAAAATGCATCATGCTCCTGAATTGGAACCGAAGTGGCAAGGACCTTACTTGGTGGTGCTAACTTCACTGTCGCCTATTATATTAGCACAAAAACACCATTAGATCCATCAGTCTCAAGTGGAATATGTAGTGGACCAATATACAGAGAAGGCTGCAAGATGGACTGTTAAGGATAAGACTAAGTGTTAATTAGTGCTAACTAGTGTGTTTCTATAGTTTACTTGTTTTCTATTAAATTTACCTTTTAAGCCTGTTCATTGGGTGGAGAGAAGGGAACTTTTAGGATTTGGTAAGAAGGAATCAAGGGTTTCATTGGACATGAAAAACAGTGGGGGATGTATAAAGCAGCATGGTCCTAATAATGAGCAGGGCCCCCTAATCAATGTTGCCCCATGACCTGGCCCACTGGAGTGCATGGGGCATGCCACTCAAGTGAGCAGAGCATGCTGCTGGAGGGGGTACAATGTCATCCTCACATGATGATCTGTGAAGAATTGATTGGGGAACAGGCAGTTTGTGATGTGATGGTTGAAAACTGTTAGGTCTGAGACCCACTGGAGTGATGGAGAGGTTCAACGTATATATAGGCTGCATGGTCAGAGCAATGGAATTGGAGAAAATGAAGGGAAGACCTGCAAAGAAGGAAGTGGTGAGACAGCAGGAGGGGAAAGACCTGGGAGAAGAAGAATTTGGGGGAGAGCAGGAGGGGAAGGGAGCCAATTGGCCACCAGGCCAGAGAAGTATAGTGGAGAGGCCTAAAGAGAAGAAGGAAGTGATGGAAGGGAAAAAGGGAAATGAAGGATAGGTTTATAAAGAAGGAAGGAATAAGAGAAAAGGAAAAAGCCTTACCTATTGAAGTTTGGAGCACGGAGATTGTAATTTGGGGGGTTGGTGTTTTGAAAACCAATTACATATGCCTATTGGACATCTGAGGTTTGGTGGTTGGAGCTGGGCTGTCAATGAGTGTACAGCTCAGGACAAGGTAAATGCAGGCCCATTTCTAGTATAAATAAAATTACCTTCAATTTGCCTCATTGGATTGCCTTGTGTTTTATGCATCATAAGTGTACAAGTTCACAAGTTAATAGTCTCAAAGGCCACGATTTTTGTAAAATGTTATGAGGTCAAAATAGGTTTGAAAAATCCAATGGAACAATGATATCACAATGGCAATATGATGTCACAATATTGAGTGATAATAATATTTTAATGTTATACTTAGTTGGTGATGCCATAATGGTGATGAGGTCACAATAGGTTTACGATGTTACAATAAGTCACAATAGGTTTTTTTTATTGTGAAAATACTGTACAGAGGGGTTACAATTACATGGGCAAGATAATGTGTACATTTCTTATGAAGCATTATAGCCTCCTCCTTTGTTTCCTCTTCCCATCCCTTCACATACTTACCTGGCAGGGGAAATAACACGATCACACAAAAGGATTATGATGTCAGTTATGATGTTCATCCCACCCAGGAGAAAGTCATCTCGCCCAGGCAGAAAAATCTCCTCCCACAGAGAAGTGACTTGCTTCACCAGGTATACACAGACAGAGACTGCCCCTCCCTACAACAGCCGAGACAAACAATTGAAATTGTTTGTAAACATAAACCCCGATAAAAGCTCCAAGGTGAGCTCTGTGAGTGTCTCAGGAGTTAGCCCCTCAGGGAAAAGCTACTGTTTGCTGAAAGACCTCAACCCTACACACAACCTAGCCTCATCATAGCATCTCCAAACTAGAGGAAACAGCCATCTGCCTCTTTTTTTGATACTCCAAGCAGATCTCCCTCCCACTGAACTAGCCTGGGAGGAAGATCAAAAAACATGCCTAACACAGAGCAGTTTGCCGGTCCAAACAGACTTAAGAAACCAATCAAGCCATAGGAAAACCAAACACCAGAAGCAGACCCGAGACTCCACCAAGAGACTTGTTATGGACACAGGGAGATACAGGGTCTTCCCATTCACCCCCTCCAAAAAACAAAATCAAAAAATTAAAGAACTTTTTTTTGAAACTTTTCTTAAATTTTTATTTTTAAAAGTGTTTTGTGTTAATCTTTTTTCTCATAATTTTTATTTTTGGTGTGTATGTGTGTGTGTGTGTGTGTGTGTGTGTGTGTGTGTGTGTGTGTGTGTGTGTGTGTGTGTGTGAGATTAATCTCTTTTGACCTTTTGGTCCTTTTTTATTGTTTTCATTATTTTCTTTTTTTTTTTACATGACTTAATTGCAGTTCTGTTCATCCCCAGATATATACCTATCATCAATTATTAGACCTTATCCCCCATTGTGTACATACTTAATCCAGAAATTTATTACTCAATTCACAACCTCTTAGGCTTAACTTCTTTTAGAGCAGTATCATGTCTTTATACCTACATAATTATCAAGTAACTAATTTTAATATATTTTTAATTTTTTTGCTTTCATGTTTCCTTTCTATCCCTCCCCTCTTCTCATCCTATCCTTTTCTTCTCTCAATATCATTTCTTTAAACGTACATAATTTTTAAGTGTTTCACTTCTTAAAGTTAATTTTTGTTTTTCCATTTTTCTTTTTTTTATTTTTCTCCTGTCAGTATGTCCAATCCATTTCCATCTCTCTGATTAGGAATTGGTTAAATTTACTCTCCTTTTACTCCTCCACATCCCTCTAGTCCTATTTATCCCCACATTTCTCCCTAAAGCTAATAATTTCTGGTTTGCCTAATCCTTTTTTGCTGTTTATAGCCCATTAATACATAGTTGTTTGATGTTGAATAGATTGTATCTGTTGAATTAGATTGTATCTTGTGGAGCACATGGGCAGCAAAGATGGCACTGGGAGGGAGTTAAGTGGGCAGAGCCTAACTTACTGTAGAGTACATGGGCATCCAAGATGGTGCTGGGAGAGAGTAGAGTAGGCAGAGACCAATTGATGTTCCGATCAGTGCCTAACCAGCCCGTGAAGGCTCAGGTGCATGATAGGGTGTGACCTTGACAGTGATTGGTTCCTCTTCCTCCCTTTCCATGCCACCCACCTTTTTGTCTTTAAAAGGGGCTGCTCTCTGTTAATAAAGGAGTTTTCTACCTGCTGGATTTGGCTCCCTGTTGTGTCTGATTGTCTCCCAGGCTGAGGGAGGCTGGGGAATGGGCGAGCGCTGCACTTACCTTTCCTTGGATACCGTCCATCTTTCATGGGACAGACAAAGACCCAACATCTGGTGCCCAAAGTGGGGCATGAAAGGAAAAGATACCGGCTGAGGCTAAGCGGTCTTTCCGGGTAAGTGAAACCCTAAATATGGGTAATGCTATATCACAGAAGAAAGAGGCATTAGGCCTAGAAAGAGTACAGGAAGATTTGGAAAGTGAGATGGAAAAGGAAGAGGTCAAATTCAACCGGAAACGCACTATCTGTGCATGCAGGGGCAGAGGCAGCTACTAGGCCCCCTCCCTATTCCCCTGATTGGAAGGGAGGTACGGCGGCCTACGAGACCTGCGAGAGGGACTTGCAATACCCAGACCCCCCCTACCAACCTTCCCTGTAGGGGCCGAGGGCTGGGAAAGTAACCTACTCGGCGACCTCTTCTGGAAAGGAAGGGCCAATTGAGAGCCCAGACTCTAGGCCACAGGATTCGCTTCCCCAAGCATATCTGGTCAACCTGGCATCAGGGGCTAACAGGCCCTTGGAATGGTATCCATGAGAAGCTAAGGATCTTTAAGAGCTCCGCAAGGCGGTGGCAGAAGATGGCCCAAACTCTCCCTGGGCCCAGACCCTATTACAAGACATTGCTTATCACCCGGGTGTCCCTAAGGACTGGATGGATGTGGCCAAAGCCGTTCTTACTAGTACTCAGTTTATTAAATGGTGTGCTTTCTTTAAGGAGGAATGCAGAGTGCAAGTGGAGAGTCACCGTCAGGCTCAACCAGCGATACCTATTACCTATGCTATGCTAGCAGGGACGGGGGAAGTGTACTCCACCGGCGTCCAACAGGCCACAATACCTGGCCTGTACCATGACCAGGTGAGGCAGGCTGGACTTGCCGCATGGTACAAACTAGATGATGGGCCTACTGAGTCCCCCATAGCAGGAGTGAGACAAAAACCGGGTGAGCCTCTACTTGATTTAGTAGACCGAGTCCAACAGAGTGTTCACCGCAAGCTGCCGACATGGAACCTCCGAGATCAGTTTGTAAAGCTGCTGGTCTGGGAAGGGATGAGTGCAGACCACTGCCTGGCCTGCGCAGGATTGAGAGAGAGTTCCCTGGGCAGATGGGTGGTAGCCTCACAGTATGTGGGAACGCAACAGCACCAGTCCCAATCCCTAGCTTTAGCTTTACAGGCTCAGTCATCTACAATGTCTGAGGCTATTACTCAGGCTCTGGCAGCCCAGGGCCAAGCAACCCCAAGACCATCGGGGAGAGGGACTTGTTTTAAATGCGGGCAGGAGAGGCACTTTAAGAGGGATTGTTTACAACAGTCCCCTGCCAACTGGACCATGGGCAAACCACCCCCTATACCCTGCCCGAGGGGCAGGGAGGGATACAAGTTTGATTTAGATGGGAAGTCTTTAAACTTGGGGAGGGTCATCCTCTAGCCCCTTTAACTAAAGGAGGAACCCCCTCTGCTGTGACGCCCAGGCAGCCTCATGGCAGAGAAGCCCAGGTTCATTGGACCATACCCCTGGTGGACAGACTCAGCCTTAAAATGAGTATTCTCGTAGGCGGAAAGAGGTTTCACTGCTTAATTGACACTGGGGCAGATCGACCATACTCAGGGAGGAGGAAATGCCCTTGGATTGGAAGCTTGCACCTGGGCCCCCGATATTGGGGGTAGGGGGTAACTCCCACTACAAAGAGACTTATGCCCTTATGACAAGGAGTAGCACAGATGGAGAACAGGGAAAGACACGCCCTTTAGTGGCAAAGAACCTCACTGCCAATTTACTAGGGCAAGATATGCCGACAAATGGATGCCGTGGCCACTACAGACTATCGAGCATCCTATGATGATATCCTGGATGGGGAAGAAGCATGAAGGCTTAAACAGGATCTAGAAGGAGTTAAGGAAAAGGATTTTTTTAACTTTCATAATTACAGAGAAGAACATAGGGGACACACGCGGGCGCACCCCCAATCCTAAAGGCCACTGCCCCCAGAGTACCTCCCATTAGGTGGAAGCTGGGAAGCCCAGTCTGGGTGGAGCAGTGGCCATTGACCAAACCTAAACTTGAAGCCCTCCACCTTCTGGTGGAGGAACAGATAAACCTCGGGCATATTAGCCCTTCTGTAAGTCCTTGGAATACACCAGTATTTATTATTCAAAAAGCCTCCAGGGCTTGGCCTATGCTCCAAGACCTATGTAAAGTAAATGAAAGGCTGGAGCAAGTAGGAGCGCCCCTAAGAGGCTTGCCGTGGACTCCTGCTAGACCTGCAGAATATACCTTGGTTGTGATTGATATTAAAGATTTTTTTTCTATCCCTCTGCATCCATATGAGTGCCAGAAGTTTGCTTTCTCTATACCATCTCTCAATTTTTCCCAGCCTGATCTGAGGTTTGAATGGACGGTGCTGCCACAGGGTATGGCCAATAGCCCGGCCTTCTGCCAACAATACTTGGCCACATGTTTAGGGCCTGTGCTGGGTTCAGATACCTCCCTTGCCTTTGCCTACATGGATGACATAATTCTGGGGCACAAAGACCCAAGCTGCCTGGAGGGCTTTCTGGCCCAGGTTCTCACCATATTAAAAAAGGGGGGCTTTACCATAGCCCTTAAAAAAATTCGAAAGGTAGCTCCTATTAAGGTGCTCGGGACCCACCTTGCCTTGACTCATGCCAGCCCCCTTAAGCCTTTGCTGGATATTCCAGCCTCTCTGACCTTAACCCAACTTCAGAGTCTTTTAGGAGAAATCAATTGGCTGTAGCCATGGGTTTCTGTCCCTACAATTACAATATAAGGAAATGCTGGCCATAATTATGGCCCTTCAGTACATTCAAAAACCCTTTATTTTGTATTCTGATAGCCAATAAAACAAAAAAGGGGGAGATAGCCCCCATATACAGTTACAGATAGCTTTGTTTACCATTAACGTTTTAAATTTTTCAAAAGGGGCAACTGAATCCAGATTTCAGAAGCACTGGGGACAACTAAACCCTAAGCCCCAAGTGAAAGTCAGGTGGAAGGACCACCTGACACTACAATGGAGAGGACCTGACCCCTTAGTTACTATGGGCAGGGGATTTGGATGCGTTTTCTCCATAGGGGAGACTGCTCCCATTTGGATCCCTGCCAGGAACCTTAAGTTTTTACCCATTTCCCCCATACAGGAGGATGCCCAAGAATAAGCTAACCAACAAGGAAAGAAAAATGGCCATGGCCGAGGCTTGTGTTTTAAAGACAAAAGCCAGAAAGATAATTACTAACCATCCCCAAGGGCAACCAGCCCTTGAGAAGCTCTTGTGTTCTCTAACAATTGCAGTTGGCAATACTCCAGCTGTTGACTGTCCTGACTCTCCCAATCCTGTGAATGGCTCTACGGATTCTGCTTCAACCTCAACGGGTGACCTGGGCAGTGATCAACGCTGGCAATGCAGGAATCGTCAGTAGCACCACAAGAGAAGCTGTCCCTTCGACCTGGTGGCTTGACCTTCATTTTGATCACCACCCTATGGACTGTTTAATATTTTTGTAGGAGTTAATTATTTTAATGTTACCTGCTTTAATTGTTCTTTTATTAATTGCTTATATAGCAGCATTGAATCCATACTTATTGTTAAACAACCTCCTTTTGTTACGCTTTGAGCTTAGATCTTGTGCAACCCCACAGGCAAATAGCTGCATTAGAACAATCCCCACCTCTGGACTCTAAAGTGGCAAAGACTGCTATCCCATCCTTCACTAAGGTTAAAAAACCAGAAGTGACATTTCCTGGCCTGGTAATGGTTTTGCTGATGGTTTTTTCTATGCCTTCCTTGCATTATACATGCACTGCAAAACTTATGAGCTTAGCCAGGCAGTTATCAAGCTCCAAATGAATGAATTTCCCCCCGAGAGGAATCGCAGTCAGAGACGGGTAAATGGGGGTGTCAATCTGACCAACCTAAGACAGGGCCTTCAGCCTTGCTCTGAAGAAGTTCCCGATGACGGGTAAGGCAGACAAGGCGATCCACCCAACCTAAGACAGGCAGGTTCGCTTCTTTAAACAAAGACGGGGGGAGATGATGTTGGGAGCCATTGGGAGCTTACAGTAAAGCTCAAAGGTCATCTTGACCCCTGTGCTAGCTTAAAGGCACGTATGAGGAACTGGCTTACTTAAAAGACACCAGGTGCCCAGGAATTAATTGAACTGCTTTGGACATTTCTAACTGTGGTGGGACTGATGTTTATTACTGTGCTAGGTGGGGATGTGAGGTAACTGGGACAGGCTCTTGGATCCTGCACAAGTGCCCTCCCTATCCTTGTCTGGCGAATCTCGCCCCCCAGACTTGCCTGGAACCCCCTGTGTAGCCAATGTTATCCTTACCAATGTAATCCTGTTAAAACGACTTTTACAGAGGAGGGAAAAGGATAACTGGGAGGTGGGTCTGCCATTAAAACAATAAAAAAGGGGGAATCAGTGGAGCACATGGGCAGCAAAGATGGCCCTGGGAGGGGGTTGATCTTCTGATCAGTGCCTAACCAGCCAGTGAAGGCTCAGGTGCATGATAGGGTGTGAGCTTGACAGTGATTGGTTCTTCTTCCTCCCTTGCCATGCCACCGGCCCTTTTTGTCTGTTAATAAAGGAGTTTTCTACCTGCTGGATTTGGCTACCCGCTGTGTCTGATTGTCTCCCGGGCTGAGGGAGGCTGGGGAATGGGCGAGCACTGCACTTACCTTTCCTAGGCCCCATCCATCTTTCGTGGGACGGACAAAGACCCAACAATATCTGTTGAATTAGATTGTATCTGCAGTCATTTTGATTGTGCAACTACAGGACTCTGGTTGATACTTGCCTTAAAATAGTGTTCTAGCACAACATTGGTGTTACTTTCATACCAAATGGGCAGAACAAGACGAAAAGCACAATAAAAATGGCAAGTTCAGGTATCTCAATTCCCACTCATGTTAATCAAGTGACAGAATTGTTAATGAATAATCCAGAGGAGTTCCATAAAAACCTGTTCAAACACTACTGGTAAACATGGTGAATGAAATGATTGAAAACTTGCAAATGACTCAGTGTGATCATGATAGGGAGCGAGAGGAAGCAAATCAAAATTAATACAGGAATCTTGTAAGCATTAGGGAGCTACTTAAAGATTAATGCAGGAATTGCATAAGCAGGATGAGAAGAGTCAAAGAGAAAGACAGAAAATGTGTGAGCAGGCTGAGAACAGCCATAGAAAATTAATAGAATTGCGTGAACCTGACTATACTAATCAAAGAGTAATACAGGAACTATGAGAGCATGATGAGAATAGACAAAGATCAATAGAGGCATTCATGGAATCCATAAACAGACAGCTGAAAGAAGTCTGGGAGATCACCAATGGAATGCTGAATGGAGCCCAACAGAAAAAAATGGGTGTCCAGGGAAACCATAACCAATCAACTAAGTGATTTGAGAAACTGAACACCAAATTAAGGAAGTAAAGAAGTTCATACAAGATCTAAAACAAAGTTCCAACAAAGAAGTTGAAGCCATCAAAGCCGACCAATTAGAAGGAAAAGAAATAAAAAACAAAGTAGAAAGTCTTGACAGTAGGTTAGACCATGCAGAAGATTGAATCTCAGGGATTGAAGACAGCCTAGATATTACAGAGAAAGAACATACAACCATCCAAATCAAGTCCAAAAAATATGATAGATCTATTCAACATTTGGAAGACACCATCAGAAGGCCTAATCTGAGGATAATGGGTGTAGAGGAGCACCTGGAGACAGAAGTTAATGGTCTAGAAAATTTATTTAACAGAATTCTAGCAGAGAATTTCCCAAACATGCAAAAAGATAGGACTATTCAGATACAAGAAGCTTATGGAACCCCAAATAGACCAAACCAAAACAGGACATCCCACTGTCACATTATAATCTGCACATGATCAATTCAGACCAAGGAATGGAGCCTTAACTCAAGGAAAAAAGAATAATCACCCTTAAAGAGAAACCAATTAGAATCATCCCAGATTTCTCAGAAGAGCCGATTAAAGCAAGAAGAGCCTGGAATGGTGTATGCCATGCGCTAAAGACAAACAACTATCAACCAAGAATACTGCAACCACCTAAGATCTCCTTCATAAATGGAGGTCAAATAAAAACTGTCCATAGCAAAGAAAAATTGAAACAACATATCTCCACCAAACCAGCCCTACAAAAGACAAAAGTCTCCTACACATAGAAAACCAACAAGACCAAAATAAAAGCCAAAAAACAGCATCCAAGTGAATGAAATTAGAACTCAACACCAAAAGCCAATAAAGAAAGTCCTGTACAACATGGAGGCTGAACAACACACTGTTGAAACACCAATGAGTCATGGAAGAGATTAGAAAGGAAATGCAAATGTTCATGATGTTAAACAAAAGAGAACACACAAATTACCAGCCCCTTTGGGACAGAGCAAAGGCAGTACTGACAGGCAAGGTTATAGCTCTGGGATCCTACAACAACAAATTGGAGAGATCTGAAACCAACAATTTAATAAGACATCTGAACCTCCTTGAAAAAGAGCAGCAAGATAAACCCCAATCCAGTACATAGAAAGAAATAATTAAAATTAAATCAGAATTAAATGAATTAGAAACCAAAAACATCATAGAAAGAATCAACAAAACAAAGAGTTGTTACTTAGAAAAATTAACAAAATTGACAGACACTTAAGAAATCTTATCAGAAAAAGAAAAGAACTCACCCAAATTAAAAAAAAAAAAAAAAAAAAAAAAAAAAAACCTCAGAGATGCGAATGGAAACATCATCGCAGAAACAATCAAGATTCAAAAAATTATAAGGGAATACTTTTCAAACCATTATGTGAATGACTTTGAGAACCTGGCAGAAATGCACATTTTCCTAGCAAATCTTAACATGCCGAAACAAACAAGATGAGTTAAATCAAATTAACATGCCCATTTCAAGCATAGAAATTGAAACAGCAATACGAGTCCTCCCATCTAAGAAAAGCCCAGGATCGGATGGATTCATAGAGGAAATCTATAAGGCCTTCAATGTAGAGCTCACACCAATATTCATACAACTCTTCAATGAAATTGAAAGAGAAAGTTAATTACAGAATTCATTCTATGATTCCATCAGAACCCTTATCCCAAAAGCAGGCAGGGATTAGTCAAAAAAAGAAACCTGTAATATCAATACCAAATTTCAAACTCTACTATAAAGCCATAGTTATCAAAAAAGCTTGGTACTGGAATAAGAACAGACCTCAGGAACAATGGAATAGAATTGAAAACCCAGAAATGAACCTTCAGGCGTATAGCCAACTCATCTTCGATAAGGGAGCTAAAACAATAGAATGGAAGAAAGACAGCCTCTTCAGTAAAGGGTGCTGGCAAAATTGGTTAAATACTTGTAGAAAACTAAAGCTATATCCTTATATATCACCCTGCACCAGAATCAACTCCAAATGGAACAAAGACCTCGCAGTCAAAGCAGACACTCTGAACACATTACAGGATGGAATAGGAGCAACCCTAGGTCTCCTTGGCTAAGGCCTAAATTTTCTTAATAGAGACTTGGAAAGACAACAAATCAAAGAAAGGTTGGACAAATGGGATGGCATGAAGTTGCAGAGCTTCTGCATGGCAAAGGACATAGCTAGCAAGATCACTACAAAGCCAACGGATTCGGAGATCTTCACTAGCCATACAACGGACAAGGGTCTCATATCTAAAATATACTTGGAACTCAAAAAATTAAATCCCCCAACAACAAATCCTCAAAGAAACAACTGCCCAATAAGTAAGTGGGCTAAAGACTTGAAGAGAAACTTCTCTGAAGAAGAAGGAAGGATGTCCAATAGACACATAAAGAAATGCTCAACCTCCCTAGCCATAAAAGAAATGCAAATCAAAACAACATTGAGATATCACCTCACCCAATTAGAATGGTATAATCAAGAACTCTAACAACAACAGATGCTGGACAGGATGTGAACAGAAGGGAACCTTACTTCATTGTTGGTGGGAATGTAAACTTGTTCAACTTGTAAACTTGTAAACTTGGAAAGCAGAATGGAGGTTCCTGAAAAGACTTCACATAGAGCTCCCCTATGACCCAGCTATCCCACTTTTGGGCATTTACCCAAATGTTTACAAACAAGACCACACTAAAGCTACCAGCACAATTATATTTATTGCAGCATTATTTACCATAGCTGAGATCTGGAACCAACCCAGATGCCCCTCAGTAGATGAATGGATTAAGAAAATTTGGTATATATACACAATGGAATTCTATACCTCCATCAGAAAGAATGACATTTCCCCATTTGTTAGGAAAAAGAAAGGCTTGGAAAAAATTATATTAAGTGAAGTAAGCCAAGCCCAAAGAAACATAGGTCCCATGGTTTCCCTTATTTGCAATATCTAGTATATGTATGAATCAAACAGAAAAGGTCAGATAATGTGATGTTAGGAAAATGAACCCTAAGATATGTATTTAAATGTTTTTTTTTTCTTTCATGCATTTGTTTCTAACTCATATATAAGATTATTTCTTTGTTGCTTTCTTTGTCCCTCCCCCACAGTATAACCCCTGCCTTCACTATATTTGATGTTGGTATAATTTGTGGAGGAGATGGGGGAAAACAAGTTGTTTAAGGATACTTGTGGACCCGTTGCAACTATGAGAAGTACAAGTTTTCATGTTGAAAATGAACTTTACAACTTTGGTGCCGGGGGGAGGAGGGGGGAGATTGGGTGGGGGAGCGGGGGGAGACTGGGAAGGGATGTGAAGGGTAAACAAAAGAGGAGGCTGCAATGCTTGATAAAAAATGTACTCATTATCTTTCCCATGTAATTGTAACCCCTCTGTACAGTATGTTCACAAAAAATTAAAATTAAAATTAAAAAAAGAAAGAAAACTGTAGAACCATTTCTTTGATGAACATTGATGCAAAACTCCTCAACAAAATTTCGGCCAGTCGATGTCAACAATTCATCCACAAAATCATACACAATGATCAAACAGCATTCATTTCAGGGATGCAAAACTGGTACAATATATGCAAATCAATTAATAAAATTCATCACATCAACAAGAGCAAGGATAAGAACCAAATGGTTATCTCATTAGATGCAGAAAAAGCACTGACAAAATCCTACACACCTTTGTGATGAAAGCTCTGTAAAAACTATGAATCCAGTCAAATTCCTCAATACAATAAAGGCTGTATATGAAAAACCTACAGCCAGCATTATACTTAATGGTGAAAAACTAAAGCCATTTCCTCTTAACACAGGAACGAGACAAGTATGTCCACTCTCTTCAATTTAGTATTAGAATGCCTAGCTACAGCAAAAGACCAGATGCAAACGTAAAAGGGAAAGATAATGTAAAACTCTCCCTATTTGAAGATGATCTGATGATGTATTTAAATAATCCCACCGATTCCACTCTGAAATTTTTCATGCTGTTTAAAAACGTTGGCAAAGTAGCAGCGGAAAAATTAACTCTCAAAATCAATGGCTTTTCTGTATGCCAACAATGATAAAAGCATGGCTGAAATCAGGAAAGCAACTCCATTCATAATAGCTCATAAAAAATAAAATACCTAGATACTAACTTAATCAAAGATGTGAGGGATCCTTATGATGCAAACTTTAAAAACCTGAAAAAGGGAATAAAAACGGAACTTAGAAGGTGGAAAAACCTCCCATGCACCTGGATTGGAAGAATCAACATCGTGAAAATGACAATAATTCCCTAGGCTATCTACAAATTCAATGTGATGCTTATCAATGTTACAAACTCATTCTTTGAGAAAATAGAATAGGCAATCCAAAAATTCATATGGAACAATGAAAGACTCTGAATATCATAAAAGATCATTAACAGAAAGAAAAGTGCTGGAGGAATATCAATACCAAATTTCAAACTATACTACAATGCCACAGTAATCAAAACAGCTTGGTACTGGCACAAGAACAGACTTTAGGACTAATGGAATAGAATTGAAATCCCAGAAATGAACCCACAGACCTATAAGGGAGCTAAAAAAAAATAAAATGGAAGAAACAGCCTCGTCTGTAACTGATGCTGACAAAATTGGTTAATCAATTGTAGAACGCTAAAGCTAGATCCTTATATATCACCCTGCACAAGAATCAACTCCAAATGAATGAAATACCTCAGAGTCGAAGCAGACACCCAGAATACATTGCAGGACAAACTAGGAGATAATCTATGTGTCCTTGGCACAGGCTGAAATTTTCTTAATAGAGACCCAGAAGCACAACAGATCAAAGAAAGGTTGAACAAATGGAATTGCATAAAATTGCAGAGCTTCTGCATGGCAAAGGACATAACTAGCAAGATCAATAGAAAGCACACAGATTGGGAGAAGATCTTCTCTAGCCATACAACAGACAACGGTCTCATATCTAAAACATACCTGGAACTCAAAAAATTAAATCCCCCAACAACAAATCCTCAAAGAAACAACTGCCCGATAAACAAGTGATCTTGCTAGCTATGTCCTTTGCCATGCAGAAGCTCTGCAACTTCATGCATACCCATTTGTCCAACCTTTCTTTATTTGCTGTGTTTCCGGGTCTCTATTCAGAAAATTTCGGCCTGAGCCAAGGAGACCTAGGGTTTCTCCTATTCCATCCTGTAATGTTTTCAGAATGTCTGCTTTGACTTCGAGGTCTTTGATCCATTTGGATCTGATTCTGGTGCAAGGTGATATATAAGGATCTAGCTTTAGTTTTCTACAAGTAGTTAACCAATTTTGCCAGCACCATTTCCTGGAGAGGCTGTCTTTCTTCCATTCTATTGTTTTAGCTCCCTTATTGAAGATTAGATGGCTATAGGTCTGTAGGTTCATTTCTGGGTTTTCAATTATATTCCATTGGTCCTGAGGTCTGTTCTTATGTCAATAACAAGCAGTTTTGATTACTATGGCTTTATAGTAGAGTTTGAAATTTAGTATTGATATTCCTCCAGCAGTGATCTTTCCGTTGAGGAGCTTTTTTGCTATTCAGGGTCTTTTATTGTTCCATATGAATTTTTGAATTGCCTCTTCTCTTTCCTTGAAGAATGAGGTTGGAATATTGATAGATATCACATTAAATTATTTGTAAATAGCCTTGGGTAGTATTGCCATTTTCACGATATTAATCTTTCCAATCCAGGAGCATGGGAGGTTTTGCCATTTTCTAAGTTCTGTTTTAATTTCCTTTTTCAAGATTTTAAAGTTTTCATCATAGAGGTCCTTCACTTCTTTGGTTAAGTTAATTCCTAGGTATTTTATTTTTTGTGGGGGTATTACAAAGGGAGTTGCTTTTCTAATTTCAGCCACACTTTTCTCATTGTTGCCATACAGAAAGTCATTGATTTTTAGGAGTTAATTTTATACCCTACTACTTTGCCAAAGTTTTGAATCAGCTTGAGTAATTTGGGAGTGGAGTCTATGGGATTCTTTAAATACAAGATCATGTCATCTGCAAAGAGGGAGATTTTTATTTCTTCTTTCCCTATTTGGATCCCATTCATGTCTGCATCTTGTCTTATTGCTGTAACTAGGCATTCTAATACTAGATTGAAGAGAAGTGGAGACAGTGGACATCCTTGTCTTGTTCCTGAGTTAAGAGGAAATGGTTTTAATTTTTCACCATTAAGTATAATGCTGGCTGTAGGTTTGTCATATACAGCCTTTATTGTATTGAGGAATGTTCAATGGATTCCTAATTTTTCCAAAACCTTCATCATAAAGGGGTGTTGGATCTTGTCGAATGCCTTTTCTGCATCTATTGAGATAACCATGTGGTTTTTATTCTTGCTCCTGTTGATGTGATGAATAATATTAATTGATTTGCATATATTGAAGCAGCTTTGCATCCCTGAAATGAATCCTGTTTGATCGAGGTGTATGATTTTTTGGTTTTGGATGAATTGTTGAAGTCGATTGGCCAAAATTTTGTTGAGAAGTTTTGCATCAATGTTCATCACCTCAATCACTCTTGAGAGGGGCTGGAGTGCTGTGATTGCCTGGGCTTAGGTCACATGCCCCTCACTGGTGATGCTGGTGTGTGATGGGAAGAATGGTTTTGTGCCACCACAAAGGTGAAGAAAAGGGACAGGACAACACTCAGAGATAATAGGGCTGGGCCTGAGGCAACGGCCAACCCAGGTGCTCGGTGCATCAGTGAAGAAGGAAGCACACGCCTCTCCCCTGTAGCAGGTTCCTTCCCCCTGCCATGGCCACAACCTGGGGCCTGCCTGGTCTGACACAGCCAGCCTCTCTCGCAGGGAGCCTGGTGAGCCAAAGAATAGCCCTGAGCTTGGGCAGGGGTCTGTAACCTTCAGCAGATCCCCAGGATACCCCGGGACAGAGCCATGTGGAAGGCCATCCAGTTAAGCCCAAGGCCCTGCATGCATTGCCAGTGGAAGGGCAGACTGTGGTGTGAACTTCCTGGGAAGCTCTGCACAGAGCTGGGGGCCTGTGAGCTTGGTTGAAAGGGGCAGACTGGATGTCTTAGTAGGGGTTACTTACTGAGCAGGAGACAGCTATGAGCCCCTGGCCTGTGCCATCCAGAGAGTCATTACCAGGACCCTGGAAGACAGACACCCATATATCACCACCCTGAAATTCTCCTGTGACACTGTCTTTAACAGAAATCTAGGTCAGAGCACCACCTAGTGTCAATCCCGCAGAGTAGCTGCAGGTGAAATACGGGATGGCCTGCTTGCACCCTGCTTGCTGTCACCCAGGATCCAGCCAAGGGAAGGAGGTCTTGTGTGCTGCAGTTCACCTGGTCCAACAGCTAAGTAATGGATTGCTACAAGATGGCGTTCCTCCAACTCCAGCAAGGACCTATGCACCTAGAGATCAGTGCTGTGACCTGGAGCTCAGCAGTCCACATGGATGAACAAACACCTAAGGGTTCACCTAGCCTCACAGAACGACCTCTCTGGGAAGAGAAGGCTGGATGGTGAAACTAATTTCAGAGGTGCAAGATAGGCAGAGCTTAGTTAAGGTCATGTCAAGGACATGACTGTAGTGAGTCTAGATTCCTTCGTGAAACCCTTTGCAAAACGGGAAAGGGGCTGAGCACATCAGGGCACACCTGTCATCCTGTTTACAGAGAAGACATAGATACAATGATCTTAGTCGGAGGCTGACACTGGGAAAAATTGCAAGGACTTTCTGAAAAAGTATCTATAGCTGCTGGGCACTGGTGGTTCAAGCTTTTCATTCTAGCTAATCAGGAAGCTGAGATCTGAGGATCATGTTTCAAAGCCAGCCCGGGCAGGAAAGTCCATGAGCTCTTAACTCCAATGAACCACCAGGAAGCCAGAAGTGGTGCTGTGGCTCAAGTGGTGGATTGCTCACCTTGAGCTGAATAGCTGAGGGCAGTCCCCAGGCCCAGAGTTCAAGCCCCACAGCTGACAAAAAAAAAAAAAAAAAAAAAAAAAACTTAATGAAATCTGTTGCTGGTTGCTGGTGTGCCAGTGCTTCCTGCCACCATCCCCAGACTTCACCCCACCAGTTCCTAGAGAGATACCAATTATCTCCTGGGGAGGATGTGAAGTGTTCAACATGCTCTCTCCTCAATGACATGAATCTTTAACATATTATACCTAAAAAACAAATCCATATAGCACTTTTCTGAGAAAAAGGAATGCTCCAAGTTTGGATCGATGGATGTATGGATGGATGGATTGTAGACAGATGGAGAATGAATGGATGGATGAACAGATGGTAAAGAGGGGGATAAGGGATGGAGGGTAGAAAGATGGATGATAGATGAATTTATGAGTGGATGAATGGATGGATGGGTGGATTGTGGATGGATGAGCATGGATGATGGATAGATTATGGGTGTGTGGATGGATGATGTGTAGTGGATGGTTGAATGGATTATGGATGACTGATGAGTAAATGGGATTGGAATAATGATGAATGGATGGGCGGATGGACAGATGGTGGAGAGATGGATGAGGGATGGATGGGTAGATATATGGATAATGGATAAATTGACCGGAGGTAGATGGAAATATATTTGGTCTTTGCTCCTCCTAGCACAGAGCTTCAAAAATCTTCTTCAAGAAGATATTAAAGAGAATCATGTTTTGAGGATGAGATTCTTGCTAAGCCATCTTGACAGGATTCTTGCTCAATCTAGGTGATGTAAGGATGAGCGAGCAACCTGGAGAGACTTCAGAAAAGCCCTTAAACTTTGGTGCCATTGGGTTATTATGGGGAGCAGTGCCACCTAGTGTCCACAGAGGTGAACAGCAGGAGCCTGAAGAGACCATGAAATGGTCAAAGCAGGGTAGTTGCCAAAAAAATCCAATGAAACACTTCTTGCCATGTTTTTGGTGTGTGTGTCTGTGTGTGTGTGTGTGTGTGTGTGTGTGTGTGTGTGTGTGTGTGTGTGTGTGTGTGTGTTCTGAGCCTTCAACTCAGAGCATGGGTGCTCTTCCTGAGCTTTTGTGTTCAAGACTAGTGCTCTACTACACAGGCAACAGCTCCACTTTCAGCTTCTGTGAGTGGCTAATTGGAGAAGAGTCTCACAGACGTTCCTGCCCAGGCTGGCTTTGAACCGTGATCCTCAGATCTCGGCATCCTGAGTAGCAAAGGAGACAGGAATGAACCGTCCGTGCCTTGATTTTGCCACTTTTTAATATTTGCAACTGGTTACATTTTTAATTTACATACGCCAGGTAATAAGTACATTTCCTTTCACAGAGTATCATCTGTTTCCTTCATCCTCTCCCATTCCCTCCCTTTTTTTGATCCATTCATCTATTGTGGAACATCTGAGCTGTTCCCATATCTTAGCTATTGTGAATAGTGTGGCAATAAACATGGATGTGCAGGTGTCCTAATCATGATGTTCAGGTAGATGCTGGGTATGGCTGGGTCATAGGGAAGGTCTACATTTAGTTTATTGAGGAACCTCCAGATTGCTTTCCAGAGTTGTTGTATTAATTTACATTCCCACCAGAAGTACTGTAAGGTTCCTTTTTTCCCACATTCCCCCCACCCCTGCCCCAGCATTATTTGTTGTCCAAATTCAGAATACTGGCCAGTATAACCAGGGGTGAGATGGTATCTTGTTGTTTTTTTGTTTTGTTTTTTGGCCAGTCATGGGCTCGAACTCTGGGCCTGAGCACTGTACCTCAGCTCTTCAGTTCAAGCCACAGCGCCCCTTCTGGCTTTTTCTGCTTATGTGGTGCTGAGGAATCGAACCCAGGGCCTCATGCATGCAAAGCAAGAACTCTGCCACTGATCCACTTTCCCAGCCCTTAGGGTTGTTTTGATTTGCATTTCCTTTATGTCGGGAGATGATGAGCATTTTATCTATGGACAGGGATGATGAGCATTTCTTCCTGTATTTCTTTGCTATTCTTACCTCTTCTGAAATTCCCTCTTTTGCTTCCTTGCCCATTTAGTGATTGGTATATTAGGTTTAACAGAGGTTGGTTTCTTGAGCTCCCTGTATTTTTTTTGCTATTATGCCTTTGTCTGATGTATTTCTGGTAACGATCTTCTCTCAGTCTGCTAGCTGTCTTTCTAGGTGAATAACTATGTGCACAAACTTTTTTATTTTGATGTACACCCACTTATCAAGTCTCTCTCCTCTCTGTTGTGCCCCTGGGACTTTATCCAGGAAGTCTCTGCTGTACCTGTAAGTTCCAATCTGTTACATTTCTTAATGACCCAAGCAAACGTCTTTTAAAAATGCATACCTTGTTCTTATTTTCATTTTGTATTTTGAACCAGGACCACCGGAACAGGGCAGTGGAGAAAGAAGGTCCACGTCAAAACCCCTCTTGACCACCTCTTCCCATCAAGCCAAGGGCATGTTGGAAGGAAGAGTGGGAACTCAGCATGAGACACTTCTCCAGTCCCGGACCACTAGGTAGTTATCTGCTATTAGAAGTGTGGGGGGGGGTTGAAATTCCTGGGCTAAGCTTGGTAGCACATGCCTTTAATCCCAGTTACCATTGAGGAAAAAGGTACTAATGCTCCCCAGGAAAAAGCAGGAGACCCTATCTGAGAAAGAATCTCAAATAAAAAAGGGCTGGAAGCATGGCTCAAGTGGCAGAGCACCTGCCTAACAAGCAAGACATCCTGAGTTCAAACCAGCAAAGCAAAAAAAAAAGTCTGTCACACATGCTCTCCTGGTTCCACCCTCTTCTTACCCTGCCAACCCTTCCCTGATGCACCCATATAGTCCTGCAGTTCAAGAACACTGCTTCAGCACCCAGAGCAGACACAAAGACACTGACTGTGTTCAAAGCCAGCTGCCATGTGCTCATCCAAATCCACACTTTGGAAAGATGACCACAGCCATCGTTCCTCTCCAAAAGTGGCTGTGGGGTTGCTGTCCGCTCAGAACTGTCTGCAGCTGAATAGACCCATGCCACACTTAAGACGCAGACCACTGCTTTCCCTTCAGGACTTGCTGGTACCTGGCACTGCTTTTTATTTACCTTATGGTTAAGGTAATTCCCATGCTGGGAATTCAGTCTCTTCCCATCTCTTCCTCAAAAATTGGTCTGACCTGAAGCTTTGAAAATATTAGAGGAAACACTTCAAGACCACCAGATAGGTGTGGTGGCTTCTGCCTGGAATCCTGGCTACCTGGAGGCTAAGAACAAGAGGACTAGACAGAAAAGTTCAAGATACCCTACCTTAACCCAGAGCTGGGTACAGTGTCATATGCCTGTCATCTCAAGCTACATGAAAGGCTGAGATTGGGAGGATCATGGTTCCAGGCCAGCCAAGGCATAAATAAATAAATAAATAAATAAATGCCTTCAAAACTCCATCTGTACAGAGGGAAGTGGAATGGGGCAGCCTGTTCCTGTGGTTCCAACAACAACAGAGCACCTAAAGCAGCAAGGACATGGAGAATGGAAAGCCTGCCCTATAAACAATAAGCAAAAAATAAGGATGGAGGTGTACCTCAGCAGTATTAGGCCAGCTTAGTAAGTATGTAGCTCTGAGCTCAAACACAAGCACAGAAAGGGGGCAGATGTAGGCACAGGCAATAATTTCCTAAGGACTCTAATAGCTCAGGAAATAAAAGCAAGAACTAGCCAGGTACCCAGTGGCTCACATCTGTAATCCTAGCTACTCAGGAGGCTGAGATCTGAGGATAACGGTTCAAAGCCAGCCCAGGCAGGAAAGTCCATGAGACTCTTACCTCCAACTAATCACCAGAAAACCAGAAGTGGTGCTGTGGCTCAAGTGGTAGAACGCTTGCCTTAAGCTGAAGAGCTCAGGGACTGCGCTCAGGCCCAGTGTTCAAGCCCCACCACCTACACACACACCCTCCCCCCAAAAAAGCAAGGACTAACAATTGGGATTGCATCAAATTAAGAAGCCACAGAGCTGGTTTGTTGTTGTACACCTGTAATCCCAGCACTCAGGAGACTAAGGAAGTATTGGGTAACCTAGTAAGATCCTGCCTCTAGAAAGAGGTAAGCCTTCAGAGCAAGCAAGGCCTGCTGACACCTGGTTTGAACAAAGAATAAATCTCTGTTATTTAAAGTCATCAAGCCCATGAGAATTGGCTGTGGCAGACTAGAAAAATACTACCATCCCTTACCGTCTCCCTCTCCTCAGGTGTCATGCCTTGGTTGATTCTCTGTGTCACCTTGACTGGGCCACAGGGTGCCCAGATATGTGGTTTCTGGCGTCCCTGCGAGTTTCTGGATGGCATTGGCATTTAACTTGGTGGGCAGAGTCCAGCCAGGTTGGGCTATGCAGGTGGACGTCATCCAACCCAAGAATAGAGCACAAAGGTGGAAGAAGCTTGATTCTCTCAGCCTGCCAGCTGGAGCTGACACCTTGCTCTTCTTCCCTTGGACTGGACCTGGCACCCCTGGCTCTTCCAAGTCTCAGGGAATCTGAACTCAGGCTGGAATTCACCCTCTGCCTTTCCCAGGCCTCCAACTGACAGATAGCAGACTAGATTTCCATAACTCAGGAACAAATGGCTGACGATAACTCTTACTATATACAGATGCTCCATGCACAGCCTACACACCGACTTCCCATAGGGTTACATCTCAAGTCTCCTGTCAAACATTTTGATAGACTGTAAGTCAAAGATGCCTTTCATCCACCTCTTCCCAGTCATTGTTGCTAAGCAACACAGCACACCACAGAGGGTCCACTGATTTCCCCGGTGATGTGTGAGCTCACTGTCACCACACAATGTCCTGGACATCACTAGCCAGGGGACCAAGCAAGACCTGGTGAAAGTGAACTGCTCTTGTCTTTGTCCGATGGTGGGATACTGCCATTGAGATTTCAGCCATCATAAATCAAGAACTGTCCACTCACCTACAGATCCATCCCTTGCACTACCAAGGAAGATGACATAGATCTCATCTAAACAACAAACACAACTGCTCCAGCAGGGAGAGGGCCTTCTCTGCTCCCCAGGAGGATGGCTGTGGCTGAGCCAGGTCATGGGGGCAGAGGCAAATGAGAGCTTGTGGGCCCTTGGAACAGAGGCCCATGCCATTCCTTAAGGCTCCTCCCAGTGGCTCACTCCCTAATATCACCATTTTGGATTCAATGTCAACAGATAAATTGGGGGAAAGAGCATGTGGAGCCCTTGCCTGTGCCTGTCACACTAGCTGGTGGCTCTGAACACTGAGGTCAATGTGGATATGCAGACACCAGGAAGGCAGGGCTGGATGGAGGTGTCCTAGAGCTACTTGCTGTTTGTATTTGAGGGACAGCTTATAGCCGAAGACTTGTGCTTTTATTATTGGTGTGTGTGTGTGTGTGTGTGTGTGTGTGTGTGTGTGTGTGTGTGTGTGTGATTGGTACATGCACACACACTGGTTCCAGAAGCTTGAACTCAGGGACCCACTCAGCTGCTTGGCTTTCTTGCTCAAAGCTGGCATTGTAGCACTTGGACCACCCCAGGCCCACTGGCAACCCACCAGGCCACACATAGATGGATCCTTTTCCACTGCAGAGATGGGCCTGTGTAAGAGGCAGAGGCCCCGTGTACTCCTTGACTCCAAGACAAGGAATGTCTACTCTGTTTTCTGCACCAGGCACCTAAGACTTGAGGAACACAAAATGGCCTGGGAGGGCTATAAATCCTTTGATGTTCCTCTCCCATCACAATGGAGTGAGACAAGGCCCCTCCTCTTCTCTGTCTCTGTCTCTGTCTATGTCTCTCTCTCTCTCTCTCTCTCTCTCTCTCTCTCTCTTGTTGGTCATGTGGCTTGAACTCAGGGCCTGGGCACTGTCCCTGACCTCTTTGTCAAGGCTAGCACTCGGCCATTTTGAGCCACCAGCTCCACTTACACTTTTCTGGTGGTTTATTGGAGATAAGATACAAAGGGACATTCTTGTCCAGTCTGGCTTTGAACTGTGATCTTCAGATCTCAGACTTCTGAGGATTACAGGTGTGAGCCACCCATACCCAGCTATGTCCCATCCTTTTGATCCTAGGCTAGGTGCAGCACCAGGTCTGTGCAGGGCAAAGCCATGCTGCAATGCACTGCTAACTTCAATTCTCCTCAGAACATGCATACTGTAGTCCTGTGCTGCCTTGAAGACCACGTGCTGGAAAGAAACACACACACACACACACACACACACACACACACACACACACACACACACACACACACACACACACCCTGTATATGACCTGAGCCAGCACAGCATGGCAGATGGCTCCAGCGGTTCCACATGCCTCCACCTCCACCCCCAGCCAGTTCCAGCCCCTTGAGGCCTGAAGCAGGTGGCAGAACTACGTGAATAAGCACCTCTGGGATCCTGGCCCACACAAGTACATTGGGGTTCCACCGCTCAATTTTGGGGCTAATCTATGGGAGCAATGATGCTCTTTTGATTTCCCTCAGTAATTAAAATTTCAACTTGACCTTCTCAGGGTCACAAGCAAGGCAGGAGTTTGCCTCTGGAAAATTCTAGAACCTTTTATATCATTATGGATCATGGGATCATGTGACTCAGAGAGAGAGAGAGAGAGAGAGAGAGAGAGAGAGAGAGAGAGAGAGAGAGAGAGAGAGAGAGAACCAGTTAAACACAAAGAGAATAAAAAGAAGAGCCAGGCACTAGTGGTTCATGCCTGTCATACTAGCTGCAACTCAGGAGGCTAAGATCTGAGGATCAAAGTCTGAAGCCAGCCAAGGCAGGAAAGTCCATGAGACTCTTATCTCCAATGAATCAACAAAAAATGGAAGTAAGGGATGTGACTCAAGTGGTAGAATAGAATACCAGTGAAAATTTAATAGACAGTGCCCAGGCCCTTACTTCAAGGTCTAGGACTGACAAGAAGGTGTAAAAGGAAGAGGGAGAGGGAAGGGAAGGGGAGGGAAGTGGAGGGGAGGGGGCAGGGGAGGAGGGGGAGGGAAGAGAAGGGAAGGGAAGGGAAGCTGCAGCTCTGCAGGACAGGGGAAAATGCATCATGCTGACCACAAAGGACAGGCCTTGGAGGCCAGAGGCAGCCAGAGAACTCTGTGAAGCCTGTCCCAATAGGGAAGGAGAGGTGAGGGGAGGGAGGGGAAGGGAGGGAGAAAGGAGAGGAGGGGAAAGAAGGGAGAGGAGGAGAGGGGAGAAGAAAGGAAAAGAGAGAGGTGGAGGAAAGAAGGGGAAGAAGGAAGAAAAGGGAAGGGGAGAAAGAAGGGTTATAGGAGAGGAGAAGGGAGGAAAAGAAGGGAAGAGTGTAAAGGGGAAGCAAAAGGGAGAGAAGAAAAGAAGGTAGAACAGAAGGACTGAGTTGCATGAAGGGAGCTGATAGGAGGAAGGAGAGGGTGGGGCTGCAATGGTGGGCTCAGTGACCTTAGAAGAAGAGACACAGTTCAGGCATGGTGGCTAGTATCTGTAATCACAGCTGTGTGAGAAGTGTAGGTTTGGAAGATCTCAATCAAGCAGAAGGGTGAAACCCTATCAGAAAGAAAGTAAGAAAGGAAAGAAGGAAGGAAGGAAGGAAGGAAGAAAGACAGACAGACAACAGACAGACAGACAGACAGAAAGAAAGAAAGAAAGAAAGAAAGAAAGAAAGAAAGAAAGAAAGAAAGAAAGAAAGAAAGAAAGAAAGAAACAAACAAACAAACAAAGAAACAAAGAAAGAAAGAAAGAGAAACAAAATCTTGTTAAGGCCATGGAGTAGAGGAAGAGGGCTTGGTTCAAGGATGTTCCACTGGCAGCTGTGTTGACCCTGGACTCAGCAGAGTGAGGAGCCATGAGAAGCTAATGTGTTCAGTGCTGAGCCAACCTCTGACCTTGTTACAGGAGCCCCAGCTAAGAGACCCCATCACATAGGGGTAGTGCTTCTCCCAGGATCCATTGGGGGGGAGGGCAGGCAGAGGGTAACATGACCAAGAAGTATCTCACAGTGAGGGGGGAAACAGAGCTATGGGCTCTTCTTATCTTCAATCAACCAGCAAAAAGCCAGAAGTAGAGCTGTGGCTCAAGTGGTAGAACACCAGCTTTGAGCAAACAAGCTCAAGGACAGCACTCAGGCCCTGAGTTCTAGCCCCAAGACTTGCCCCCCCCCAAGAAAAGAGAATAAAAGAATCTGTCACAAGAGCTCCAAAATTGACCTGGGCCCTCAAGAGCAGCAGACGCTGGAGTGGGAGGCAGACAAGGCCAGGCTGCCCTCCAGGGCTGCCACTTTGGGACAGGCCCTCCCTGTGCCTGGGGTGCAGGGGCAAAGGCTCCTATGTGCCAAACACAGCCATGGTCAGGGATTGCAAATCTGCTTGACATTGTCACTCATCAGTTTTTTTGGGGGGGAGGGGTTGTTTGTTTTTGTCAGTCCTGGGTCTTGAACCCAGGGCCAGGCCACTGTCCCTGAGGTCTTTTTGCGCAAGGCTAGCACTCTACCACTTTGAGACAATTCAATTTTCCAGGAGATGTGCTGTTCCATGTATCCCCAGCCCCAGCTCCACTTTGACTCTCTGGGGGTTACTTGGAGATATGAGTCTCTTGGAAACCCTCAGATCTCAGCCTCCTGAGTAGCTAGGATCATGGGCAGGCATGAGCCACCAGCACCTGCCTGGCTCCCTCCTCAGCATTTAGCACCAGGAAGCCACATGAGCAGGAACCCAGAGCTAGGGGAGTGCAAAGCAAAGGCACAGTCCAACACCAGCTCACATCTTCTTTACATATGGAGGGCTCTGACAGTCCCTCTTCAGCGTTTTGGGGGCCACCAGCTGTGCCAGCAGGCTGGGCCATAGTCTGGGCTTAGCCACAAGTGCTGGGCTGGGCTGAAGGGGACTTGAGCTGCCATTCCAGAGAGGCACTAGTCTATCAAGTGGCAGATGTTTTCCTAGGGTCTTGATCCAGTCTTCTAGCCCCCTGGAGCACAAAGGTGCAGGGCCCTGGGAATCAAGCCCTACCCCCAGGTTTAAGCCCCGCCCCTGCTCCTCTTAACCAATGACTTTTCAAATTAGCACCTACATCACTGCAAGTTTCGTTGTGACATTTCCACAGGTCTACAGCACATTTTGATCAATATCTCCATCTGTCTACCCCATCACTGAGCCCTTCTTAAAGAAATCTCAGGCTCCAGGGTTGTGGGTTTCATCTGTAATTCCAGCTACTCCGGAGACTGAAATCTAAGGATAGAGGTTGGAAGCCAGCTGAGTCAGGAAACTCAAGAGTTTCTTATGTCCCATTATCTTAACAATAGAGCTCCATCCTTAAGCAGAAAAAACAGAGTTACAGGCCCTGAGTTCAAGCACCAGTATATATATATATATAAAAATGTGGTCTAGGCTAGCAAAAATCATGATCCTATCTCAAAAATAACTATATCAAAAGTCAGTATACACTGTGAAAAATGAACTGTGTAACTTGCAGGCAGGCTGGGAGGGAGAGACTGAGGAAAAGCAAAGAAAGGAGTGAAATGTATTCATTGCCTGACTTATGAAATAGTAACCCCTTTGTATAACACCTTAATAACTGAAAAAAATAACCACAAGCTGGGCACTGGTGCCTCATGCCTGTAATCCTAGCTACTCAGGAGGCTGAGATCTGATGATCATGGTTCAAAGTCAGCCTGGGCAGGAAAGTCTGTGAGGCTCCTATCTCCAATTAACCACCAGAAACCCAAAGTGGCACTGTGGCTCAAGTGGTAGAGCACTTGCTTTGAGCTGAAGATCTGAGGGACAGCACCCAGGCCCAGAGTTCAAGCCCCATGAAGACCACCCCCACAAAACAAAAAGTTTTTCCTAGGGGCAGGGAATGTGGCTCAGTGGTAAAGTGCTTGCCTAGCATGCATGAGGCCCTAGGTTCGATTCCTTGGTACCACATAAGATTAATAAAAGAATCATAAAAAAGTTTTTCCTAGAGTTACAAGGATTTTCCCTTATGTTTCTCTCTGGATATATGTATTTGATCCTAGGGCTTGAACTGGACCTGAATGCTGTCTCTGAGTTCCTTTTGTGCAAGGCTAACACTCTACACGTGAGCCACAGTGCCACCTCCAGCATTTACTATGATAAATTGGAGATAAGAGTCTTATCTCCAAAGCCCAGGCTGGCTTTGAACTGCAATCCTCAGCTCTCAGCCTCCTCAGTGGCTAGGATTACAGGAGTGAGCTACCAGCACGAGGTTATATTTTATTTTTAGTTTGCCTTTAATTCTGTGATCCATTTTAAGATTGCTGATCCAATTGTGTAGGCTTGGTTACTGTTGTTGATGATGATTAAGCAGATGTTTCGATGATGTGTTTATCTTCTCTTCTGAACTTCCTCTGTCCCTACAGCCACACAGCTGTGCATTTATTTCTAATTTACTAACTTCTAATGCATGAAGAGCAGGATAAAGATTTGCCTGCTAAAAAGAAAGGAAGGAGAATTTAGATTAAGAAAATTGTTGAATTTTTTAAACAAATATTCCTTGGGTGCCATTGTCCAAAAAGAAATATAGTCATTACCTGACTTACATAACTGTGACCCCTCTGTACATCACCTTTATAATAATAAAACAATTTATAGGCACCATGGCTCATACCTGTAATCCTAGCTATTCAGGAGGCCAAGATCTCAGGATTGCAGTTCGAAGCAGCCTGGGCAGGAAAATCTGTGAGACCCTTATCTCTGATAAACTACTCAAAAAAAGCTAGAAGTGGAAGAGCGCTAGCCTTGAGCTTGAGCTGAGCAATAGTGCCCAGGCCCAGAGTTCAAGCCCCACAACCACCACCAACAACAACAAAAAATCCACTTCTAGACTCCTTATGGGGCTGAGACGGTGGCTCAGTGATAGAGTGCTGTGCCTTGCGTGCTTGAGGCCCTGGGTTCAATTCTTCAGCACCACAGAAGCAGAAAAATCTGGTAGTCGTGCTATGGCTCAAGTGGTAGAGTGCCAGTCTTGAACTGAAGAGCTCAAAGGACAGTGCCTAGACCCAGAGTTCAGGCCCTAAAACTGAACAACAACAACAAAAAAGCCAGAAGTGGCACTGTGGCTCAAGTGGTAGAATGCTCACCTTGAACAAAAGACACCTGGAGGAGACAGAACCCAGTCCTTGTCTCCAAGCCTGACGGCAGACCAAAAAAAAGCAAAAGAATAAAAAAGAATAATAATTTTTAAAATCCACGTATTTCAACCATTATGCTATTGTGGTCATGGGACGGAGATAGGACATTTATCAAGAAATGCCCTCCAAACCAAGTCCATGGAGAATTATTGAAAAATCTTGGCCAGATGCTGGTGGCTCACACCTGTAATCCTAACTACTCAGGAGGTTGAGATCTGAGGATCGCAGTTCAAAGCCAGCTTAGGCAGAAAAAACCTGAAAGACACTTATCCACAATTAATCAGCAAACTACTGGAAGCAGAGCTGTGGATCAAGTGGTAGAGCACCAGCCTTGAGCAAAAAGGCTCAGTAAGAGCACAAGGCCCCAAGTTAAAGGAGATGGAGGGAAGGAAGAAAGGTAGGAAGGAAGAAAGGTAGGAAGGAAGAAAGGTAAGAAGGAAGGAAGGACGGAAGGAAGGAAGGAAGGAAGGAAGGAAGGAAGGAAGGAAGGAAGGAAGGAAGGAAGGAAGGCTTATCAAATGTCTTCCTGAACAGAAAGCCAGGCAAGGTGGTGTGTGTCTGTAATCCCAGCAATCAGAAGGCAGAAGCAAGAGAATTATAAGTTCCAGGCCACATGGAACTCCATAGCAAAACCCTGTTTCAAAGAACAGGAGAGGAAGCCAAGTCCTGGTGGCTCCCATCTATAATCCTTGCTAATCAGGAGACTGAGATCTGAGGATCACAGTGCAAAGCCAGCCAAGGAAGAAAAGTCTGTGACACTCATTTCCAATTAACTAAAAAGTCAAAATGGAGCTCAAGTGGTAGAGTAACAGCCTTGAGTGAAAAAACTCAGGGACAGCACCCAGACTCTGTTCAAACCCAGGACAGGCATGAGTGTGCGCATGTACGCTTGCACGCACACATACACACACCACCACCACCACCACCATGACCACCACCATCCAAGCCCCTTGCCAGGCAGACACTTCAGAAAGCAAAATGAAGCTGCCATCACTAGTGCTTTCTCTGAAACCCACAGTGCTAAGTGGCTGGGTGTATTTTCCAAAGATGGCTACAGAATAGTTTCACCTACATACTTTTCCTTAGTTTGTTTTGATTTTGAAACAGTGTCTCACTATATAACCCAGACTGGCCTGGAACTTCTGATTCTCCTGATTACCAGCACATACCACCATACTTGGCTTTGAATATTTTTTACCAAGACCCATATTAAGAAATGGTTAGGCCAGGCACACATCTGTAATCTTAGTTGCTCAGGAGGCTGAGATCTTAGGATCATGATTCAAAGCCACCCCAGGCAAGGAAAGTCCAAGAGACACTTATCTCCAATTAATCAGCAAAAAGCCAGAAGTGGCGCTGTGGCCCAAGTGGTAGAGAATTTGCCTTGAGCTGAAGAGCTCAGAGACAGAGTCCAGGCCCAGAGTTCAAGCCCCATGACCACCACCAACAACAAAAACAAGTTTAGGCTAGGCAATGGTGGCTCCCACCTATAATCCTAGTTACTCAGAAGACTAAGGATCTGAGGATTGTGGTTGGAAACCAGCCCAGGCAGGAAAATCTATGAGACTCTTATCTCCAATTAACCACTAGAAAACTGGAAGTGGAGCTATGGCTGACAAAAAAGAAAGAAAAAGAAAGTTGGATGTCTAGGCCAGGTGCTGCTGGCTCACACCTGTAATCCCAGCTTCTTAGGAAGCTGAGGTCTGAGGATCAAGGTTCAAAACCAGCCCTGGCAGACAAATCTGAGATTCTTCGTCTTTTTTTTTTTTTTTTTTTTTTTTTTTTTTTTGCTAGTCATGGGTCTTTCTTTCGTGTATGTGTGTGCATGTGTGTGTGTGCTGGTAATAGGACTTGAACTAAGAGAATGAGTTTTTGCTTTGACTTTTCTGCTCAAGGCTGGCATAGCACAACTCAAGCCAGAGCTCTACTTCTGGCTTTTTGGTGATTAATTGGAGATAAAAGTCTCAAGGACTTTTCTGCCCTGGCTAGCTTGGAGCTACGAGTCTTACTTCTTACCCTCCTGAGTAGCTCAGAAAACAGGCATGAGCCACAGGCACCCAGCTAGCTCCATGATTTATTTATCTAGTTGGACAGTTTATGATGTTTCCAGGTTAGTTTTTGTTGTTTTATTTTTTGCCTTTTAAAAAGGATCTGAAATATCACAGTTGTAACTCAGTAATGAAAGTACATGCTATTCTTTCTATAGGGTGATTTCTTAGTGGTAGAATTTCTAGGCTAAAGGAGCAAATGATTTTCTTAAACAAACAAACAAACTTATTTTCTGCCAGGCACCACTACAATCCTAGCTACTCAGGAGGCTGAGATTTGAGGATCACAGTTTGAAGCCAGCCAAAGCAAGAATGTCTGTGACTCTTGTCTCCAATTAACCACCAGAAAACCCGGAGTGGCGCTGTGGCTCAAGTGGTAGAGTGCTAGCCTTGAACTGAAGAGCTGAGGGACAGCACCCAGGCCTAGAGTTCAAGCCCCATGACCGACAAAAAATTAATAATTCTATACTCTTCAGAAACACACACATATACATATCACTTACAATTTCAAAAGGGTGTTCTCATACTCTCAGTCACTAGTTCATTCAATGCTCATGACTCCTCCAGAGGGAGGAGACCATTATGAATCCCAACCTTTCAGAGAAAGCAAAGAGGTTTCATTGAGTGAAGCCATTCACTTAGTGTGACACACACAACCAGCCAGTTGCTGAGCCTGCCTGCCCTTCATGTCACCTGTTCCACACTCCTCCATTCCACCACCTCATGTCCACTCCTCACTTCGTAACATTCCTGTGATAGTGACCTTCTAGACCCTTCTAGATGCACAATGGATGGCTGATCTTGCAACCCCCATGAATGGAGCCAGAACGGTTTCTGTAAGAGCAAGTGGATCTTGGCCAATTTACTTTTGTAGGATGATGTTCAGGGGCTCCATTCAGCATGAAGTAGATAATTTCTGGGGCTCAGATGGTTCTAGCATTGCTTTCATGGAGCCCAGAGAATGCCCTTTGGTCAATAGATCCTTGTCAGTTCACTAGTATAAGTTAAAAATTCCACCATAAGATTTATTTACTGATTTATTTATTTTTCCCCAAAGAAGATCATTGTGATTCTGGTTAAAATGCAAACCTGAACAAAAGGGCACAGAGTCTGACCATTTGCTTACACACCTCGATCTCCTTCTAGCTGTCTTGGTTTCCTGATTGTCAATGCACTGAAGCCATAGTACCTGTCATATCTTACTGAAGGCAGTGCAGATGTAGCCCTCAGCAAGGTGCTCACAAGAGTCCCTAAGTGCTAAGTAAAACTAGGTCTTCTGGGTGCTTCTTGGTTGTGGCAGCTGCTGGGGAAAGAAGCTGTAGGAGGGTCAGGACCAAAAAAATAGCAGTGCACCTGGGAGGAGCAGCTTGTAGGCCATGTGAAAAGGGATGTGGCCCTGGTGGGAGGTGGGGGTTGGTAGAGAGGATAGATGGATGGTAGGGAATTCCAAGTGCTGTTGTCCTGCTGTCTGGAAAACCCATATAGGTGACAGACCAAGGCTGCTTTCCTCTTTCCTTCTGATCTCAGCAGGTGGGGCCCAGTCTGGGTGGCCAGGGGAGAGAGGGGAGGAGGAGTTGGAGGAGGAAGGCAATCAGGTTCTGGCTAAGGATGGGTTCACACTCTCCAGGAAACTATAACATGGGTCCTAGAACAGCCTGGTGCAGAATTTGGACCAATGCGGCCAGGCGGGGCACATGGCTGTGGATGATAGCAGGCGTGGGTGTTTTATGGCTGTGGTGGTGCAAGTTTGCCAGTTTATATGACTTGCCTTTTAATGTTCTGCATCTCAGGCATTGTTTCTGCAGTGCTTGCTCTTTCTCTTTCTCCCTCTCCCTCTCCCTCTCCCACTCCCCCCTCTCTCTGTCTCTCTGTCTCTCTCTCTCTTTGCTCCTAGTCATCTTCCCTTTGTTTCTGATCTTTGGAAATGCAGAGGCATCACATAGAAGGGCAAAAACAATGCAGTTACTATGGCATGCACAACATGTCTGTACACACAAGTCACCACTGTGGCCCACGTCATCCTGCAGCTCAAGGATATTCACACACATAGGACCAAGGATCAGGCTTTGTTAAAGCATGAAGCAGGCAACTTGCAACTCAGACTTTGCCCTGCACCCTTCTCTCCTCCAAAGATCTATTAAATGTGCAGACACAAAAATATGCTTATGCTGGCAATGAGGCTTGAACTCTGGACCTCATGCACTTGCTTAGCTTGTTTTGCTCCAGACTAGTGCTTTACCCGCCATTTGACTGACCCCTTCAATTTTGACCTTTTTCTGGTTAATTGGAGAGAAATTTTCCATGGATTTGTCTGCCCTGGCTGGTTTGCAACCTTGATCCTCAGGTCTCAGCCTCTTGAGTGGCTAGGATTAGAGACATGAGCTATTAGCACTAATGTGAGAAAAAGTCTTTTCTATCAAAGGAGTTTTCTTCATTTCTGTTAATATTGAGAGATTTTCTTTTCTTTTTCCATTTTGTCCACTATGGGTCTTTAACTCTGAGCCGGGGCACTGTCTCTGAGCTCTTCAGCTCAAGGTGAGAGCTCTACCTCTTGAGCCACAGTGCCACTTCTGGTTTTCTGGTGGTTTATTGGAGATAAAGAGTCTCATGGACTTTCCTGCCCAGGCTGGCTTTGAACTGTGATCCTCAGATCTCAGCCTCCTGAGTAGCTAGGATTACAGGTGTGAGCCACCGGTGCCAGGTGAGAATTGTTTTTCTGAAGGGTTCCTGCTTTGGCCAGGTGGCTTGGCCCTTGTTAAGTACACTTTACTTACAAACTTCCTTTTCCTAAGCACCTGAGAAGCTCCTTGAATTTTAATTACATCTACATCCCTTTCCACATTGTGAGCCTGAGCTCAGCCAATGGGAGCAGAGGGGTGGTGCCTGCTGGATCAGGGATAGAAAGGGAACAGCCAGCCTGCCTGCTCTGTGTGGTTGCTTGCCAGCTTTTTGACTGATGGTGCATTCTTCTGTAGAAATAAACTTAGCCTTGGTAAGTTCCTTTGGAGATACCCAGGAACTGAAAATCCACTTTACTGTCCAGGTCCTTAACCTACACAACCTGGAAGTCTGCATGTACACAGAAGATGTAAGCCTTGCTGCCTGTCCTGAGCACAGCAGGGTTGCTTTATAACTGACCATAATGCACTTGTACTGAGACAGGAGACACATGGGCTAGACTAGAATCTCCATCAGCTCTGTGACCTTGTCTCTATCTCCTGGCTGTTCATTTGCCCATTCAAACAATGGAGTTCATGCTTAGCAATCTCTATGTTCTTCTCCAGTCCCGTTAGCCTTGTCCTCTTGCTTTTCCCAGGCTCCTTTCTTCTCTCCTATATATTTAAGACATTTTTGAAATTTGTTTATTCCTGGTGCCAGTTATGGGACTTGAACTCAGGACCTGGGCACTGTCGTTTATCTTTTACTCACAAGGCTGGTGCTCTACCACTTGAGCCACAGCCTCACTTCTGGCCTTTTTTTACTCATTAATTGGAGATAAGAATTGCACAGTCTTTTTTTGTCCAGACTGGCTTTGGATAGCAAGCCTCAGGTCTCAGTCTCTTGAGTAGCTAGGATTACAGATATGAGATATTAGTGCCCAGCAATCAATTATCTCTAAATTATATCTCTAAATATCTCTAAATAAAATATTAATTTCAATGTGGGACATTAAAGTGCTATAATGAATCCTCCATCTTAGACTGTCTCTTTGTCAAGCATATAACTTTCTACTCTGTCAAGTCCCTTAATAATGGCAGCCCTTATGGCCAAATGGTTCCTTACAGGTGAGAGCCCCCTTCCCCCACACCAAGGAGGGATTCGAGGGAGACACATATTTTGTAAGACAGACATTCAGACAATGGCAGTCATTCATGCCCCTAAACTCATGTCTTTTCTACTTGCAAAACACATTAACTCATCTGGCACCAGCGGCTCACACTTGTAATCCTAGCTGCTCAGAATGAGATCTGAGGTTCGTGGTTCAAATCCAGCCCAGGCAGGAAAGTCCATGAGACTCTTATCTCCAATTAACCACCAGAAAGCCAGAAGTGGTGCTGTGGCTTAAGTGATAAAGTGCTTGCCTTGAGCTGAAGAGCTGAGGGACAGTGTCTGGACCTAGAGTTCATGTCCATGACCAAAAAAACCCAAGAAAACAAAATAGACACATTAACTTCATCCTAGTATTCCCCGTCCCTCCATCCGCAAAAAAGTAAATTCGTCACTTTGTCCAGCATTAACTTTAAAGTCTAAAATCCCCAGTATGACCTAAGTCACATACAGACCAGCTTTAAATCACGCTTCCTTCTGAATTTGTACACCAATGGAACCCAATGTATAGTTCTAAAACACAATGGGGGATTGGCATAGAATGGACATCCCCATTTCTAGAGGGCTACATAGCACAAAAGAAAGGAAAAGCCATTAAGTCTCCCAAATTCAACAGAGTAAGCAACATTAAATCTCAAGGATGGAGATGGGTCATCTTAATGAAATTCCATTTCGTGGACACTTAAGGCCTCAGGAAGACTTTCCTAGGTGATGCTCAATGTTCCGCTCATGCTGAAATTGCATGCCTATGATTTCTTTAGGTTGAGGCTGTACATTGTAGCTTTGTGCTTGTGTGTGTGTGTGTGTGTGTGTGTGTGTGTGTGTGTGTGTGTGTGTGTGTGTGTGTGTGTGTGTGTAGCCTGGTCTTCCATCAGTCCTCTCAATATTGTCCTAGCAGAGATCTTGATAAGACTCCAGTGTCACAGCCTGCTCTCTATAGCAGCTCTGTCCCTGAAGTAGGACCCTGCCTGGTCTTCAAGGCTTTTGGAAGCATCCTTTGAAATCTGGCTGGAGGAAGCCATGCCTCCATAGCTCCCACCTTCAGATTGCCTGTGGAATTCACTGTATGTGGACACTATACAAACAAGGCTTGCATTGTGGTGGCCTGAGGCACATCTTGGCCCTCGGAGCCACAGCTGGGGGTGTGGCAGAGGAGTGCTGTGGCAGAATGTAGGGATCAGAAACTAGAACAAATCTGGGCAACGAGCCCCGTAGGTCCCACAGGTACTCTGGGCCTGTGAGGGGATGGGTAACCCTAGAAATCTCTGAAATGCCTTCTAGAAGGTTCTTTCTATCCTTTGCTAATCTCCATATGATTACTTGGTCACAACCTTGATTTTCTGTCCTCAGCACACTTTGTTTATGTGTGTGTATGTGTGTGTGTGTGTGTGTGTGTGTGTGTGTGTGTGTGTGTGTGTACGTGCACACTTGTATGCATGCATGTGTGCATGCTGGTCTTGGGGTTTGAACTCAAGACTTTGTGCTCTCACTTAGCTATTTCTCTCAAGGCTGGTGCTCTGCCACTGGAGCCACACCTCCATTTTTGGCTCTTTGCGTGGATACTAAGACTTGAACTGAGGACTTTGAGCTCTTGCTTAGCTTTTATGCTCAGGGCTGGTGCTCTAACACTTGGGCCACATCTTCATTTCTGGCTTTGCTTTTTGGCTGGTTAGATGAAGATAAGTGTCTCATAGATTTGTATACCCTGCCTTGCTTTGAACTGTGATCATCAGATCTCAGGCTCCCTGAGTGGCTAGGATTACAGGTATGAGCCACTAGTGAACTGTGATCCTCAGATCTCAGCGTCCCTGAGTAACTAGGATTACAGGTATGAGCCACTAGTGCTCAGCTTGAACATGCTTTTTTGACTCTTTACATGGACAGTCTCAGAACTTTCCAGATCTTTCTGTGCTCATTCCCTCCTGAGTGTAAATTCTGGGCTTCAGATCATTTGATAATTCCTCTCTTCTTGCATTTTACAAGAAGCAGTTCAGAGAAGCCACATAGATTCCCTAACCTTTGCTGCCTGGAGAGATTTCTCCTGCCTGATTCCAGAGCATCACCCCTCACATTCTGCCTTCTATAGCATCTGAGGAGAGGGAGAGAATTCACCCAGCATCTTTGCAAGTTCACAGCAAGGCTGGCTTTTCCTCTTGTTTTTTTCTCACACTTTGCTCAGCATGTCTAACTGAGGCTCCATTTCAGCTGATTCTAAGTCCTGACTGCAACTGCTGAGAACACAGTTGTTTTCCCTCCCTACCACTTTATTCTCACAGAATCCATTGCCTAATGCTTCCTTTACAAAAAAGCAAGACTCCTCATGGCATTCATCTCCAAACCCTTGTAGCTTGGGCCCTGTATCCAGCTCCAAACCCACTTTCCACATTGTTAGATATTTAGGAGCCCCACCACAGTGTACCACATGGCTCTGGGACCCATCTTTGTCATCTTTGTCCATTGGTATGACTATAACAAAATATCAGAGGCTAGACACATTATTAACAAGAGAAACTTTTGTTTTATTGCCTTGAAAATGGAGACAAGTTCATGGCCCAGCTGTCAGAGGCTCAATTGTCAGATGATGCTACCGTTGGCTTCCAACATGGTCCTTGGAACAGAGCATCTTTGGATGGGGACGGAGACTTGCTGAACATGGACACCAGCGGTCAGACTCCCCATAGATTCCTTTCTGATAGCATTAAACTCTCCACAAGGTCAGAGCCCTCCTGGCCAAAACACCTCCCCAAGTCACCACCTTCTAACACTGAGAGGATGGGGATTAAGTGTTCAGCGTGTGAACTTGTGTGTGTGTGTGTGTGTGTGTGTGTGTGTGTGTGTGTGTGTGTGCACTCAGACCACAGTGATCTCACTTTCTGCATTTCTGATATAAAACATTCTGAGTGCTAAACACGTATATTAAGGACTTCCATGTGACATCATATGAGCACCAGAAAACATGCCAGGAACTTTAGATAGAGGGAGAAGAGATGATGGCTAGGATTTTTTTTTTTTTTTTTTTTGCCAGTCATGGGGCCTGAACTCTGGGCTTGGGCGCTGTCCTTGTAATTTTCAGCTCAAGGCTGGCGCTCTACCACTTGAGCCACAGCACCACTTCCTGTTTTTCTAGTAGTTTCTTGGAGACAAGAATCTCACGACTTTCCAGCCTGGGCTGGTTTTGAATCATGATCCTCAGATCTCAGCCTCCTGAGTAGCTAGGGTTACAGAAGTGAGCCACCAGAACCCGCTTTTTCTAGGATTTTTATCCCTTTCTCCTGAATAGCATTAAACACACTGTGAACAAAAGTGTCAGTTTGTCCTTTGCATCTTGGTATTATTTCCAGGCCACCATTGTGATTTCTGAGTACTGGGATAAAAAGATTCATGAAGCCAGCTTTCCAAATATATAGCTTGGAGCTATATTTGGTGATGTCCATTCAAACAGCATAAGCTCGTTTATGAATTCTAATTTGTATTTCACTCAGGAATCACATGGAATTAGACACCAGATTAAGGTGAGCTATATGGAAATGAAATGGACAGAACTCGGGACTTCAAAATTCTGTTGGTCAGCCACGCCCTGGGGGCTTATTCTTGTAACCTTGCTACTGAGGAGGCTAAGATCTGAGGATTGCAATTCAAATCCAGCCCTGGTAAGAAAGTCAATGAGACTCATGAACCACCACAAAACTGGAATTGGTGCTGTGGCACAAAGTGGTGGAGTGCTAGCTTTGAGCAAAAAGAGCTCAGAGACAGCATCCGGTCCCTGAGTTCAAGTTCCACAATAGACCAAAAAGAAAAGAAAAAAAAACCAAGATCAAGGATACTAGTCAGTCCCCAGGATACTTGTTCAAGCCCCAGGACAAGCACAAAATAATAATAAAAATAGAGGCAATCATGGTTCTAATGTCTGAATTAGCTCTTACTTGTTGGAATTCTCTTTATGAAGGGATTGAGCTATTAGGGGATACTGAGAGGAGGTGAGGAGTACAGAAGTCAGGCCATTCTCAATTTTTTTGTGTGACCCAACACTCAGTTCCATAACCTTGATGGCTGAGCTGTGGGGTGAGTTTTATAGTCCTTGCCTTCCCTCTCAGGGGTGCAAAGCATTCATTGAGTTCTTCAGGTAATGATGATAGTGTGCATGCTCTTAGGATGTCTCCTCATCTCTATAATCATGTGAATTACAAATGGTGTTTCCACAGCCCTGCAAAACCACCTCCACCAGAACATTGACCCTATGGGAAATAAAAACACTCAGGCTGAGTCTGAAGTAGTGAGACAGAGGGCCTGCACCATGCACAGCTTCCCTAGGGTGGAAACCTGCAAGTTGGATTTCTATCTCTATCAGCAGAAGACTTGACATCCTACAGGGTCTTCTCATGACAGACAGGGTCGCTCCTGGCAACTGTAGGGTCACAGATCAGCCCCACAACACTGATTGTTGGTTTATAGTGGGTCTACTTAAAAAAAAAAAAGGAGACAAAGCATTCTCCTCCCTTTCTTCCTTTTTTCCATTCCTCCCTTCCCCTTTCATCGCTCCCTCACTTCCTCTCTCTTCCTTTCTTCTTTTCCTCCCTCCCTCCCTTCCTAGCCTTTCTTCCTTCGCTTCCCTCCCTTCTCACATCCCTCCTCCATTCTTTCTTCCTTCTTTGTTTTTCCTCTTCCTCATTTTCTCTTCCTCTTCCTCCTTCCTCTTCCTCTGTTTCCTTCCTCTTCTTTCCTTCTTTCTCCTTCCTCCTTTTTCCTTCTCCTTCTCCTTCTTTCTCCTCCCTCCTCCTCCCACCTTTCTCTCCTTCCTCTTCTCTCCTGCTCCCTCTTCCTTCTCCCTCTCTTTTGTCTTCTCCTCCTCCTCACTTTCTTCTCCTTCTCTTGTTCCTCCTCCTCATCTTTCTTTCTGTGTGCCAGTCTCAGGGTTTGAACTCAAAGCCTGGGCCTTGTCCCTTCATTTTTTAACTCAAGGCTAGTATTTGCCACAGCTCCACTTCTGGCCTTTTGGGTTGTTAATCTGAGATAAGTGAGTCTTACAAACTTTCCTGCCAGAACTAGCTTGGAACCATGATCCTCAGGTCTCAGTCTCCTGAGTAGCTAGGATTACAGGTGTGAGCCACCAGTGCCTAATTCTCACATTAACTTTAGCCCACTTAAAAAAATCTGAATAAAGAATTTGGAATTCTCTCACATCTATTTTCCCCCTCTGTTTTCTCCCAACAGTGGCAGCTATGTGCTTCCTTAAATCAATGCCTTGTTACAGAGTCCTGGGAGAGAAGATGAGGCAACTTCCTGCCTGCTTCCTTGCCTCTGGTCTCCTTGCACCTTCCAGTCATAAGCTGAGCATGGTTGCCAGACTCCAGTTTCTACAGCTCCCTCCCTTCCTACCTCCTAAGTATTCAATAACTCCCTATTGCCAGAATGAAGAGTGACCTGCAAAGGAAGTACATGCCAGGTTCCAATGTCTATCTCTAATTTTCAATTTTTCATCTCTCTCTCTCTCTCTCTCTCTCTCTCTCTCTCTCTCTCTCTCTCTCTCTCTCTCTCTCTCTCTCTATCTATCTGTCTGTCTGTCTGTCTGTCTGTCTGTCTGTCTGTCTGTCTGTCTGTCTATCTATCTATCTATCTATCTATCTATCTATCTATCTATATTGGTTCTGGTATGAGGACTTGAACTCACGGCCTAGATACTGACCCTGAGCTTTCTCACTCAAGGCTTTTATTCTACCACTTGAACCACAGTTCCACTTCTGGGCTCTTTTGGTGGTTCAATGGGATAAGAGTCTCACAGACTTTCCTGCCTGGTCTGGTTTTGAACCAGGATCCTCAGACCTCAACTTCCTGAGTAGCTAGGATGACAGACCTAAGCCACGGTTCCCAGCAGATAGTATTCATTTCCATTCTTATCTATAAATAGATTTATGGACTGTAAGATGGGACATAGAACATTGTCTTCCGAGTAATGACTTTGCCAAGATCTAGGAAATGATGGAAGCATGGCCTCTGCTAGCCAGCCTCTAAAGAAAGCCCTTCTTCTGGCTTGCTCACACTTGAGATGAGAGTAGAGGAGCTCGAAATGCTGCTCCAGGAAGGAGGCCATCATGTTCTTCTGTGAGGGGAGAGGTGTGGCCCCCCCATTGGGCTGTGTCTTCCTGGGAGAAGACTGTCTGGCCCAAATCCCAGGTAAACATCTACTTCTCCCACCATGCATCATTCTTGACTGCCAACAGCTTTTTTGAGTGAATAGCTAGGCTTGGTGATAGTCATGGGAGAGCCTGGGAGAACAAGTGAGGGCCTTTGGTCTTGTGTAGTCTAACCCCCATCCCCTTCTTATGGGGAAACTGAGCTCCTGAGAAGTGCCTCTGTTCTCTCATCTTCTCTTTTCTTAATCTGAGGCACTGAGGGGTTGATATCACCTTGAAAAAGCAGAGGGCTGTGTTGACCTGCTCAGCCAGGGGGAGAGAACACTCCAGAAATACTCCTAAATCCAAGGAGAGCAGAGGCAGAGAAGAGAATAGGAGAGGAGAGAATAGGCATGCCTCTGTTTCAGAGAAATAGAATGCAATCCCAGAGCAGAGACAAGAAAAGGAGAGACTTCAGAACCTATGTGGAAACTTCCCGCTTGCTTGCTTGCTTCCTTGCTTTCCTTCCTTCCTTCCTCCCTCCCTCCCTCCCTTCTCCCTTCCCTTCCCTACCTTTCCCTTCCTTTCAGTTCCTTTCAATCCCTTCCTTCTTCCTTCCATCTTTCTTTCTTTCTTTCTTTCTTTCTTTCTTTCTTTCTTTCTTTCTTTCTTTCTTTCTTTCTTTCTTTCTTTCTTTCTCTTTTTCTCTTTCTTTTTCTTTTTTTTTTGGTCAGTGATGGGGCTTGAAATGAAAGTCCAGGCTCTGTTTCTAAACTTTTTTGCTCAAGGCTAGCTAGCACTCTACCACTCAGAGCCATAGCATCACTCTGTTTTTGCTGGTTCATTGAAAATAAGAGTCTCAAGGACTTTCCTTCCCTGGCTGGTTCTAAACCACAATTCTCAGATCTCAGCCTCCTGAGTAGCTAGGATTACAGGTGTGAGCTTCCAGGGTCCAGCTTAGAATTTCTTATTATAAGAACAGAGTCAGGGGCTGGAAAGGTGGTTCAGTGGTAGAGCGCTTGCCTTGCATGCATGAGGCCCTGGGTTCGATTCCTCAGCACCACATACGCAAAAAGGAAAAAGCTGGAAGTGGCGCTGTGGCTCAAGAGGTAGAGCACTAACCTTGAGCTGAAGAGCTGAGGGAGAGCTCCCAGGCCTAGAGTTCAGGCCCCACAACCGGATCCAAAAAAAAAAAGAACAGAGTCAGGGGCTAGGAAGCTGGCTCAGTGGTAGAGCACTTGCCTTAATGCATGAGCTCCTGGGTTCGATTCCTCAGCACCACATAAGCAAAAAGAAAAAAGCTGGAAGTGGTGCTGTGGCTCAAGTGGTAGAGCACTAGCCTTGAGCTGAGGGACAGCGCCTAGGCCCAGAGTTCAGGCCTCACAACCAACCCCCCACCCCCCAAAAAAAGAATAAAAACAGAGTCAGGCACCAGTAGCTCACACCTGTAATCCTAGTTGTTCAGGAGACTGAGAATTGATGATCATAGTTTGAAAACATACCAGGCAGGAAAGTCCATGAGACTCTTTTCTCTAATGAATCAGAAGAAAACTGGATGCAGAGATTTGGCTCAAATGGTAGCATGCCAACCTTGAACAACAATAACAAAAAGTCCCTCAGATACATTGCTCAAGTTTCAAGTTCAAGCCCCAATAGTTTGCACAGACAAATGAAAAAAAAAAAAAAGAATAAATTAAGAAGTAGCGATTGCTTTCTACCGAAAACCTGAAAGGGATGAAGAGGTGAACCTGTTAGGGATCTGTGTACCAGAGCTGGAGGTGTGGCTCAAGTGATAGAGTACCTGCCTGTCAAATGTAAGACCCTGCATTCAAATCTCAGTTTTGCCAAAAAAGAAAAATCTAAGCATTGCTCTGGGCAGTATTAAGTTGATCAGAGTGTTTGTCAAGGGGAGTGTTTGTGCCTTGAATCACAATGGGGGCAGGCATTCTCTGTCATTAAAATTTGAAGATAGATAAGCAGTAAATATTGCTGGGGATAATTACTGCAGTGAGGAAAGACATGGAAGTTCCAGCTCTGGCTGGCCCAAAGCCATAGTGCCAGGGGTATTTATCTAAAGCTTAGCCAAACCATCTGAGTTGCAGAGGTGAGGTATAATTTGGAAGGCACTCTTTTTACACAGATATGTTTGAGAGGTGTAATAATAACAGTTTGGCTGGATGCTGGTGTCTCATGCTTATCATCCTAGCTATTCAGAAGTTCAAAGACAGCCCAGGCAAGATAGCCCATAAGACTCTTATCTCCAATGAACCACCAGCAAAAGGAAATGTATCTATGGCTCAAAGTGGTAGAGTGCTAACCTTGAGCAAAAGAGCTGAGGGACAGCACCTAGGCCCTTAGTTCAAGCCCTGAGACTGACAAAAGAAAAGAGATAGTGGGGGAAGGGAGAAAGGAAGGAAAAAAGTAAGGGAGGAAGGAAGGAAAGAAGGAAGGAAGGAAGGAAGGAAGGAAGGAAGGAAGGAAGGAAGGAAGGAAGGAAGGAAGGAAGGAAGAGAGGGGGAAGGGAGGAAGGAAGGAAGAGAGGAAGGAAGGGAGGAAGAAAAGAAGGAAGGGAGGTAGGAAAGAAAGAAGGAAGAGAACTATGAGAAGAGTTATTTTCATTCATGGAGGAAAGTGGCTTGAATGGCAGAATGCTCATCGGATGCGGTCTTAACCATTGACTTTGGGAAATTACTTAATATCTCTGACTTTGAACGTCACCTTTACAGTGTGTGAATGAGTCTGCTGCATATCAGGATCGTTGTGTGGATGGGCAGCACACAGTAGGATTTCAGTTGATGGATGTCCCTCCTCTCCAACTATCTGTTTTCCACAAACTTCCACCAGCACCTCTCTGAGATGTTTGTCTGTCTGTCTGTCTGTCTGTTGATGAGCTGGCAGAGAGGCCTCTCTGCCAACTTCCACAATGCTATAATATGGGATGCAGGAACAGCTTTCTGCCATTAAACCTGTGAGGAATGAAACTTGCTCATTAGAACTGCTCAGTGTGACTCACCCAAAGGTCATCTCAGTTCTGCCATCCAGACTTGTAGGTTCTTGACATAGACCACTTTGTGCCTCTTGACCTATAGAAACGAAAATCTGACACAAACATCTAAATCCAGATCTAGGCTGCAGAAGCAATTTTCCTTTCTGGATGGATGGCACAGTCCCAGGTCTTTTGCAGTTACCAACAAATGGAAAGCAGCAGGATTAATCAAGAATGGGGAACTTTTATACCCACAGAAGTTAAAAGCAGGGGAATGGAAGTTGACTGACACATGTAATGATAAAATCTAGACTATTTTGGCTTCAGGTATGGCTTGATCCTGGTACTCAATATCAAGATTTCTTAGCATTAAAAGTCTTATTGTATTTTTGATCACCCAAGGTAAATACAACTACTGGAATTGACCCATGAGTTATTAGGCTGTTGGAATTCTTCTGTAACCACCTGCCTAGATGATCATTGTCTTCCCAATTGATGGCTTTTATGAGACCGCCTCCAGGTCTCATTTGAATTTTAGAAGAATATCACTGTACAGAACCATAAAAGACATGATACTAGGGTAGAAAAATATCAGTGTACTATACACCCCCAATCCAAACTCCAATGGTTTCATAGAGGATTAAATCGAGACTTAAAGAAGTAGTGATTCCCTCTCCCATCCAAATATACAGAAATTCTATGACATATCTGGTATTGTAATGTAGATTTCTTGATCCTAATGGAATCAGCTTTTTTTTCTTCTATATTTTTGCTGCAACTGGGGTGGAAATAGGGTTGATAATAATAGCCTCTGGAAGATGAAACTAGCTGACTTTTTTGTTTTTGCCAGTTTAGGGTTTGAACTTAGGGCCTGGGAGCTGTCTTTGAACCTGTGTGTGCCCAAGGCTAGTGCTCTACCACTTGAGCCACAGCTCTACTTCTGAGCATTTTTTGGAGTAGTTAATTGGAGATAAGAATCTCATGGGCCCAGGATTGGCTTCGAACTGAGATCCTCACATCTCAGACTCTTGAGTTGCTAGGATTAGAGACTAGCTGTCCCATTCGGTTCCCTTGCTGAGAATTAGGACTCTTCTGGAAACTCTCAGCAAACAGGAGTCAGCTGCAGAGGGCAGTGTTGGCAGATGGCAGCAGGTGGATGTCAAGATGCAGAGCACAGGGCCCTGTCCATGGTGCTGACCCCTCTCCCCTGTGAGCCAGAGGCTCCTGGATCTGGTGTGACTTGTTCCTGCTTACACTCTCCAACACGTCTTCCATTAAATGATAATATTGTCCCCACATCCTCCACGGAGGTTATGAACACTCAGACCTCTGTTCTGCTGTGCAGAAAGACCTAGTGGGCTACAATCTCAAATGTTGCTTCCATCTTGGTTTTGTTAGCATCAGGACTGAACCTCTTTGAGGGCTCACTTGGTCCTTTTAAGGGATCTTTTACTCAAGGTCACCATACAAAAGAGACAGACCTTCCTTCCCTCTTTCAATGAATTATCTTCCAGCCTTCCTTATCTTCTTGGGGCTCACACCTGTCATCCTAGCTACTCAGGAATCTGAGACCTGAGGATCATGGTTTCCAAACCAGCTTGGGCAGGAAAGTCCATAAGACTCATCTCCAACAAACCACTCAAAAGCTAGCAGTGGAGGTGTGTCTCAAGATGTAGAATGACAGCCTGGGACAGAACAGCCAAATGAGAGTTGGAGGTCTTGATTTCAAGTCCCAGTACTGGCACATACAAACAAGAAAATTTGTCTTGTAGACTTGGCCACATATGTCTGAAAATTGGTTCTTCATGGGAACCTAGTTTCAAGTCTGTGTAGCCTTGGGTTTGCCTCAGGTTTGGCCTTTTGTTTTAAACATTTTGACTCTTAGATCTTAGATCTGTAGTTCCGTCAGAGAGAGAGAGATCATATTACATTCCATTGCAACGTCTAAAATACTACACAGAATGCCACATTCATCTCAGTCACAACATCTTATCACATCTTCACAGGAAAAATGACTTCGTGAAGTCTAATTTGCTTCAAGTTCTATTTGAACTGTGTGTGTTTGTGTGTATGAATCCTGGGGCTTGAACTAAGGGCCTAGGCACTGTCCCTTAGTTTTTTCACTCAAAGCTCAGTACTCTACCTCTTGAGCCATATGCCTCACTTCTGAGGGAGTATTTTTGGTGATTCATTGAGACTTAAAAGTCTTACAGACTCTCTTGCCTGGGCTGGCTTTGAACTGTGATCTTCAGATCTAAGCCTCCTGAGTAGCTAGGATTACAGGTGTGAGCCACTAGCACCTGGCTCTTGCCCCATTTGAACTAATTATGTCTAAGAGAGAGAATGAGAGAGAGAGAGAGAGAGAGAGAGAGAGAGAGAGACACAGACAGACAGACAGACAGACAGACAGACAGACAGACAGACAGACAGGCATTGATAGAAAGACAGAGACAGAGACAGAGAGACAGAAAGAGACAGAGACAAAGAGAAAGAGAGAGAGAATGACTTCTCTTTGGCTCCAAAGTTTTCCCTCTTTGTTTTGATTTTGGTTTCTGAGAAGTTTGCAGTAGGTCTAATTAATGTCATCAAAAGGAGAGCATTTAATTAACTAAATAACATGTTGAGTCTAATGAAAACATACTTCAGCACCCACAAGGTGGTAATGGTCTCTGAGGCTAATTCCCAGGAGACCTGTGATTGGATACAGAGAAATCTCTGTCAACCAGTGTCAGGGATCCCCCTAGAGTTGCCAGAATTGGGGCAGCCATGGTGCCATGCAGGCAGGAGAGGTCTTGGCTTTGCAGTGCCCGTCTGGAGAGGGCAATAGGGGCGATGGTGGCTTCACTTGGAAACCCACAGGCATGTGCAAACGAGCTTTGCTTCTCAAAAGCTCTTTCTATTCCTTGGTGCTTTCCAGTCCCCACTGAAGTCTGACCATGACCTGGTAAGGAAGGGGTTGTCAGTCTGAAAGCTGTGATCACCCACTTCATTCCCTTTGGTGCTGCTGAGTGTGTGGATGTGGGTGCCCTCTGCTGGACACTAGCGGATCAACACCTACGTTTCTTCAGACCCCAGAGCCCTTTTACCACCTGGGGTTAAACCTTCTGAATAAGACCTTATAGGGACCTTAAATAGGAACTACCCTGATGCATTCATTAAAAGAAAAAAAGAACAAATTATAAGGAACCTCAGATCTTTTCAGTCACAAACAGACCCCCTGAAAGGATATCCCAAAAAAATGAACTCTGTGTCTGGGGAATGACATGCATCTGTTCTCCCTGCGTTCATGTTTACTGAGACCTCCATCTTGGTCTCCCATTTTGTTTCCCCACAGATGTGAGAATCTTTTCCTATAAAGTGTTCCTGACCCATATTTTGGAGTCTTGGGTCCTAGGTTTGACTTTGTTATGTAAGAGCTGTGTATAGGGTTGTTGTTGTTACTATTATTTGCAAAAGAAGAAAGGGGTTTGTTTGGGATCTTCAGAATTGCAATTCAGGAAACTAACATCTGCATAGCTCTACAGCCATTTTCTGCAGAAAGCAGGAACGTGGGGGTGGAGCCTCTATTGAGCAGCTGGTGTTGGTTTCTTGCTAGGTGAGGGAAGTTGGTTCATGGGAAATTTTCTATTGGAGTTGGGTGGAGAGACTGTGTGACAGGGGCCATATTACTAATTGGAAGGAAACTCAAGAATGCAGATACATACTCCAAGGGCCAGAAAAGTAAGTAAAAAGAAAGTCTTGGAAGGCATTTTGAGTCATCTTGTCAGCCAGTCTTGTTCTAGATGAGAACGCAGAGGTGGCCGGAATTTACCTTCCCAGCAGTGGCTGGTGTTCTGCCTAAGACTTGCTTTACAATGGTCTCCTGATTCTCTTTGGGAAAAACCTCTTCCAATGACATCTTCTCCAGGAGCCCAGGGCTCCTGTCTGTCATCCTAGCTACTCAGGTGTCTGAGATGTGAGGATTGTAGTTCAAAGCCAGTGTAGGGCAAGAAAGTCTGAGAGACTTAAAAATCTCTAATGAATCACCCAGAAAGCCAGAAGTGGAGCTGTGTGGCTAGTGGAGCTAGTGATAGAGCACCAGTTTTGAGTGAAAAAGCTGAGACACAACATCCAGGTCCTGAGTTCAAGCCTCAGTACTGACACCAAAAAAAAATTAAGATGATTTTATCATGATTTTTTTCCTATTTTCCTCAAATGGAAGCATCTCTCTAAACACCTGTTTCCTTTTCTCAGGTGTCTCAGGGGAGGAACTCTGCTGATGATTTACTTTTCCCAGATTTCCCCGTTATGATGGTGCCATAAAGGCAGCCTTGGTGCCAGTCTTCTTCTCAAGCATCTCACATCGAATAGTTCACTGGTGTTATCTCAGGCCCTACTTCTAGCCAATGTGAGGTGGAGGAGCAGAAGTAGGAAAGCCTGGGCTCTCCACCTGTCTGTGTCAGTGTCTTTGGTTGACAACATGCTGGTTTGAGAGATCTCAAGCATTTGAGTCAGGGAAAAAGTTCAGCATCATGTCTGACTGATAGAAGGTGCTCAGTGAAATGTCTTATTCCTTCTAGGACTGGCCATGTGAATTCACTGGAAGGCATTGCCAGCGGTTCTGTCAAGAGTTCTAGAATAAAGTTCATTTTCAACAGTGTTTTGCACAAATAGACACTGTAGAACATCCAAAGTCTTCTAATTAAATATGGAAGCGTGCCCTCCTTCTGGGGATGGGGATTCTGGGTGAGAGGGAGGAGTGCAGAGAGTTCCGGGAGATGGTTTGAGTTGACTGATGCTTAGGCTTCAAGCTATGGAACACAGGCGGCAAGGAGTCTGGTGCTAGCAGGTGGGCAGCCTTCAGTGTAGGGTGTAGCTGATTCCTGCATGGACTGAGCTCAGGGGCTCTGACTGGTTACAGAACGAGGCAATTTTCTCCTTCCAGTTCCCTGTATGGCGTGTTTCTTTATAACTGGGATGCAAAGGCTGACAATCCCGCCCCCCCCCCACCAATGGTAGCTGTTCCTAGAATGCATGTGCACACAGACATGCCCAACATCAGCATTTCAGTATTCCATTCACCTTGATATTGTCACCAGGGAACACACTGTGTCTCCCAGCCATGGCAAAAATGAACATTGAGGGCTGGGAAGGTGGCTCAGTGATAGAGTGCTTGCCTTGCATGCCTGAGGCCCTGGGTTCGATTACTCAGCACCACATAAGCAAAAAGAAAAAAGCCGGAAGTAGCACTGTGGCTCAAGTGTTAGAGTGCTAGCCTTGAGCTGAAGAGCTGAGGGACAGCGCCCAGGCCCAGAGTTCAGGTCCCATGACAGGACTTCCCCCCGCAAAAAAATGAACATTGAGCCTAGTTGTGAGGGTCACCTGGAGGAGGGGTGTGTGGCTTTTAAATGGAAGTTTGGGGTGGTGAAAATCACTTGGGGAAAAAATGGCAAGATGTTGGTTATGGGGACTGGAAGGAGGTACCCATCGCCTGGACAGGGGGGATGGGGAAAGAGAGCTACCTGCCCACATCAAGGAATTGTCTGCTGGCAAGGAAAGCTTCTGTCCCTTCTGCTCCCTGAGGGCACACACAGGCTCCCGCTGCCATCCCTCTTCCTCCTTTTGTGGGTGCCCCAGTATTGGGGCTTGAACTCAGGGCCTAGGTGCTTTCCTTTAGATTTTCCTGTGCTCCAGGCAGCTGGTGCCTTACCATTTGAGCCAAAGCTCCGCTTTCAGATATATATATATATATATATATATATATATATATATATATACACATATGTATTTATATCTGTATATATGTATATATACATGTATATGTATATATACAGATATATATTCAAATATATATTATGAAACCTTTATTTTTTTTAATATTTTTTGTAAAGATACTGTACAGAGGGTTACAGTTACATAAGTAAGGTAATGAGTACATTTCCCATGGAAGCATTGTTACCTCCTCTGTTTTTCCCATACCATCACTTCCCACCCTACCTCCCCACTCCTCCCTCCCCACCCTCAACCCGAAGTTGTAAACTTCATTTTAACAAATTCTCTTGTACATCTCATTGTTACAATGTGTCAACCTGTATCTTTATTTCAGCATTTTGTTATTTCCCTTCCCTTCCCCAAATTAGAAAATTGTATATACAAGATGCAGTGCACTATAATCAGTGAACCAGGGGTTATACAATGGGGAAAGAACAGACAAAAGAAACAAAAAAAAATCACATAGTACATTATACATACATTAAAATAACAGCAAGAAAGATAAAACCTCTTGTTTCCCTATCTTGGGGTGGGGGGGAGTTCATTTCACTTAGCATCATCTTATATGGTCATATGACAGGCTTTATTTTTTTGGGGGGGGGGTCCGGTCATAGGGTTTGTACTCTAGGCCTGGGCGCTGTCCCTCAGCTCTTCAGCTCAAGGCTAACACTCTACCACTTGAGCTACAGCGCCACTTCCGGCTTTTTTCTTTTTGCTTATGTGGTGCTGAGGAATAGAACCCAGGGCCTCAGGCATGCAAGGCAAGCACTCTACCACTGAGCCACCTTCCCAGTCCCGATAGGCTTTTTTTTAACCTGGGCTTTGAACTATGACCATCAGATCTCAACTCAGATTAAAGGTGTGAGCCACCCATGCTTGGCTTTGCTCAGAATTTTTATCCCGAGGGTCTTCTGCCAGCTCTCATTTGGCTGGGGGAGGAGGAGACAACAGTGGGTAAAGGAAATTTGAGCTTTTGGTGGAGGGGGCTAGTGGAAGCTCAGTAGAACTTTCTGGAAGATGGAGTTCTGTATCTCCATCAGGGCATCAATGCTTTGGACTTCCAGTATCCACAATCACTTTTTTTGTATGTGCTATAAGTGGGGCTTGAATTCAGGGCCTGGATGTTGATCTTTAGGCTAGCACACTACTATATGAGCCATAGTTCCACTCCCATCATTTTGGTGTAAATTGGTGATAAGGGTCTCATAGAGTTTTTGCCTAGTCTAGCTTTGAACCTTGAGCCTCAGATCTCAGTTTCCTGAGTAGCTTGGATTACAGGCCTGAGCCACCAGTGCCCAGCTTACAATGACTTTTTAGCGAGAGGTAGCTATAGGCAGCCTGTAGGTAGATGACTTGTTAGATGGGTTTGGTTTAGTACCAGCAAATTGTGCCTGGAACTTAAGCTTGGAGCTTGGGTGCTGTCCCTGAGTTTTTGTGCTCAGGGCTGCTGCTCTATCACTTGAGCCTCAATTCCACTTCCAGCCTTTTGGTTAATTAGAGATGAGAGTCTCATGAATTTTCAGGATGGCTTTGAATCATGATCCTCAATCTCAGCCTCCTGAGTAGCTAGGATTACAGGCATGAGCCACTGGTGCCTGACTTTAAAATGAGATATTTTCACATGCAATTCATATGTGTTTCTGGCTCCTCTGTGACACCAGTTTTTTTGATAACATTTTATGCCAGTCCTGGGGCTTGAACTTAGGACACTGTCCCTGAGCTTCTTTTGATCAAGGCTAGCATGCTACCACTTGAGCCATGGCACCACTTCCGGCTTTTTCTATTTATGTGGTACTGAGGAATTGAACCCAGGACTTCATGCATGATAGGCAAGCACTCTACCATTAAGTTACATTTCCAGCGAATATTGATCCTTATACGTCTTCAGTAGTATAATATGAGAAATTGGTGTGTGTGTGTGTGTGTGTGTGTGTGTGCATGCATGCATGTGTGTGCATGTGTGTGTGTGCATATGAATGAGTATACAGCTTGCTTTGCACTTGCCCAGAACTCTCTAGTTCCAGATCTCTTGACCTGTCTAGCCATTTTAATACTTGATGGCCCAATCATTTATGACACCTGATCTAGGCAATCATTTTACCTTAGAAGTAAGTACATGAGGCCCAGATAAGGTGTGTGAGTTTATCAGAGTCACACAGCCTCCACCACAGACAGAGTAGGCATTGTTTACATAATATGAAGTGGCCCTGTGGCTCAAGTGGTAGAGTGCCAACTTTGAGCAAAGGAAACCAAAAAGCCAAGAGCAAGTGCAAGGTCCTGAGTTCAAATCCTAGTACTGGAACAAAAGACAAGGCTTTCTCTGCATCTCTATGTCATGACGTCTCATTTACCTCAGAGATGATCGTTGTTAAGATTCCTGAGTGCTTTCTTCAACTTCTTCAACATTTTATTTGCATGAATCTAATAAATTCTTTCTCCCCCAGTATTTTAACACAACAGTAATTAGGCCACTCATGGTGTGTGCAGACCTCCTCCATTTTTACTTAACATTTTTGCTTTCATTTCAGCACACAGGACTCGTTTATTTATCTCTTTTTTTGGCCGGTTGTGGGGCTTGAACTCTGGGCCTGAACACTGTCCCTCAGCATTTCAGCCCAAGGCAAGTGCTCTACCACTTGAGCCACAGCGCCACTTCTGGTTTTCTGGTGGTTTGTGGAATATAAGAATCTCATGGACTTTCCTGCTTAGGCTGGCTCTGAACTGCGACCTCAGATCTCAGCTTCCTGAGTAGCTAGGATTACAGGTGTGAGGCACTGGCACCTGGCTTTATTTATCTTTGATGGCTGCTTATGACAGATGAACTTTAGGCTATTACTCAGGACCAACAAAGTTAATCCACCAAAAAGCACAGACAAGAAACATCTTAGACTTTGTGGATCCTAGGATCTATGTACCCATCTTCTTCCTTCCTCTTCTTTTGAACACTGCTTTAACAATGCAAGGATTATCACTAGCTCACACCCAGAGTCTGATGCGGCTACTACCTCTGGTCTCGAATCACAGCTCATTTACTCAGGCCTAAGGTAGAAAAAACAAAATGTATCTACCAGACACTTTGGGGACACATTTCAAGCAAAATCATGACCAGTCTTGCCTCAACCTTTGCATCTCTGAGTAAGAGAAGAAATCATGTGGAGATAGTGATTCACAGACTCCAGGCTATTCAGTGGGTACAGCAGAGCTGCTGGAAGCTCTTCAGTCATTCTTTCAGAGAGCTCTGTCCATTGTGCTGAGGATTCGTCCCCTGCTAGAGGCTTACGTGGAACTTGTCTTGGAATACAGAATTGGAAAGACTGACCTTTTTCTCAATTTGAGAGGGAGGCTCAGAGCATAGCTGCACCCCTCCCCCCAATGCTGCTTTATCTCTTTCCTCCTTTTTTTTTTTGGTCCCAATTCTGTTGTTCACAGTCTTCATAGCCCTTCTGCCCATACTTTTAGAGCCAGTGAGTGAATCCATGTGGTCAGGAGGGGAAAGGATTTGTTTCATCACTTTGGAGGCTTCTGGCTACCATAAACAGAGCCCCCTGGCACAAATTAATTTAAATAAACAACATATACCACATCAGGTATATACCATGTGGAGGTACAGAAGGAGGGATGTGTCAAGGTAAGACGCAGAGAGTAGCTGGGTGGGGATGCATCATGGTTTATTTCGGCATATCTATTCAACATATTAATTCCATCTTTGGGAATAAGATGGGTGGCCTTGCTCTAGGAAACATTGTCTGGTGCTGCTTCACAGAGACGGGAAACTTCTCCCCTCCTCCCTTACACCCTTGACATGCATTCCCTCATTGGCCAGAACTGGGTCACCTGGCCAATTGCTGAGCCAATCATTGATAAGAGGGATTTAGCAAACCAGCCCTGGCTGAGAAAAATTCTCTGGGGTTGAACAGATAGCTGTTTGGGTGCCACTTCCCTTTTTAAAAATTGTGTGTATTTTTGTTTGTCAAGCAGATCACATCTGGGACACTGGCAGAGAGGAAAGTGGGAAGAACTTTTCTTCTTCAGGGGAGAGATAGGGAGAGTTCTTTCTCTGCAAATCCCTTATCTGAGCAAACCTAGGTCCTGGGGATGAATGGACTTGGAGGAAGGCATTAGAGTGACAGGTAGGAAGAGGAAGAGTTGAAGCATCAGAGTGAAGCCCACCTCCTACTTCTTTTTCCATCTTTCTTTGCTTTTTCTTCTTCTAAAATTTCTGTTCTCTGCAGAGACCCAAGCATCCAGAATAGAAGCTCCCAATAGGTTTATCTACTCATTTATCCTTCTCAGGGAATAATTGCTTTGTTAACATTGAAAAGATTTATTCACCCCATTTTTGTTTTCACCCTTGTGGGTTTTCTGCTTATTATTGGTTGTTTTTTTTGTTTGTTTCTTGCTTTTTCTTTTTGTACCAGTCCCCGACACTGTCCCTGAATTATTTTTGCTCAAGCCTGAACTCTACCACTTGAGTCACATCTCCACTTCTGGTGGTTTCTTTTGTTTAATTTTTTTTGGAGGGTCCAGTCGTGGGGCCTGAACTCTGGGCCTGGGTGCTGTCCCTCAGCACTTCTGCTCAAAGCTAGCGCTCTACCAATTGAGCCACAGCGCCACTTTCTGGCTTTTTTTTTGCTTATGTTGTGCTTAGGAATTAAACCCAGGGCCTCAGGCATGCAAGGCAAGCACTCTACCACTGAGCCACCTTCCCAGCCCTGGTGGTTTCTTTTGGTAGTTAATTAAAAAGAAGGGTCTCACATGCTTTGCTACCCAAGCTGGCTTTGAACTGCGATCGTCAGATCTCAGCCTCCTGAGTAGTTAGGATGACAGGGGTGAGCCACAGGCACCTGGCTCTGCTGATTATATTTTAAGCTTAAAATGGAAAAGCTTCTCTTTGAAACCTTTGCTTATGTATATCAAATGTCACTGGAGAGTTGGAACCAATTTACCAAGTGTTTATATCATTTCATTCATTCCCTAATGCATTCATTCATAATCCTGTAATATCATAAGCACAAGTCCAATGCTGGCCCTTCTTTCTTGCCATAGGGGGTATTTGGACATGACCTTTGAGGCCAGACTCCCAGGAGAGTCAAATGAAGAAATACCAAGGACTGAGGCAAGTACTGAGAAATATAGTCACCAAATTCCTTCCATGGAATTTTGCTCCAGGATCCATGCTGCCTAAATCCTGGAATAGGTCACCTGCCTAATCTTTTTTCACAGACAAAGTTGGCACAAGTCAGCTGATGCTTTCTGTTGATCTCTCCTCCATATCTTCAGGAAGGAGACCACATGATTACATGACCAGAAGATCATGTGATGGTGTGACCACACGTCTCTTTCGCTGCTCCAAATGTGGCAGACACGTGGGATGGGGAACCACATTGGTTTCTGCTTCAGGCTGACTTATTCCTTCTGTCTCTACTCCTGTTCTTCAGTTTTCTGGTCTACCTAATGGGAACAAAGATAATGTTTACCTCACTGGGTGATTGCAAAGATAACTCATGGGAAGTCTCTGGTCTAGGCCCTGCCTCTAACAGTGCTCTATACAGTGTATTCTTTTACCTACCTGAAAGTGTATTTTAGTCCCAAACAGTACTATTTTCATAAGCATAGAAGCATGATCATATGCTGTTGCTGTTTAGAAGGAGGTCATCAGCAAAAGTTTGTTGCTCAGACTGGGTCTCTGTCCCGCCTGGGGCCTGGAGTTGTTTGGTCACCCCATGCCTGTTGCTCCCTCAGCATGTTAGAATTGAGCTGCATGTCTCACGTTGAACTATGATTGCTGCCAGTAAACACTGGGCAGAAGACTGCATTGGAATGATTCTTGAAGAGTTCAGTGGGACAGAAAATACACAAATGCAGACATAGGCAACTAGACTAGGAGCCTTGACCATTGCCAAATGTAGAGTAACAAAGAGATCAAGGAGAACACTCCATGATTATTTCATCCACAGAAATACCAACTGGTTGTGGAAGTTTGGGTACATGGATCTCTCTGCCTTTGCTTGTGTGTTTGTGTGTATGTGTGTGTGTGTGTGTGTGTGTGTGTGTGTGTGTGTGTGTGTGTGTTTAAAAGAGACAATATTATGATGATATTATATTGTGCTATAGATCCCCAGATTGTTACCCACAGATGGTTTTGCTTGACCCAGAGAAGATTTTAGACTTTCAAATTAGTTTGTCATGTCTGGTGCCTCTGGCTCACACATGTCATCCCAGCTACTCAAGAGGCTGAGATCTGAGGATCAAGGTTCAAAGCCAGCCTGAGCAGACCAATTGGAGAGGCTCTTATCTCCAATTAACCAGCAAAAAAGCCAGAGGAAGATGTGTGGCTCAAGTTGGTAGAGCACCAATCTTGATTTAAAAAGCTAAATCAGAGCATGAAACCCTGAGTTCAAGTTTCAGTGCCCACTACCACACACAAATTAGTTGTCTTCATTTAAGGAATAGATGGTTTCATTCTGCATCTGGATGAACAGATAGCTGGAGTTGAAAATTGCTACCATTAAAAAATGACATTGTACCTGGGGGCTGGTGGCTCACTCCTGTAATCCTAGCTACTCAGGGGGCTGAGATCTGAGGATCTCGGTTCAAAGCAAGCCCTGGCATGAAAGTCCATGAGACTCCTATCTCCAATAAACCACCAGAAAACCGGAAGTGGCACTGTAGCTCACGTGGTAGAGCACTAGCCTTGAGCTGAAGAGCTGAGGGACAGCGTCCAGGCCCAGAATTCAAGTCCCATGACTGACAAAAAAAGAAAAAAAATTCCTTGTTATTATAAAGATGATGCACAGAGAGGGTTACAGTTTCATAAGTCAAGTCATGAGGACAGTTCTCCTTGGGCAGTGGTCACCCCTTCCCATGCTCTCTTGCAGTGTTCCCTCCTCACATCTCCACCAGTAAGTTGGATAGTTCATTTAAAAGTGTCCATTGAGTACTGTTACAGCATTGGTTCACCCTTTGTCCCTCCATTTCCATGCCTCCAACTTCCCACCATTTGAAAGGCCAGAAAGGTGATTTGGGGGGGGGGGGGCGGGAGCAGGGGAACTTCATCTCCACTCACCCAGATGGCTCAGTAGAGTTTGCTGCCTGCATTCCTGAGCAGATCATCTGCTTAGCATGATCCAGATTCTCCTGAGGGTTCTAACTACAGCAAGGCTTGCTCCATTCTTCCAGCCAAAAGGGGAAATAAAGGCAGATTGATATTTTCCTGTCTGACATTTCACCCCCTCTCCCAGAAAGAATGTGTATCATTAACTTTATTGATCATAACAGCCATTATTTAGTAGAATTTAGGATGATTTTAACACCATCTCTCAATGGATTCTTTTGAGTTGTAGGCATTAACATCTCCCACTTGGTAGAAGATGAAACCGAGGTTCAAAGAAGCTAAGGAATTTACCGGGCCAACCTCTGATGCAGATTGACTGACAAAACACAACCCCCTGCCCTGGAACCAGTAGAATCATCCAACAGCAGAGATTGGGCCAACTGTTCATCCAATTAAATAACACCAATAAGGAGAGTTTTCAAAACAGGAAGTTTCCATCTGGGATAGATTTCTCGTTTCACATGTCATAGGAAGGAATCCTCAGCCCTCTGAATATACCATCTGCGGGCTTGGGAGGAGACAGTGTCCTCCAGAGAGGTCAAAATTTGGCATTGTGATGAGATACTAGCTGTCAGGCTGAATGTAGCCAGGAAGTAAAACATTGCTTGCAATGTCAGGGAGAGGTGAGAAAAGAGCTCAGCTCCGTGACACTGGCAGAGACCGGAGGATGGTGCTCTGGGCAGCATTTAGCTTAGCAATCTCTGGTGAGATTTGACCAGCTGGGCCTGTGCAAACATTGCATAGTTACAAAACTAGGAGATGTTATAAAGGTCATCTGGACCCATAGCTATAGGGAAGATTTTCTTATAAAAGCTCAGCAGTGGACTGAGAAACTCAGCATAGCCTGGTGCTGGTGGCTCACACCTGTAATCCTGGCTAATCAGAAGACTGTGATCTGAGGATCTAAGTTCAAAGCCAACCTGCAAAAGGAGGTCCATGACACTGTTAACTTTAATTAACCCTGCAAAAACCTCCACTTGTAGCTGGGCACTGGTGGCTCACACCTGTCATCCTAGTATTTGAGAGACTGAGATCTGAGCATCATGGTTCGAAGCTAGCCTAGGAGGAAAGTCCATCATGAGATTATTTTTTTTGGGGGAGTGGTTTTTGGGCCTGAACTCTGGGCCTGTGCGCTGTCCCTCAGCTCTTCAGCTCAAGGCTAGCACTCTACCACTTGAGCCACAGTGCCACTTCCTGCTCTTTTCTTTTTGCTTATGTGGTGCTGAGGAATTGAACCCAGGGCCTCAGGCATGCAAGACAAGCGCTCTACCACTGAGCCACCTTCCCAGCCTCATCATGAGATTTTTATCTCCAATTAACCTTCCCAGAAAGCTAGAAATGGAGCTGTGGCCCAAGTGGGAAAGTGGTAGCCCTGAGCAAAACAAAACAAAACAAAAAAAGCAAAAAAAGATTCAGGGACAACTCCCAGACCCTGAGTTGAAGTCCCAGTGCCAGCCTCCAGAGAAGACAACAACAAAATAAGGCAGTATGCTACAGCACACTCTTCTACAGATTTGGTAGAGATGTGCTTGACCTTCATTCAAATGATGAGAACTCTGCTTGATGCTGTTCAGTGGGGCAGTGGGGAACTTCTCCTTTCTCTGCGGGTGTCAACCATTCACGTCGTGCGGTGAAGGTTCTATTCGCACTGGTTACCATTCCTCGGCCAAAGCTGTTCTATGTAATTGAGTTTTCGTCTCTCTCCAACTATTTTGAACCTCTTCTGACCCATTATCTCTCCTGGGAGATTGGTCCTTCTAGGACACTTCACCTGGATGAGTTTTGCTCGTGGGTATCACATGGAAAGGGGCCAGTGAACCATTACACTTGGATGTGTTTTGATGGGCTGGGTCAGTGGGAGGCAGGAAGGAGGCCTAGGCCCTTCTCTATTGCTTTCTTGATTCAGTGTGGCATTGGTGATCATCATGGCTTCTATCTTTGTGGTCCCTGATGGACGGTCCCTTGTGCACAAATCTGACTCTCTGTGCACTCTGATAACACTTCTTCTGAGCTTTCATCTCCTTTGGCCTCGGGGAATCCACAGCTCTCTTTTGCTGCCAATCTCCATGTGGCTCAGTGGCCCTTGTTTATTCTTTAACCTCCTACCTATCACTTCTTTCTTCCAGTTGGTTCACACAAGTGAACTAAATTTGTGTGTGTGTGTGTGTGTGTGTGTGTGTGTGTGTGTGTGTGTGTGTGTGTGTGTATGCAAGTACTTAGACTTGGGTCTCTTTGCTTGTTTTGAGTCCACTCAAGACTTGTGTTCTACCCCTTGAGCCACAGCTCTACTTCTTGCTTTTTGGTCAATTGGAGATCATCAATTGGAGATCAGAGTCTCACAGACTTTTCTGCCCAGGCTGGCTTCACATCTTGATCTTCAAACCTCAGCTGCCTGAATAGCTAGGATGACAGGCATGAGCTACTAGTACTGGGCTTTCCATGGGGCATTTTGTTTCCTGCTGAGACATGGAGCAGATGCTCCTGCTGAATTCATTCCTATGTGTTCTAAGTTGTTTTTCGGTTATTTCACAACCAATTAGGTCCAGCCCATCACCAAGATCATCACAATGGTTGCCTGTCCCTGGCACATATCGTTGCCCCTCCCTGAGTTCTTGGTCAACTAGAAATGTGAGGTCATTATGATGAGGTCATTCTTTTTGGAACTTGATTTCACAACTACGTTACCCAGGCTACAGGCTTGCCGCCATTTTAAGGACTGTTTATGAGTAAGCTACTGTATTCCTTCATTCTCAACTTTCTGCTCTTAAATGAGAGTATCATAGCATTCCTTTCAAGCTAATTACTGCTAGGATGAAGTGAATTGACATACATGACAAACTTCATACAGGACAGTGCTTAGTGCTTCATATGGGTGGCCTTCATTGTCAAGGTAACCATGCTTTACATACTAGAGCAAATATTTGATCAAAACACATAGCTTGTCTTTTATAGGATGCCGATTGTCTCATGGGCACTGCAAACAGTGATGCTCTGGTGCTTTCTGGAGCCAAGAATCATGGGAAGGAAATGGTGAGCCATTGTGTGTGTGTGTGTGTGTGTGTGTGTGTGTGTGTGTGTGTGTGTCTGTATGTGTGTGTGTGTGTGTGTGTGTGTGTACACGTGTGTGTGCACGCACGGGTGCATGTTCTGGTCCTGAGGCTTGAACTCAGGTCTTGGGCACTTTTTCTGAATTTTTCTACTCAAGGGTAGTATTCTACCACTTGTGCCACAGTTCCACTTCTGGCTTTTTGGAGATAAAAAGTCTTAGGGACATTCCAGCCTAGGCTTGCTTTGAATCACGATCCTCAAATCTTAGTCTCCTGAGTAGCTAGGATTACTGTTGGAGCCATCAGTGCCCGAATTGTAATTGTCTCTTTTTTTCTTTTCCCCAGCCTAGTTTGAGTTTTCTCAGGTGCTCCCTAATGTGTGATGGAGTTGTATGTGAAAAGATGATTATAAGCAAAAAATATTGTGTGTTGGAAAATGTGTTTAATTCACCCTGGCTACTGGATATCTTTGCCTAGCAACAATGTGCTAGAGTGGTTAGTTATTAACTCTCAGAATTGCTGGGCTGATCTGAAACTGTAGGTACCATCTCTATTCAGCTTTGCAGGAGAAAATCCCATTCATCAGCCTGAGAAAAGATTCACATTGAAAATTCAAGATATGAGCCAAGTACTGGTGGCTCACGCCTGTCAACCTAGCTGCTCAGGAGGTTGAGATATGAGGATTATGGTTCAAAGCCAACCCAGGCAGGAAAGCCCATGAAACTTTTATCTCCAATGAACCACCAAAAAGCCAGATGTGAACCTATGACTCAAGTGGTAGAGTGTTAGCCTTGATCAAGGGACAGTGCTCAGGTCCTGAGTTCAAGCCCCAGGACTAGCAAGCGTGTGCATGAACTTACCCTCCAAACCCCTTACCCACAAATTCAAGATATGATTTCTACTAAATGGTTGTCATTTTCTATCATCTATTACAATCAAAAAAAGAATCCATGGTTGGGATAATATAGGCAGGGTAAGGTGATAGGGAAGCTAGAAAATATATTCAAAAAATTAAGCTGGAATTAGGAATGAGGGTATAATCGGGCTAAATAAATAAACACTCTGGCTGGGTACTGGTGACTCACATCTTTAATCCTAGCTACTCAGGAGGCTTGAGATCTGAGGATCCTGGTTCAAAGCCAGCCTGGGCAGGAAAGTGCATGAGACTCTTATCTCCAATAAACCAAAACTGGAAGTGGCACTATGGCTCAACTGGTAGAGTGCTCGCCTTGAGCTGAAGAGCTGAGGGACAGCGCCCAGGACCAGAGTTCAAACCCCACATCATCAACAACAACAACAAATGGAAAAATCATTAGAACCACAAGAAGTTGAATCAAAAACTGTTTCAAGAACCCCCAGACCTGCCTTCTTTCTAACACTTTCGTTTTTTCTTTTTTTCTATTTTCCACATGTAGAGTAAAGATTTCTGCTCCAGAGAAGTAAATAGGTGTGGGAATAAAAAGTGCCTTTTTTGGTAAATCTATGACCAGAATGAGTATCTTAAATACGATCTTGAAGAGCAGACTTCCATGTCACAAAACCCCTTTGCCCATCCAGATCCACTGTGCCAGTCTTGCATAATAGTAGCAAAATGAAGAAAAACAACCAAAGGATAATTGAGAAGTTGCTAGGCAACCCTTCATCCAGGTGACCAGTTTGTGAATAAGGAGCTCTAACCCACATAGAGACATGAAGGTCACCTACAAAGGCCCTAATTCTCTGTTTGGCAGAAGCCGTCAAATTTTCCCACTCCTGGCAACTGGCAAGATACTGTCAGCTAACTTGTGTGAGGGTTTGCGGATGACTTCAAGCTTGTATTGTTAATCTAAGTTCTTCAGGGGTCACAGTGGGGCATGGAAAATCCAGTAGGGCTCCCTTTTCTTTCTTTTTCTTTCTTTTTTTTGTCAGTCATGGGACTTGAGCTCTGGGCCTGGGTACTGATCTTGAGCTCTTCAGTGCCCTACCACTTGAGTCACAGCACACTTCTGGTTTTCTGGTGGTTAATTGGAGATGAGTCTCACAGATGTTCCTGCATTGGCTGGCTTTGAACTGTGATCCTCAAATCTCAGCCTCCTGAGTAGCTAGGATTACAGGCATGAGCCATCAGTGTCCAGAGGGATCTCTTTTCTATTCAGGAAATCTCTTTTCCACATACCTTCCCAAAGATACCTAAGAAACCAGAAACAGAACTTGATTATTTTGTGGCCCTTGGGATTGAATTTAAAGTCTCACATTTACCAGGCAAATACTCTACTATGTTAGCTATACCCTCAGTCCTGTTTACTTTTAGGGTTTTTTTCTTTCTTTCTTTGTTTCCCTCAGATAGGGGTCTCATGTTTTTACTCCTACTGACCTTGGACCACAGTCATTGTACCTTTGCCTCCAAAGTAGCTGGGATTATAGTCATGCATTATCATGTCTGGATTTTTTTTAAAGTATTTGTATTAAAGTTTGAATTCAGGGCTTTGAGGCTCAAGGCTGGCATTCTACCCCTTGAGACACACATCTACTTCTTGCCTTTTGCTGGGTGGTTGGATATAAGACCCAGAGGTTTTCTGTTTGGGCTGGCTGAGAATTTGATCTTCAGATCTCAGCCTCCTGAATAGCTAGGAGTGCAGATGTGAGCCACCAGTGTCTTTTCCTTCTCTTCCTCCTCCTCTTCCACCTCCTCCTCCTCCTCCTGCTCCTCCTCCTCCTCCTCTTCCTGCTCTTCTTCTTCCTCCTCCTCTTCCTCCTTCTCCTCCTCTTCCTCCTTCTCCTCCTCTTCCTCCTCCTCTTCCTCCTCTTCCACCTTTTCTCTTCCTCCTCCTTCTCCTCCTCCTCCTCCTCTTCTTCTTCTCCTCTTCCTCCTCCCCTCCTCTTCCTCCTCCTCCTACTCGTTCTCCTCCTCCTCCTCGTCCTTGTCCTCCTCCTCGTCCTTCTCCTCCTCCTCCTCCTCCTCCTTTTTAGGTAGGTTCTCACTAAATTTTGTCTTGGCTAGCCTTCAACTATGGTTCTCCTATCTGTAGCTCTAGAGGAGTGAGTCAGCATAGCTGGAAAGGAAATAGAACTTTTGCCTGACTCACTGGGGTGACAAGAGCAGCAGGAATTCATATCATCTCAACCCTCTCTCAACCTTTTCTAATTCATTTCTTCCTCCCTCTAAACTTTGTGTGTGTGTGTGTGTGTGTGTGTGTGTGCGCGCACACACACACACACACATGCACACACACACATTTATAATTGTGCTAGTACTAGGGCTTGGATTCAGGGCCTGGAGCTCTCATTTGGATTTTATTGCTTAAGACTGTACTTTACCATATCGACCACAGCTCTATTTCCAACCCATTTTTGCCAGTCGTGGGACTTGATCTCAGGGCCTGGGCACTGTTCCTAAGCTTCTTTTGCTCAAGGCTAGCATTCTACCACTTGAGCCACAGTGCTACTTCTGGTTTTTCTGTGTATGTGGCACTGAGGAATTGAACCGAGGCCTTTAGCCATGCTAGGCAAGCACTCTACCACTAAGCCACCTTCCCAGCCCCTGTTCCCAATTCTTTGCTGGTTGATTGGAGATCAGGCTCTCACAGACATTCCTGCCTAGGCTGGTTTCAAACCGAGGTATTTAGATCTCAGCCTTCTGAAAAGCTAGGATTATAGGCACGAACCACCAGCATCCAAATTCACACCATGTTTTTTTGTTTTGTTTTTGTTTTTGTTTTTGCTTCTGATCCAGATTATAAACATGTCTTGGATGGATTTATATCCTGCTTAGGGCCATAGCCCACACAGTACAAAGTAGAGTTTACCTTCACAAGAGGTGAATTCTCATAGGCATTTAGTGGTGAGGATTACATAGTGTGGGTTATTATAAGACCCAGGCAGTATGTGATAAAATGGGAAAGCACACAGCAGAGACCCTGGCATCTCTTTGATGGCCACAAAGGGAAAGTCTGGGTTTCCTCCTTCTTGACATAAGTTCCTTTTTGGATTCTCCACATGTGAAGTTGCTCTGAAGCGATCCATCTTTGATCTCCAACAGAACGCGCTTTGTAGAGCATCTCCATCCCTGACCCCCTGTGCCTCTCTTTCCCACAATAGCCAGATATTCTTCAGAGATAATGCCATCTGCACAGTAGCTTTGTGTCTCCTTCATGTCCTTCAGAAGTAGGGGTGGGGAGGCTTCAAACTTAGACACCTACGGCATCACTGAAAGGTCTTTGTTGCTTTTCCTTGAGATAAATGGGTGCCGGTGTCTCTGGGCAAAAGGAATCAAACTTTGCACAGTTATTCTCAGATCTCAGCCTCCTGAGTAGCTAAGATTACAGGTGTGTATCACTGATAGCTGGCTGGATTCTTTTTTCTTTTTTGTCAGACTTGGGGGTTGAAATCAGGACCTGGGCACTGTCCCTGAGATCCTTTTGCTCAAGGCTAGCACTCTACCACTTGAGCCACAGCCCCATATCCAGCTTTTTCTGTGTATATGGTCCTGAAGAATCAAACCCAGGGCTTCATGCATGCTAGGCAAGCACTCTACAACTAAGCCCTGCATTCCAAGCCCTGCATTCATGTTTGAGGATGGTTTTCTTTCTCTTGTCAGCCCTCTTTCCTTCTTGTAGTTTCCCGAGAACCTCAATTCTTTTCTTCTGAACACCACCAGTTTCTCCTCCAAGTGGAAAAGAGATGGAAAGGATTCAGAGTTTCGTAATGTTTTGTTTTTCTCCTATTGATTTATTTTCTCCTAATGCTTTATTTTTCTCCTATTGATTTCTTTGTAATTAAAATGTCATAGAAATGTGAGGGGCTGGGAAGGTGACTTAGTGGTAGAGTGCTTGCCTTGCATGCCTTTGGTCCTGGGTTCTATTCCTCAGCACCACATAAGCAAAACGAAAAAGCGGTCAGTGGCACTGTGGCTCAAGTGGTAGAGTGCTAGCCTTGAGCTGAAGAGATGAGGGACAGCACCCAGGCCCAGAGTTCAGGCCCCATGATAGGGCCAAAAAAGAAAAAAAAGAAATGTGAGAGAAATGGTAGAAAGATTGACGGGATCCTAATAGATGAGGTGAGTGGAATATGGTGAATAATGGTGAAAGCATGTGGTTGTAGAGAATGTGGACTGACAATCATGCCTTCATGCTGAGTTTTTGGGGTAGGGAAGCCAAAGGCCCAGGGAGGGGACTTGAGTGGCCTGTGGAATTTCTGTGGGCAGGGCTCTCAGCGAACATCGCCCCTGGTGGCCAAATCCAGTGTAGCAGCGCATGTTACTTTGGGAAGCAAAGAACTGTCTGGCCTTGGGCTCCTCACTCATCATGCAGAGACAGGAGAAATGAATACACCCGGGGACATTTTTTTAGATACAGCCATAGAATGCATACATCTCTCTAGAGAATCAGCCTCTGTGGGCAGCTGGTGGTTTAGCTAAGAAGTGCAGGGTTGGAGAAGAAAGGAGGGAGAAAGAGCCAGGGATGTTGGTTTCTTGTTTTTAGCTCTGTTAGCGTCTTCTGTCCCCTGTGCTAAGCAAGGTATTGTCAAGTGACTTTTTCAGAAGTGCAGTGTTGGATTACTCTGCTGGTACTCAGAGACTCTCAGACAAGCATCTTCTTCAGTCTTCTATTCAATAGTTTTCCTGCTGACCCACACATCATCTCTGAGCATGGTTCTATTTCTCTCTCTGTCTTTTTTCTTCTTTGTGCAGGTTTTGGGGCTTGAACTCAGGGCCTGAGTGTTGTCTCAGAGTGCTGTCTATCACTTGAGCCACAGCTCTACCTCTGTGGTGTGTGTGTGTGTGTGTGTGTGTGTGTGTTTGGTGCTTAATTGACAATTGACAAAAAGAGTCTCATACATTTTCCTGCCCAGGTTGAGCTTGAATGATGAGATCTCAGATCTCATATCTCTCCTCAGATCTCAGTTTCCCATGTAGCTAGGATTCCAGACATGTGCCACTGGTGCCCGAATATGGTTACTTCTTCTTCCTTTTCTCCTGTCTGTGGTTCCTTTTGTTCATTCCTGGCCACCTCCATCTGGTGAATAATGTTTTAGCCATCTTCTTCCCAATCCCTTACCCTTTCAAGAAGCCATGTGTGATATAATCACCAGATGCAATCTCTTTGATCATAAATAGGATCCCATTTTACTTCCTGAACTGCCTGATACACAGTGGCCTCCACAAATGGCCTATCTCCTTCCATTCTCACAAAAAGCCTACGATCAAAGCAGTTGTCTTTTATAAAAATTGCCAAAGTGTGGGCAAGTGGCTTATACTTACAATTCTAGCTGAGATCTGAGGATCATGGTTTGAAGCCAGCTTGGGCAGACAAATCTGAGAGCCTCTTATCTCCAATTAACCACCAAAAATAAAGAGCTTTATGTACAGCACCAACCTTGAGCTGCAAAAACGCTCAGGAGCAGTGCCTAGTCCCTGAATTCAAGCTCTAAGACTGGCAGATGCACACACACATACACACACATGCACATTCACACACACACACACTTGTCATTTTACAGTTAAGAAATGGAGACACAGGTTAAGCAGCTTGTCCAAGATTAACTCACTGACAAACAGTAAAGCTAGGGAATAGACTCATGCCTCATGGGCTCCATCAATCATACTTGTTCTTCCTGGACCGCCATATCAGCTGCAGAGCTCTGCCTGGTTGTTGGCAACATGAAGTATGGCATCTTGAGATGGGTGGCAAATCCCTGTATATCACTTGTCAGGGCTGAGCCTGGTGAAGCTATCTGGGACGCCCAGGTGTACAATGTCTCAACAACAGTGATATATTCAGGTCCCATGAGAGAAAGAGACACCAGGGCCTCTTCCTTCTTCTGCTTTTGTGCAGGAGGAGCTACAGCTTCAAGGAGAGTGAGAATTTGGCTCTGGTCCCTGGGCTACTGCCAAACCAGCCTTGTAGAGGCTGCTTCTGCTTAGGGATTATCACAAATTGCTGGGCCCTGCACCTGACAGCCAGCCAGCTGCACGGTGTGTTCAGAAAGCCAATAGCAGCCGCCACTGCAGAAGCCTTCCGTTTATGTTCCGATCCTCCTCATCCATCATGCCAGACAATGGAGTCAGTGCGACAGTCACCTTCATCCCAAATGAGGATTCAGGGTTGAGGGGTCACGTCTCAGGGGGACAGAGGGCCTTAGCTCCCTCGGTGAAGGGCATTCACCTCCTTCTGGCATGTTTGGCAGGCATTACCTCATTCAACTCCCATTTGTTAATGCATGTATTGAGCAAGTTGCTGATGCCTACCTACTGGTAGCAGCCAGTAGTCTCTGACCTCTTCTAAAAGATGAGAAGAAACAAGTGCTACCATTCCTCCAGGGTAGTCAGCAAGAGTCTGAAAGTTTAGTTCCGAGATTGCTGCTAACCATGTGTCTTTGTGTGTGCGTGTGTGTGTGCACGCGCACGTGCTTTTGCACATGCATGCCAGTACTGAAGCTTGAACTTAGAAACTTCTGCTTGCTCTTGTTCAACATTGTTGCTCATGGCTGGTGTTCTACCACTTTATCCATACCTGTACTTTCTTGTGCTGGTTAATTGGAAATAACAGCCTCCCAGATTTGTATGCCCAGGATTCCCAGATCTCAGCCTCCTGAGTAGCTAGTATTGTAGGCATGACTGTCGGTACACAGGTTGTTGCTAATTTTTGAATAAAAGTTCAGAAAGCCATTTTCATCCTTGGAGCCAGAACTAATCCATTACTTTTCATGCATGATCTCTCTCTTTACAATTGCTGATTTACAAATAAATAAATGAGGGCTGGAAAGGTGGCTCAGTGGTAGAGCACTTGCCTTGCATGCCTGAGGCTCTGGGCTCGATTCGTCAGCACCACATAAGCAAAAAGAAAAAAAGTCAGAAGTGGCCCTGTGGCTCAAGTGGTAGAGCGCTAGCCTTAAGCTGAAGAGCTGAGGGACAGCGCTCAGGCCCAGAGTTCAGGCCCCATGAACGGACCCCCCAAAAAAAATAAAAAATAAAAAATAAATGAACCTCAGTTATGGTGGGCCACGAAATCTTTCAAAAGGCTTAGAAAGGGACTGGGAATGTGGCTCAGTGGTAGAGTGCTTGCCTTGCATGCATGAGGCCCTGGGTTCTATTCCTCAGCACCACATAAGCAAAAGGAAAAAAGCCGGAAGTGGTGCTGTGGCTCAAGTGGTAGAGTGTTAGCCTTGAGCTGAAGAGCTGAGGGACAGCGCCCAGGCCCAGAGTTCAGGCCCCAGTCCGGACCCCCGCCCCTTCAAAAAAAGATACATTTCAAAAGGCTTAGAAACCAAGCAAAGGCTGGAAGTATAGCTTGATGTAAAGTATTTGTCTAATGTATATGAGGCCCGGAGTTCATCCAATAGCACAAAACCAAATAGCAGCCAATCAAAGTTCTTCCTCCTGAGCTCTAGCCTCTCTCCAAAGTGACAGCTTTTCCTTTCTGGAAAGCAGTTTTGGGACACGTAAAAAAAATATGAGGGTGTTCTGTGTAGAACCTTGATTTTCTTAGCTAAACCATTTATCTTAGAAGCCTTTCTGTGCCAGTGCAATATGTTGAATTTATTCTTTTTAATGATTGTGCAGGATTATGTTGTAGGGATGTGCAATACTTAATGATGCAACCCAATGGCTCTGTATGTGTGTGTCAGTACTGGGGCCTAGCACTACCACTTGAGCCTTAGCTCCACTTCTACTTTTTGTTGGTTAATTGGAGATCAGATCTCACAGACTTTCCTGACTGGGTTGGCTTCAACTTTTGATCTTCTGATCTCAGCTTCCAGAGTAGCTGGAATTACAGGTGTGAGCCACAGGTGTCTAGCCCCGTTTGATATTGACAGGTGCTTGTGGGTTTTTTTCTTTTCTGGTTGCTTTATATACAGCTCTACAATTTCCTTGGCATACTTCAGGCTAAATGCTTAGTGATGAAACTGCTGATTCAGAAATGTGATTTAATTTATTATAGCTGTTTACATATTGTCTTCTGAAGCTTGAATATTCTCATAGCATCCTACTGTATGAGACTATTTTTTCCTTACGATTTTCCTTCTTTTGGCCAATCTTGCAAAATCCATTTTCTAGTATGTGGAAGGAATATCCTGTTATCTCTAAAAATGACTTACAACTTCATTTAAAAATTTGTTTTGTGCTACTATATATGTTTGTATTCTGTCCTTTTTTGGAAGGGAGCTTAGTGAAAGTGTTATTGTTCATCTGTGTATTCATAAAGGTATTTTTTCTTTTTTTTTTTGGTCAGTCGTGGGGCTTGAACTCAGGCCTGGGCACTGTCCCTGAGCTATTCAGCTCAAGGTTAGCTATCTATCACTTTGAACCACAGTACCACTTCCAGTTTTCTGATGGTTTATTGGAGATAAGAATCTCGGAAACATTCCTTTGTGGGCTGGCTTTGTACCTCAATCCTCATATCTCAGCCTCCTGAATAGCTAGGATTACAGGTGTGAGCTACCAACACCTGGATTATTTTTATTTTTTAAGTTGTCTAATTAGAAAAAGGGTTTAGAGAAGAAAGTCCACCTATATGAATGTAACCAAAAGCTGCTTGGCTCTAATTGAGGAGGCCAGAAGGAAAGGTAAGAGTGTGAGAGTCATTTGATTGTAAAAACAATCCCATCTCATTATTCTATAGGGACTTGGCCTGTGATGGCCTTGATCTTCTTTGAGTTCCTGTAAGTAATGTGCTAGTCTGCTTTTCCCAGTACTTGTCCCTAATTTGCAATTGTCATAAAGCAATGGTGTTTGGGGTTGGAGTCATGGCTCAGGTGATAGATCACCAGCCAATGAGCAAAAACATCAGATACCCAATTTGAGTCCCATTCTCAAAAGAAAATGTGTGAGGAAAATAATGTATTACCTGATTGAAATATTACATATAAGCATCATAATCACACAGTTTCAAATCTTCATTTAAATCATGGATCCATTTGAGTTGATTTCTTCTTTTAAAACTGCTAGAGGTAGGAATCTGATTTTATTCATCTACAGGCAAGATATCTAATTTCTCCAGTCTCGTGTATTGAAAAGAATGTCTCTTTTCCAGTACCTGCCTGTCTTTTCTGGGCATGGTCAAAAATCACTTAGCTCTAGTTGATGGGGTTTATATATAAGCTCCATATTCAGTTCCATGTATCTAAATGTATTTTTAAATATATTTTTTGCCTGTCCTTGGACTTAAATTTAGGGCATTCAGTTCCATGCATCTAAATATGGTTTTAAATATTTTTGTGCCTGTCGTGGGGCTTGAATTTAGGGCCTGGGTGCTGTCCCTGAGCTTCTTTTGCTCAAGGCTAGTTTGACCACTTGAGACACAGCTCTGCTTCCAGCTTCTTTTTGCTTCAGATTAAGATCCTCAGATCTCAGGCTTCTGAGTCTCTAGCATTAAATATATGAGCCACCAGTGCCTGGATAGTTTTTCATTTTGAATAAAAATTTATAGAATCAAATACTTCTTTCAAGGATAATTGAATATATATAGTAACCAACAATTTCAATTTTGTACCTTTAAAAGGGTGTGTCAGCTGGGCACCAGTGACTCACACCTGTAAGTCCTTGCTACTCAGGAGGCTGGAGATCTGAGGATCATGGTTCAATGCCAACTCAGGCAGAAAAGAAGTCCGTGAAACTCTTATCTACTGTTAAACACCAAAAAGCTAGAAGTGGAGCTGTGGCTCAAATCGTAGAATGCTAGCCTTGAGCAAAAAAGCTCATTGTCAGGGTCCAGGCCCTGAGTTCAAGTCCCAGTTCTGGCACAAATGCTCCACTAAAGAGAAATAGTAGTTATTGGTCATCCCCAATACCCCTTTAATGCACAAATCCCATCTTCATCATTTGAATCCTTCCTATGAGTACTACATAGGTGATTGCATGAATATTGGATGCTTACTTTAGGTGAATGTCATTCTTTGCTAAGCTACAAAGACATGATCCTAACTTTATTTTCTGTGGACTTGCCTCTACATATATGTATATAATTTGTGTATAAATACAAATATATATGTATATAATTTAATGTAATTATAATGTAATATATGTATAATATAATGTATAATATATGCTAATGTATATGTATACATAAATTATATAAAATTATATAAATATATAAGTAAATGTATACATAAAATTTATGTATAAATTATATACATATGTAATTTAAAATTAAATATAATTTAAAAATTAAAATTAAAGATTAAAATATGCCTCCACCAGCCATACTGTCCTTATGTGTTCTAATTTCTCTTCACTATTTTCAGACATATTGAGTGTACAACCGATTGTAGAAAACATTGTACAATAGATTCTAGAATATGTTCCAGACCCAATCCTGGAGACTATTCCAGTGCCTATTCTAGAACCCATTCAAGAACATACTTTCTGGAAATGTTCTAGAACATATTTTTGGAGCTATGACCTGTTGAGTTTCTGACTTGTTTGAACCTGTATATGTCTCTGTTTCTCTCTGTGTTTTCTGTGTTTTCTGTCTGCTCTCCTATTGGGGTCTCTCCTGTTGTCATCTTTGTGAATTCCTTCTCTTCTTTTTCCCAACTGAACCTCATGTCCATCACCTTGCTTTTTGCTCTTGTCATCTTGGTGAAGAGCTTGTTTTTTAATATATATTTTTATTGTAAAGATACTGTACAGAGGGGTTATTGTACAGAGGTTACAGTTGCTTGAGTAAGGTAATGAGTACATTTCTTATCGAGCATTGTTATCCCCCCTTTGTTTTTCCCGTATGGTTCCTTTCCTCCCCACCTCCCCAACTCCTCTCCCCACTCCCCTCCTACTTGTCTGAAGTTGTAAAGTTTGTTTTCAACATAGTGTCTTGTACATCTCATTGTTAAAATGAGCCAACCTCTATCCCTATTTAAGCATCTTGTTTTTTCCCTTCCCCTCCCCAAATTAGAAAAATATTTATACAAGGATCAGGAGACTAGAATCAAATACAGTGAAAACAGGGGTTATACCATGGGGAAGGAACATACCAAAGAAACAAAAAACCCCACATACTACATTATAAATATGTTAAAAACAATAGCTAGAAAGAAAAAACAACACTGTCTATCTTGGGGTTCATTTTGCTTAATATCATCTTACGGTCATATGTACACAGCTTTTGACCTTTGCTGCATGTCCTAGACATATACCAGTTATTGCAAATAAGAGAAACCATGGGACCTATGTTTTTTGGGCCTGGCTTACTTTACTTAATATAATTTTTTCCAAGTCTTTCCATTTGCTAACAAATGGGGCAATATCATTCTTTCTGATGGAGGCATAGAATTTCATTGTATATATATACCACATTTCTTGATCCATTCATTTACCGAGGGCATCTGAGTTGGTTCCATAACTTAGCTGAGATAAACATAGTTGTGCTGGTAGCTTTAGTGTAGTCTTGTTTGTGATCATTTGGGGCCCAAAAGTGGGATTGCTGGGTCATAGGGGAGCTCTATGTGGAGTCTTTTGAGGAACCTCCATACTACTTTCCAAAAGTGGTTGAACAAGTTTCCACTCCTACCAATAATTCAGTAAGCTTCCCTTCTGTCCACATCCCCTCCAGCATCTGTTGTTATTAGCTTTCTTGATTCTAGCCATTCTAAGTGGGGTGAGGTGGAATCTCAATGTTGTTTTGATTAGCTCTTCTTTTATGGCTAGAGAAATTGAGCATTTCTTCATGTGTCTATTGACCATAGTGAAGAGCTTCTTTGGGGAGTTTTCTCAGAATAGACACACAGGAGCAAACATTGAAAGGAAAACTGTTTTCTGAAATATTACTGGTTTAATCTCTGCACTTCATTGACTTTTGACTTGGGAAGAGGACTCTGGGTTAGAAATTATTTTCTCTTCTCATTTAAAAGGACTGGTTTCATTTTCTTTAAAGTTTCATGAAGTTCTATTGAGTGAGCATTGGTATGTATTCACGTGTTTTTTTTTCTATAGGGGAATTTTTAGCTTTTTAAATATTTAAATTTTAATATAATTTAAATTTTAATACAAACATTTAAATATAATTTTAATGTAATTTATTGTTGATATACTTTAATATAATTTTAATGTTTTGTACAGAGGGCCTACCATTTCATAAGTCAAGTAATGAGGACATTTCTTCTTTTGGAAACTGTCACCCCTTCCTTTACTTTCTCTGTTTCCCTTTCCCATCCCTGCCCACAAGTTATGTAAGTCATTTTCCACATAGTGTCTACTGAATAACATGAGTTCATTTGTTTATTATCCCTTCCTCCCTTTCTGGGCCCTTTCTTTACTCACCTCACAGGAGAAGAAAAAAATCAAATATACCATCACCACCAAAACCAACATTTGTATCTTTTGCTCTTCATCTGGAGAAATCGGAAATTTCTTTGATCATTGATTGTTGAGCACTAGCCTTGACTTCAGTCTGTTTTATCCTGTACTGATCTTTTTGTTGTTGTTGTCTGTTGTGGGGCTTGAGCTCAGGGCCTGGACACTGTCCCAGAACATTTTTGTGCTCACCGCTACTGCTCTAACACTTGAGCCACAACACCACTTCTGGGTTTTTGAGTTTTAGAGATAAGAGGCTCACAGGGACTTTGTTGACCAGGTTGGCTTTGAACAATGATCCTCAGATCTCAGCCTCCTGAGTACCTAGGATTACAGGCTTGAGCTTATAATTACAATTCAGCTTTGCTGACCCTCTCACTGTAGAAACTCAGGTTATTTCCTTATAGGAAAGTATTAGAAAATATTCTGTGATTACGGCCTTTCTATTCTTCCCCCATTTCTGTATCAGACTTCCTATTACACAGGTGCTGGAATTTCTGGATGGATTATCTGTCTTTCTAGTATTTTCTTCCTTTTTATCCATTGTTTAGTCTTTTATGTATTTATATTTGCTAGATTATCTTCTACTCTGTCTTATGATCCTTAGGTTTTTATTTCTCCAATCACATCCTTATTTTCCAAGAGTTCTTTCAGCTTTGTTATGACTCCTTTAATAGAATCATATTTTAACTTTATGGATTCAGTGTCTCTGGCTGCTCTCTCTGACAGGATACTAAGGACAAATTTTGTTTTTCTCTTTCAGTTTTTCATCTTCCTGAATAGTGTATGTTCCTCTCTCTCCCCTCACCTCTGACCCCTCCAAAGTATATGTTTCCTGTCTTGTCTGTTTCTGTTGTTGTTCAAGTCTTTTACATCAATCTTCTTTGGTTATCTGCTTATATTTAAGCATGGAAATCACTGATAGGATTCATCCAGAGCTTTTTGTGTGCATGTATGTTTGCATTTTAAGAAGATTGGTTGGGTTGACTTAGGAGAATTCTGAGGGGGATTTTCTTCTTGAGGTCTTTTCTCCGTGAGATGTTTGGGTTCTGCAGAAAACAATTTCACATATCTTGCTGAGAAAATGTGGCTATCTCTGCTTTGGCATTCCAATTAGAAATAAATGCTAAGCCCAGCGCTGGTGGCTCATGCCTGTAATCCTAGTTACTCAGGTGGTTGAGATCTGAGGCTCTCAGTTCAAAGCCAGCCCAGGCAGGAAAGCCTTGAGGCTTTTATCTCCAATACACTACTCAGAAAACCAGAAGTGGTGCTCTGACTCAAGTGGTAGAATGCTTGCCTTAAGCTGAAAAGCTGAGGGACAGCGCCCAGGTTCAGAGTTGAAACACCACGACTGACAAAAAAAAAAGGCAGAAGGAAAGAAATGCTAGAGTCTCAGCAACCTCAGGCTTCCTTATCTACTCTGAGATCTTGGTTTTATTCATGCTTCAGAATCAATTGTCAGCATGGTTTGGGGCACAACTCCCCTAAGTTACGGAGGTTGTGTGGAATGGTTTTTCTTCTTTTTTTCCCCCAAGTTTTTTTTTTATTATGAAAATTTTCAACCTTTGTTTTTTTTGCTGATCCTGGAGCTTGACCTCAGGGTCTGCTTGCTGTCCTTTAGCTCTTTTGCTCAAAGCTGGTGTTCTACCACTTAAGCCGGACCTCTACTTCTATCTTTGTGTTGGTGCATTGGAGATAAGATTCTCTCTGATTTTTGGCTTAGACTGGCTTTGAACCATAACCCTCAATATCTCTGCCTCCTGCATAGCTAGGATTACAGATGTTAGCCACCGATGCCTAACAATTGTGTTTTATCTGCCAACTCTTCGATCCTTTCACCCTTTTATGTTTTACACATAAACCCTTGCAATCTCCGATTTCGATACAGGAACAGAGGGGCAGTTTTACACAAGAAGAGATTCACATCATGGAGGCAAGGAGGAGGAACCAGGAATGGAGTTCCAGTTTTCTACTTCTGGATCCTGGCAGGTAATAGCTATTTCAGATCCAATTTTAGAATAAATGAGCACATTTATTCTCACATGTTGGGATGACCAAACTGATGAGTGTTTGGGGGAACATAGGAGGCTCCAACTGACCACTCCTCCAAGAGATTTCTATTTGCCTGAGGCACTGGATATTATATTTACAGTCCAATGATAATGGGGTCAACACGGATGATATTCATAATGGCGTGCATTCAGCTGTTGTCTGACCTCTGTAAACCTTCAGAATCAGAACTGGTTTGCTCAAATGAGTTCTAGATTTAGTCCACATCCAGATGTCATACAGGGTCCCTCAGAGTGCCCGACATTTAGTAGGGTCTTCAGTTATTTGTTGAAGGATTGCCATAAATCACTCAAGTCCTATTAATCAAATGGTCAATCTTTTAATCATTAAGTTGCCAAGTTAAAAAGGCCTTTTAGTCTGTGTCATACCTGAGGTCTAAACATTTTTAAAAATGAGGTCAGGCATTCACTCTACCCTCTTGTACTCTGTTATTATCAATCTTCTTTATCCTCTCATTGATCTCAAATGTCTGGCTCCAAATTCTATTTGTGTGACTGCCCCTTTCCCCAAGAAAGCCCATCTGCAATAACACTTGTTTTATTCTATTTTTTTTCTTTCCTTGAAAGAACTCATGACTTTCTGCTGATTGGGATTATAGGCATGTTCTATTTCATACCCACCGTGCAACAAGTTTTTCCTGCATATCAATTAACTAATGTTTATATCATCAAACATACCTGCAGAATGGCTTTTGATGATAATAGGAGTTTCAGGACCAAACAAGTAGCCATGAGCCTTAGAGATTTTGTGCTTTCTCCTGCGGTTATAGCCTGATAAGCATTGCAGAAGGCTTAGCAATATTTCTGTCCTCTAGAAACACATAGTCTGGATGGAAACAGTAAATCCAGACCAATCAGGGGAGCTTTTGTTGTGGTTTCTCTGGAAAGGGGACTAGTAGAGTGGGCTCAGATTGAGTGCACATGACAGGAAGTGTACACCCCAAACAACAAATTTCTTCTTTATATTTGCCTAACTTTCCACCAAAATGTCAAGACTTTGCCTACTTTCATCACTTGTATGGCCAGTATCTAGAACAGTACTCATATATTTCAGGGAGGAGGAGGAAGAGGTGAAGGTAGATGCATGGGGTAGATGCAGAGACTAACAGCTATAATCACTTTTCTTCTGAGGATATGTGTTTATTGTTGCCCCTAGTAAGTTATCTCATGAACACATATCCAAAACAAAATCAAACAAAAAAAATCCTTTCCATCTTTGAAAGCATCTCATTCTATGACTTTATAAACTGTACAAGTGCTAGTGGTTAGTAATAGCAGAAGTTTGGTTATTTCAATAGCTGATGGAGGACAACATTGTATGTATTTTTGAACTGAATATTGAGCTATTTTATTCCCTGAGGTTATACTTCTGTTAGGTTTTAAAAAATGTAGCCAAAGGTAGGGAGCATCTCCTAGTCTATCGCCAGGTTGTGTTGGCGGGTCTCAAGGCGGCTGCACACTGCCCTACTAATATGGCTAAAGTCTATGATGTTAAGACAAGGACTAGAAGAAAGTCCGGTGGCATACCCAGAGAGATTACAGGGAGCTTTTTCACAATATAACCCTTATGATTTGAACACTCCTGAATCTGCTCAAATGCTTATGTTTTCATACATAAATCAGGCTGCCCTGGACATAAAGAGAAAATTACAGTCACTACAGAGATTAGGAGAAAGAAATGTGAGGGAATTAGTTGCCGTGGCAGAGAAGGTGTACAATAAGAGAGAAACTCCAGAGCAGAAAGAGGAAAGGAAGGAAAGGGAAAGAGAAATGGAAAGAAAAGAGAAAGAAAAAGAACAACAAAAGAATCTGACCTGGGTCATGCAACAACAACAGGTAGTACATAGGAAGGAATTGAAGGAGATTCTGGCTGTGACTCATGTGTGGGCTAGGGGAACCTGGAGACCCAGAAGGAATGGAAATGATTTCCAAAAACCCAGGCTGAGACTGGGGCGAAACCAGTGTGCATATTGTAAGGAATAAGGGCATTGGGCCCATGAGTGTCCCTTTAAGAAACAGGAAGACAAGAAAACCAGGAAAGGAAAGTCCTTTCCACCCAAAAGTCCCCAAGTCCTAGCAGCCAGAGAATTAGACGAAGACAGTGACTGAGGGGGAAAGGGCTTGGAACCCTTCCCTGGGCCTAGGATAACCTTAAGAGTGGAAAGGCAACTTGTGACGTTCCTGGTTGATACAGGGCCTGAAAACTCAGTATTAAGGGCCTACAAGGGAAAAATAAAAAAATAAGAAAGCTCTAATATAAGGTGCCACTGGTATCAAAACTTATGATTGGACTACAAACAGGACAGTGGACTTAGGAAATGGCCAAGTGACACATTCCTTCCTAGTCATTCCAGACTGCCCATATCCTCTTCTAAGAAAAGACCTCTTGTCAAAAATGACAGCCCAAATCCAAATTACTGGAGGAGGAATGAAGGTTCTAAATGAAGCAGGAGAACCAATGAAAGTGTTAGTGACTTGTGCCCAAACAGAGGAATATAGAATTCATCAGACTGAATCCCCCAAGAAAATTGAGTCTGAGGTTGAATTATGGTTGATATAATACCTGAAAGCCAGGGCAGAAACAGGAGAAATGGGGTGGGCACAGCATGGGCCTCCTATCTTTGTGGAGCTGAAATCAGGAGCAGTCCCAGTTTAAATAAAGCAATATCCTATGTCCATTGATGCCTGAAAAGGCATAATTCCACATATACGGAAGTTGATAAAAGCAGTCCTCATACAGACTCAATCAGCCTGGAACAAACCTTTACTGCGCATTCGGAAGCCCAACAGCTTCGATTATAGACCAGTTCAGGATCTGAGAGAAGTAAATAAAAGAGTAATGGACATTCATTCAACCGTGCCAAACCCTTATACTTTGCTGAGTTCTTTACCTCTGGACAGGAAATGGTATTCAGTCTTGGACTGAAAAGATGCTTTTTTCAGCCTTCCCCTGGCCCTTAAAAGTCAGGTATTGTTTGCATTTGAGTGGTATGATCCTGAGGGAGGTGTCAGTGGACAGCTAACATGGACTAGACTTCCCCACAGATTCAAAAATTTCCCTACTCTGTTTGATGAAGCACTTCACGAAGACCTATGTGAGTATCGGGAAAGGAACCCAGGGGTGCGTCTGTTGCAGTATGTTGATGATCTACTGATAGCCACTAAGACCGAATTAGAATGCAGAGAAGGAACTGCCAATCTGTTACAAACTCTGGGAGAACTTGGGTATCAGGCATAGTCCAAGAAAGCCCAGCTTTGTAAACCAGAAGTACAGTATTTGGGATAGATCCTCAGAGATGGGCAGAGGTGGCTGACTGAGGCAAGAAAAGAGACTGTGTTAAAGATACCAACTCCCAAAACTCCAAAGCAAGTGAAGGAGTTTCTGGGGACTGCAGGATTCTGCAGAGTGTGGATACCAGGCTTTGCAGAAACAGCCCGTCCCCTGTATGAGGCCACAAAACTAACACAACAGCAGGCCTTTGAACTTCTGTAGTGACTCCTCTTGCAGGCCCCAGCATTGGCCTTGCCAGATGTATCTAAACCTTTTACCCTTTATTGTGGATGAAAGGGAGGGAGTGGCTAAGGAGGTGCTAACCCAGAAGCTAGGACCATGGAAAAGGCCTGTAGCCTATTTATCAAAAAGGCTGAACTCTGTGGCCACCGGATGGCCACTGTGCTTATAAAAAATAACAGCAGTGGCTCTCCTGGTTAAAGATGCCACTAAGATAATGCTGGGACAGCCCCTGACTGTGGCCAGGATGACCCACTATCAGGCTCTCCTGCTCAACCCAGGACACGTAACCTTTTGCATGCCAACTTCCCTCAACCCAGCTACACTACTGCCAGATCCTGACTATGAGAAGCCGCTACATTAATGTGAAGGAATAATAGCTCATGTCCGTGGGACCAGAGCATACCTGCAAGACCAACCACTGCAGAATCCTCACCTGACCCTGTACACCGATGGAAGCAGTTTCATCAGGGATGGACACAGGTATGTGGGAGCTGCAGTGACCAGGAAGATCAGGCAGTTTGGGCAGAAGCATTGCCCAGAGGGACCTCAGCCCAGCGAGCAGAGCTAGTGGCATTAACAAAAGCCTTAAACATGGCTGGAGGGAAAAGACTGAATGTCTATACAGACAGTAGGTATGCTTTTGCAACAGCCGATATACATGGAGCTTTATATCAAGAATGAGTCCTGCTAACAGCAGAGGGAAAAACTTTTAAAAATAAGGAACAGATTTTTGGGACTTCTTAGAGTTGTGTGGGAGCTGGCATGGTTGGCCATCATGCACTGTCCAGGGCATCAAAAAGGGGACACCAAGAGAGTGAAAGGCAACAGATTGGCCAATCAGACTGCTAGACAAGCAGCAGCAGGAAAATTAATCGCCTTGGCGGCCAGACACATACATCCTGGACCTAGAATGCTACCAGTAGAGGCAGACTACACTAAAGAAGAAGAGGAATGGGCATCAAAACTTCCTATGGCCCAAAAACTAGATGGATGGTGGTGCCTACCTAACTCAAAAATTTTAATTCCCTAGTTCTAGGACTACAGATGTTAAAAAGAATTCACCATGCCTCACACATGGGAACCAGGAGGATGCAAGACTTGCTAAGGGGCTCGAAGATCAAGATAAGAGAAGGAAATTGACTAATAGAATACATTGTTAAAAAATGTAGAGCATGTCAGCTAACTAATTCCAGAAGGGGGGAGGAAGTTAATGGAAGCCGAATAAGGGTGACTAGGCAGGGAACATACTGGGAGGTGGCTTTCACTGAACTTAAGAAAGGAAAGTTTGGTTACAAGTATTTACTGGTGTTTGTAGACATCTTTTCAGGATGGACTGAGGCTTTCTCAACCAAGCAAGAGACTCCCTGAATAGTGGCCAAGAAAATTGTAGAGGAAATTCTCCCAAGGTATGGGTTTCCTGCAGTAATAGGGTCGGACAATGGACCAGCCTTTGTATCCAAGGTAAGTCAGGGAATAGGCACTGCACTGGGGACAGAGTGGAAATTTCACTGTGCTTATAGACCCCAGAGTTCAGGACAGGTTGAAAGAATGAATCGGACACTAAAAGAGACCTTGACTAAATTAGCCTTGGAGACTGGCACAGACTGGGTGACCCTTCTTCCCATGGCCCTGTTCAGAGTTAGGAACTCTCCTTACCAGTTAGGATTGACTCCCTTTGAGATCATGTATGGCAATCCATCCCCAATGATCCTTAGCTTCCAATCGGAATTATTGGTGGAGCTGGGTGATGGAGACTTAATAACCACTGTTCCATCCTAAGATGGCCTAAGATAAAAGCCATTTATGAATCCACTTCTATATCCAATCCTCACTCTTTCAGGCCTGGGGACTAGGTCCTGGTCAGAAGGCATCACCCAAGGCACTGGAGCCCAGGTGGAAAGGGCCATATATGGTGATTCTGACCACTCCTACAGCTTTAAAGGTGGACGGAGTAACTGCATGGATCCACCACACCCACGCCAAGCCAGCTGATCCCTTCAGTCCTGAAGAGGAGGAACCAGGAGCATCTTCACTGTCAGCATGGGAGGGTGTGCCTCACCCAAACAACCAACCACAAGATCAGATCACCCAAAAACAAGATCAGAAGATTGTCCAAGGACTGTTTCTACTATTGATAAGTACTGTGGTAAAGGGAATTAACCCTCATGCCCCTTACCAACTAACTTGGCTGGTGACTCCTAAATGGGGCAAACCAATCCCTGTGGCAATAACAGAAGCCCCACTTAATACCTGGTGGACAGCCTTAACAATAGAATTATGTGATTTAGCAATTGGGAGTTGGGATATTCCCACCATTATGACCCTAGCAAACTGCCTGAATGCAATGGCCAAACAACTTGTACAGCAACAAAAAGACATTGTAACTCACATGGGCTAGACAACAGGCCAGGAGGATGTGCCACCCCAGCCAGAAGATATTACTTAGGGAGATGGCCTATCTATGTCTGTCCTAGGGATGGGAGGAGCCCAGATCTTGCAAAAGGTGCGGTTATGAACAAGACTATTTTTGCAAAGAATGGGGTTGTGAAACCGCAGGAGATGGACATTGGAAGCCATCCTCTAACTGGGACCTTATTACTATGGCTAGAAAATGGACCTATCAGGGTGAAAAAATTTGTGGAGCAATTCTAGATGGACCGTGCAAACAATTCCAGTGTAATCCTCTAACTATTATGTTTATTGAGAAAGGGAAACAATTTTCTGGTTGGGCCCAACGGAATACATGGGGAGTGAGGCTACATAAGGATGATTATGACTATGGATTAATTTTCAGAATAAACCTTAGACAAGAAGTCATTAGAATAGCCCCGGTGGGCCCTAATCAGGTTATTCAGCCTATTCAGCACAAGAAAGCCCCACCTGTACCACCCCAACCTGAAAACTAACTAGCCTTATATTTACAGAGTAACACCCTACATTAGTAGGGCAGCAACCCCCAGAAAAGTAGAACCAGTGAACCTACTACTAGCATTGCCTAAAAATCCACTAATAGAATTGGTTATAGGTTCCTTTGCATTATTACATGCCTCTAACTCAGAATTAACTAACTCTTGTTGGCTCTGCTATGACACTGTACCACCTTATTATGAGGAGATAGCAGTGGTAGGTAATGTAACCAGGACTGTGAACCAAAAGGAGTGCAGATGGACTAGTCAAGTTGGATTAACAATGGGCCGAGTTACAGGTCAAGGGATCTGCATAGGTGAAGTACCTCAGGATATGAACTGGATATGCAACAAAGCCATAGAACTGCCTGAGAAGGAGAATGAACAGATGAAATATTTGATCCCTCCTAGCAACACATGGTGGGTGTGTAATCAATCTGGACTAACTAGTTGTGTGCATATAAAAGTTATAATGAATGCGGGGGAATATTGTGTGATGATAAGATTGTTACCAAGAATTTTTTTTACCATAGTAATGAGGAATTTTAAGATTTATAAAAGATAGATATAAAAGAGAGCCTTTCACAGCTATTACAATTCGCCTGCTGTTAGGTGCAAGCATTGGAGGGTTAGGAACAGGAATAGCGGCTTTAACAATACAGGAACAGCATTATTCAGCCTTGAGGGAATCAATAGATGAAGATATTAAAAGAATAGAAAGCTCTATTTCCCACTTGCATGATTCCTTGACTAACAGAGGTGGCCTTACAGAATAGAAGAGGACTAGACTTACTATTTTTACAACAAGGTGGACTATGAGCTGCATTAGGAGAAGAATGCTGTTTTATGTAAATCACTCGGGTAGTAAAAAATAACTTGACAAAAGTTAGGGAAGGATTAGAAGAATGAAAGAAAAAATGAGAGGCTGGACAGGGATAGTTTGAATCATGGTTTAATTTTTCTCCTTGAGTAACTACTTTAATTTCTACGTTAATTGGACTGCTATTGTGTACTGTTGGGCCTTGCTTGCAAAACAGATTGTTACAATATATAAGGCAAAGGTTGGGGACTATACAATTAATGGTACAACACACCTATACTCCTGTAAACACATCTGATGTTGAAACTGAGATGTAATGTCATCAAGATTGATAACTGTGCCAAAACTCAAGGGAGGAATGTAAGGAACAAACTAAAGCCATATTGTGATAGCTTCTAAAGTTGACTTGTGTCAGTCTTTAATTCCTGTTCCGAGTTAATGTTGCAAAGGTTGCAAAAATGAGATGAACAGTAACATGTTTGTGCAAAATTTTTGAGAACTGTTATTTAAAGATTACAGAACACCCGAGAACAGGATGGTTTTGCGACCCAGTCAGCAGAAGATTAACCACAAGAGTTGTCTGCCTTGATGGCTCAAGCAGACACCTGGTCCTGACCAATCAGAATCGAACTTGTCCCTAAACCATAGCATTGCTGTAATTTTGTGGTTTTTGCCTTTATAGGCCCAGCTGTACTGTTGCTCGGGACCCCCTCCCTTCCTCTGCTGCGTCTGGGGGTATGGGACGAGGCCTGAGCCTTGGCTTGTTGAATAAACCTTGCCTTTTGCAGTTCGGGTTGCCTGGTCTCTTGGTGCTCGTCGGAGGGTCTCTGGGACTTGGGTATAACACATTCAAGTGGGAAAGGGAAAGAGGAAGTAATAGTCGTGGGAGGGATAGTGGCAAGTGATTTTCTAAGGCATGCCTGTGTACAGCTGAGTGGCCACCCATGATTCATGGACACACCTCAGCCTACAAGATACCACCTGGCTTCCTGGAAAGAGCTCCATTCCATCCCCACTCTTCCTGTGTTGTATTCCTTGGGCCACCCTTCTGAGGGGACAGTGCTGTCAGCTGTCAGTTTGGTACCACAGACCATGCACATCAGCCATGCTAAGGACATTCATATTGTGTCTGCTGGACCTGCTGACCCTGTGTACATCCTAGGAACACATGCCTGGTCACAGCACGGTCAACTACTTTCCACATTCTGGGTCTACTTCCCCTTCACACCTCAACAACTGCACAGACCAGGAATACATTGGGCCTCTCACACAGACACTTGTGACTTCAGTGGTAACCTCCCAAGCCTCTCGCTGCCCATGGGGTCTGGGATTTGAGGCAATGAGTAGGGCCAGACCCCTATGCCCACTGCATGAGGGATGATTCCCAATGAACACCTGAAGTTTCAGACTTAAAGGCTCCCATCTGCGGTTGTTTAAACAACATCTCTATATGAGCACTGTCATGAATAGGACTTTGTAGCTGGGTGGCAGTTGCTCATGCCTGCAATCCTAGATACTCAGGAGGCTAAGATATGACATGTTTGACACCAGACTGAGCAGGAAATTCAATGAGACTCATATCTAATTAACCACAGAAAGCTTGAAGTGGAGCTGTGGACCAAGTGGTAGAGTGCTATACTTGAATGAAGAAGCTGAGGGACAGCACTCAGGTCATAAGTTCAAGCCCTAGTTAGGCAGGTGGTAGGGATCAAGAGGTGGTGTAAATAGTTAACAAGGCCTAAAATAAGCTCATTATCAAAAATGAGAAAGACATTAAGAGAAACTAGTACGAAGAATGGGAATGAAGAACGACATACCATCATTGGGTATCCTACAAACAACACCAATAGCTCCAAACATTAAACACCATGGAAAAATGTCTAGAGGTTACAAAAACTGACTTCAGAAATTTCAGAACATCTGGGTGGCTTTAATTACTAATGCATGATATCCTTTTAAAAACAGAAGAACTGTGGCCCACATTTGACTTCTTGATGAATTCTACCAAATATTTATGAAAAGAAATTTGTAAAGATGAATTTGAAAGTTACCTGGATTAATGGTTATGTAAAGAGACAGACATATTGATGAACATAGACAAGATAGCCAGGCCCAGGGTCTTTATTTTCTTTTTGTCGGTCATGAGGCTTGAACTCTGGGCCTGGGCGCTGTCCCTCAGCTCTTCAGCTCCAGGCTAGTGCTCAACCACGTGAGCCACTTCCGGTTTTCTGGTGGTTACCTGGAGATGAGAATCCCACAGAATTTCTTGTCCAGGATGGCTTTGAACCACGATCCTCAGAACTCAGCCTCCTGAGTAGCTAGGATTACAGGTGTGAACCACCAGTGCCTGGAGGGGCTTTTACCTGTCATTTTAGCTCTTCAGGGGTGGGGTAGGAGAGCTTAGGATCACCATTAGGAATCAGCCTGGACAGGAAAGTTCATGAGACACTTACCTCCATGAACTACCAAAAGGCCTGAAGTGAAGCTGTGGTTCAATAGTAATGTACTGGCTTTTAGGAGAAAGGGAAAGGACAGTGCTCTGAGTTCAAGTTCCTGCAGTGGCACAAAGCAAAACAAAACCGAGATCAACCTCATTCTTCAAGGAAATAGAAGAGGCAATCCAAAAATTCATATGGAACAATAAAAGAACCCGAATAGCAAAAACGCTCCTCAACGGAAAGAACACTGCTGGAGGAATATCAATACCAAATTTCAAACTCTACTATAAAGCCATAGTAATCAAAACAGCTTGGTATTGGCATAAGAACAGACCTCAGGACCAATGGAATAGAATTGAAAACCCAGAAATGAACCTACAGACCTATAGCCATCTAATCTTCGATAAGGAAGCTAAAACAATAGAATGGAAGAAAGACAGCCTCTTCAGTAAATGGTGCTGGCAAAATTGGTTAACTACATGTAGAAAACTAAAGCTAGATCCTTATATATCACCTTGCACCAGAATCAACTCCAAATGGATCAAAGACCTTGAACTCAAAGCAGACAATCTGAAAACTTTACAGGATGGAATAGGAGAAACCCTAGGTCTCCTTGGCTCAGGCCGAAATTTTCTGAATAGAGACCCGGAAGCACAACAAATCAAAGAAAGGTTGGACAAATGGGATTGCATAAGGTTGCAGAGTTTCTGCAGGGTAAATGACATAGCTAGCAAGATCAATAGAAAGCCCACCGATTACAAGGGTCTCATATCTAAAATATACTTGGAACTCCAAAAATTAAACCACCCAACAACAAATCCTCAAAGAAACAACTGCCCAATAAATAAGTGGGCGAAAGACTTAAAGAGAAGCCTCTCTGAAGAAGAAAGAAGGATGGCCAATAGACACATGAAGAAATGTTCAACATCCCTAGCCATAAAAGCAATGCAAATCAAAACAACTTTGAGATATCACCTCACTCCAGTTAGAACAGCAAAAATCAAGAACTCTAACACCAATAGATGCTGGAGGGGATGTGGACAGAAAGGAACCTTACTTCATTGTTGGTGGGAATGTAAACTTGTTCAACCACTTTGGAAAGCAATATGGAGGTTCCTCAAAAGACTTCACATAGATCTCCCCTATGATCCAGCAATCCCACTTTTGGGCATTTACCCAAATGTTTACAAACAAAACCACACTAAAGCTACCAGCACAACTATGTTTATTGCAGCATTATTTACCATAGCTAAGATATGGAACCAACCCAGATGCCCCTCAGTACATGAATGGATCAAGAAAATGTGGTATATATACACAATGGATTTCTATGCCTCCATCAGAAAGAATGACATTTCCCCATTTGTTAGGAAATGGAAAGGTTTGGAAAAAATTATATTAAGTGAAGTAAGCCAGGCCCAAAGAAGCATAGGTCCCATGGTTTCCCTTATTTGCAATATCTAGTATAGGTATGAGTCAAGCGGAAAAAGTCAGATAATGTGATGTTAGGAAAATGAACCCTTAAATATATATTTTAATGTTTTCGTTTCTTTCATGCATGTGTTTCTAATGCATTTATTAGATTATTTCTTTGTTGCTTTGTATGTCCCTCCCCCACAATGTAACCCCCGCTTTCACTATATTTGATGTCAGCATAACATGTGAAGGAGATGGGGACAAACAAGTCATTTAAGGATTCAGGTGGACCTGTTGCAACAATGAGAAGTACAAAATGTCATGTCAAAACCAGCTTTACAATGTCGGTGTGTGGGGGGGGAGTGGGGTATAATTGGGTGGGGGAGGCTGGGAAGGGAGTGAAGGGTAAACAAAGGAGGAGGCTGCAATGCTTGGTAAGAAATGTATGCATTATCCTGCCCATGTAATTGTAGCCCCTCTGTACACTATGTTCTCAAATAAAATAAAATTAAATTAAAAAAATGTAAATAGTGGAAAATGTGTGCTTATCTAGACCTCTGACATAAGGACTGGACAGGCCTATGACAAATCTTGGCGAAGTCACCTATGCCAATACACTGGCAGGGCTGACCATGGGCAGTGCATGGTTCCTTGAACTAAAGGCAGAGGTCCAGAAGCAGAGGTCCAGCTCCTTAGTAGCTAGGATTAAGTCCACCAAGCTAGGAAGTAGACTAGGATTTGAGCCAGAATTAAGTGCAGCAAAGGGGTTAAGTGCAGCAAATCCTTCTGCCCATCCTCTCAGCCTCTAGGATGATAACCTTTTGTCCTTCAGGGTTCTGAAAGGTCAAACTTTCAGAAATTTGCTTCCTAAGCCTTATGTGATAAGAAGTTACTTGTACTTTAAATGTTATTAGACTTCTTAAGCATCTAGAAGCATAAAAGAGACATCATTAACCATCCCATAGCTGTGTTATCAGGAAGAACTCTTCAATGTAAAAGTTTATTTCAAGAATAGAGAAGCTGGACTAGGAAGGTGGCTAAGTGGTAGAGTGTTTGCCTTGCACGCATGAGGCCCTGGGTTCGATTCCTCAGCACCACATAAGCAAAAAGAAAAAAGGGGGAAGAGGCACTGTGGCTCAAATGGTAGAGTACTAGCCTTCAGCAGAAGAGTTGAGGGACAGGGCCCAGGCCCAGAGTTCAAGCCCCACAACCAGACCCCCCCCCCAAAAAAAAAGAATAGATAAGTTTCACAAAGGCAGAATGGGTGCAGAGATCTAGGTCTGCAAGATTAGGGGGCAGAATTTCAGGTTCAAAACAGAAGCAGGCTGTAAAAGAAACTTAATTGGTTACAAGGACAGCATTAGCAGGCAACTGAAAAATTTGTTAAGAGTTACACAAGAAGTCAGGCTTTTTCTCAGCCTGTTCAAGTAATGACTTTAATTAAAAATGCCTCCCTCAGGTTCTGGGAAAGCCTCAGGCTATCATTAGGTTAACAATAGTGAGGTAGTTCACTAGAGCAGAAGCCTACCAGGGCCCTGCTCTCTGGCCTTTGGGAACTGGTGTTTTACTGTGAGTCAGATTTGAAAGTCCTCTAACTGTGCTGGTACATTTTCCTTCCTTGATCCTGTAAACCATTGGAATTGGTGGTAGGGAGCCAGGTGAACATTCTCAATGTAATTTCTCACTCCAATTAGACAAGCAGGGTCCTTTCTCTGCTGTCCCCATGTACTTAAATTGGAATCCTGGCTCTGCCCACTTGGCTCTGGTACCTTAGGCTTAGAGACAGTCTGGGTGACTGTGGTTGTGTGAAGGTGATGCTGGCAGCCGGGCACACTGCCTAAGGCCTCAGCTCTGAGAAGTGATTCTTTCTTTCATCCTGAGGTCCTTGAACCATTTTAAGTGTACTTTCTCCAATTTTCAAGATGAATGACAATTTTAATTCTACTTCTAGAATTTATATATATATATATATATATATATATATATATATATATATATTTCAGAAATAATTTATCAGTATTCACTCTAGTACATGGAAAGATAGCCTTAGTTATAATATGATAACAAACACTATCTGGTATATTTTAGGTAACAGTTGAATAATGTGCTACATTTTTATAGGATTTTTCTCTACTAATAATTCTTATATTATATATATATATATATATATATATATATATATATATATATATATATAAATTGATTTTTTGACAGTTTTGGAGCCTGAGTTCTGGGCCTGGATCTTGTCCCTCAGCTCTTCAGCTCAAGGCCAGTGCTCTACCACTTGAGCCACAGCACCACTTCTGGTTTTCTAGTGGTCATTGGAGATGAAAGTCTCACAGACTCACAGACTTCTGTGCCAGGGTAGCTTTGAACCATGATCATCAATATCAACTTACTGAGAAGCTAGTATGACAGCTGTTAGCTACCAGTACCTGGCATGAATCTATTTCTTTTTGGACAATGTTATCACTACCCTTTCACTCTCCCAGGTTTTCCAGTCATCCCTTCCCACAAGAGGCCTGTCTTTTGAGCAAAGATTTTCCACATTAATACCTTGCATGTGTTTATTGTACAGTATGAATTCTCTGTGGTTGTATAAAATGTGAAAGTTGAATAAAGACTTTAGCACATTATTTACTTTGCTATGGTTTTTATCCACTATGAATTCTATTACAGGGAAGCTGAGTAACTATTCAGGGCTTTGCTCTTTACATGTGTAGGAATTCTATCCCACAGGAACTCTGTAGGGGTGAGGAATGTTTGTAGTAAGATAAAGATGCTTTAAGGTTATGTATTTAGAGGGCAGCTCCAGGATCAATGGCTTCTGTTCTCTAATGCTTCCTCAGTTAGAAAAGGCTTTGTCCATCTTACAGTTGCAGGCTTTCTCACTAGTATGAATTTGATGTTGTATAGGAAGTTCTGAAAGGTGCTTAAAAGCTTCGCCTCAGTCTTAACAGGTTTAGAGATTCTCACCAATATAAGCTTTCTGTTGTCTATCATTTGACATATTCCTATACGACTTTTTTAGATGGTTTATGGTGATAAACCTTTTCTTGAGGATAGAAAACTGATGGATAAAAATGTGAGGATGGATGAAATATGTTCTGCATTTGTTGACTTTGAAATCATTCTCTGGAAAACAAATGCTGATTTACACCAGGACATCATCAGAACAAAAAAGATGGTCAGTGTGCCCTGATGCATTCACATGAAACCTGCAAAGCAGAGGACAACAGCAGTCAGTCAAATGTGGCAGAAGAGGAAGGAGAGAAGTGCAGCCCTGAGAACTGTTTGCCATGTTTTGACAAGGTAGTTCCTGACATAAGTTCCTGATATAGGAACTTATGTGCAAGGACAGGAGAGGCTTCTAGAACTAAGGGTGGCACCAAGCTTCAAGCCAGCAAGGAAACAAGAACTTTGTGGGAAACTCTCTCCCCCACCCCTCACACACAGGGAATTAGATTCAGAAGGCAAAGTGACTGAGCTTGGATTCTGCCCCCAGGCTCAAACTATGCTATTTGAACATTATCACTGGGATTAATGAATAACATATTAGCTACAGAGTGGTGCTATAGCCCACATTAAATTTTTGCCCAGGAAACTCATGTAGGATTTCTGACCAACATAGACTATGAGATAATATGTTTGCATTGTTTTGAGCCTATTAAGTCTGTGGTAATTCAGAACAGTATCAATTAAAAAATAATTCAGTCATCAAATTCCCTACAGAATGGCATGACATCTGCCTTAACTCCTGGTCAGGACATACCCATAGAAATAGTCTCTGTACTGGATGTAAGGGGAGGCACTTCATTCACTGAATTCTAGATAAAAGGCAAAAAGATTGCTATGATCTGCAGAGAAACCAGAATGTCAAGTGAATATTTGGATACTTAAATGTTTAGGCTTATAATGGGCAATATTCAAATATTTTCTTGTGTATGTGTGTGAGGGGGTTGGTCCTGGGATTTGTACTCAGGGTCTAGGCCCTGTCTCTGAGACTTTTTGCTCAGACCTTGTGTTCTATCACCTGAGACACTGCCACATTTCTGGCTTATTTGAGGGTCCTTCATTGGAGATAAGTCTCAAAGCCAGGAGCTGGTGACTTATGCCTGTAATCACAGTTACTCAGGAAGCTGAGATCTGAGGATCATGGTTCAATGTCAGTCCAGGCAAGAAAGTCTATGAGACTCTTATTTTCCATTAACCCACACCAGATGCAGTGCTGTGGATCAAGTGGTAGAGCACTCACATTGTGCTGAAGAGCTCAAGCCAATTCCCAGGCACAAATTTCAAGCTCCACAACTGACCAAAAAAGAAAAGTCTCAAGGATTTTCCTGCCCAGGCTGGCCTCGATCCTCAGGTATTACAGGTGTGTGCCACTCTTTCCAGCTTCAATTAATTTTTAATGGAGTAGTTAACTTTTCCTAACCCAATGTGTTAGTGAAATGAGCTCCCTTTCCATAGCTTAGTCCACTCCTTCCCTTCTCCACAGCTTAGCATGCTCCTTTCCTAGGCAACACCAGGCCCTTGTAGTAAAGGCAGTAAATAATCAACTCCCAAGCCTTTTAAAGTTGGGATGGCACTTCTCTGGGGCAGCTACCACCATATAAGGCAACATGAGCCCCTTAGAGTGACCTCAAGTCTGGGCATTGCAGGACCCCTTATCTACTATTTGGACAGCAGCCATAAATCTAGTCTGCCATGATGAAGCCCCTGGCCCACACTTCCACAACAAGGTCTCTTCCTCTTCGCCCCTTCTAGCTCCTCCTAAACCTCCTAGGTTATATAGGTCACCACAGACAATAGCTGGTGCTGCTTCTCACTTCTCCTCTGTGAGAAGGGTTCTTGCTGGCCCCTTTCCTGGCAATAAACCTTTCTTTATTCTCTGTACCTGGATGTCTGCATTGTTTTTCCAGGAAAGTCTAATAATCTAACATGGACTTTCCTGCCCAAGCTGGCTTTGAAATATGATCCTTAGATCTCAGCCTCCTGAATAGCTAAGATTAACAGATGTGAGCTATCAGTGCCCAGCCTGGATATATTTCTTTCTTTCTTTCTTTCTTTTGGTTGCTGTTGTTGGGGGTGTGGGGGCCTGGGTGCTGTCCCTCATCTCTTCAGCTCAAGGTTAGCACTCTACCACTTGAGCCACAGCTCCACTTCCAGTTTTCTGAGTGGTTTATTGAAGGAAGAATCTCACGGACTTTTTCTGCCCGGACTGGCTTTGAACCAAAAACCTCAGATCTCAGCCTCCTGAGTAGCTAGGTTTATAGGTGTGAGCCACCCGGCACCCAGCTCTGGATACATTACTTAATCTCTTTCTTCCTGGCAGTAAACCATTCTTTGTTCTCTGTATCTGGATGCCTGCGTGGTTCTCTGGTAAAGTCTAATTAATCTATTTTGAAGCTTTCACAAGGCCTGACTTTTACTTAAGTAATAATGTTTTCCTGACTGGCCACGTTCTATTTTGAATACAACAATATTCTTGCAGGTGTACCAAAGGATTATATCCTCAAATTCTAGCACTATAGTATGATTTCCCCTAAACCCTAAAAAGTGGAGTTGGAGAGAAAAAGTGTTCTCTGATAGGAAATGTTTACAAATTATCACTAAAACCATTTTCTGCCAGGACTTAATTAATCAGGCAACACTTTATAATTCATTCTTAATTAACAAATATATAGAGCTAATGATAGGAATATTGTGGCGTGATACACTTGTTTTCTGCAAGCAGAAAACAGTTAATGAGACACTTATATTAAAGAACAAGTTGGGCACAATGGCACAAGTCTCTTACAGGCTACATGGGAGAAGTAGATAGGATCATGGACAAAAGCCAGCCCAGGTAAAAAGCACAATACTGGGTTAGGAAGGTGGCTCAGTGGTAGAGTGCTTGCCTTGCATGCATGAGGCCCTGGGTTCAATTACTCAGCACCACATAAGCAGAAAAAGCCAGAAGTGGAGCTGTGGCTGAATTGGTAGCAAGCTAGCCTTGAGCTGAAGTGCTGAGGGATATCTCCCAGGCCCCGAGTTTAGCCCCCAGAACTAAAAAAAAAGCACAATACCATATCTGGAAAGGATATGGGAATGGATAAATCAAATGGTCTATTAATAAAGGAATAAAGGCTAAAAGCATGGGAGAAGTGGTAGAGCACTTGTCTAGCAAGCCAGAGCCCTGAGTTCAAACCTTACCACTACCAAAGAATAAAAAGGACACAAAATATCCAGCCAAGTGCCAGTGATTCTCACCTGCCAGCCATATTTGAGAATCGTGGTTCAAAGCCAGCCCAGGCAGGAAACTCCATGAGACTCTTAGAGAAAATGGAAATGACGTTTATGACTTAACTGTTAGAGTGTTCACCTTGAGCATAAGAAGCTCAGGGACAGGTACAGAACCTGAGATCAAGCCCTAGAACCAGCAAAAAAAAAGAAAAAAGAAAAAAAATCAAATCCACATGACATAACTTACTTCATAAAACAGATTTCAGAACACAATGTGATTATACCCATTATCTCTGGTCATTATCTATGCTACTGATACAGATCTGTAAGGTTCAAAATAATATTAAATGAGAAGAAGGGCTCTATTCCAAGAACAACTATCAAAAAATGAAGAAGAGATCAAAACCCAATTAGCTACTAACTTAACGAGGAGGTGAATATTGACTCAGAGTTCTAGGGCAAGTTCTAGGCCAAGTTGTAGGAACAGTTCTATAACTGTTGTTCAAACTCAATTTTATATGAATCATAAGGGAGAAAACTCATAACCATGTAACTGATGGGGTAATGCCTTTATTTGAATTTAACATTATTCAACATCAGAAACTGCATACAGTACAATAAGCACATATATAAATGAATATAATTACACATATTACATTTAATATTATACATATACACCGCATATTTATCATATATAAATTTGGAAAATATACCAAAGTAAAATAATAAATAATTTCTTCCTATTTAGCTAATTTGCTTGACTTTTTTGTTTGTCATGGGGTTTGAACTCAGGCCTGGGTGCTGTCCCTGAGCTCTTTTGCTCAAGGGTAGAACTCTACCACTTTAAACTATAGCACCACTTCCAGATTTTGAGTGGTTCATTGGAGATAAGAGTCTCACAGGGACTGTTATACCCCCAGCTGGCTTTAAACCTCGATCCTCAGATCTCAACCTCCTGAATACTAGGACTATAGGCATGAGCCACAGCCTCTCGGCTGGCTGTTTGATTATTTTGCTTTTAAGGATTACTGCCAAAGCCTGGGATATAAAAAAAAGAAAAAAATCACAGCATGCCTATAATCCTAGCTATTCAGTAAGATGATAATTACAGGATTGTGGTTCAGTGCATGTAAAGTAAAGTCCACAAAACTCCATCTCTAAAATAAGCAACAATAAAACTGATTGGAGACATGGCTCAAGGAGTAGATTACTAGCCAAGCAAATAAACTGAGCAAACACAAGGCTGAGTCCAAACCCTTGCACCATTAATTTTAAAAAAAAGTGTTATAGGCCTGGTGCCCATGGCTCACACCTATGGATTATAGCTACTCAGGAGGCTGAGAGCTGAGGATCACAGTTCAAATCTAGCCTGGGCAGGAGACTCATATCTCCAATAAACCACTCAGAAACAGGAAGTTGCACTGTGGCTCAAGTGGCAGAATGCTAGCCTTGAGCTGAAGAGCTGAGGGACAACGCAAAGCCCCACCACCAACCAAAAAAAAGTAAATTATGTGCCTTTCTTGCAATGTATTTTAGATTACATCTGTTATCTAGGTTGTATCATATCTGCCGAGACTGACCTAACAGCTATGAAAATCTTTTGGGAAGGTAACTTATTAACTGAAGAAATATTTCTTTAAAAAATAAAGGTGTGGGCTGGGAAGGTGGATCAGTGGTAGAGAGTTTGCCTTGCATGCTTGAGGCCCTGGGTTCAATTCCTCAGCACCACATAAGCAAAAAAAAGCCGGAAGTGGCACTGTGGCTTAAGTGGTAGAGTGCTCGCCTTGAGCTGAACAGCTGAGGGACAGTGCCTAGGCCCAGAGTTCAGGCTCCATGAACGTACCCCCCAAAAAAATAATAATAATTTTTAAAACCGTGTATGGTTTAGTATTTAAAAGATTCCCTGCCTTACACCTAGTTTTCTGCTGACCTAAAAAGGGGGGGAAGGTTTTGTTTCCAATAATGCATTTATATTCTTTTTTCCCCATACTGAGTCTTGAACTTCAGGCCTAAAACTCTTGCTCAGCTTTCTCACACAAAACTGGTGCTCTACCACCTGAGCTAGAGCAGTTTCTCTATTTGTTTGGAATATCCAAGTTATTATCCTCTGACATCATCCATGCTGACACAAAAGATCTAAAAGGCAAACCAGAATGACAGCATAGGATATTCAAAACAGCAAATGAGGCCGGCCAGGGTGGCTCAGGACTGTAATTCTAGCTACTCAGCAGGCAGAGATCTGAGGTTCATGGTTCAAAGCCAGCCTGGGCAGGAAAGTCTCTGAGACTCTTATCTCCAATAACCTACTAGAAAACCAGAAGTGGCGCTGTGGCTCAAGCCGTAGAACACTCGCCTTGAGCTGAAGAGTGCAGGGACAGTGCCCAAGCCCAGAGTTCAAGTCCCACTAATGACCAAAAAACAAAAAAAATAACAAGAACAACACAAAACAGTAAATGGACACCTGTCATGTCTGTGGCCAATGGGCAGAGCAATTTGTTAAGACAAAATAGGTAGTTTAAGTAAGGCAGTGTAAAGGAAAGATCACTAGTATCTGGGCCACAGTTTTCTAATGTCATCTAAGTCATGGCTGAGCTCTGTAATCTGACTGTATGACCAAGGACAGCTCTGTGACTATCTTCAATAATGGCCAACAACAGAGACTGACCAATGACCTCACAGAGCATAGGGAAGACAGCCTCTAGGCTGTGCTCTTTCTGAGGTCTTTCTGAGGACTCTTAAAGTAGCTTTTTCCAAGGGATTCACTGAAGAGCTGCTCTGTACAAATCTTTGTCTAAATCTTGACAAATATTAGAGAAAAATAGAAATATCAAGATGCCTTAAGGCTAGAGACACAAATGACAACTATTAGATCATTTTACAGGCAAAAGGAATGATACAATAGAATGAAGACCACTCCAGCTTTCAGTCCTCTTGTCCTGAGACAGTAAATGGGCTGCAAATTGATACTATGAGACAGAATTGGCAAGTTGTACTGACATTTTCTCCCAATTCCTGTGACAGTCATTTCTCCCATTTTGTTTGAAAACTATTACCAAAGTGAAAGATGAGGTGAGAAAAATCCTTCTCGGAGAAAGTAGCTATAAAAAATATGGGGTAGTTTATTTACAAATTCAAAACATTGTAATGACACTGTTAAAGCATTCAGATTTTCAAAATTAAAAAAGAAGAAAAGAAAGCCAGGTGCCAGTGGCTCCCAGCTGTAATCCTAGCTTCTCAAGAGACTGAGATGTAGAGAATCCAGGTTCAAATCCAGCTGGGGCAACAAAGTCTGTGACACTGATTTCCAATGAATCCCAGAAAAAAACAGGAGTGGGGAGGTGGCTCAAGTGGTAGAGTGTTATCCTTGAGTCAAAGGAGCTGAGGGACATTGCCAAGGCCAAGTGTTTAAATCCATGACCTGCAAAAATTGGTAATAACTCCATGTCTTTGTGTATAAATGGATGTATTTTTATTGGTGAAGCTCCTGAGTAGTAGCTATGATGAAAGGTACTAAGATAGGAAATGTACTTGCAATATAATTATTTTATATGACAAAGAATGCTTTCAAGACAATGAATGTTCCAGGGCTCCCCTAACTGTTCCCCATTTAGCCTGAGAGTTTCTCTGTACCCCAGGCTGTGGAAGGAAGTCTGACTCATTGTTTGAACAGCAGACAAAAAGGCCACTTGGGTACAACTATGAAACAAACGTCTCCATCTGGGCCAATGGCTATAGATGAGTGTAGGTGGCCACTGAAGGCCAGGAGATACATGCTTCTTTGTACTCCAAGCTATAGTTTACCCAGTCCTCTGTTTTGAGAAGAATCCTTCAATTCTGCCTCATCCTGTGGCAGACAAAGTTCCATGCACTTATCCTGCCTGTGTGAGACTATATTCCAAAGTTCAAATGAACTTCTAAATTTAACTCAAGAGTCTAACACAACTAGGGAACTGAACCCAATAAAAAATTTCATTATGGGCGATGATGAGCCAATGATACTTCTTCAAGGGTTCCAAAGGCTCTGATGGCTCATGAAGGTACTGCCAGCTATGCAGAGTGCTATATCTCTCCCTAAGTATGGATATATGAGAAACATTCATCTTGGAATTTCCCTATAAATATTTACAGTGTCAGAGCTTTTTATCTCTGTAGGAACCTTACTCAAGCCCACAGAGTTTCTACGGGAGAAAAGTCATACCCATGTAGGGGCCCAGCCTAGAGCTGTTGCTCAAACTCAATTTCATATGAATCATAATGGATAAAAACCATAACCATATGGGGTAATGCCTTTATTTGAATTTAACATGTTACTGAATATCAGAGACTTCATATGGTACAATAAGGACATATATAAATTAATATATATTAAACATATATTACATTTAATATTACAAATATATATTGCCTATCTATCACATGCCTGTTACATAGCTATTGCATATCTACTCCATATATTACATATCTATTCCATGTACATGTATAATATATTGTATATTTTAATGGACATGGGAATGCTTTGTAATACTTACATTCTTTGTCATTGGCATTAAAATAAAAAAGAATCCACTGGAAATTCTTGTCATTCAGTTGAAGTTTCCAGTCATCATTCATTGACACAGGATCCAGATTCAACTGGGTGACTGGGAATCACTGAGGGCATGAAAGTCTGAGGGCCCGGAAGGGAGAGGGTCCTGAGGGCTCTATCTATATAATGGGTTTCTTATATTTATCTCTGTAACCTGTCCTCTTCTCACATTCCTTCACCTTACATCTAGCCATTAGCTTCTGTCACTCCTTATGTCTGCATCACTTGGGTATTCACCCATAATTCTTCATGAAAACAGCAGTCTATAGTCCCTGCACTCTGTGTTTCTGCAAATCCTGGAGGATGTGACACAAAGTAAGGGCACAGATAACCCCAAGCCAGAGGAGCCTGTTCAAATCTGGTACTACTCTGCAGTTTCAGAATGTTCATTGGCCACTATTAATTTGTTCAATTAAATCATCAGCTCACAGCCATCCAGGGCAGGAAAAGATGAGACTCCATGTCTAAGTAACCAGTAAAATGCCAGACTAGAAGCATGGCTCAAGTATTAGAGTGCCATTCAAACAAGCCAAGCAAATCTGAGACCTTGAGTTCCAACCCTACTATTGATAAAAATAAGTTTATTAATTCATGAGGATTTTATATTGGTCTAATACATTTCCCATAAATCCAGAACCTAAATGAATGTGTGATTGTGTACAAAAACACTCTACTATGTACCAGGGATTTAGTGAGCTTGTAAAGTAAGATAAAATGTTTTGAAGTAACTGAGGGTTATTTAAAAAGCTATTAAATTTACATAGGCTCCTGGCAATAGTCACTAAATTGAGAATGATTCTGCATACTATATTTATATTATATAATATATACTGAATTAGATATGAAAAAGTATCATCTTTAGGAATATTAGTACAAATCATATTCAGCTTTAGTATGATTATACTGTTCTAAAGGTGCTAAAATAAACTTCCTAGTGTTTGTCCCATTCCATGATTTTATTAACATGAAGACACTAGTATATATGGCTCAATTAGTCTGAGAAATTAGTAAAAGCTTACAGGCACCATTCAAAATGCCAGAAAATGAGATTTTATGAAACATACCTTTTAGTCATATAAGACACATTCAATACCAAAAGTTAATCCAATAAAATAATGAAGAGGAGTACACACAAAATAAAAGTATCAGAGGTCTAATATAATTTGCTTATGCCTTGCAGCTGTCTAGGTTTTTAGTATTGCTCTGGCAACAAAATCAGACTTTAAATATATAACATATATTAATATTACATTAAGCATATTAATGTGTATTAATTAATATATGACATAGTTTAATATATTTTATATAATTATATTGTATACATTTATATTATATTATAATATACTTAGTTTTATTAAGTATATTTATGTATTTTGCTATACATAAATATAGGTTTAGTATTATTTTATAATTATTATATTTTATATAATATATAACATATATTAATTTGATAACTTTATATTATTAAGATTATATATCAGTGCCCTCCCTGCTTGACAGTACCTTCCAAACCTCAGGAAAAGTTTTTCATAGTAACCTGGCTCTAGACTGACATTTACAATTCCTTTTAGCTATAGAGAGTGCACAATCTCTTCCATATTAAATTAAAATCTATTTAACATCCAAATACCTCACTCTCCCTGGTAATCATCTTCTAATTTACAAACTAGAGTATCTTTCTGGACATGTGTGTATGAACTGAAGATGGATGGAGTCTGCTGGACACAGGGGTGTTCATTTGTTTTCTCCTCGAGTCTCATTCATATTTTTTGTATGTTTTCGTATGTGGAGCACTGGTGCTCATGTCTCAGGATTGGCACAAAAATAAAGAGAAAATGAAAAAAGAGGAACATGGAGGGGAAGTCCCAACAAACGTTTTATGTTTTTGTTTTGTTTTGTTTTGTCATTTATGGGGCAGTGGTGCTCCTTCTAGCTCCCTCAGGAAGCTGAGATCAGGAAGATCTCAGTGGGAGTCCAGCCTTGGAAGGAGGAAAGGCCACAAAAAGCATGTCTCCAAACAGCTAGCCCAAGCCAGAAGTAGAGCTGTGGCTCAACTTTTAGAGCACTACCATGGAGTGAAAATACTGAGGGAACAATGCAACTCAGACCCTGAACAGCGCAACTCAGACCCTGTGCTGAAATCCCAGGAGTAGCAAAAAAAGAAAGAAAGAAAAAAGGAAAGAAAAAAGAGAAAGAGAATGTAGGGCAGATCATAACAAAGTTTTTGTGGATTTTTTTTTGTTGGTGTTTTGTTTTGGCCAGTCCCAGAGCTTGAACTCAGAGCTTCTTTTGCTCAAGTCCAGCACTCTCTCTTCCACATCACCAACACCCCAACAAATTCAACTGAGGCCCTGAGTTCAAATCTCAGGAATTGCAATAAAAAAAAGAAAAAGAAAAAATGAAAAGAAAGAGGATAGAGGGACGTCCAATAAATTTTTTTGTGTTTTTTTTGTTTGTTTATTTTTGTTTGGCCAGGCCTTGGGTTTGAAATTAGGGCCTGGGAAATGTGCCTGAGATTTGTTTGCCCTACGCTGGCATTCTACCATTTCAACTACTTCTGAACTGGGCAACCCAGGCCCTAGGTTCAAATCCCAGGAATGTAAAATGAACGGTGTGGAGGTCACAATAAAAGCTTTACATATTTCACCCCTTTCCAAGTCCTGAAGCATTTTCTCTTTCCCAGTTTTGGGTCTTGTCCTGGGAACTACCTGAGTTTTCTTAGCCCTAGGCTGGCGCACTACCACTTGTCCCAAAGATGAACTGGGCAACTGAGGCCCTGAATTCAAGACCTAGGACTGGCAGGAAACAATAGCCAGGAGGTCTCAACCAACTTTCTATGTTTGCTTTATGTTTTCTCCCCCTTTGCCAGTCATGGGTCATAAAGTGAGGGCCTGGGGATTGTGCCTGACTTTTTTTTTTAGATTTCAGCATTATATAATTTAATTTTTATCATACATGTAAGAAAATAATTTTAAATTAACAGCAATCATATACTACATAAAAGTAAAATTTCTCACTGAAATGTCTGAGTGCAAGTAGAAGGGAAATTCACATTTATCTGATTTTTAATATTTAAATTATTGAAAAGCTTATGCTTTATTAAACAATTAGCACTATCAAAATACACCATCAAAGTACACTATCACATAGCTGTGGTTTCTATGCCTAATAACTTAAATGCATTCATTTTTCAAACTCCTGATGAACTACCTACAATATCAATATTAAGGAATTCTTTAAATTTGTCATATAACACTAACACCAAAACACCCCTGTACCTCGAAGGATGTTGGAGAAGGCCCCACGAAAAAATGCACCAATTCCCTCATGTTGGTATATTTTCATAAAGCCGTCTAAGATTCCTTTATTTTGCCACTGAGACTCACCACTCTCCATCATCATACGTCTTCTAACTGTGTCAAAGGGATAAGAGAGTATTCCAGAACATGTAGTCACAATTTGAGCAATGATAAAGGAGACAAGAAATGGGGTTTCCTTCGGTTTTGGTAACAAGCCCTTAACTGTATCATAAGCTCCAAAGTAAGAGGCTCGGTACACAATAAGGCCCTGAACTGAAACACCAAATCCTTGGTATAAGTCAATAATTCCTTCTGATTTTGCTATGTTCATAATACAGTCACCTAAACCCTTGAACTGTCTCTCTTCAGGACCTTTTCCAATATCAACACCTAAACGGGTTTGGGCAAAATCCAGTGGAAATACTACACATAAGGATATTGCTCCAGCAGCTCCACCAGAAGCCAGATTTGCCAAAAACCACCTCCAGAAATGTTTTTCTTTATTAACTCCCGACATGAAAAGCTGTTTGTATTTGTCCTTGAAAGCAAAATTTAGAGCTTATGTTAGAAAATACCTGATAACATTCACAAATTGCCACGCCAATAACTGAAGAAACCCTGCTCGTGGGGTATCTGTACCAGGCAGTCCAGTTTCTCCCCCTTTTCCAGCTTCTTCTTCCCGGACTCACTCTACATGGTAAAGAGGCATCAGAACCGGCAGTCACAGGGGCCAGGAGAGAAAACGGCTGCAGCTTGGTCCTGGCGGGTGTGCCTGACTTTATTTATTTATTTATTTTTTGCTCAAGACTGATGCTCTACCACTTGACACACAACTGAAACAGGAAACCCAGACCTAAGTTCAAATCCCAGGAATCCAAAAGATAAAGAAAAGGAAATAGGAAAAGAAAAAGTAAAAGAACAGCAGGGAGGTCCTAACAAACATTTTAAGGTTGCTTTTTGAAAAATCATTATTTATTTATTTTGGTGCCTTGAAGTCATGGGCCTGGGAATGGTGTTTAAATTGACTTTGTCTCAGGCTGACACAGTAGCACTTGACACACAGCTGAATGAGATAACCCAGACCCTGAGTTCAAATTCCAGGACTGGCCAAAAAATGGTGAGAAGAACTCAAAAACTAAGTTTTTTGTTTGTTTGTTGTTTCCAGTCCCAGGGCTTGTTCTGTTTCCCAGTCCTATGGCTTGAAGTCCAGGCTTGGAAAAAGTGCCTGAACTTCCTTTGCCATATGCTGGTGCAAGAGAACTTGACCCACAGCTGAACCTGGCAACACAGGTTCTAAGTTCAAGCCCTAGGACATGCAAAAGGAAACAATACCGGGAAAGTGTATGAGTGATTTATTATTGTTGTTGTTGTTATTATTATTAAAAGAATAAATGGCATTTCATTCCTCAAATGAATAACAATGGTCATCCTGTTGGCAGCCAGTCCATACTTATTAACAGATTCTCTGTTTCTCAGAGAACACTATGGTGCCATAAGCCTGAGGGCAGCTGGAGGAGTGTCCCTGGGCTATGCCTGCCTTTGTGCCCTACAATAGCAAGATTGAGCCCTCGTGGTCACCCCCGTTGGATTTGCCTTCCACCCCTGCCTGAGCGGGAGGGCAATTAGAGGCCTCTTCCTCCCTTCCCCTTGCTCACACCCAGGTCTCCGTGACCACTGCCTGTGGTGGTGGGTCCCTTTGGTCTCCATGTCCACTGTGGGACCCATCATGGAGAGACAGAGCCATCAGGTGCTAGGGCTCTGAAGATAAGAGCTTTGTGACCACTGTAGGGAACAGAGATCTGCCATTCTCCTACGCAGGCCAGTGATGGGCCTGTGCTTTGAAGATAAGCATGGAGCATGATGGGGGCCTGTGTGCAAATTCTGGGAAGCCACTACAAGTCAGCATGCTCAAGGATGTCTGAGCTCAAATCTCAAAATATGTGGCCTGGCGGATGAGATGGAGGGTGCGGAGAGGTGGAGAAAACAGAATCATGCATTGCTTCATTTTCTCCTAATGTTTTCATTCTTCCCTGCTCTGTAGACCAGACAGGAGGCTCAGAGAGGGGACGAGACAAGGCAATGGTCATACAGAAATAGTACTGGGATGCTATCAAGTCTGTTGGACTGCAGTGTCTAGCCCCTTCCTTCGGCATAAATTGGTGGTGTGGTCAGAGTCTGGAACTGGCTGTTGGTGCACAGAGCCAACTTTCAAATAACCCCTGTCCTTCCCCAATCTGAGACTGTTTAGAAGTCATCTTCTCTTGCTTTCTCTTCCTTTTCTACATGAGGCTACAAGGGCCTGTGGACTCAGTCACTTTTCTGGGTTCCAATCTTCCCTTAGCATCTGTAAATTTATGAAGCCTTCATATATTCATAATGGAATTTCACCAGCTTAAACTTCTAAAGTCAAGACTCTGATGACCCCTGCCTCAGCTTGTAATTACCATGAAGGAGCGTGGGCCTAGCATTGCCCAGATCTTGCATATTTATGTGCTGGTCCTCAGGCTTGAACTCAAGTCCTGGACTCTATCCCTAAGCTTTTTTACTCAAAGGTAACACTCTACCACTTGAATGACAGATTTACTGCTGGCTTATTTGTGGTTAACTAGAGATAAGAGTCTCATAGACTGTCTTACCCTGGCTGGCTTCAAACCTCTGTCCTATATCTCAGCCTCCTGAGTAGCTAGGATTATGGTGTGGACCACTGGCATCCAGGAGATCTTGGAAATTTTAAGAGAAGTTAGAATTGTTGCCGGGCACCGGTGGCTCACACCTATAATCCTAGCTACTCAGGAAGCTGAGAATCTGAGGATAAAAATTCAAAGCTAGCTCAGGCTGGAAAAGTCTCTAAGACTGTTATCTCTAATAAACTTCTCACAAAAAGCCATAAGTCATGATGTAACTCAAGTGTTAGAGCATCAGCCTTGAGCACAAAGAGGCTCAATGACAGTACCCAGGTCCTGAGGCCCAGGACTGGCAAAAGAAAACTTGTAGATGATGGGTTTATGAACTTGTTCTTGTTCTTGCTTAGCTCACTTGCTGATGGCTGGTACTCTAACACTTGAGTCATGTTTCTAGTCCAGCATTTTTGCCTCTAATTGGAGATGTGCTTCTTGTGGACTTATCTGCCTGAGCTGGATTTAAACACCAATCCTCCAGATCCAAAGCTCCTGAGATGTTAAGATACAGATATGAACCATTGGTGTTGGGTTAGGAAGTGTAAATGTTTATATTAAATACATGTTTTAAAATGGCTCATGCCTGAAATCCTAGCTACTCAAGAGGCTGAGATGTGAGGATTGTGGTTGGAAGCCAGCTTAGGGTAGGAAAGTCTATGAGACTCTTATTTCGATTTAACTAACAAAAACCCCAGAAAGGTGGAGGTATGGTTCAAGTGGTAGATTGTTAACCATGAACATAAAAGCTCATGGCCCTCAGTTCAAGCCTCAAGAGTAGCCCAATCAAAAAGATGAAAAAGATTTACTTCCATGTTACAGAACAGGATGAAAACAAAGCTACTGATTCTGGCATAATTTTAATTAGCCCGGCTGAAAATGATTCCACATAATCTATCCATTATCTGAAATTCACGCACATCATGGAAAATTTCACAGTTGGAAGAAAAGAATAGGAAAATCTGTATGTATATGGTGTGATCTCCAGGATGGTTTATATAAGAAAAGCAAGGTGTAGACCAATGCATTGAAAATTGCTATTCAAACTTGAAGCTGAAGCCAGAATGCATGTTTGAAGCATACTGCACTATCTGCCTTTTGCTTAGAGGGTAGGGGAGAGAGAGAGAGAGAGAGAGAGAGAGAGAGAGAGAGAGAGAGAGAGAGAGAGAGAGAGAGAGAGAGAGAGAGAGAGAGAGAGAGAGAGAGAGAGAGAGAGAGAGAGAGAGAGAGAGAGAGAATATTCAGTAACAAGGGATAAGAGGGTCATTGGCTAAACCAGTGTCTCCCATGGTGAAAAGCCCAAGTGAGTTAGCATAATGGAACTTTTCCTGAATATTGAACTTAGATTCCAGCAGTACTGAGTTCTAATACTAGATCTGCTCCTAACAGCCATAATGACTTTTTCCCTTGCTGCTACCTAACACAATTGTTATACATGGATTGATTTATGTGAGACTGGGATCCATTTGCCTGCCCATCATTGAATCCTAGCACCTGCTAAAAAGCCTGGTGTGTGATAGGTTGGTTTGTGGAAAAACAACCTTCTTTGTTTGTTTTTGTGCTAGGGCCTTGCTTCTTTCACTTGGCTTTTTCTGCTCAATACTGGCTCTCTACCACTTGAGCCACAGTTCCATTTCTGATATTTTGGCAGTGATTGGAGATGAGTTCAATGGACTATTCTGCCCAGGCTGGCTTTGAACCTCGATCCTCAGATCTCAGCCTCCCAAGTAGTTTAGGATTACAGCCGTGCGCACCACACACACACACACACACACACACACACACACACACACACACACACACACACACACACACACACACAGAACCCTAAATGCAATTTGTAAATAAATGATAGTAATTCTTAAAAGTGTGTGTGTACTTTTAACACTGGCTTGCTTAAAATAAGTATGACATGCCATAAAAGGAAAATTAGATAGCCAGCAAAAAAAGTTATGTACCCCATAAAAAGATCAGTGGTTGCCACAGGTAGGGTTTGGGAAGGAGGAAGAGGAATAAAGAGAGAAGAATAGAAAGGATTTTTTGTTGTTGTTGTTGTTGATCATGGGGCTTGAACTCAGAGCCCTGTCTGGTTTTTTGGTGTTTAATTAGAGATATCTGTCTTACAAACTTTCCTGACTGGGCTAGCTTTAGACTAGTAGCTGGGATTACAGGTGTAAGCCAGTCCCACTGGGAATTATATGTGAGAGCCACAACCACCTGGCTGCAAAGATTTTTTCTTTTAGGGCAGTGAAACTCTATACAATTCTGCAATGGTGAACATGTCATTACACAATTGTCCAAAGCCAATGAATGCACAACACTAAGTGTGAACCCAAATGTTCACTATAAAGCTCTGGATAATAACATGTTAAGTAGTGTAGTTAATAATGTAGTGAGATAAGAATCTCTCAGACACTCAGTGTTAGTGACTCAAGCCTGTAATCTTAGCTACTCAGGAGGCTGAGATCTGAGGATCAGGGTTCAAAGCCTGCCAGAGCAGGAAAGTCAGTGAGTCTCTTCAATTGATCACAGAAAAGACCAGAAGTAGCTTTCATCAATGTTAGCATGCATTCTTTCATGAGTGTGTGTGGGCGGAGGGGTAGAGGAATATAAAACATTTAAGTACCTTCTCCATTTGGTTGGGAACTTAAAATTGCTCTAAAAAATAAAGGCTACTAAAACCAAACAAGAAATAGCAAAATGTGCACATGGTCCTCCTCGTGAGGCTTACAGCCCAATGGGAAAGCCCAATGTCAAGTGTTACACAGCAGCCATTAATGGTGTGTCCTTGAGCAAGCAAGCCAATGTTAAAAGTACGCACAGCAGGGTGTGGTGGCTCATGGCTTTAATCCTAACTACTCAGGAGCCTCTGGTTGGAGGATCTTGGTTTGAACCTGGTCTAGACAAGAAAGTCCAAGAGACTCTTATCTGCAAATAAGCATACATACACACACTCACTCACACACACACACACACACACACACACACACACACACACACACACACACGTGCACGCACGCCATCAATGGAGCTGTGGCTCAAGTAATAGAGTGCTAGCTGTAAGTGCGTTCATGCACATACACACACCCACACACTCACACAGACTCACACACAAAAAAAAACCATAAGAAGTGGGGGAGGGGAGATTTTCTTTTGTTCAAGGAGATCAGGTATCTCTGGGAATGTGTCAGTTGAGCTTGGTGAGCCCCAAGAGAGGAGGAGGACTCACTGGAGATCCAGAAGACACGTTTTTTCAGGCTTGCTTTTGGCTAAACAGATCTCTCTGTTTCAAGCCTGGAAATCACACCATTATACTCCTCCTTACTTAGTAGATAAGGAAATGGGGGCTAAAGATTTCTGATGATTAGGTGGGAAACTGGAGACACAGTCTGTGAATAAGCAGTTTGTTAAACAATATTAAAAACAAGCTAAGCACTGGTTACTCATGCCTGTCATCAAAGTGACTCAGGAGGCTGAGATCTGAGGATTGTGGTTCAAAGTCAGTCTGGGCAAAAATCATTATCTTCGATTAACCAGTTAAATAACGACAGCAATGAAAAGCCAGACATGGAGGTGTGGCTAAAGTGGTTGAGCAGAAAACTAAGTAAGAGAGCAAGCCCTAGTACCAGCACACACATACACACAATCAATCAACCAATCAATCATTAATCAATAAAATATGTTAAAAACATGTTGATCCATATACAAGTGCCTCTAGCCTGGTGGATCCATTCTTCTTTCACAACCCTTGGCTCAAGGCTTTGGCCTCATTAGCTTGAGGTCCCATGGTGAAAGGCACCCGGTTGGTTCAGCATGCACCAGTCAGCGCCCAACAACTCAACTCCTACACTTTTTCACTGCTCTCCCAGTAAGGGAGCAGGGGCAGAGCAGGATGCACCATTGCGGCTCAGGAGGGGGGAGACCTAACGTCGGATGTCAGGGTCGCCCTGGGTAGACTGAAACCCTTCTGAAAAGATGGAGGTCGACATCCACAGGTGTGTGCTAGGAAGTCTGTAAGAGGGTGTTGCAGGCCTGGTGGCTCCACTGTGCCCGACATTGGTGTTGGAGGCGGAGAGACTTCCCCCCCATGGCGATGACTTAATGGTAGCATCCTGCTCCCTGGCCAGCGAATGGTGGAAGTGCAGCAAAGTTGGAGCTGGGCTGGCATCTCGGCCCTTGTGCTCCTGGAGCTGCTGCTGCCCTGCCAGGTGGACGCACACATGGGCACAGAGTCTGGAGCGGGCTGCGCGAAGGTGCTGGCAGGCGCGGTGAGGCAAGGAGAAGCGGCTTCTGCAAGCAGTGGCTCTGGTACTGGGAGGCCCTGGTCTTCCTGCCCAACATGGGGCTGTGTGGGCTCTGTCGGCAGCCGGATGGCATCCCTGGGAGGTCGGGGCGGCAGCAGTCCCCTCGGTGGGACAGGTGAGTGCCTTGGGTATGGTGGGGCTAGGTATGCTCCCGTCCCCCTCCTCCCTTCTCTGGTTTTACTTCAGACCTTCGGCTCCTTCTCTCTCCTCCTCCTCCTGTTGGTGTCCTCCAAGGCAGCCCCTGAAGAGTCTGCCCTTCTTTCTATCCCCCCCCCCCAGATGGGGTAAATTGAGGCTCTGAGGACAGGGATTTGCCCACTCGGCAGAGTCAGAATTAGAACCCAGGGCCCTTAGTGCCCATTATGGGACTCTTATTTTTATATTCCATACTTTACAGTTTGTCTGTCTTTCCGTTGCCCTCTCCTGTTGTCTCACCTGGTCCAGCGTTCTTTTTCTGGGTAGTACCCTCTTTGCACATGCCGGTATCACCAGGGTGTGAGGCTTTCTGTAGGACCGGTTTGCCCATCACTTCTGCTCCCCTCCCTCACCCCCATCTGCTGATCCTGATGTATTTACTAAGGTCATTCCCTTTCACGTTTTGCCATTTGCACAGGGACCTCTGGAACTCTCTGCCCCTTTTCCCTATTCCTTCGTCCTATTTTTATCTCAGGTCCTGTGAATTCCTTGGGGAGTGAGTGCAAAGATCCTCTTGGAGCTTCCAGTCCCTTGGATGGGGTGAAAGGTGAATTTCTGGTTCTTGAGGAACGTGCCACATTTGACCTCCCGGAGAATAGAGGTGTCCAGGTGGAGGGATCCCCAAAAATGTCCCAGAGCTCTGTCCCCTGAGGGCAGAATGCCACATACCTTCCTTCTCTACTTCTTTCTGATAAGATGTGATATTTTTTGCAGCCCAAACTGTGATAATAATTGTTTTTGCCTCTTTGAAACTCACTCATGTCTCATGTATCTGTACATGTATATGGACTAAATTGGCATTTTTCTTCATGTGCATGTGTGTGCATGCTCAGATCGTGGCTCTTGAACTCAGGCTTTGGGTGCTGTCCTTTAGTTGTTTTTCACTCATGGCTGGTACTCTACCACCTAATCCACAACTCCACTTATGGCTTTTTGGTGGTTCATTAGAAATAAGAATCTTACAGGCTTTCCTGGGTGGACTGGCTTACAACCAGGATTCTTAGATCTCAGCCTCCTGAGTAGCTAGGATTACAGGCATGAGTTTCCAGCTGCTGGCTTGGATTTCTGCTCAATCACATCACTCTACCTCTCTCATCTCCTGGCAAATCTATGCATGCTTGAATTGCTTTGTATATTGGGACATTTAAGATTTGCTTAGGGGATTTTTGTAGTCCCATGGGAAGTGGGTAATGTTCATATCAGGGTCAGAATTGACTGTTGGCTGCCCTCACGGGAAGAGGCTGACTTTTTGAGGTTGATGGGTTTTCCTTTCTCCTCAGTGTCAGGCTGCTGCCTGACCATTCTGGTATCTTGAGCACAGACAGTTCTTTGCCACAAAGTAGATCAATTGGAGTTTAACAATTACTCTAGTTAATTGTTGCAAACCATCCAAGAGGAGTTGACTTGATCATTATGGTACACCTTAACTGTTCAGAAACTGAGGAAAGTTAGCAATGGCCTTTCTTAAACCCTGAGTTCAAACCCTGATAGCCAGCCTAGCCTTTTCCCCCTTAAATACTGTGTCTTGTATGTTTTTCTTTCTTGAAATCTCCTTCAATTCCTATCCTGTACCAGTATCAGGGTGAAGAGGCCAGGGCTGTGTTTGGCTTTGTCATTAACTTGCTGTATGTGGTTATCATCCACCAACTCCACTCTTGGATCAGTTGCCAGCATTCTGTGATGTGATTAGTGAGTGCACACAGGGTTACTGCCTTTTCCTGGGTTTTTGTCTTTGACAGCCTCCCTAGGTTCAGGGGTTCTATATCGGCAAAGCCCCAGGCAAAGGGGGTGTGTCCTGCCCAAGTGCACGTCTCCTGCGGAATAGCTGTGACCAGGTCTAAAAGAGTTCTTGACAGTCTGTCGTTGCCTAAAGAAAGTTGTCATATTTCAGTTAAGGCAGGTGCCAAAGAAGTTCTGGTTTTCATTTCCTATAGACCTAGATGTGTAGAGAGAAGGTCAAGGTAAACTGCCAGTTTGGCCTGAGCTTCCAAAGAAAATTACTCACATATACAAGAAGGTATTGATTGAATAAAGCAGCCTTTGGGGCAGAAAGAGTGGAGAGCAACAGCTGGATGGATGTTCCTTGGAACACTGACCTGCAGTGTGTGGATAGCGCATGGGGCAGTTTTAATTCTAGTTTAATTTCATTTTCTCTGAAATAGCATAAAGAGGAGAAGGAAATGGTGAATGGGATTGGTGTTTCAAGTCTTGTCAACTGGCTGTTCTTCCCTTACAGAAAATTTCTCCTTCCTGGGTGCAGCAGAAGAGCTCTTTTGCAATGATAGGCTTTTCTAGTGCTATAGGATGCAGCATTCAGCTGCAGCCTTTCAGGAAGATCCTGCCAAATTTCCACACAGCCCTTTTGTGTTCTACTCTCTTTGCAGAGGCAGAGCCCTGGGCTTGGCCTTCCCAGTTACTTCCTTGTTTGAATGGCAGCTGGCCTTGAAGGAAGAGGCTGACTTTCTTCCAGTCCTCATTCCACACTATCCTGAGCATGCATGTAACACATCAGGCTGCTGTCTGGGAAATCTGCTATGTGGAGCACTCTGCGCTCTTATGAAGGGTTGAACAGCTGGTTCTAAGCTCAGTCTGTTACTCTGGTAATTGTTGAGAACTTTTCCACAGTACCTCCTCATTGATCTTCCTGGCAGAAGTAACCACAGAGCCTCTGGAAGGAAGTCTTAACAGGACTTTTGTCTAAAAGAAAATTAGGTTCCTTGTGGATTTGAGAGAAGTTTATCTGAGGGCAACATATCCATTATTTGAACAGTCCTCTTAACTCTTTGATTCCTCCATTGAAGATTAAAAGAGCATTTAGCTGTCATCTGCTAGAATGTAAGTCACAGAACTGCCACCCAGTTCATCCTCAGTGTATCTCTGGAACTGGGCAAGACATCTGATTTATAAAGGACACATAATGCTTCTAGGGTTTCTGAATTCATGTGGTCAGACAGCTAGCTTCTCATAAAGCTGCAAACCAAGTAGGAAAGCCAGCCATGTAAAGAAATACCTCGAGGTGAACTTGGTTAACTGGAAATAAGTCCTGTACCAGTTAATTGCTCCTAATGATGTTTCAGCTGTATGAGCCACTTGTGTGCATGTCTTTTGTATTTTGCGTATACCTGACCTTCTGCATCTTGTACTTGGATCATAGACAGAAAGATAAAGACTTGAATGAGACTTTTGCTTCTCCAACAACCACAATGGCATGGGGAATGGAGGTAGTTTTGTAGCCTTTGTAGCATGTACAATTCAATGGGGAAAGGATGTAGCCTCTTGTAGTTCCTGTTGCCAAGAAGTGCATCGTGGCCTCAATAGGTGAAGATGTCTTGACATATTGTGTTTTTAAAGTACATAGCACATGGTGTAACACTTGGAAAAATGGATTTTTGTTGAGTGAGTGTTAAAGTGGGAGGGAGGTGCTTGAGAAGTCACTAGTCCATTATGGAAACAGGCAGCAAAAGGCAAATCACTTACTCGAGTTCTCACAGGAGGAATGCAGACATGAACACAGTGCTCTTCAAGTCATCTGTGTTCTGCTGCAAAGACTTTCTCTTGTGAGTCAAATTTTCATGCTGCAGTTTTGGTAGCCAGTACTTAATTACACCATTTGGTGCTGGAACCTCTCCACCCAACACACACACACACACACACACACACACACACACACACACACACACACACTACCTGTTGTGTGTGTGTGTGTGTATGTGTGAGTGTGTCTGTGTGTGTATGTGCCCACATGTGTGCCTGTCCTGGAGCTTGTACTCAGGGCTTGGGTGCTGTCCCTGAGCTGTTTTTGCTCAATGCCAGTGCTGTACCATATGAGCCACATCTCTGTTTCCCAGTGGGTTCCCTCCCACTTTTAGTATTTAATTGGACATCAGAGTTTCATGGTCTTGTTACATGGGCTGCCTTTGAACCATGCATGATCATTAGATCTTAGCCTCCTGAGGAGCTAGTGATACCTGACATTTTCGCAGATCCAGTTTTGTAAATTTTCTTTCCAGCCTTTTTACTTTATTTTATTTTCGGTGGTACTGAAGTTTGAATTCAGTGCCATGCATTTGCTCACTTGCTTGCTTGGCCAGGCTCTACCACTTCATCCACACCTCCAGCTTGCAGATTCTCTCCCCCGCTCTCTTTCTCTCTGTTTTTTTTTTTTTTTTTGGTAGGTCGTAGGGCTTGAACTTTGCGCTTGGGTGCTGTCCCTCAGCTCTTCAGCTTAAGGCAAGTGCTCTACCACTTGAGTCATAGCGCTACTTCTGGTTTTCTGGTGGTTTATTGGAGTTAAGATTTTCATGGACTTTACTGCCCAGCCTGGCTTTGAATGGCGATCCTCAGACCTCAACCTCTTGAGTAGCTAGGATTACAGGTGTGAGCCACTGGCACCCGGCTTCTGGTTATTTATTTATTTATTGGGGGGGGTCTGGTCGTGAGGCCTGAACTATGGGCCTGGGCGCTGTCCCTCAGCTCTTCAGCTCAAGGCTAGCGCTCTACCACTTGAGCCACAGCGCCACTTCTGGCTTTTTTCTTTTTGCTTATGTAGTGCTGAGGAATCAAACCCAGGGCCTCAGGCATGCAAGGCAAGCGCTCTACCACTGAGCAACCTTCTCAGCCCCTCTTGTTATTTTTATATGTATTTTATTGTACAAATATTGTATAGAGAGTTTATAGGTACATGAGTATGGTAATGAGTACATTTCCTATTGAGAATTATTTTTACCTCCTCCTTTGTTTATCCCCTACCTTCCCTTCCCTCCCCACCTCCCTCAGCTCCTCCTCCACCTCCCTCAACCCCCCCTCCCAGCGAAGTTGTGTCTTCTACATCTCATTGTTACAATGGGTCAACCTGTATCCTTATTTAAGCATTTTATTATTTCCTTTCCCTCCCCAAATTACAAAAATATATTTATGAGATTCAGGGCACTGGAATCAAATACAGTGCAAACAGGGAGGAGAACAAAAAATATTACATTATAAATATGTTATAAACAATAGCAAGAAAGGAAAAACCACTTTGTCCCAATCTTGGGGTTCCTTTTGCTTAACATCATCTTATATGGTCATATATACTTAGCTTTTGACCTTTCCTGCTTGTCCTAGACATATACTAGTTATTGTAAATAAGGGAAACCATAGGACCTATGTGTCTTTGGGCCTGGCTTACTTCACTTAATAAATTTTTTCCAAGTCTTTCCATTTCCTAACAAATGGGGCAATGTCATTCTTTCTAATGGAGGCATAGAATTCCACTCTCTCTCTCTCTCTGCCCCCCCTATATATATCATATTTTCTTGATCCATTCATCTACTGAGTGGTGTAGAGAGCTGCGTGCAGCCGCACCTGGCAGATGGCGCCGGCTTCTGCCCTCTGCCTTCCTGATGGCGAGTGCTCTCTGTGGTAAACAACTCCTTATATGGCTAAGGCAAAGAATCTGGCTTGCTTCCACGCACCTGAACCTATTGGTGGTTCCCACGTGGCGTATCAGGGTTGGCTACCCAGCGGGTACTTAAGGCTGTGGGGAATTCTCCCCGGGGTGGGGGTCAGAAGATTGCTCAAAGGTCCTGAATAAACTGCAGAGAGAAGAGCTCGGTGTCCCGTCTTCCTTGGTGGTCGAGGCGGTAGCGACAGAGGGGCATCTGGGTTGGTTCCATATTTTAGCTATGTAAATAATGCTGCGATAAACATAGTTGTGCTGGTTTGCTGGTTAATTTTTAAGATCAGGGTTCATGAATGTTTCTGCCCTTGCTAGCCTTTTTTTTTTTTTTTTTTGTCGGTTGTGGGGCTTGAACTCTGGGCCTGAGCGCTGTCCCTCAGCTCTTCAGGTCAAGGCTAGCACTCTACCACTTGGGCTACAGTGCCACTTCCTGTTTTCTGGTGGTTTATTGGAGATAAGTTTCACGGACTTTCCTGCCTGGGCTGGTTTTGAACTGTGATCCTCAGATCTCAAGCTCCTGAGTAGCTAGGATTACAGGTGTGGGCCACTGGCGCCCGGCTTCCTTGCTAGCCTTAAACTGTGTCCTCCTGCTCTCAGTCACCTGAGTTGCTAGAATTATAGGCACTTGGCTTATATTTTTTTTTTTAAATTTGGTTATTTGAGGATTAAACTTGGGGCTTTGCCCTTGCTAAGTAGGAGCTTATCCCTTACTCCATGCCTCTAGCCTTATTTTGTATTGGTTACTCTCAAAGTAGGATCTCATTTTATGCCTGCAATGTGATTCTGTTGCTTCCTTTTGTCACTGGGAAAGATAAACATGTGCCATTGTGCTTCTCCCATAGCTGAGATATCAAGCATGCCCCACTGCTTCAAGTCGTTGGTTGATTTGAAGTCTCTCAAACTTATTATTTTGGTTTTTTGACTAAGGCTGACTCTGATCCTTCACTTTTTACCTCCTCCGTAGCTAGGATTACTGGCCTGACTCACCATGCCTAGATTTACTTTCAAAGTAAGGGAAAGTACAATTACCTGAAGGCTGAATAACCTGAAGGGCATCAATAGGAAAGTAGAGAAAGTAAATCACACGTGCCATGTGGCACTGTCACTGCTATGCATGGAAAGTAGGGCCAGTTCATTATCAGGTGCAAGTAATAAATTGAGCCAGGCAGGCTTAAATGATTAAGAAGACACACTAGCTCTAGTGGCTTCAGGTATGATCTGGAGGTTTGTGGGACTGTCAGGGCATGGGCTTTTTCTCTCTGAGTTCTCTTGGTTCTGCCTTTATCTTACACTGAGCACTCTGTACTCCTCTCACCCCTCCTCACCTTGGTGGTAAAATATGATAATGCTTTCTGACATTATATCCATATGCAGAACCTAGAGGAGAGAATCTGTCTCTGTGGCCTCTGTAGAAAAGACAAGAAATGTCTTTTCTATTAGCATGATTTATTTAAATCTTATTGGACCACTTTGGATCTGATATGTTTATTATGATAGGATTCATTCTCAATCACTAGTCAGGAAGATGGGCTGTGCTGGGTGACTTATCCTACCTTAGAGCTAGGGATGGGATTGGGCCACCCCAGTCATATGGAAAGAGCATTTACACAGAGAGGATGGCCATTCCTGGTTGTGGGGGTGGGAAAGATAGTGGAGAAGAGGCTGACAGATGTCCATGCCAGATCCCTGCCTATATCGAGGAGACTAGACTTGATCCTCAAAAGGCCACCACTTTGCAACTCTAGCCCTGTCCTTGTGGAGCACTGAACCTGCATCCTGTAGATCAGCACTCTCTGACACCCCTGGGCTGAGATGCTAATGGCAGGGGCCTCAGTTTCTCACTGGGGAGAGCTTGGGTGTTAGGTTTGCCAGCCTTGTTGCCTCAAGATGAGTAGTTGAAAGCTGTCTTCATTGAGAATTATCTTGTCAGTTCTGTAGCTGCCTTCTCCCTGGTCTGAGAGTTGCCCCTCTCTCATTTGCATGCAAAGTCAGCTCACTGAAAATGTCTTGAGCTGAAAAAGAGCTTCTGTCTCTTCAACTTCCAACATCCCCTCCCTCTCCCATCCCCCGCCCTTCCTAGCTGGAGGAGGTGGAATGTTCATACTTTGAAAGCTAGAGGAAGCTAAACAATTCTGCTTGCTGTGGGTGGGTGGGTGTGTATTTATGAATGTGTAGCTGTTTCTCCATGTGGCTCTCTTTCTCACTCTTTGATCTTTCTATGCTTCCTGTTTGCTGCCCTCTGCTGAATAGAGATAGGAGAAGGAAGGGCCAAACAAAAAGCAGCCCCAGTTTTTCTTCTTTTTCTTGGGTTTTTGAGAAGTTGAAGCTGTGAATGCAGAATTTTCCTCAGCTTTCTTAGATGATGGAAGACACAACGTAAAATACTACTAGTAAGAATCATAATGAACAGGATATATAATATATAGGTCTATTCATTTAGCTGCCATTCGTTTAGCCCATCACTTCTTTTTTTGTTTTGATTTTTGGTCAGTAGTGGAGCTTGAACTCTGGGCCTGGGCTCTGTCCCTCAGCTCTTCAGCTCAAGGCTATTGCTCTACCAATTGACCCACAGCCCACTTTCTGTTTTCTGGTGGTTAATTGGAGATAAGAGGCTCACAGACTTTCCTGCCCAGGCTGGCTTTCAACCATGATCCTCAGATATCAGACTCCTGAGTAGCTAGGATTACTGTCATGAGCCACTGGTGCCTGGCTTGTTTGGTTGCTGTGTTTGACTGAGTTCAGGAGGCCAGACATTTAACCTCCCTGGACCATCTGTTTCCTGGCCTGTAAAGTAGAGCTTTACCTGTCTCCCATACCAGCAGAGTACAGCTAAAATTGGGCTTGTCAGAGCCAGAAGCTAGTGACTCATGCCTGTAATCCTAGTTACTCAGGAGGCTGAGATCTGAGGATCATGGTTCAAAATCTGGGAGACTCTTATCTCCAATGAACCACCAAAAAAAAGCCAGATGTGGAGCTGTGGCTTAAGTAATAGAGCACTATCCTCGATCACAAAAGCTTAGGGCCAGTGCCCAGGCAGGCCCCTATGTTTAAGCCCGAGGACTATCATAAGAAGAAAGTATAGGGTGGGGCTTTTTCATTTTTTGACCCATACCTCTTCCCATCTGGCCTTCCTTGGGGCAGCTGTCAGGTGCTGTGGCAAGGGGGTGAGTCATCTTTTCATCTGGGGTGGGCTGTGGGAAGAGGGTCTTCTAGAAGTGTCGTTGCATGGGTCTGGGTGCTCCTGCCTTTTTCTCCCTCCTCCATGCCGTCTCCTCCCACTGCTCTCTGCTTTCCCCTGGCAATTGGCAAGACAGCTGACTGCTCCTGCCACCAATGCCCTGCCAGGGAACAATGGGCCACATTAAGAAGGGCTGCCAGGTGCCATGCCAGAGGTATTAAAGGGACATTTGATGACTTTTAACCTGAATCATCAGGTTTAGTACTCTTTCACTCTGCAGCAGGTAAAGGGCAGGAAAGCCCAGGTATGGATTCCTTCCCCCTGGGCTTGTGGGGTTCTCCTTGTGGTGTTACTGTGTTTCTTTTACCCCAACCATGCTTTCAACCCTCTCCTCTCTCTGTGTGTATTTGTGTCATTCCTCCTCCCCCTCATTCCCAGTTGGTGTTAGGCTGTGTGTGTGTGTGTGTGTGTGTGTGTTTGTGTGTGTGTGTTTGTGTGTGTGTGTGTGTGTGTGTGTGTGTGTGTGTGTAGTGGCTATAAGACACCATTTTGGAACCCACAATTGCTCCGCTCCGTGTCCTATCCCTCCTTCTCCATTCCAACCTCCTCCCCCTCCTCTCTGTGCCAGTCCTGGGACTTGAATTCAGGGCCTGGGCACTGTCCCTGAGCTTCTTTTTGTTCAAGGCTAGCACTCTTCCACTAGAGCCACAGCATCACTTCTGACTATTTCTGTTTATGTGGTGCTGAAGAATCAAACCCAGGGCTTCATGTATGCTAGGCAAGCACTCTACCACTAAGCCACATTCCCAGCCCTGGCCTATCTCTCTTAATCTCTATCTCTCTTAACTTTTTTCCCTGTCAGATGGACAGCCATCTTTGACTTGAATACACCCCAGTGTTGGGGATCTCACTCAGTAAAGCTCAGCAAGGCTTAGGTAATCTGCTGTGGCCCATAGTGATTTAGAGGTTTTCATCATTTTTGTCTCCTTCTTTATCTTTCCTGGCAGGTAGAATTCATCTCTGTCATTTGGAAATGCTTATAGAATATAATTTGTACAAGCATAGTGGCATGGATGTTATGGTGTGTTTGTCATTTTCCTAAGGCCTTCCCAGGAGTGACGTAATGTTGAAGGAGTCTTCTCAGCAGGACAGCCTCTTTGGTGAGCCTTTGGCTGGGGAGAGAGGATCCCCAGGATCTACCATCTGAACCTTACACTTCTTTTGTCTCTGGAAGCTCTAGTTCCAAATTTAACCAGTATGTTGTCTGTGATCATTTAGTGCAGAGCCTAATTTAGGTTTTGTATATAATACAGTCTCCAATATAGCCACTCGCTTCTGCCACTGTAGTATGTATTGCTGCACATAGTACATTCATCACCTGAATATGCTGTGTTTCAATAAAGCTTTATTTGCAAATTCCTCTTCTGATTTTTTCCTGGTAGAAGTCCTGCATTGTGAGGTGGGGGTCATCCTGAACTGTTTGATTCTGGGTAGACCCTTGACTTGGCAGAGCCTCTGTGTCCTTATCTGTATTTTGTGTGAGTTGGGAGAGTGAGTTCAGTCCTGGGGTCTCAGTTAAGATCTGAGTTCCCTACTGAGTCTGGCCCAAACCTTGATTCTGACTCCACCCATTTCTCTCCTCCTACCCTGTCTAGCTTTCCTGGATTCCAGCTCAAGGCTCCCAGCTCTTATCCCCACCTCTGCTGGAATCTCAGTCCATTCTTAACACTGAGCCAGAGAATGCGTTTATGAGTAAAATCAGAGGCTCCTTTGTCTTTTCTAAAATTCATTAGCGCCTTGCAGCTACTGCTGAAGTCCAAGCTCCTGCCTTGTCTGGCTCCTGTGTATCCCTCCAGCCTCATTTTGTGTGTGTTGGCTGTGTTCACTATCGCACTCCAGCCTGTTGGCTGTATTACACAGGAGGCTCACTTCCTCCCTTAGGTCTTTACTCAGAGAATGAATGAATGCTCTTCCTAACAGCTTTGACTTGATTCTTTTCACCTTTGAGGTCTCAGCTCTAGTGTCATCTCAGACAGCCTTTTTTTGTTTTTATTGTTTTTTGTGTGCTCCTCCTGGTTCTTGAACTCAGAGCCTGGGTGCTGACCCTGAACATTTTTGCTCAAGGCTGGTACTCTTCCACTTGAGCTACAGATCCCTGCTGGCTTTCTTGGTGGTTAATTGAAGATAAGAGCCTCATGGACGTTTCCTACCAGGATTGGCATCGAATCGTGGTCCCTTATATAGCAGCCTCCTGAGTAACTTGGATTACAGAAATGAACCATAGACATCTGGTTTGATAAGCATCTGTTAGAGCTGACATTTGGAAATTCCCTTATCACTCTGCAACATACCTGTGAATGATCCACTGACTAGAATCACCTTCCTTGTTGGTTTACATGTTTGTTTTTCTGCTTCAGTAGGTCTTAAGCACCGTAAGATTCAGGACCTCATCTGTCTTATATACTGCTTCTTCCATGGTAAAGACAAGCATATAGTAGCACTCAGTATCTTGACTGACTGCTGTGTTCCTGCTGAGATTCCGTGTGTGTGTGTGTGTGTGTGTGTGTGTGTGTGTGTGTGTGTGTGTGTGTGTGTCTGTCTGTCTGTCTGTTTCTTAATATTGGGGATTGAACTCAGGGCTTAGGCACTGTCCCTAAGCAATTCTTTCTTTTATCTTTTTAAGTCATGGAGCTGGAACTCTGGGCCTGAGCACTGTCCCTCAGCTCTTCTGCTCAAGGTAAGTGCTCTACCACTTGAGTCACAGAACCACTTCCAGTTTTCTGGTTTTTAATTGAAGATGAGAGTCTTGTTGAATTTCCTTCCCAGGCTGGCTTTGAACTGTGACCCTCAAATCTCACCCTCCTGACTAGCTAGGATTACAGGCATGAGCCACCGGCTCCCATCTGCCTTTAGCATTTTTTGCTCAAGGCTGTGAATCTACCATTTGAGCCATACTCTACTTCTGGCTTTAAGGTGTTTAATTGGAGGTAAGAGTTTGATTGCTTTGTCTTCCCTATCTGGTTTCGAATCTCAATCCTCAGATCTCAGCATCTTGACTAACTAGGGTTATAGGGTTGAGCCATGGATGGCTGGCCATCCAGGACTCTTGTCTGCTGCTGTTCCCTTTTAGGTCATTTGGAAGTTATTCTGCTCTTGGTAATAGGTGACAATGCACATTTTCCCTCAAGAGGCTGCATTCTTGTGCTCCCATCTCCTCTGGTGAGATCAGAGGCCTCAGAAGGATGAGCTTTCTGGAGAAGCATCTAGTTCTTAGTCTGAACTTTGATTGGAGACTTCCTCTTAAAATTGTCCATTAGCATCAACCTGTCCATCCCTTTGGCCTACATGGCTTTGTGGGTGGTGTCTCTGAGTGAGGATCTGTCTAGTTCTCTCCCTTCAGATGTCTTTTAAAACCATTTTTTACTACTATAATAAAGCTGATGTATAGAGGGTTATAGTTACATAATTCAGATGGTATTTTAAAGCACAAAAGAGTCTCTTTGGGGTGAGATTTTGTTCTGGAAATGTGGAGCTCTGTTTACTGTGTTGGGGGGAAGGTGTTTGCTGCAGCCGATGTGAATGTCCTGTGGGTCCAGAAATAGGTCTCAAGCAGAAAGGCTGCAGTCCAGTGACTCTGTCTTTTCTTAGGCCCACAGCTCCTACGAAGGGATAAAAGGAGTCACAGATGGAATTGTTTCTTCAAATAAGATCTGTGAAGCTAGGCATCAGTGGCCCACACCTGTAATCCTAGTTATTGAGGAGGCTGAGATCTGAGGATCATAGTTCAAAGCCTACTCAGGCAGCAATGTCCAATTAATGTCTAGTTAACCACCAAAAAGTCAGAAGTGGAGGTGTGGCTCAAGTGGTAGAGAACAAGCCTTAAGGGACAGCTCCCAGGCCCAGAAGTCAAGCCCCAGTACCAGCACAACACACACACACACACACACACACACACACACACACACACACACAAACACACACACAAACACACACACACACACACACACTAACAATAACAAACTTGTTTAAATTCTAAGCCTCATTCCTCAGAATATTGCCTTAGTTGGAAATAGGTTTATTGTAGTTACATGGTTAAGGGGGTGTTCCTGCTGGAATAGAGTGGGGCCTTAATCCTACTTTGCTGGAAAGACTAGCCCTGCAAAGACAGAGGCAGAGATTGTTGTTAAGCTACCATCAGCCATAGCACACCAAGGGACCCAGAGGCAAGGATAACTGTCTTAATCTCTTCTAGCTCCTTCTGTTCCTTTTTTAATTCTTAGAAAAGATCCTCCCTTCCACAGAGGATTAATGAAGCCCACTGCCCATACATGTTCTTTAACTAAAGCCACTCTCCTGATTGAGAGAGCTCTACCAGAAGCTTTGAATACCTGTGTGTGAATACATGGTCCTTGTTCTTTGTTACTCGACTGCAATATCTCTCAGTTTGATCTGAGTTCCAGCTACGTTGACACAAACAGTTTTGTTCTGGATCCAAACTAAATACTGTGTGGTAGGTACAAAAAACTGCTCCCAAGGCTGGGAAGATGGCTTAGTAGTAGAGTGATTGCCTAGCACGCATGAAGCCCTGGGTTCCTCAGTACACATAAACACAAAAAGCCAGAAGTGGTGCTGTGGTTCAAGTGGTAGGGTGCTAGCCTTAAGCAAAAGAAGCTCAGAGACAGCACCTAGGCCAAGTTTAAGTTCCTTCCCCTTTACTTCCCCTCCCCTTCTTTCCCTTCCACTGCTCTCCTCACCTTTCCTAACAAATTCTAGAATCTGGTGACTTATAGTACAGACACCTCATAGTTTCTGTGGTTCAGGGATTTGCACTGTGCTGTATGAAGTGGTCTGGGTCATGTGAAATTATAGTTATGATGTCTAGCTCTTCAGCCTTCTGGGGTCTCAACTGGAGCTGGGTGGTCTGCTTACAATATTGTGTTGTAGCTTGATTTCCCTATAGCAAGTTATTCAGAAGGAAGAAGAGATCAAGCTGACAGCTCCATTCCTTCTTTGACCTAAATGTAGTCTGAACATGTCCATGATACTTGACACTCTCTTCTCTTAGTTAGAAATATACCTGAAATGCTGCCTCTGTGCAGAAAAAGCTCCAGACTCCAGCTCTTCAGGGGAGGAGTGTGACAGAATTGGAAGCCATTTGAGAGCCTGTTGTGTGCTTGACATCATGAAAGGTACAAGGGATGCAAGGTGCAGCCGCTGATCTACACTCTAGAAGTTTACATCTGCCAGAAAAGTTATGCTCTGCTCTATAACTGATGATGAGAAGGGAGACAGACTAGTTAGAGAGTTCTGAGAAAGTAAAAATCAGAATGGATGATAGCAGAGGGAGGCTTTAGGGAGGAGCTGGCTCCTGCCTTCATATATTTGCAGCTTGCCCCTGTTTTCTTTTATTTATTTTTTGTCGGTTGTGGGGCTTGAACTCTGGACCTGGGCGCTGTCCCTATGCTCTTCAGCTCAAGGCAAACACTCTGCCACTTGAGCCACAGCACCACATCCCATTTTCTAGTGGTTTATTGGAGATAAGGGTCTCATGGACTTTCCTGGCCCAGCTGGCTTTGAACCATGATCCTCAGATCTCAGCCTTCTGACTAGCTAGAATTACAGGTGTGAACCACTGGCTCCAGGCTTACCACTGCTATTTGTTTATCCTTTGTCCCTCCATTTCTGTGCATTTGTTTTATTTTTATGCTGAAGAAAAATAGAAAGCTATTATTTATCCTACTTCATGAGGTTATTTGACTACTGTACCTAATTTGGTTATTGCAAATGAGTATTGTGGGCTTTAGACAGTGGTCAAATGCAAACAAGATTGATTCATTCGTTGTTTGATGAATCTAGTCATTCATCCATTCATTCAGTACATTTATTGTTGTACCAGCTATGTAACCATAAAGATATGTGCCTTACATTCTTGTAGAAGAGACATCTAGGTAATAAACAAGCAAATTAATAAATATGACAGTGGTTATTAGAACTACGGTTTTTTTGTTGTTGTTGTTTTGTGCCAGTACTGGGGTGTGACCACAGAGCCAGAACACTTTCCCTTAGTTGTTGTGTTTAAGGTTGATGCTCTACCATTTGAACCCCATCTCATTTCTGGCTTTTGGTGGTTAATTGGGGGTAAGGTCTTACAGACTTCTCAGGTTGTTTCTTTTTTTCGCTTTTTTTTTTTTTTTTTTTTTGGTAGATCATGGGCATTGAACTCTGGGCCTGAGCGCTGTACCTCTGCTCTTCAGCTCAAGGCTAGTGCTCAGCCTCCTCAGATCTCAGCCTCCTGAGTAGCTAGGATTCCAGGTATGAACCACTGGCACCCAAAAATTAAGAATACTGTTAAGTAACTAACCAGAATGTACTTCAGTGTAAGGTGGACTCTGAAAAGCACATAGGATGCAGAGAAACCTTTTTTCCTTCCAAAGGTTTAAGTCTGCTGAGATCAACCAACTGGAGACAAAGATACACTCATCCTATTTTGTCGTTGGAGATGATCAATCCACAATCCAGTGAGATTTTTTTTTTTTTTTTTTTTTGTCGGTCGTGGGGCTTGAACTCTGGGCCTGGGCGCTGTCCCTCAGCTCTTCAGCTCAAGGCGAGCGCTCTACCACTTGAGCTACAGCACCACTTCTGGTTTTCTTTTGGTTTATTGGAGATAGGAGTCTCACGGTCTCTCCTGCCCGGGCTGGCTTTGAACCACGATCCTCAGATCTCAGCCTCCTGAGTAGCTAGGATTACAGGCGTGAGCCACCAGCGCCCGGCTATCCAGTGAGATTTAAAAATAAAAAACAATTAACCTATGCTCTGCACCATGGACTGGGGGAGTATAGGTAATTTAGAGGGATGGTAAATGATTTTTAGGTAAAAAGAACAGTATTTGCCCTTTGCCAGAGAACCACACAGACAGCCATGTACAGAGAACAAAGGAAAGTTTATTGCTGGGAGAGGGACTGGCAAGACCCCTTCTCACAGAGGAGAAGTGAGAAGAATCACTAGGTATTGTCTGAGGTGACCTGTATAACCTCAGAGGTTTAAGAGGTGATACAAGTGGCTAGGAGGTGGAGACCTGGTGTGGACATGAGGGCCAGGGGCTTCATCATGGCAGACTAGGTTGCTGTCCAAACAGTACGTAAGAGGCCCTGCATCTTTCCAGACCTGAAGGTCACACTAAGGGGCTCTTGTTGCCTTATATGGTGGTAGCTGCCCCAGAGAAGTGCCATCTCAAGTTTGTAAAGGGGGGTGGAGCCTGATTATTTACTGTCTTTTTAAATGGGCCTAGTGTTGCCTAGGAAGGGAGCATGCTAAGCTGTGGAGAGGGGAAGGATTGTACTAAACTATGAGAAGTGAGTTCATTTCACTAACATAAGTAGTCTGGGACAAGGTTCCCCTGGGCGTTGGGGGAGGTGGTGACAGGCTCTGAGAAGATGAAGACAGAATTTTCCTAGCTATCTTACCTGGTAGATAAATCTCAAGGAGACCTTGGAGCTGCTGTAGAAGAATAGATAAAATTTGGACACTGGTAGCTCATGCCTATAATCTTAGCTAATGTAAAGGCTGAGATCTGAGGATCACAGTGTGAAAGCAGCCCAGGCAGAAAAATCTGTGAGACTTTTCTCTCTAACTATTAAAAAGCCAGAAGGGGAGGTGTGGTGCAAGTGGTAGAACAGCAGACTTGAGGAAAAATGCCAAGTGAGAGCACAAGGCCATAAGTCCAAGCCCCAGTATCAGTACTAATTTTTTAAAAAAGATGTGAATAGATTCCTATCTTGAAAAAAAAAACAGGAAAAAGCAGTATTGAAAGTATGGTTCAAGTGGTAGAGTAACAATATTTGGTAGAGTACAAGCCTAGCAAGCACAGGCCCTTCACAGTTGAAACCCTAGTAGGTACTATCAAACCATTCTTTCAAACTTCTTTAGAATGCAGAATGGAGAATAATTGTAGAATGGTTAGTGTGGGGGAATCATTCATTACCCTCCTTTCATGTCAGCCCTGACCCCTTCCCTCCTTCCCTCCTTCCCTCCTTCCCTTATTTCCTCCTTCCCTCCTTCCCTCTTTCCCTTCCCTTCCCTCCATACCTTCCTTCCTCTCTGTCTCCTTTTTTGATGGTACTAGCATTTGAAATCAGAGCCTGCTGCTTGCTATTCAGTTGCTCTATTACGTGAACCATGCTCCAGCCCACTTATCTAGCCTTTCTGAGCCTCACTGCCCTTATCTGTAAAATGAGGACAATGATCTCTGAGTTCTATCATTTGGAGTATTTTCAGGAAAATTTTATAAGAATAGTTGAAATAATAGATATGAAAACACCTAAATGAAAGGAGCATTATTGATGAGAAGGAGCACATCTTTTTTTTAATACATTTTTTGTAAAAATACTGTACAGAGGGGTTATAGTTACATGAGTAAGGTAATGAGTACATTTCTTAAGCATTGCTGCTTCCTCCTTTGTTTGTCCTCTACCATCCCTTCCTTCCCACCTCCACAACTACACTCCACACCCCCACCCCTGCCTAAAGTGTAAAATTCATTTTTCAACATAGTGTTTTTGTACATCTCATTGTTACAATGGGTCAACCTATATCCCTCTTTAAGCATTTTGTTTTTTCCCTTTCCCACCCCAAATTAGAAAAGTGTATATACAAGATGCAGGGCATCTACATCAAATACAATGAAAACAGGGGTTATACCTTGGGGGAGGAGCATACAAAGAAACAAAAAAAAATCACATGGTACATTATAAATACATTAGCAAGAAAGAAAAAATCCACTTGTGTCCCTATCTTGGGGTTCATTTCCCTTAACATCATCTTATCTGGTCATATAGTATATAGCTTTTGACCTTTTCTGCTTGTCCCTGACATACACTAGTTATTGCAAGTAAGTGAAACCATGGGACCTATGTTTCTTTGGGCCTGGTGAGAAGGAGCATATCTTAACTCCAGATTTATCCTTTCTGTCCTGGTTTTTTTTTTTTTTTTTTTTTTTTTTTAACTTTTTTCGTCTTTGATAATTGGATGCTCTCAGATGAGATCTCCTGGTGTTATGTTAAATTCATTTTGCCTTTCAGGTGGGTGGGCAGGTGGGTGCCCTGTTCTAGGATTTGTCCTAGTTTAGCAGCAGTGGTGTTCCAAGGAAATGTATAAGAAATGAATTTAGGCTGCTCCTGCAAGAGTCTGTGTTACAGGAAGCTCAGCAAAAAGGAAATGGTGTCTGCTATCTCTATGTCTGCTGGCTTCTTAGGGACACTGTGTGGCACCAAAGCCCTGGTGCTGGGTTATCCTGCAGGTCACCAGTGGCACTGAGAGCACATAGTAGTTCTTTTCTCATTTATTGGATGGTATACTGGTACTGGGGCTTGAACTCAGGGCTTCCCACTTAGCTTTTTGCACATTACTGGTGCTCTCCTACTTGGAGTCATACTTCTACTTCCCAGAGATTTGGCTTTTTCAGAATGCCACCCCAGCCAGTCTTTGTATCCCAGCCCTTGTTTACCTCTGGCATTGTGTAGCAGTCATTCATCAATTTGTGACTGGTCAAGTGGCTGCTGTGTTTCTGAAAAGGACAATCAAGATGTCTGGGTGTTCCCCCATCTCTGCCCTCAAGGCTAGACAGCAAGGCTGGGCTGTTACAGTGGAGCAGAATGGAAATACCCCCAGGACACATTGGGGAGAATACAATGGAAGCTCCTAGCTAGCAGGAGCTAAGCTGATTTAGGTTTGATTTCTGTCTTCAGAGCTGGAGAAAGGAAGTATAAGCAAATATCTGGAGGAGCAGTAGTGCTTGGGGCATTGGTGAGAAAGAGGTTGCAGGCAGAGTAGCTCCTCCCACCCAGGCTTGGCCTATCTGGTCCTGCTGGCCAGCTCATAGGGTTTGAGCAGTGAAGGTAGCACTTGATAAGGTGCAGGGCCTTCAAACACAAGGTGAAGACTTTGGATTTTCCCTGCAGAGGTAGTGAAGCAGGAGGTGACACAATTCTGTGTTCTGCCAGGGTGGCAGCTGCAGCTGCTCTGTGGAAACAAGCCCAGAGGGGGCAGGGTGCCAGGTAGGCATCCAGCTGTGAAGCAGGAAGGCTCCATGGGGAAGAACGAGATGTCTGTTCAAGAGATGCTGGAACTCAAACTCATGTCTCATATCCACACTAGCCCCTTCCATATCCAGCACAGTTCCTGTGTCCTGGATTCCTCCTCCCTCCCTCACTCCTTCCCTCCTTCCCTCCCTCCCTCCTTCCTTCCTTCCTTCTCCTTCCTTCCTTCCTTCCTTCCTTCTCCTTCCTTCCTTCCTTCCTTCCTTCCTTCCTTCCTTCCTTCCTCTTCCCTCATTCCCTTTTCCCCCTTTCCCCCTTTCCCCTTCCCCTTTCTTTCCTTCCTTTTTTTTCCCCCTTCTGGTGTTGAGCCTGGAACTCCAGGCATCACTTGTCAACACAGCTTTTTTCTCAAGGCTGATGTTCTCTCACTTGAGCCATACCTCCACTTCCAGCTTTTTTTCTGGTTCATTAGAGATAAGAGGCTCATGGACTTTTCTGAACAGACTGCCTTTAAACCATGATTGTCAACCTTCAGCATCCTGAGTAGCTTGGATTTCAGGTGTGAGCCACCAGTACTGGTGTAGCAGTCCTTTCTTTACCAGTTCAGTCTAATCCATGACTTTTGACATTTTGAGCTTGGGTGGTGGCCAGTGTCAGATTCACCATAGGTCTGAGCCCCTTCACTTCCACTTTGAGAATCTCTTAACAGTTGGCCATCTGATATACTGGTGGATCCTCCTCTTTGGTGGTGCAGGGGCCACAGGCATTTTTTTGGGGGGGTCCAGTCATGAGGCCTGAACTCTGGGCCTGGGCGCTGTCCCTCATCTCTTCTGCTCAAGGCTAGCACTCTACCACTTGAGCTACCGTGCCACTTCCGGCTTTTTTCTTTTTTGCTTATGTGGTGCTGAGGAATCGAACCCAGGGCCTCAGGCATGAAAGGAAAGCGCTCTACCACTGAGCCACCTTATGATCTTGCAATGGGAGAGTCCAGACAGGGTGACATGTCATCATTTACTGATGTATTCTAAGAGTGCCTTAATTTCATATTTTTTAAGGAGCCTCTCCCTGCCCTCCAGCATCTCAACATTGGATCCCACAAAACTGGCTCCAGCCTCAGTGATGGCTGTGATTCTTCTTGCCTGGTGCCTTCATGATCTGCAGAGGTGTCAGGAGCCAGCAGCTGAAGAGCAGTCCGTATCTTTGAAATGTGGTGATATTCAGATTACTCCTCAAACTTTCTCTGTACCTAAGTGTATAACTTTTAGCATGCATTTCAGTGCACAATTTTGTTTTTTGGTCATGTGTCCTGAACTCTGGGCCTGGGCTCTATCCCTCTGCCTCTTTTTTATAAGTTTTTTTTATTGTAAAAATTCTATACAGAGAGATTACAATTACGTGAGCAAGGTAATAAATACATTTCTTATCAAGCATTGTTGCCTCCTCCTGTGTTTTTCCCCTTTAATCCCTGCCCTCCCATAACCATATCCCTCAGCTCTTCATCTCAAGGCTAGTGCTCCACCGAATGAGCCACAGTGCCTACACTTCCGGCTTTTTCTCTTATGTGGTGCTGAGGAATCAAGCCCAGGGCCTTATGCATGCAAGGCAAGCATTCTACCACTGAGCCACCTTCCCATCCCCTCAGAGTACATCTTAAAATGCTACTTGTAGTACTTATTTTGAGGCACAAAAATGGTGTTTACTCTGAATTCTAAGATTCCTACAGAGTTAACTCCTTTATGCCCCAGAAATAGATATTATTACCTCAACTAAGGAAATGACTAGTATTATTAGCCAGTAGATGAATTCACGCCCACTGACTTGAACATCAGAAGCAAGGCTTATAATTAGGCTGGGTGCTAGTTGCTCATGCCTGTAATCCTAGCTACTCAGGAGGCTGAGATCTGAGGATAGCCTTTTAAAGCCAGCCTGGATAGGAGAGGCCGTGAGACTCCTATCTCCAGCAAGCCACTGGAAAACCAGAAGTGGTGCTGTAGCTCAAATGGTAGAGTGCTTGCCTTGACCTGAAGAGCTGAGGGATGGTGCCCAGGCTCAGAGTTCAAGCCTCACAACCAACAACAGCAACAACAACAACAACAAAACGCTAGAAGTGGTGCTATGGTTCAATGGTAGGGTGCTAGCCTAGAGCAAAAAAAGCTCCAGGGCAGTGCCCAGGCCCTGAGTTCAATTTCTAGGAATGACACATGAAAAGGCTCATTCTTAGTTTAACCTTCTCCTGTTGCTATCTGGAAAGTATTAATAATTGAACAAAAGGTGCTGTGTTGTCACTTTGCACTGGGCCCCTCTACTCTGTAGCTAGTCCTGAGGAAGGTCCATGTGCCTCATCCCTGCTACATTATTTGCTTGCTGTATAATGACATCTGGCTATGTTTGGGGGAGTGTCATCTGGTCCTGGAAGTAGTGAGCTCCCCATCCTTGGAAGAATTCAAAGTTGAAACTGGAGGAAGTTGGAGTGCCAGATGGGAGGAGTTAGAGTAGGCAGTATTTAGGATATGAGTTTCTATGAGCCCTGATTCTAGGATTCTGTAACTTATCCTTCCACAATGTTACTGAATGTCAGGAAATAGAGGAGATGGGGACTGAGGGAAATGGTCTAGTGTGTAGGATTCTGCAAGTACAAGGAACTTGGAGTTATTTCCTTAGACTGTTGGCAGTACTGGGCTGCTGACCCTCTGCTTTCCCCAATGTTATCTGTAAGGGAGGAGTTTTGTTCCTAGTGCTGGAAGTTCTCCTCTGGGTCAAAGGTCACAGTAGTGTTGTAGTGAGCCTAGAAGTGTTAGTGTCCTCCTTCTGAGACCTAGCAATTACTTGCCCAGCACCTTTGTTTGCTGAAGAGGTGTGTGTGTATTTGCATGTGAATACAGTGGTGAATAGGATGGACTGGAAAGCGGGAAGAGCAAATGACACTCCAGACTTCCTGCCATGTATATAACATTCCTTCTCAGTGTTGGAACTTTAGGCAAGTTATTTTCATCACTTTTCACCTCTTTTCTGCCCCTATAAAGGGGACTTGAGAGAATGAATTTTAGCAACTTGACTCAGACAATTTTTAGGGATTCTCATTAATAACACAATTTATACAGCATTTTGAGGTTTTCAAAGAACTTTTCACATAAGTGATCTCACTAAAGTTGTCTTAACAACCAGAAGGTGGTATTTGGGCCAATGATAAAGGAATGAAGGCCAGAAAGACAGTTTATGGCAAAGCTAGGCCTCTGTGTCCACAGTTTCCTATAGGGATCTTGACTATTTTCTAAAAGTTTATCCTTCTGTTCATTGAGCTAATAATGACAGGTTCCCATAGTCCTTAGGCTTCTCCTGTGCACAAGGATTATTTTTCTAAGACAGGATCCATCTATCTAGCCCATGTTTGCTTCATGCTCTTAGTATTCTTCTTGCCTCTGCTTCCTGAGTGCCACAATACATGGCCATAAGGATGGTTTTATTGAGGTCCTCCATCTTTCTTTAGTCCGCTTTGACTGGAAGTGTAGCAGGGTGAGAGCCAAGCCCTGAGTTCTAAAGTTAGCTTGTATTCACATCTCCCAGTTTGTCCTTCTATAGCTGAGTGGCCTGGGACCTGAATGTTTTCATGTGTACAAGAATGGTAAACTTACCTTTTTTCATGCAGGGCTGGTGCTCTACCACTAAAGCTGCACCTCCACTTTCTACATTTCTTTCGTGGTTAGACATAAGAGTCTCATAGATTTTCCTATGTGGGTTGGCTATGAACTGTAATTCTCAGATCTTAGTCTCCTGAGTAGCTAGGATTACACGTATGAACCACTACCATCTGGCCATTAAGCATATATATATATATATATATATATATATATATATATATATATATATATATATATATATATATATATATATATATTTGGTAGTGGTGGTGGTGGTGGTGGTCGTGGGGCTTGAACTCTGGGCCTGGGCACTATCCTTCAAATCTTCCATTGAAGACAAGCGCTCTAAGGCTTGAGCCACTTCCGGTTTTCTAGAGGTTTATTGGAGATAAGTGCCTCATGGACTTTCCTGCCTGGGCTGGCTTTGAACCGTGATTCTTAGATCTCAGCCTCCTAAGTACCAAGGATTACAGGTATGATCAACTGGTGCCTGGCTAATTAAGCATATTTTTGACTTGTTTGTATGCTTGAATTGTAGGCTTCTGTTAGGTAATTTTCAAGGTTCTACCTGAAATCTCAGGGAGCCCCTGTGAACCTACTTAAAAGAAGATCTCATCAATTAAAAAGAAAGAAAAAGAAAAGCAACAGAAAACAAAAAATAAAAAAAACCCAAACCCTGCACAATACCTCTGTGATTATGGGAGAGCAAGGAATGTCATTTATGACATCCACTTCTTGATCCAATTGGCATTTTGCAAACTGCCACTGCTATTAGCAGTCGCTTTTGAGTATTTATGATCTTGCAGTTGGAGCACTTTGATTCTCATATCAGAAACAGGTTCATATTTAGAAAATGTGCCCTAAAAGGAGATGGAAAATGAGATCCCTCAGGGAGGCTGATGGATGGGGCCCGCACAGGGGAAGTGTAGCCATCTCACCAGCCTGGCAGAACTTTGCCTTTTCCACACAGTTAGCTGTTTTTGTTTTTGTTGTGTTGTTGCTTGTTTTTATTTTTTTCTGGTCTTGGTGCTTGAACTCTGGGCCTGGGCTCATCAGCTGAAGGCCAGCATTCTACCACTTGTGCCGCTTCTAGCTTTTTCTGTTTATGTGGTGCTGAGGAATTGAACCCAGGGCCTCATACATGTGAGGCAAGCACTCTACCACTGAGCCACCTTCCCAGCCCCTTGGAAGCTTTTTGTTTATGTCTGGATCTCTACCCTGCCAGGGATGGACTTTCTGTGTAGCCCTGGCATAGTGACCCATGGCAAAAGGACATGTAGTTAAATACCAAACCACTTTCTACACATATGTCCTTGCACCACACCAGCCACAATGTTAGCAAAGACCAGAAGCTGGGATTTGACAGAAATTTATTCAAGAGTCCTAAACAGGTTCTTGGTGTGTCCAGGATAGCAAGGAGAGTTTTAGATCTGGCAAGTGTGGAAGCATCAACCTTACTAGCGCACCAGATCCTAAACTAGAAATTGGAAAGACATTGGTTCCCACTTTGGGCCTCAGTTTTGACTCTTGCTACATGGTGCTCTGTGGTCCATGAGGTGCTTCAGTGTCAAATTATACAGGACTTGTGTTCAAGAGAAGGATGATTTACATTTCAATGACAAATTTACATAGGCCTTGTCAGTGAGAATGTTTTCATCAAGAGGATTTGATGGAAGGTTGGGGTTCCTGCTCTGTCTGTGAGACTTTAGCTGGGCTCTGCTCTTCTCAGGCTTGTTTCTACTTCTGTGAAATCCTTCCAGGAAACCTCTTGACATTGAGTTGCTATTTTACCTTGGGCTCCTCTTGGCTGTGACGGCTTCTGACACTGCCCTTGTTTGGGGGCAGCTTGGATGGTTTTGAGTAGCCCTAGTCAGACATGCCTTAGAATCTGTTGGGATTGATCTCGTGTGTTTTCAATTTTAGATGGAAGTTCATGAGTTTGGGAGAAGAAAACTAGAGAAGTATATGCCATTCTAAGCACAAAGTTGATGTATTTTTATGGTCATTTTGACCTTGATCACCTAGTCCTTGGGCCTTCATAGTTCTCCAATGTCAAGAATCTCTTTTTGTCATCCTTTTTTAAACTTTACTCCCCCCCCCATTCCCCATTTGTCTATTTCTGTGCCAGTACTAGAGCTTGAGCTCAGTGCCTGGGTGCTGTCCCTTAGCTTTTTCATTCAAGGCTGGTGCTGTACCACTTAAGCTATACCTCCAATTTGGGGTTTTGCTGATTCATTAGAGATAAGGGCCTCATTGATGTTTCTGTTTGTGCTGGATTTGAACTTCTTTTTTTTATGGGGGGGGGGTCCGGTCATGGGGCCTGAACTCTGGGCCTGGGCGCTATCCCTTAGCACTTCAGTTCAAAGCTAGTGCTCTACCACTTGTGCCACAGCGCCACTTCTGGCTTTTTAATTTCTGCTTATGTGGTGCTGAGGAATCGAACCCAGGGCCTCAGGCATGCAAGGCAAAAACTCTACTACTGAGCCACCTTCCCTGGCCTGGATTTGAACTTCTATCACCAGATCTCAGCGTCCTGAGTATCTAGGCATGGCCATCTCTTTTGAGAAGGCCTGGTGGTGTAACACATTATTGGCTGTTTGCTGTGCACCCGGTACAGTGTTGTGTAGCAGGGCTATGAAGACACACAAGACATGATCTGTGCTTAAGCATCCCAAGAATGAACTGCAGCTCAGATGTGTGCAACAGCGCTCTTAGTGCACCGGGGAATGTGCAGTGAGAGAGTTCATAGGGGCTCCAAAAAAGTTAGTTACCTGACAAGGCTTTCCAATTTCCTGATTTTGTGCTTTAAGTGAATTTCCATAGTTCCCTTTTTATCCTTCAAACCATAACATTTTTTTAAATATTTTATTTTATTTTATTTGAGAACACACTGTACAGAGGGGTTACAATTACATCGGCAGGATAATGCATACATTTCTTACCATGCATTGCAGCCTCCTCCTTTGTTTAACCTTCACCTCCCTTCCCAGCCTCCCCCCTCCCCCCCACCCAATCATACCCCCCTCTCCCCCACACACCCACAATGTAAAGCTGGTTTTGACATGACAATTTGTACTTCTCATTGTTGCAACAGGTCCACCTGATTCCTTACACGTCTTGTTTGTCCCCATCTACTCCACATGTTATACTGACTTCAAATATAGTGAAAACGGGGGTTACACTGGGGGGAGGGACATACAAATCAACAAAGAAATAATCTTATAAATGCGTTAGAAACACATGCATGAAAGAAAAGAAAACATTAAAATACATATCTAAGGGTTCGTTTTTCCTAACATCACATTATCTGACCTTTTCCGCTTGACTCATACCTATACTAGATATTGCAAATAAGGGAAACCATGGGACCTATGCTTCTTTGGGCCTGGCTCATTTCACTTAATATAATTTTTTCCAAGCCTTTCCATTTCCTAACAAATGGGGAAATGCCATTCTTTCTGATGGAGGCATAGAATTCCATTGTGAATATATATCACATTTTCTTGATCCATTCATCTAGTGAGGGGCATCTGGGTTGGTTCCATATCTTAGCTATGGTAAATAATGTTGCAATAAACATAGTTGTGCTGTTAGCTTTAGTGTGGTCTTGTTTGTAAACATTTGGGTAAATGCCCAAAAGTGGGATTGCTGGGTCATAGTGGAGATCTATGGGTAGTCTTTTGAGGAACCTCCATACAGCTTTCCAAAGTGGTTGAACAAGTTTACATTCCCACCAACAATGAAGTAAGGTTCCTTTCTGTCCACATCCCTCCAGCATCTATTGTTAGAGTTCTTGATTTTTGCTGTTCTAACTGGAGTGAGGTGATATCTCAATGTTGTTTTGTTTTGCATTTCTTTTATGGCTAGGGATGGTGAACATTTCTTCAAGTGTCTATTGGCCATCCTTCTTTCTTCTTCAGAGAAGCTTCTCTTTAAGACTTTCACCCACTTATTTATTGGGCAGTTGTTTCTTTGAGGATTTGTTGTTGGGTGGTTTAATTTTTTGAGTTCCAAGTATATTTTAGATATGAGACCCTTGTCCGTTGTATGGCTAGTAAAGATCGTCTCCCAATCGGTGGGCTCTCTATTGATCTTGCTAGCTATGTCATTTGCCCTGCAGAAGGTCTGCAACCTTATGCAATCCCATTTGTCCAACCTTTCTTTGATTTGTTGTGTTTCCGGATCTATATTCAGAAAATTTCGGCTTGAGCCAAGGAGACCTAGGGTTTCTCCTATTCCATCCTGTAATTTTGTCAGAGTGTCTGCTTTGAGTTCAAGGTCTTTGATCCATTTGGAGTTGATTCTGGTGTAGGGTGATATATAAGGATCTAGCTTTAGTTTTATACATGTAGTTAACCAATTTTGCCTGCACCATTTACTGAAGAGGCTGTCTTTGTTCAATTCTATTGTTTTAGCTTCCTTATCGAAGATTAGATGGCTATAGGTCTGTAGGTTCATTTCTGGGTTCTGTCTGTAGGTTCAATTCTATTCCATTGGTCCTGAGGTCTGTTCTTATGCCAATACCAAGCTGTTTTGATTACTATGGCTTTATAGTAGAGTTTGAAATTTGGTATTGATATTCCTCCAGCAGTTTTCTTTCCATTGAGGAACGTTTTTGCTATTCGGGGTCTTTTATTTTTCCATATGAATTTTTGGATTGCCTCTTCTATTTCCTTGAAGAATGAGGTTGGAATTTTGATAGGTATCGCGTTGAATTTGTAGATAGCCTTGGGAAGTATTGCCATTTTCAAGATGTTAATCTTGCCAATCCAGGAGCATGGGAGGTTTTGTCATTTTTTAAGTTCTGTGTTGATTTCCTTTTTCAAGATTTTAAAGTTTTCATCATAGAGGTCCTTCACTTCTTTAGTTAAGTTAATTCCTAGGTATTTTATTTTTTGTGGGGATATTACAAATGGAGTTGCTTTCCTAATTTCAGCCACAGTTTTCTCATTGTTGGCATACAGAAAAGCCATTGATTTTTGGGGGTTAATTTTATAACCTGCTACTTTGCCAAAGTTTTGAATCACCTTGTGTAATTTGGGAGTGGAGTCTATGGGATTCTTTAAATACAAGATCATGTCATCTGCAAAGAGGGAGAACTTTATTTCTTCTTTCCCTATTTGGATCCCCTTTATGTTTGCATCTTGTCTTATTGCTGTAGCTAGGCATTCTAATACTATATTGAAGAGAAGTGGAGAGAATGGGCATCCTTGTCTTGTTCCTGAGTTAAGTTAGTTTTTCACCATTGAGTATAATGCTGGCTGTAGGTTTGTCATATACAGCCTTTATTGTATTGAGGAATGTTCCATGGATTCCTAATTTTTCCAAAACCTTCATCATAAAGGGGTGTTGGATCTTGTCGAATGCTTTTTCTGTGTCTATTGAGATAACCATGTGGTTCTTGTTCTTGCTCCTGTTGATGTGATGAATAATATTAATTGATTTCCGTATATTGAACCAGCTTTGCATCCCTGAAATGAATCCTGTTTGATCGTGGTGTATGATATTTTGGATGAATTGTTGAAGTCGGTTGGCCAAAATTTTGTTGAGAAGTTTTCCATCAATGTTCATCAAAGAAATGGTTCTATAGTTCTCTTTCTTTGATGAGTCCCTGCCTGGTTTTGGGATGAGGGTTATGATGGCTTCATAGAATGTGTTCGGTAGTGAGCTTTCTCTTTCAATTTCATTGAAGAGTTGGAGGAGAATTGGTGTGAGTTCTGCTTTGAAGGCCTTGTAAAATTCCGATGTAAAACCATCTGGTCCTGGACTTTTCTTAGCTGGGAGGTCTCTTATTGCTGTTTCTATTTCAATGCTGGATATGGGCCTGTTAAGATAGTTTAACTCACCTTGGTTTAGTTTTGGCATGTCAATATTTGCTAGGAAGAGGTCCATTTCTGTCAAGTTGTCAAACATATTAGCATAACGTTTTGAGAAGTATTCCCTTATAATGTTCTGAATCTTGGTTTTTTCCGTGGTGATGTTTCCATTCTCATCTCTGAGTTTATTAATTTGGGTGTGTTCTCTTCTTTTTCTGATAAGATTTGCTAAGGGTCTATCAATTTTGTTAAGTTTTTCAACGAACCAACTCTTTGTTTTGTTGATTTTTCTATAGCTTTTTTGGATTCTAATTCATTTAATTCTGATTTAATTTTGATTATTTCTTTCTGTCTACTGGATTAGGGTTTATCTTGCTGCTCTTTTTCAAGGAGGTTTAGATGTGTCATTAAATTGTTAGTTTCAGATCTCTCCAATTTGTTGATGTAGGAGCTCAGAGCTATAAACTTGCCTCTCAGTACTGCCTTTGCTGTGTCCCAGAGTAGCTGGTAATTTGTGTGATCATTTTTGTTGAATAGCATGAACATTTGAATTTCCTTTCTAATCTCTTCCATGACTCACTCATGATTCAGCAGTGTGTTGTTCAGCCTCCATGTGATACCGGACTTTCTTTGGTGGCTTTTGGTGTTGAGTTCTAATTTTATTCCCTTGTGGTCAGAAAGAATGCAAGGTATAACTTCAATGTTTCTGAATTTAGACAAGTTTGCTTTGTGGCCTAAAATATGGTCTATTTTAGAAAACGTTCCATGTGCTGCTGAGAAGAACGTGTCTTCTGATGCTGCTGGGTGAAATGTTCGGTAGATGTCTGTAAAGTCTAGTTGATCTATGCAGCTGTTTAGATCTGCGGTTTCTCTGTTGAGTTTTTGCCGAGTTGATCTATCTAGTGGGGAGAGTGGTGTGTTAAAATCCCCAACAATTAATGTCTTTGGATCTATATGGGATTTGAGGGAAAGTAGTGTTTCTTGGATAAATATGGGTGCTCCATTGTTTGGCGAATAGATATTTAGAATTGTAATATCCTCCTGAAGGTTAGATCCTTTAATTAGTATGTAGGGACCTTATTTATCTCTTCTCAGGAATTTTAATTTGAAGTCTATTTTATCTGATATTAGGATTGCAACTCCCGCCTGTTTATGAGGGCCATTTGCTTGGTAGATTTTGTTCCAGCCTTTAACATTGAAAATGTGTTATTTTTACGGGCCCAGTGTGACTCCTGCAGGCAGCAGATAGAAGGGTCTTGTTTTATAATCCAACTAGACAGTCTATGTCGTTTAATTGGAGATTTCAGTCCGGTAACGTTAAGAGATAGGACTGAGAGGTATTTGGGAGTTCTTGCCATATTATCTCCCTTCTTGGGGGCTGCGAAAACTGGGTTCTTCCTATGGTTCTTGGATTCTCAGTTTGGGTGCATTTGCTTGGCCTTTATTGTGGTCTTGTTGGTTTTCTATGTGTAGGACATCTTTAAGAATCTTTTGTAGGGCTGGTTTGGTGGAGATGTATTGTTTCAATTTTTCTTTGCTATGGAAGGTTTTTATTTGGGCTTCAGTTATGAAGGAGAGTTTAGCTGGGTACAGTATTCTTGGTTGATAGATGTTTGTTTTTAGGGCATGGCATACATCGTTCCAGGCTCTTCTTGCTTTGATTGCTGAGAAATCTGAGGTAATTCTAATTGGTTTCCCTTTATAGGTGATTACCCTTTTCTCCCTGAGAGCTTTAAGGATCTTTTCCTTGTTCTGAGTTGATCCTGTGTGGATTATAATGTGACAGTGGGATGTCCTATTATGGTCTGGTCTATTTGGGGTTCTAAAGGCTTCTTGTATCTGAATAGGCCTATCTTTTTGCATGTTTGGGAAGTTCTCTGCTAGGATCCTGTTAAACAAATTTCCTAGACCATTAACTTCTGTTTCTAGGTGCTCCTCTACACCGATTATCTTAGATTAGGCCTTCTGATGGTGTCTTCCAGGTATTGAATAGATCTTTCATATTTCTTGGACGTGTCTTGGATGGTTGTATGTTCTTTCTCTATAATATCTAGGCTGTCTTCAATCCCTGAGATTCGATCGTCTGCATGGTCTAACCTGCTGTCAAGACTCTCTACTTTGTTTTTTATCTCTTTTCCTTCTAATTGGTCAACTTTGATGGCTTCAAGTTCTTTGTTGAAGCTCTGTTTTAGGTCTTGTATGAATCTCTTTACTTCCTTAATTTGGTGTTCAGTGTTTGTTCTCAAATCACTTAGTTGATTGTTTATGGTTTCTTTGGACTCCCATTCCTTCTGTTGGGTTCCATTCAGCTTTCCCTTTGTGGTCTCCCTGACTTCCTTCAGCTCTTTGTTAATGGATTCTATGGATGCCTTTAGTGATCTTTGTGTATTCTCTACCTGGTCTCTCAATTACTCTTTGATTAGCTTCCTCGCATTCGTGGGTTTCCTGCAGTTCTCTTTGAGTGTTCTCAGCCTGCTCACGCCATTCCTCCCTTTCTCTTTGAGTATTCTCAAGTTGTTCACGCAAATCCTGTATCAGTTTTTGAGTAGCTTCCTCACGCTTATGATATTCCTGTATAAACTTCTGGGATGCCTTCTCTCTCTCCCTATCCACTCATACAGAGTCCTTTGTACATTGTCAAACTTCTCATTTACCATGTTTTCCAGTAGTGTTTGTAGAGCTATTTGGGAACTCTCCTCTGGATTATTCATTATCTGTTCTAATCCCTGATTATCAAGATTGGGAATTGAGATACCCGAATTTGTCATTTATTGTGTTTTTCTGGCTTAATCTGCCCATTTGAGATGAAGATAGCACCAGTTTTGTGCTAGAACACTATCTTAAGGCAACCATCAACAAAAGTTTGCATTTGTACAGTCAATAGTCTACAGATACAATCAAGTTCAACAGATACATCTATTCAACATCAAACAACTATATGTTAAAGGACTTCGAACCGCAGAGAAGAATTTGGAAAACCAGAAATTATTAGGATTAGGGAGAGATGTGGGTAAAAAATAGGAATAGATTGGTGTGGGGAGGCACAGGGAGAATTAACTATGTCCTAATCACAATGCAGGAAATGGGTTGGGTAGGATGCAAGTAGAGAGTGAGAGAAAAAGAAGAAAGGGAAAGGGGAACAAAAAGAGACCAGAAAAAAATAGAAACAGAAAAATTAATGTTATTATAGAGATTAAAAGACCATTTATTTAGAGAGGAATGTGAATATGTTGAGAGAAAGGGAGGGACATAGAGGAGATGTGAAAAACTTTAAAAAAATGCTTAAAATATTATATAGGTATAAAGAGGTAGTACTGCTATAAATGAATTTAAGTCTCAGAGGTTTTGAATTGAGTAATAAATTTGTGGATTAAGTGTGTACACAATGGGGTATAGGGTCTACTATTTAACTACGAGTTTATCTGAGGATGTGCAGGACAAGAGTTAAGTCACATAGAAGAACAAAAGAGAGGAAACAGTGGAAAGGATGGGAAAAGGAGACGAAAAGATCAGAAGTTCAGTAGAGCTAGGCAAAAAACAAAAAATAATTAAGAAAGAAAGAAAAAGAGAAAGAAGACAAGAAAAGAAAGGAAAACGCTCATTCACGTATTCCTAAAATAAAAATTATAAGAGGAGAAAAAAAAGTTACTGGAAAACAATTATTTTTTCAGAAGAGGCAAAAATTAAAGATTAATAAAAGTTTTAGAAGAGAAAAAATTATATATATATATATATATATATATATATATATATATATATATATATATACATAAGGTAACAAAAAACAAAAAACAAACAAAAAAAGAAAAGAAGAAGAGAGAATAAAAAAGAAAAAGAAGTCCTTTGATTTTTTTTGGGGGGGAGGGGTGGGAAGAATCCTGTATCTCTTCTTTTGTCTGTAACCAGCCTCTTGTTGGAGTCTCTGGTCAGCTTGAGGTCCTGTGGCTTTATAGATTTCTTATGTTGGTTTGTTGGAAGAGGCAGAAAAATGCTCTGCTTTACCCAAGATTTTGAGATCCCTCTCCCAGGTTAGTTTTCTGGGAGGGTGATCTGCTTTGAGAATCACAAAAGAGGGGGATGCAGTGATGAGGCTAGGTTCTGGGTAGGGTTGAGGCCTTTCAACAAACAGAAGCTTTTCCCTGGGGCTATTTTGTGATAAAACTCACAGGGCCCAGCCTGAAGCCATTCTCAGGGTTTCTGTTTTTCAATTGATTGTGGTGGCTACTAGAGGGAGGGGCAGCCTCTGGCTCTGGTTACCCAGTAAGGAAAGCCACTCCAATGGCTGGCGCCTGAGCTGGGTGACTTTTCCCTGGATGGAGCCAAGTCTGGCAGGTCACTTCGCTGTTAATTTCTTGTGACCTGCTAAATGACTCATTTTATTCCAATGCCTGAGCTGGAGCTAGCAGCTCCTCTGAGCTTTGTCGGTATCCAAGATGGAGATCACCGGTGCTGGGGGGGAAGCGTGGCCTTCCCTCCTCTGCTCCAAGAGAAGGAGTGAGGACGTCGGGCTTCTACTCACTCCGAGTCTTGGATCCTGGGTCATCTCTGGCCTGCAAACTGCAGGATGAAGATGTCAGCTCCTTGTCGGTTCTTGTTGGTGTTGAGTAGAATCCGCTCATCCGCCGCGTCTGGCTCCTTCGTCCCAGACTCTCTGTGTCTCCGGTATGACCCTGCGGCTGTGGTCGCCGCCGCGACCCTGCCGCTGCAGCGGCAGCTGCTGGCAGGCGCTCAGATGTGTCTCCTTGGCTTCCCCTCTCTTGACTAACTCTCTGTCCTGTGGTGGCACACTTGGTGTGATTCTCTGGCTTAGGACTGTTCACTGGAACTCTAAAGCTGCTTTCTATGGGAGAGCTTGTTCAGATTCCAGCTTCTCCTCCGCCATCTTCCCGGAACCAAAACAATAACATTTTAAATGTTATAAAAGGGAGAGAAAATTAAGGAAGCTAGCATATTTCTTTTGGAGACATATCCAGAGACTCGTTATTTTTAAGCATTTGCTTAGCATTTTGTGTTGAAAGCATTTTCAAGTCATTAATTAATAACTCACATTAATATGTAGATGGAATTAATCTATTCCAGGCAGAAGTTTTTCTTGAGGAAAAAAAAAACGAGCTATTCCTTTCCGCCTACATCTCTCTCCTCCCCTCTGCCACACTTTATCTTGATCATTATTTGGATTATCGTTCTGATTATTGTTCTGATTAAGTGCCACAAGTGTCTGTGGAGGTTCCACAAAGTTCGGGTTGGGTGCGTTCCCTTTCTTCTGGACTCTAGGCTGTATGTAGGCTGCTTTGGGGACTCATTATCACTTTAAAATGAAATTGGCCTCATAAATAGTCATCTTCAGGAAACAATTGGCTCTCCCATTTTTATTTTAGTTGCGTTCAGCTGAAAGCCTCTTAGGTTGTGTTCTTGTTTGAGGAGAGTTTTTTTTTTCCTCCTTTTATCCTTCTTGCTGGTCATATGGCTTGAATGCAGGCCTAGGTCTTACATGCAATGCCAGGAGATTTTTTGTTTGATTTCGTTTGTTTGTTTTCCCTCAAGGCTAGTGTTCTACCACTTGAGTCCCAGCTCCACATCTGTCCTTTTGGTGGTTATTTGGAGTTATGTGACTCAAGGACTTACCTTTCTTTCTGAGCTGGTTGAAAACCATAATCTTCTGATCTCAGCCTCCTGAGTAGCTAGGATTTCAGGTGTGAAACACTAGTAGCTGGCTAGGAGGTTAGTTTCTACCTTCAGAAAAAAAAATCTCCCCCTTTCTGTGGAACAAGGGCTCCCCTGTGCTCATATTTGATCAAGACAATAATTTTCCACCTTTTACAGATGAGGAAACTGAGGCCCATGAGGAGCAATCTCAAGATTGGTAAAAGTCATAGCTGATATTTGGAGTCTTGACCTCTGGTGGGAGAAGCTTCTAGATGATGTGATGGTCTCCTCATTACACTCTTGTCTTCATTTTGTCACCTGGTGAGCTGCTTCAAGAGCTGCCTTTCTATGAGGCCCCCTGTCCTCTTCCTTCCTTCCTGTCCTGGCACAGAGGAGCTACCCTGGGTACTAAGGTCTCTGTGACATCAGTCATGTATAGAATCAGCCTATTGTCCATGTTGGGTAATAAATCTGAGGATTCTATCCCTGTCCTCAGAGAGCTCTTAGTGTGATCAGGGAAGAGATGCCTTGTACTCCTCGGGTCCCATTCACTGGCCCCCTCTCTTTCTGTCCTTGCAGGACATGCCTGTTTCAGTAAGAAGTTATTATATGCCAGGCTTCATACTCAGACTGCTATCTGTGACAACCTACTTATTAGTAGGTGAAATTATTGTTCCTCTTACCAGATAGGGAATGAAGTTCCTACAAAAATCGTTTAAGGGCCAGGTGCCAGTGGCTCACACCTGTAATTCTAGCTACTCAGGAGGCTGAGATATGGTTCAAAGCCAGCCTGGGCAGGAAAGTTCGTGAGACTCTTATCTGCAATAAACCACTAGAAAACCGGAAGTGGTGAAGTAGAGCACTCGCCTTGAGTTGAAGTACTGAGGGATAGCACCCAAGCCCAGAGTTCAAGCCCCATGACTGACAAAACATAAACAATAAATTAAAAATAAATAAATAAAAGTAACCATTTAAGGAAGGAGCTAAGAAAAAGAAAATACAGCTAAAAAAAATGAGGGCAGCAGAGGTTACTGATCTCCATATCTAAGAGATATAAAAAACATTCAAGGTAAAGAAAAAAAAAGATTGCAGCCAGGTGTGGGTGGCTCAGAACTGTAATCCTAGCAATTCAGGAGTGAAATCTGAGGGTCCTGGTTTGAAGCCAGCCTGGAAAGAAAGTCTGGGATGGTCTTTATCTCCAATTAACCTCAAAAAGCCAGAACTGGAGGTGTGGCTCAAATGGTAGAGCACTAGCCTCGAGCAGATAAAGCTAATGGATAGGTCAGTCCCCAGCTGAGTGGGGCTCGGTGCCCCAGTTCTGAGTTCATTCTCCAGTACTGGCGCCAAAATAGGAATAATATTAATAGTTACTTAAGAAGAAGGAAATACTTAGAATGTGGTAGATGTTGAGTCCTGAAGCTCCCTGTTGAGCTGCCTTGTTTCCTTTGTAGTACTGTTGCAGTGTGCATGGTGTGTGTGTGTCCACAAGTAACCCTATTAGTTGTTTTATTGTGACCGTTATGACCCATGAGTAAGAACTATTACAAGAAAACAGAGGTGTTGAACAATATGCTGTAAGACACAACAGTAGATTGCCAAGCCAGATGGACCCAGGTATCCTTGATTCTGGAATGTGCACAGTTAACCAATCATAGACAGTATTGGCACCTTGGTTAAATCCCAGAGAAAAAGCTTCTTTTGCTGTGGAGGCTACAAGATAGCCAGGTAGCCCTGGACAACTGGCCAAGTGAATATCTTGTGTTAAAATAGGGAAACGCAAGTCAGTAAGGTGGACCTCTACAGTGCTCTGAAGGAAATGGGCAAAAGCGAGAGTACCTGTCCTAGAGGGCCTTGTTGTAAGTCTTCTCCCCACCCCCACCCCAGAAGTTGTCCCTCAGCTTTTTGCTCAAGGTTAGCACTCTGCTACTTGAGTCACAGCTCTACTTCTGGCTTTTTTGTTGTTGTTGCTTTATTGGAGATAAGGAGCCACATTGACTTTCCTGCTTAGGCTAGCTTCAAAGCGAGGTCCTCAGATCTCAGCCTCCTGATTACAATTATAGGCATGAGCCACTGGCACCCATCCTACAATACTGTTCTTAATGGCAGTGGCAGTCAGATGGGGCCTTCATCCATGTTTTATATGATCTCATCCTAATAGATACTGTCCTCAGGCTAGAGTCTAAGGGACTGGCTGGAAAAACTCAGGCCTGGCCCTAGTGACAATTCAGTGAGTTACATTTCTTGGATTTGGATGCAGGCCATCTGCTTTGCTTCTTGGGCTCCTGCTTTCAAGTGATCTGCTCTACTATACCTGGAGTTTCTGGTAAGACGCATGGGTGAATGTGGGTACTTTCTCTCAGGTGATGGCCATATGGGGAGGAACAGAGGACAGTGGCCCACCCTGGTTTCACTATCCCTTATTTCTGATAGCAGAAATACCAGCTTGTGTTCAGAATGGCTTAGAAGCAGCTCTTGGTGGCTTTGCAGCTTGGCTTTCAGTTCTGGCATAACAGTGCATTGGGAAGGTTCTGGATCCAGAATCAGACTCAGCTTTGGGCTCAGTGTCTGCCACATGCTAGCTCTTGCTTCCATCCCAGATGAGTCACTGTCCATCTCTAAGCTGCCCTGCCCTGTCTACTCCTCATATACCTTCTTCTGATGAAGAAATTCCCTTCAGATAAATAGAGATTCCATGGAAGGAAATTGATCATGTATAGCTGGTTTCTCCACAGACAGTTATTCAATTTTATTTCCCTTTCATTTTTCTTCCTCTTCCCAGAGATCACTGCCTCAAAGAACTTGATAGCAGATAGACTTAGATGATTTCATGTAAATTGGAGCAAGCTTCTGAAACTCCAGGCGAGTTTCTGCCGACCTGGGAGAATTTTTTAGGGCCCTATGCACCTAATGCATTTTAGTCTTTATTTTTATTTTTCACCTATATTTTTCTTCTCATATTGCTTCTAGGTGGCTTTTATTTTCCTTTAGGACTCATGCATAATTTTGGCTGCTTTTAGGTATAATTAATAGAAGGCCCAACTCATTTCAGTGATAGGAAGATTTATTATTTCACATAATAATAACCATGGCACAAGGGTAACTCTAGAATTCGTTAATTCAGTGGCTCAGTACTGTCTTCTTTTTTTTCTTTTTTCTTTTTTGTCTGTCATGGGGCTTGAACTCTGGGCCTGGGCAATGTCCCTTAGCAACTCAGCTCAAGGCTAGCACTCTGCCACTTGAGCCACAGTGCCACTTCTGGTTTTCTGGTGGTTTACTGGAGATAAGAGTTTCACAGGTTTTCCTGCCTGGGCTGGCTTTGAACCGTGATCCTCAAATCTTAGCCTCCTGAGTAGCTAGGATTACAGGTATGAGCCACCGGCACCCAGCCTGTCTTCTCATATTTATATTCCTACCATCTTTTGAATTGACCATATTGGGTATATTCTCCCCAGCTAAATTTCATCGTCACAAGTTGGCTATTGCAGCACCAGACATCCTATGTAAACATAGAAACCAACAGTATGAATGATGGGACAAAATCAGGATTTGTTTGTAAAGAGGAATGAGAAGTTACTGCTGAGGTGATATTAATCCTTGATCAGAAGCATGTACCTTTTCTCTTTTGCCTACAGGTTAAGAACAAATATGTTGTCATGGCATAATGTGATATACATACTGTGCCCTCAACTATTATTTCCTCATTTTACTTCCTTCTGTTCTCTACACTAGAAGGCCAAACAAGACCACTACCTATTGCCAGTACTAGGTACACCTCATTTTTGCCTCCGTGTTTTAGGCAGGCTGAGCCTGTGGCTGAACCACACCCTGCCCATGTGCCCTGCCCTGCAGCTGTAGCACAAGACAAAACTGGCTAGAGTCAATAGTAGAAGCAGAGCTCTCCCTTGCTCCCTCCCAAGTATATATTTTAGACACAATCTTTTTATTTTTATTGTAAGATAAAACAGAAAATACAGCTGGCGCTGTTGGGTCATGCTTGTAATCCTAACTCCTCAGCAAGCTGAGATCTTAGGACTGAGTTTCAAAACTAGCCTGGGCAGAAAAGTCTGTGAGTCTCTTCTCTCCATCAAACCATCAAAAAGCCTGAAGTAAAGCTGTGGCTCAAGTGGTAGAGTGCCAGCCTTGAGCGAAAAAGCTGAGGGACAGCACCCTGGCCTTGAGTTGAAGCCTCAGAACTGGCACCCCCACTCAGGCTGCATTCAGGATCCTGCTTTCCCTTGATCTATCAGACCTCCTCTGCCTCCTCCAGTCTGTGACATTTCCACTCTTTTCTTTAGCATGAGCGTGACACTTTTGGAAAGGGCAGCTATTGATCTTGTGGGAAGCCTCCCAGTATGACTTGGGTGAGTGTTTTTTTAATTTTGGTTTGTCCTGGGGCTTGAACTTAGGGCCTGGTTGCTATCCTTGAGCTAGTTCTAGGCTATCACTCTACCACTTGGAGCTAAAACACCACTTCCAGTTTTCTGGTGTTCACTGGAGATAAGAATGTCACAGACTTTCCTCTCTGGGCTGGCTTTGGAGCAATATCCTCAGATCTGAGTCTCCTGAGTGGCTAGGGTTCCATGGGTGAGACACTGAGACCCAGCTAGGCTGATATTAGTTTGTTTGTTTGATTTTTATGCCTAATTTTATGACTGAATGAGAAAACTCAGTACCTCATATCAGTTTCTGATGTCTCATTGCCTGGGTGTATCTTTGGTCACCTACTTAAGGTGATCCTTGCCAGTTTTTCTCAGGATGAGGCCACTGTTTCTTACATGGTAATTGGCAAATAACCCAAGTCTATAGTTCAATTGCAAAGAGATTTTCTTCATAGGGTATCTCTGTGCAGGTTTAGCTTAGGAAACAGATGGGAACCAGATACTATGGTTGAGAAGGACATGGGCCACGTTGGTATCCCAGCAAGATCTTCTGCCTCATCTCTAAATGGCCCAGCTAGTGAAGTGCCTGTGCTTCAACCTCAACTTCTGTTTGAGAACGTAGCCTGATATTGTTGATTTGCCTATAAGGTTTTCTGCACTTGAAGTACCCAGCAAGATGGTTTCCTTCCAAACCGAGATTCATAAAGTGAGTTAGGTTTAACATAAGCAACACAAAATGGAACTGGTATCAAGAAGCATTTATTTATTGTCTCTGTTTATCTGCTACTATGTTAAATCTAAGGAAGGTGAAAGTCATAGTTTCTGTACACGAATCCAGCACCTTTTCTTCAAGGGGAGGACTTTGTTATCGAGACCTAATGAAAAAACATTAAAAAAAAATCCCCATGTATGGAGAGCACTAGCCCTGACCAAAAGAAGATCAGGGACAGAGGCCAGGCCCAAAGTTCAAACCCAGAATAAAAAAAAAGTTATGGGTGATTTTCACTATCTATGAGATGAGCTTAATATTCTAGTTTAGAAGCCTGGCACTAGTGCTCACACCTGTAATCCTAGCTACTCAGGAGGTTGAGATCTGAGGATCATGGTTCTGAGATACCTAGGGCAGGAAAGTCCGTTAGACTTTTAGCTCCAATTAACCAGTAAAAAGCTAAAAGTTGAGGTATGGAACAAGTGGCTAAGTACCAAAATCCAAGCTAGAGTCGGAGGCCCTTAGTTTAAGTCTCATTATAGGTGTATGTGCAATATACATACACACACATGAAATTTTAAAAGTTCCAGTTTAGCCCCAATGATTCTTCAGGAGATTCAGATGATATAATGATAAGGAACCAGAGTACTGCAAGAGTGCACAAACATAATTGTTGACATGGATTTAGAAGTCTGGTGGAGTCTTTGCTGGCACCTGCACCTAAGTCACTAATTAGGGCTGATGTGATTCAGTAGTGTTAGTTTTCTGATTTGGATGCAGATTATCATTATAATCCCTTTCTTTGCTTAAATTGTATGATCTGTTGAGCTCCTGTTCTGACACAATGGTTTAACTACATTTGTTTTACTGTTCTCTTTAAATAGCTTTTCACCTGTGAGACTCTTATCTTCAATCACACACACACATAGCTGGAAGTGCAGCTATCGTTCAAGTGGCCGGGCCCTAGGCTAGAACACAAAAGCTCAAGAGCAATTCCCAGGCCCTGGGTTCAAGCCCAAGAAATGAGGTAAGAAGAAGGTAGCAGCTACTATATAAAACAGAAGGTTAAGATGCCAGAGCTAGAGTGGTCAAGACTATGATCCTAACTACCTAAGGAAGTTGAGATCTGAGGATCCAGATTTGAAGCCAGCCCAGGCAGACAAATCAGAGATTTATCCCTAAATAACCAGCCTGGGTTCAATTTGCTAACCTGACAGAAACAAAAACATAAAAGTAAACAAAATATCTGGGGAAGGTTTATTTCTTATGATGGCTCTTCTGAAAACACTGAAGCAGTAGAAAACATGGATTCTCTTTTTCTCCTCTCCTGTCTCCCTTTTTCTTGTTTTTATTTTCTTTTTTCTCTGTGCTCTCTTTCTGTCTGGCACTGACCCGTCCAGCAGGCCAGGTAATTTGGTGGGGGATCCGAGAGGGCACCTCCTAAAAGAAACAAGGGGTGTGAGAGAGGATCGAGACCAAGCGCATAAGGAAAGTCAGAGTCAGTCTGAGTCGCGTCAAGGTCTCATTTATTGGCAAAGAAACTTAGGTTTTTATAAGGAAAGAAGGGGAAGTACTGTATGGAAAGGAGGGGTGAACGGAAATTTCTTTACGGTGAAGTCAGGGCAGGGTCTTTTTGGTCCACCGGTTTCGGCCCAGCCTGTTTCAGGAAGTTAATCTAAATGTACATCTTGGAATTTCCGAGAACGGCTATTTGTCAGGGTTTGAACAGGTGTTTGAAAAAGGCCAGAGCATTCTCAGGCAGGTTTCAGGTCTCCAACATGGCACATTCTAGGCAAGATATGTAACCACTGAGTTTCATACCCAGCCACATGTTTGGATTCTTAGATAATCCAATTCTCACCGGGTGCCAGTGGCTCACGCCTACAATCCTAGCTACTCAGGAGGCTGAGATCTCAGGATCACGGTTCAAAGCCAGCCCGGGCAGGAAAGTCCATGAAACTCTTATCTCCAGTAAACCACCAGAAAACTGGAACTGGCTATGTATCTCAAATGGTAGAGTGCTCGCCTTGAGCTGAAGAGCTGAGGGACAGCACCCTGGCCCAGAGTTCAAGCCCCATGACTGACAAAAAAAAAAAATACAATTCTCTTTACCTCTGAAAAGTTCCATTTTTCTTATATTTATAACCTTATGCCTTTCTAGCTCCACAAGTCCAGACTTCATACATTTTCACTGCTGAAGGATGAATAATGAGATGCATCTTTTGATGAGGAAAGGGTCGGGGGTCATCCTAAAAACCACAAATCAAAGCATCTTACACTTCTGCTTAGAAACCTACTGCCATTTCCCATTAAGTTCCATATTAAGAGTTAAAACTATCCTGAGCTCGGAGCAGGTTTCTAATGCCTATAATCCTAGCTACTCAGGAGCCTAAGGATTAGGGATCATAGTTTGAGACAAGCTTGGACAAGAAAATCTGAGATTCATCGCCATTTAACCACGCATACGCATACACACACACACACACACACACACACACACACACACACACACACACACACACACACACAGAAAATAAAAAGAAAACTTCATCCCATATGCATACACACACACACACACACACACACACACACACACACACACACAGAGAAAATAAAAAGAAAATTTCATCCCATCTCATAAGCCTGACAAGACATGGTGTCCAAATCCCAGACCTCATCTTATCTTTTTGAACCCCCCTCCCCCATTTTTTTGTGCCAGTCCTAGGGCTTAAACTCAGGGTCTGGGCACTGTCCCTGTGCTTCATTTACTCAAGGAACGTACTCTACCACTTGAGCCACAGCATCATGTCTGGCTTTTTCTGTGTATGTGGCACTGAGGAATCGAACTCAGGGCTTGATGCATGCTAGGCAAGCACTCTACCACTAAGCCACATTCCAATTTACTTGGCCTCCCTTTTTTTTGCAGCTTTTTCCTTTTTCTTCTCTTGGATTGCTAAAATTTTTTGCATTTGCTAGTTAGTCCTCCCTCACCTGTTCCTGTCCCATTCATATAACTAAGCGTCCTCGCAAACACTTTGCTACTGGCCTGGACAGCCCTGTTCTGCCTGTTTGGGCCTTGCCAAGTCAGTGGCTTGGGTGACCCCTGACCTCGGGATAGTGTGGGAGGGTACTTGCCACTCAGTACGTCTCGGATGGTCAGATCTTCAAAAACACAAAGGCAGTCTCCTTTTCCAAGCCAACATCACTCCAGTGACTATGGTCAGCCAACCTTTAAACCACCAGTTGCTGCCCAAACTCAACAAACCAGACCCCAGCCACATCAGATCGAAGAAGAAGCAGGACCAAGAAGTATACCCGGCCAGACCCACCCCGCAGGGGTAAGTATTCCCCAGGCATTGGGAGCATGCTTTGGAGGTGTCAGCAGCGGCTGTGGTGCTGGCTGGGTGCATGGTACTCCCCAAGATGTGGTCGGCAGGAGCAAGGTAAGTCCCAGAGTAGGTGCTGGTAGCCTTGATTGCTGAGAAGGGAAAAGGAAGGAAAAGGTGGCCTGAGGGTGTGTGGTAGGTGTGAGAGACACAAGCATATGTATTTTGGTTCCTTAAAAATATGTATCCCTTCAGCTTATTTTTTTCTTAGTTCACTGGTGTATTCTCTTTCAATTCATCATAAAATACCCAGAAAACTTAGGAAACCATTAAATAATGCAATTTCACTTTCACCTACCTGTTATTTATTTACGTTTGCTGTGAGATGATGAATTCATTGAGAGTAGAGTATCTACATTCCTTCTACTAATAATATTAACAGCATAAAAAATATAAACTCATTGTCTTCCAGTCTAGAACATTCTAGATGATTTTTTTGGTCGGTCCTGGAGCCTGAGCTCTGGGCCTGGGCACTGTCCCTCAGCTCTTCAGCTTAGGGCTAGCACTCTACCACTTGAGCCACAGTGCCACTTCAGGATTTTTCTACTTATGTGGTGCTGAGGAATCAAACCCAGGGCATCATGCATGCAAGGCAAGTACTCTACCACTGATCCACCTTCCCAGAGCCTCGAGATGATCTTTAAATCATGTAGATTCAAATTTAGATGGTGATGACCAAAGAATAGAGATTACCATTGTATCCTATTTCAGAGTATGTCGTAATCTTACATGAAGTTACATCAATTACATTTCTACAATGATATATTTTGTATGTATTACATATCATGCATGAATTACACATAGTATACAACACACACACACACACACACACACACACACACACACACACACACACGTATACATACAGCTTAGCTCCAAGGTGTCTTAAAGTTGCTTTCTGGTTTCATGCCTTGTGATTGTTTTTCTCCCTGGTATTTTAATGGCTCCAGGCAACTGGTATCATATATACCTTTGAGATTTCTCATGGATTGTTTTTATACCTTTGAACTCATTCTCTGGCATTTTCACCTATCATAATCCTATGTACCTCTCATGGCAGATATTTCCAGATGCCTATGGGGCTAATAAAGTTAACATAAATGAGTGAATTGAATTCGAGTGTCAGTTTTGAGGTGCAGGAGCGTTGCCTGAAAGGACCAGTAGCTATTTGGCATGAGGTAGTTATTAACCAGTCAGTATAGCGCCTTTGTTTCCAGTTTTCAAGGGAAATTGGACACTTGCACTTTTGTATGAAGACTGTTTTTTTTGTATATATTTTTTTTATTGTAAAGATACTGTACAGAGGGGTTACAGTTACATGAACAAGGTAATGAGTCCATTTCCTATCGAGCATTGTTACCTCCTCCTTTGTTTTTTTTTCTTTTTTTATTGTGAAAGTACTGTACAGAGGGGTCACAATTACATGGGCACGATAATGAGTACATTTCTTATCAAGCATTGTAGCCTCCTCCTTTGTTTCCCCTTCCCATCCATTCCCATCCTCCTCTCTGTCCCCCCATCCTCCCCGCCCTCCCCGAAATTTCATTTTCGACATGATGACTTGTACATCTTATTGTTGCAATGGGTCCACCTGTATCCTTATTTAAATGATTTGTTTTTCCCCTTTCCCTCCACAAATTATACTGACATCAAATACAATGCAAGCAGGGGTTATACTGTGGGGGAGGAACATACAAAGCAACAATGAAATAATCTTATAAATGTGTTAGAAACAATCACATGAAAGAAAAAAACATTTGAATATATATCTTAGGGTTCATTTCCCTAACATCACTTTATCTGAACTTTTCTGCTTGACTCAGACACATACAAGATATTGTAAATAAGGGAAACTATGGGACCTATGTTTCTTTGGGCCTGGCTTATGAAGACTGGTTTTTGAACATGGAACTCATTTAAAAGTTTAGACACTATATTGATAAATTAAAAACATCTCTAGGCTAGGTTTGACACTCCAAACTCTAGACTTTTGTTTGATACTTTGTGTATGAAACATGTCTTCTGATCCAAAAATGGGTTTTCCTTTCTGTTAGCATTTTTGGTGTATATCTTAATTATAGTAGTGTGCTGATCTTTCTGCCTTATTAGTTGCTAGTATGTTTTAAAATCTATTTGAAAAATTTGATATCATATATTGGCTCTTTCCTGCATGTAGTCCATCTCTCTATAGAATAGGTTTATACATACCTGTGTGTATGGGTGAAGGAGGGTAAAAGAAAAAGAGAGAGATCACAAGAGATGAGGGTGACGGAAAGGGGAGGAAATAAATTAATTATCTCAAACTATTTGGTTCTCCTTCTCTTTGTTGAAGGGCCACTGTGATATTGATTTAATTCCCAAAGAGCTCTTCTGGAAGGAATTAGATTGGGTATTTGAATTGCTGCTCAAAAGTTGATTTGAGGTGCTGGGAATGTGGCTTAGTAATAGAGTGCTTGCCTACCATGCATGAAGCCCATTGTTAAATTCCTCAGTACCACATAAACAGAAAAAGCCAGAAGTGGGGCTGCGGCTTTCAAGTGTTAGAGTGCTAATCTTGAGCACAAAAAGCTCCAAGACAATGACCAGGCCTTGAGTTCTAGTCCCAGAACTGGCAAAAAATGTTGAAATAGGAGGTCAATGGATATAGCCAAATGGTGGAGCTCTTCCCTGGTATGTGTGTGGTACTGAATTCTATTGCTCACACTGTAAAACAAAAACATAAGTAAGTATAAAATATAAGTCAATAATCATCTTTTTTTTAATTTTTATTGTAAAGATACTACATAGAGGATTACATTTCCATGAGCAAGGTAATGAGTACACTTTCTATTGAACATTGTTACAACCTCCATTGTTTTCCCCCTACCATCCCTTCCCTCCCTACCTTCCCCAAGGTTCTTTTTTTTTATTATTATTAATTGTGATTAAGTGATTTCATAATTTCCAAAATTTCACAATATTGTGGAATAATGATGCTCATTTAAAGTCACAAGTTCATTCTAACTTTCCTGGAGCAAAGTGTCTATCACAGTCTATAACATATAACGGTGTACACATATACACCATACATGTGATCAGTCGCATGGGGATATTTAGTGTTGGTTTGACCAGATGAGTGGGAGTTCTTTGTTTCTTAAGTCCTGTTAATTTTGTCGTATCACCTAACATTTTGGATTTAGCATCCACTTATCAGGGAAACCATGTACTGTTTGTCTCTTTGCTCTTGGCTTACCTTGCTCAACATGATTCCTTCTAGCTCCATCCATTTCTCTGCAAATGCCATTATTTTGTCATTTCTAATGGCTGCATAATGTTCCATTGTGTATAGATACCACAATTTTTGGATCCATTCATCTGGGGTGGGGCATCTGGGTTGTTTCCATATCCTAGCTATTGTGAACAGTGCTGCAATAAGCATGGAGGTGCACATGTCCTTGTATATTGGTTCCTGTTGTTCAGGGTAGATGCCTAAAGTGGTATGACTGGGCCGTAAGTGAGGTCAATCTTTAGCTTTCTAAGGAGCCTCCAGACTGCTTTCCAAAGTGGTTGTGTAAGTGTACATTCCCACCAGCAGTGTAATAGGGTTCCTCTTTCTCCACAACCCCTTCAGCATTTGTTGTTGGCTGATTTGTGGATGTGGGATATTCTGATGTCATCTCTTTTGTAACATCAAATGTTCCAATACTAACAGAATTTTGGTATATTTATGATGAATATTTTTAATAATAGCAAAATACCCAGAAAGTGTTTCATACTTATAATCCTAGATACTCCAGAGAAGGAGATAGGAGGATTATGGTTTAAGAGCATACCAAACAAAAAGTGTTTCAGAGATAGCAAGCATGGTAGTTTATGTCTGTAATCTTAGGTACTTGAGAGGCAGTGTAAGAAATTCATAGTCTGAGGCTCACCTGGGCAAATTAGGAAACCCTATCTAAAAAACAAAAGCAAAAGTATTAGAGACATCTTTTAATCCCTAGGGCCACCACTACAAATAGGAAACAAAACCCTGAAAAACTGTTCTGACAGAAATGTTTTTGGATAGATTAAATCTCTGGAAGAGTTTTAGTAGGAAGTGATTACTAAAGATTTTAAAGGATAATCAGTAAAAGGGGAAATAGATAATGAACCTCCTCACAATGAAAAACTTGGTCAGGAAAAGACCCTAGGAAGACAGGAAAAAGATAAACTTTAAACTAGCATGAAATATTTGCAAGCCACATAGTAGAGGAGTTAAATGTCCAAAATACAGTGTTCTCAAATCTCTGTAGTACATAATGATAAAAAACCAAACCAGAATGATTTGATAATGACCAAAAGATACAAATAAATGTTTCACTGAAGAGTATATACTCAGCAAATAAGCACATAAAAGGATGCCTTGGTCCAAGCCCTTAGAGAAATGCAACTTAAAAGGCACAGTGAGGTACCTCTTCATACCTATCTGAATGGCTCAATCAAAATAGTGACAACACAAGATTGAACAGAATTCAAGGGAACTTGATTTTTCATACATTGACACTAGGAAAGTAAAATGATATTTTACTTGGTAAAAGAATAGAACAATACCTTGTTTTTGGACAGTCCTGTGGCTTGAAATCAGTCCCATGGCACTATCCGTGAGCTTCTTTTTAGCTCAATGCTAGCGCTCTACCACTTGAACCACAGTGCCAGTTTCTGTGGGTGTATTACTGAGGAATCAAACCCAGGGCTTCATGCATGCTAGGCAAGCCCTCTACTACTCAGGTACATGCCCAGGCTAACAGTGACATTTAAAATTTAACTGAGTAGGCATTTTTCCCAGAGAAAGCTTTTGTTCCCATAAACACCTGTACATAAGCTTTCTGAATCATTTTATTTCTGTGATAGTCCCAAAGTACATTTATACCATGGACTATTCAGAAACAGTAAAAAAAAAAGTCTTAATACAATACAATTGGGTCTAGAGGGACTTAAATGCTGTGTAAAAAAATTCTTAACAAGTGACATGCTATGTAATTCCATCTATACTTCTTTAAGTGACAGAATTTCTGTTGAAATCTGTTGAAATCTGAAGATTGGTGGATTCTGCCACAATGAATTACGCTTCAGTTACGAAAGCTGTTACTAGGAGAACCTGGGGGAAGATCTGTGGGATCTTGTCTGTATTAATTTACTAATGTTCCTGCCTGTGACTCTGTGAAAGTGTCAAAAGATTTAGACAAATAATTTATACTAAAAAAAGCTGACCTCAATCAATTTTTCCCTTGGACTTTCTGATAAAGATGATCCTGAGACTCTAGTGATAACTGAAGCAAGTCCTATCCTTGAAGAAAGAAACTGTGAGTCAGTGGAGAATTCTGAGTCTGTGAAGAATCCTGAATCTGTTGACCAACATGCCAATCAAGAGACTTAATGGAAGCTGTAGTGTCCATTTGAAAAAAAACAGATGTTGGGTCTTCCAGGGACCCTGAGACTTCAGAAGTTCTCCCTTTTCAGGTATCACAAAATCTCTATTTTTTTTGTGGGTTGTGGGGCTTGAGTTCTGGGCTTGGGCACTATCTCTGTGCTCTTCAGATCAAGGTGAGCACTCTACCACTTGAGCCACAGTACCACTAATGGTTTATTGGAGATGAGTCTCATGGACTTTCCTGCCCTGGCTGTCATTAAACCGTGATCCTCAGATCTCAGCCTCCTAAGGAGTTTGGTTACTGTATTGCTATTTTTTCTGTTACATTTAAAAATAGGTTTTTGTTATATTAAAATTATGATACAAACAAATGGCATTAAGTGAATTAAAGAATTAATAGAGAAATCTAGAGCACAGGAGACCAGATTATTCTTTAAGAGATGAGAAGAGAAAAGAAGAGAGAGAAGACAAGGGAAGAGAGGAGAGGAGAGGAGAAGAGAGAAGAGAAGGGAAGAGAAGAGAAGAGAAGAGAAGAGAAGAGGAGAGAAGAGAAGACAAGAGGAGAGAAGAGGAGAGGACAGGAGAGGAGAAGAGAGGAGAGGAGAAGAGAAGAGAGGATTGGAGAAGAGAGGAGCAGAGAGGAGAGGAGAGGAGGGGAAGGGACACAAGAGAAGCAAGAGAAGAAGAAGGACAAACATGAGCAGAAGGAAAAAGAGGGAAAGAAGAAGAACATGTTGGTGGTGGTACAGATTGTTTATGGGACAGAAAGAACAATGACAGCTGAAGCAAAAGGAGGAGTGAGTAGAAGAGCAAAGAGGAAGAAGGGTGAGAAAAATTGAAGGAGGAGGTAGAGGATGAAGAAAGGGAAAATCAAGAAAAGGAGAAAGAAATAAAAAAAATGTTGGAAATTTGGAGAGTAGCCTATGTGGCAAATGGGTAGCCTTTTTATCTTAAGCAAAGTGCACATAATTAAATTCTTAGTGAATTAGAAAATACAAGAGAAAATGCAGCTGGATCGCCAGTGAAGATCACTATTTTTCAAAACATATAATGCAAAACTTATTAAATATTCTTTCCTTACCTAAGGTTGGCAGGTTTAAGAAGTTCTTTTTACTGTGGTTTCTTTTTGGCCTGTGTTTTAGGAGAAAAAAAATCAAGTTGGAAACTATATTTAACAGTAAACTTTATTTCAATTGTTTTCATTGAAGTTTGTGAGACATTTACATTCCTTCTGCAATCTTTTTAAAATCATGTTTTCCATAATAATTGAAGATTTTGAACTCTTTCTGTTTGTGTGTCATCGGATAAATTCAATTAATGCTTCTATTTCAATGATCCTAGTTTCTTTTGTTTAATTTCATGTTTTTTCTATTTGATATAGAAGTTATCCATTATTTCTGTGATGATTACATTCATCTTTTAATTTAGTATTTCTTTAATTCTAATCATATCCCTTATAAAAACTGAACAGCTGTGTGATATAACTTTCTCCTATTTTACTCAGATTTTATTTTTCCACATTTTAACCACACAGACTAGATTTTAAAACTTTAAATCTGATAAATTATTATCCTCACTATGTTCATTCATTTGATTTGTTCTTCCTAAGTTTACTAATATTTTCACTAAAATATTTTACAACATTTCTTACATCAAAGAAATTCCATAGATGTGAAAATTTCAACAATGCTTTGACTAATTTTACAAGACTATATTTCATATGGGTCTCATGTTCAATGATAGGCCCTGGCTATATTTACATTCTTCCTCTCATTTCCTAAGTTATTGCGTGTCTTCCAATAATTAAAATAAGTAGGAAACTATATTGCAGTTGGATTAAGAGTTCAAGTATTATTGGCCAAGATACTTGGCTCAGAGATAGCAAAAACATCTATTTCTTTATTTTTCTAGAAATGAACATGAGATTAAGAAGAGGAAATTGTTCCATTGGTAATTACAGGTGGAATTTCAGCCAGTAATGGGAATAATCTTGCTTACTGGACAATGGGACATGATATTATTGAAGCTATTTTGTAAAAAATATAAATATTGATTTATTACTTCTAAGTCTATAATGCTATATAGATGCCTCCTTTTATGCCTTATAGTATGTGTGTGTGTGTGTGTGTGTGTGTGTGTGTGTGTAGTTCTCTGCAGTAAATTGACTTGTTAGTTACAATGTCTCACAATCTATTATAGATATATAGGTATTTTTGAAAGTATTAATATCTAATGTATTTGTGGCAGCTGTGGGTATTGTGAATTTTATAAAACTAATATTATTTAAAATGGCAATGGAAAGACATAGCTCAAGTCAGATTTGGTTTAAATTACCTGATCTAAATTCATGAAAATTAATTACTATAGACTATATGAGACTATACTATAGACTATATTACTATATGAGAAATGTAAGAGAAGGCTTTACTGTGTTCTACCAAGAGAAGAAATCTGGATTGTTCCTGAAATCAGTTTTGGATTTATATTGACTAATTAGAAAATGATATTCACTGTGAGTATTTGTAAATGGAAGACTTAAATACCTTCTATGGAAGTGACTAAAGATTTCAGCATCAGTTGATATTTTATAATTGAATGATGCTGGAAATATCACTCTTCATTTGTGAGAACTTTGAATATCAGCCTGGAAGTGCAATTTATCCTGTAGGTAATAGGAAACAGCTAAAGATTTGAGCAAGAACATGACATGATAGAAGGTTCATTTCAGGAATATTGAACTATGAGATTATGAAAAAAATGAATTGCAAGATGGAAAAAGATTGCTCTTGAAGGATTAAGAACCTATCACAGAAGAGAATTCAGCTTCAAGAGAAGTAACAAAAGCCCATCTTAAAAGGATGAATTAACATTTAGCATGCAGAGATAAGATATGAAAGTAGAATGCAGAAAATTAGTAATATACAAATATTAAAAATCTACTGTAATGAGCAAGTCAGATAAAATAATTAATTTTCCTTGGAAAAAAAGGAATTATAAGCCTTCTGATGCTGTCAATAAATAGAATCTTATGATTTCATCAATGATTATATAATCTCTCTTCAAAACAGTATTCTATAAATTAATAAAAATCTATACATTGATAATATATCTATAAATTAATGCCTTATGAAGCAAGGTGCTATTCTCTCACACCTGTATTCTTAGCTACTCAGGAGGCTGCAATCTGAGGATAGCAGTTCAAAGCTAGCTCAGTTGAGAAATGTCACAAGACTATCCTTAGTTAACAGGTGCAAGTGTGCCTAAGTGATAGAGTACCAGCCTTGAGCAAAGAAGCTAAGGGGCCGTGTGAGTGCCAGTACCAGAGAATGAATATATATGCACATTTGTTTGTATGTTTATATATCTATATATAATATATTCACATATATATCCATATCTCCCCATTTACAGAACACTATACTATTGCATAGAATAAATAATAGAATATATTATACGTGATTAATAAAAACTTATGTAAAAGTTCACATAGATGTATCACTCCTATGCATATAAATATGTTATATAGGATATATAGAATTGAAAATTTAACATAATATATTATAAAATAATTATAGCATAAATATTGTAATATAACTTTTATATAATATGTAATATATAAATATAGAATAAGCTATATAAATATTGAATAAAGAATGCTAATTCTATAATCTACACTAACATTATATACAGAAGGCTTATTCTATATTGATATATTATATATTGTGATATGCATATGATTAACAAAAACTGACAGAAAACTATTCTATTATTCAAACCCTGTGTCTGAAAAAGTTGTAAAAGTTTCATCTAATTTTTTTATCTTCCAAGAGATCCCTATTTCATCTATATTTTGATTTCCATACAGTCATTTTTTGAATAAAATGTGATTTCAAGAGAGTATACATCATGGTTTTCTTACACTTTAATGAGAAAAGTTATGTTTTGAAAATATATTATTTCAATTAAATGAAAACAATTCTTTTTAGCAAGACCTTGAATTTTAAGGTAAAATATTACGGACAAATTTAATTCAAATAAGTGGAAAGAAAGACTTTCTATAATGTTTGTTTGTCCTATGAGGACTCCTTGGGATTTTCAGAAAAGAAGTTAACTAGCTTTGTTTATCATATCGTCAACAAAATAAATTTCAATAAATATGAGCTGCTTCTTACTCTCATGATATTTTATTTCCATGTATTATACTGATATGACAAGTACATTTTCTACTCTAAAACTTATCATTCACTTGACATCCATAATAAGTATGGTTCCTGGAGATTTTATCTAAGATTCTCCAATTGTATCATAATCGGCCTCTGATAATGTTAGTATTCCAGAATGTATGAATAAAGTCACCCAGATTTACAGTAAAGGCATTAGCAATAAAATTTAGATACAATTTAGGAATATTCCCCTTCCGCTCATACCTATTTCATTTATTGAGTTCTGTGATTATTAAGACATGGTCCATTTTTGTTGTTTTTGTGTTTGATTACTGTTTCAGATGTATATCACATTGTCTATTTGTATGCAAGCTTTCTTGACTCACCTTAGTATGCTAAAATCTACCATATTCAGCATACATGCAACACCCATAAATGAACTTTCAGAATATCTCCAAGGTCATTATTACAAAAGGTTATTATTGTTGTTGAGGATAGTGAATATGTGAAGTACAGGCATTGTTTCCTTCCTTTTCGAAATTTGCTTTGAGATGGTGAGATAATAATTTTGAATGAAGTTACATAGAGATATAATGTGATCTTCAAGTAGGGTCTTTGAGGAATTGTTGTTGTGTTGGTGGTGGTTTCTTTTTCCTTCTGTTGCTTTTCATTTTAGGAAAAGTTAAAGCCAAAAATTTTGGATAAGGATAAAAATGGTCAGTGTTTATATTCTGAGAGAAATTAGCTCCAAGTGTATTGACATGATCTATAATAAAATTAGCACAGACAAATTTTCTGAGAGCCAGGGACTTCACTACAGATGAGGAAATCTCTCAAAAAAAATCTGTGGAAAAAATTTCTTAACTGAATTATGTGTCTTTTCATGGAAGAACTCCAAGATTATTTACATGGGCCTGGGCATGCAAAACCTTTCTCCATGCAGTACAGATTGTAGATAAGCAGGTGATCACCACTGTTCTCCAAGAAACGTAATCATCCTAATAAAGACTGTTAGCTAGCTTTCTTTCATTATTAATAAAATATCAGATACTTTACAACAGCAGGTTCCAGATGGTCTCCACACTCAGTTGTAGCACATGGAGCTACACCTGTTATGTTAGTCACCCCTGATGTTATTTCCTAAAGAAAATTTCCTTGAAATTCAGACAATATGGCTTTTTTTACATTGCTAACAGTTCATCTGCTTTTATTAATTCATAGTCCAGGGACAATTTTATGCCTAAATAGGGGCCTAATAGGAGATCATGCCCATCCATGACCCTGGTAGCATGTCTACTCTCCTTAGACACTGCTCTTGTCCACTCCATGCTCAGCTCTGTATGATGTAATAAAAGGACTGCTCACTCAGAAACTGAGGAACACTCTCATCACCTCTAGCAACAATGCCTCAAATCTCAGAGGTCTGCATAGATGCCGAACCAGCACAATGACTTGGTACACTGTATTCAAAAGTTAGTCTGTATCCCCAGGGATCTAGTTGGACTCCTGAGTAAAGCCATATTTATTCTGGTACCTAGTATTAGGCTCAAGATTCAAAGATCTGGAAATGTTCTCACAACCGAATTTTAGCAGGCCCTGCTCAACGGCAGTCCCAGAGATAAGCCCAATAATCAGGAGAGCCAGCAGATAAAGGTCAACAATTGACAAACCCTACCTGTGAAAATTGGATGAGTCATTACTCCTGCAAATGCAAGTTATCAAAGCAAGATGACAAGGATCACAGACACTCAAGCAAATATGGCACTACTTAAAGAAATCAAGTTGTTCTTAAAACTGTCAAGAAATGAGAAAACGAGATGTCTTTTCTTTTTCTTTTTTCTTTTTTGTCAGTTTGGGGATTTTCTCGGGCCTAGGCGCTATCCCCGGGCTCAGTAGCTCAAGGCTAGTGCTCTAACACTTTGAGCCATGGCACCACATTTGGTTATCTAGGGATTAATTGTACATAAAAGTCTCAGTCTCAGCCTTTCCTGCCCAGACTGGCTTGGAATAGCAATTCTCAGATCTCTGTCTCCTGAGTAGCTAGGATTACAGACATGAGCCACTGGCATCCAGATCCAGTGGGATCTTAAAGGCAAAAATCACAAAGACTTAGGCAAATGTGGAACCACCAAAGGAAACTACATTGTCCCATTAACTTATGGAAAGGAAATGGACTTCTCATGAACTGCCTGTGGTTTAAAATAATTGCTTTGAATTAACTGAGTTACAAGAAAATATTTCAAAATAAAACTGTAGGGAAAATAAATGAATAAAGTGAAAAGGATATTAAGTAGCAAAACACAAAACCATCAGAAATAGTAGAACCAAAAAAATGAATTAATTGAATAATCCAATAAAGAACTACAACAAAAAAAACTCCATCATGCCTAAGAATCAGAAAACTTGGAAAGAGGTTATTTGAAAATGACCAACCAGAGCAGTCAAAGAATGGATGAAAATTGCCATATAACCTATGGACAGCACCAAGAAAACCTCTGTATGTGTTAGTATAATCTCTGAAGAAAACTCAGGGAAAAAACTTCCCAGAGAAGGAAATACATGACTTGCTATATGAAACCAAAATGTCCTCAAATAAATTAAACCCAAGTGAGATCTACACAGAGACAAACTTTAACTTGATATAATAGACAAAAAAAACCAACAACAAAAAACAAGATTTTGAGGGAGATAAGAAAGAAGTCATCTAGAATGAATGCTAAAAGAATTTGCCAAGTAAATAAAAAAATGAGAGTTATAACCAGTAGACCTGCATTTTAAAAAGTGCTATTTTTTATACAATTTATAGTGAAAAATGGTAAATGATTATTGCAATATGGTGCTGGTGAAATATATGTTTACTCTAGATACTTAGAAGGCTGAGATCTGAGGGAATTAGGTTTGAAGACAGCCCATGGAAGGTAAGTCTGTGAGACTCTTGATCTCTAATTAACCAGGAGTAAGTTGAAAATGGATCTGTGACTCAAGTTGGTAAGGAAGGGCCGACTCTTTTTATTTACTCTTTTTAAGCTACAACTGCTAAGGGACAGTAGCTAGACCCTGAGTTCAAGATACAGTATCAACACATGCACATACACACATACACACACACACTCAAATTATCTCTCTCTCTCTCTCTCTCTCTCTCTCTCTCTATATATATATATATATATATGTGTGTGTGTGTGATTCTCCTACTTTTTTGAATTCACATAGATTTGTACAATGAGAGTCTTGTGATATTTTCATATATATGTAGTTTATTTTGGAAAAATTCTCCTCCAGCATATTCTTATTCTTTACCCCATTTTTCAAACAACTCCCTCTTTAGTGGTTTCATTATGCCACATTCATAAATATCTATATAGATAGATATATACATATCTATAGATATATACATGTATGTATATTGTACATACATAAAAATGAAATTAATATTATCGAAATAGTAATATAAAACAAAATATAGACATTTGTCTCATACAACTTTTATGTAGAGCTCTAGTGGCTCATGCCTTAATCCTAGCTACTCAGGAGGCTCTGCTCTGAGAATCATGCTAAAAAGCCAACCTGGGAAGTAAAGTCCATGAGGCACATCTTCAACTAACCACTAGAAAACCAGAAGTATCTTGCTTCTTGATCCAACTAGACAGTCTATGTCGTTTAATTAAACCAGAAGTAGCATTGTGGCTTAAAGCAGTAAAAAAAAAAAACTAGCTTTGAGCACAAAAGCTCAAGGAGAGAGCCCACACCTTGGTCTCAGACCAAGAAAAAAAAAGTAAATAAAAACAAGCAACACTACAAGTTGTAGTTTAAATATGCTAAGAAATCTGAAAAAAGCACAAATGATTTATGCAGAAATAAATTTTCATATATAATCTTCTAAATAAAATGTACAAAATGTAATTTTAGATAGTGTTCATTGCTTCCTACAAAGCCAAAACTGCAGACTTTTAGTCCAGTTTGAATGATCATTTTTAACCTACTAATATAATTTCCAAAGTTAAAGCTGATACCCTCATTTTTATTTAGAAACAGTTCACAATGCTTATGCTAGATTGCTTACTAAAATCTAGACTAACAATTTAATTCATTTATTGAAGGATAGTAAAATTCCCTCAGGGAACAATTATGATACTATTTTGTAAGCCATATGTAATCATGTAAAATGCCACAAAGAATGTTTTTAACTCAGACACTGGAATAAAAAGCTTATGAACAAAAGAAAATAAAATATATCTTCAAATTTCTTTCTATGAAATATGTTACTTTAGAATAAATAATATTACCATACCTAGAGTATGACTGAAATCACAGCCTTAGTGTAGAAGTAAGCTAAGAAAGTATCCCTGATTTCCCAAAGGACAGGAAGAGAGAGAGAGAGAAAAGAGAGAGAGAGAGAGAGAGAGAGAGAGAGAGAGAGAGAGAGAGAGAGAGAGAGAGAGAGAGAGAGAGAGAGAGAACTCAGCATTTGAAACAATTCTTAATAATCAGAAAATCTCCAGGTAGACATGAATGACTGATTTTTTTGCTGGAAAACAAATTTAATGCATGATTATTTAAGGTTGGATGCCTCTTGTGTTTGTCACAAGGTAAAAATCTATAAAGAAGACAAATGATAAGTAAATATGACCTTAAATTGCATCAATGCACTTGTAATTCAGTGGGGAATATTTTCAGCCTGGGTTCCTGCCAATAACTTTTATGAACATAATGATGCCATTGGCCTGACTTTATGATTGCATATAGACCCATAAATAACAATGGAAAACAACAACAGCAATTTAAATGAGATAAAAATAAATTTTTTGGTACCTCTTAAGTGTAAGGATTTATCTTCATAACAATATTCATACTTTAAAAATGAAACTCTACCTTTCCCTCTTTAAATTTATTTGTGTGCGATAAGTAACAGAATACGATTCCCTACTAAAGACAGTAAAAGTACCTGTGAGCGCATTGAGAAGCTATTTTTAATCATTTGTCAATATGTGATCCTTGCTAATTTTATCACTAATTGCAAATAGAGAGCAAATTACATGATCATTAACTAAATCTTCTGTGACCTGATAATCAAATAATTAAAATTGTTTAAACCTATCCTTCAAAGAATAATGTGAACTTTAGATATTTCTTCATAAAGGAAAAATGTGAGCTATAATATATGTATATTTTTACTAAATTTATTTGTTAATAATTATATCTGTTGTAATATCTTGGATAAAATATTCTAGAAAATCAGACATCCTGAATAAAATCTTGTGGCATCTTGCTACAGGATATAAACAAAGTTACCCTTTATCCATAGACTGCAAACTCTCTTATTAAATACCTTGGGAATGATAACTTAAGTAAACTTACAAAAAATATGTTAGAGTTTAATAATTACTTCTGTAGAAAAGAGTGGCACTTGCCTCCTATCATATTACAGTTTTGGAACATTTACCTAAATTAAATCACAAATAGTTGATACAAATTGAGAATCATTTAAAATTTAAGAAGATAATTTAGCTATTCTTATATTAAATGCAATTTTAGTAAAGTGTATCATATTATAAATCATAATATAAAATCATGATGTAAAATTTATCATAATAAAATTAAAATTCTGCATTATGTAATTTTGTTAGAATGTATCATAATTTAATTTTCATTGTTTTCCCTATTATCTTACAATCATATTTTCATTTAAGTTATACATTTTTTATCAATATATCTGAATTTTATAGAGAAGGTTTCCATGACAACTTGATGTAGCTTTTGGCATATAATACTTTTTTTTTTTAATTTAAAATTTTATTTTATTTTATTTGATAACATACTGTACAGAGGGGTTACAATTTCATGGGCAGAATAATGCATACATTTCTTACCAAGCATTGCAGCCTCCTCCTTTGTTTACCCTTCACCTCCCTTCCCAGCCACCCCCCTCCCCCCCACCCAATCATACCCCCCTCCCTCCCCCACACCGACAGTGTAAAGCTGGTTTTGACAGTAGTATTCCTTTGGATTTGTGTTTTGGGTTATTCCATTAACCCTAGAGACTTTTCTGTTTAGTTTTTCTTGGAAAAACACAAGTTGAAGAACAAAAGTAAAGATCACAGTTGAACTAAAACAGATAGGTCTTTCTTCTGGGGCATTATTCCTCTCATAATTTTAAATTAATTCAAACCAATTATTTTCAGATATGATTGATTGTTCAAAAACATTGGTCTCTGTAAGTAAAAATATTCATTTACACTTGTCCTTATCATATTTTTCATAGTTATTAAAGCTATTTTATTGTTTACATTAGGAAAATCAAACTACATATGTTCTATAGATGATATTGATAGGTAATATTACTTTGATTTTGATTCATAAATAGTTATTACATTTCCAAAATGTTGTAGTAGTTAAGAAAAACTTTAAATTTGGATAATAGGAAATAACATTGACCACTTTTTCATGATGGGTGAAAATGTATGCTTTTTTTTTCTGCTATGTCACATTACAATTTCATGTAAGTTTATCATTGTCTCCTAATATGTATGCAGATGAATATAAATAAAAATTTCACTCAGCTACACACATTAAAGAAGCATATATCCATGGATCCTTGAATATTTAAAGTGCTTCTAGGATTTCATAAGGAAAATATATTGAATCTATCCTGTAATTAGGATGTGAAATTATGCCTTAGCTAAAAGCACTACATTGAACAACAAAAAAACAATACTTTGAAATATTCCTGTGCCTTTTCTTATCTTTTCCTTTTGTTATTGAAGCTTAAACGTAGGGCTAGTTTTTGGGTCAAAACTAGCTCTCTTCCACTTGCGCCATACCTCCAGCATTTTTGCTCCTTAATTAGAGTCTCTTGGATTCCCTCTGCCCTGCATGGATTTGGCATGGGATCCTTCGATCTCAGTCTCCTGAACAGCTAGGATTGCAGTCATTTAACTAGTCAGAATAATGTCAGCTTCTCATTTCCTTAATACTACATTTCAAGGAAAGATTATATCTGTTCCATTTTATTCCATATTTCTTTTATAGTTTATTGAATCATCTGTGATTATCATTACAGGATATTCTTAAAGTTCCTGAATTGTCCGTTTCCTATATGGCTTTGGGAAGCATGGATCCCACCTTTGTCTTTCTACATACAATACTTATCAGCCAGGAAAATATTGATTTAAATATTTTCTTTAAAATTATTCTTTAATTTGGAAAGAAATGCCTTTTGCAAGCAACACCACCAAGTATAACTGTCAACTGCACAATGCTATTGCTATTCTCATCACATTTTATTTTTATAAGCAGATTATTTCTCCATAAGTACATGGAAATATAAAGAGGAGAAAACATAAAATACTAGCAGGAATAATGTGAAGTAACTTGTCTTATCTGAGGTCATGCAAAAATTAATTAAACAGAGTAAACATGATTTTTATTTATTTATTATTTATTACAAAATAACTTGAGAAGGGTGCGTTGGTTCTCAACACAGAGATCATAAATATCCTGATTTTATCAAATGTATCACATTGTAATCTATAAATACGTGTAATTATTGTCTACTAAAAATAAAAACTAAACCACTCTTTATAAAAAATGAGTTCAAGTCTTTCCATTTCCTAACAAATGGGGCAATGTCGTAAGCCAGGCTGAAAGATACATAGGTCCCATGGTTTCCCTTATTTGCAATAACTAGTATATGTCTGAGTCAAGCAGAAAATGTCAGATAACTTGATGTTAGGGGAATGAACCCCAAGATAAGTATTCATTTTTTTTCTTTCATGCAATTGTTTCTAACATATTTGTAAGATGATTTCTATGCTGTTTTGTATATCCCTCCCCCACGGTATTACCCTTGCTTTCACTGTATTTGATGTTGGAATAATTTGTGGAGGGGAAGGGCAAAAACAAATCGTTTAATTAGGGATACAGGTGGACCCATTGCAACAATGAGATGTACAAGTCGTTATATCAAAAAATGAACTTTACAACTTTGGTGGGGGCGATAATCAGGTGAGGGGAGGTGGGGGGAGTATGGGAAGGGATGGGAAGGGGAAACAAAGAGGAGGCAAAAATGCTTGATAAGAAATGAACTTGTTGGTTTTCTATGTGTAGGACATCTTTAAGAATCTTTTGTAGGGCTGGTTTGGTGGAGATGTATTGTTTCAATTTTTCTTTGCTATGGAAGGTTTTTATTTGGGCTTCAGTTATGAAGGAGAGTTTAGCTGGGTACAGTATTCTTGGTTGATAGTGGTTTGTTTTTAGGGCATGGCATATGTCATTCCAGGCTCTTCTTGCTTTGATTGTCTCTGCTGAGAAATCTGAGGTAATTCTAATTGGTTTCCCTTTATAGGTGATTAACCTTTTCTCCTTGACAGCTTTAAGGATCTTTTCCTTGGTCTGGGTTGATCCTGTGTGGATTATAATGTGAAGGTGGGATGTCCTATTCTGGTCTGGTCTATTTGGGGTTCTAAAAGCTTCTTGTATCTGAATAGGCCTATCTTTTTGTATGTTTGGGAAGTTCTCTGCTAGGATCCTGTTAAACAAATTTCCTAGACCATTAACTTCTGTTTCTAGGTGCTCCTCTACACCCATTATCCTTAGATTGGGCCTTCTGATGGTGTCTTCCAGGTGTTGGATAGACCTATCATATTTCTTGGACTTGTTTTGGATGGTTGTATGTTCTTTCTCTATAATATCTAGGCTGTCTTCAATCCCTGAGATTCGATCTTCTGCATGGTCTAACCTGCTGTCAAGACTCTCTACTTTGTTTTTTATCTCTTTTCCTTCTAATTGGTCAACTTTGATGGCTTCAAGTTCTTTGTTGAAGCTCTGTTTTAGGTCTTGTATGAATTTCTTTACTTCCTTAATTTGGTGTTCAGTGTTTGTTCTCAAATCACTAAGTTGATTGGTTATGGTTTATTTGGACTCCCATTCCTTCTGTTGGGTTCCATTCAACATTCCCATTGTGGTCTCCCTGACTTCCTTCAGCTCTTTGTTAATGGATTCCATGAATGCCTTTAGTGATCTTTGTGTGTTCTCTACCTGGTCTCTCAATTCCTGAATTACTCTTTGATTAGCTTCCTCCCGTCTGTGGGATTCCTGCACTTCTCTTTTTTCCCATTTGTGGGATTCCTGCAGTTCTCTTTGAGTGTTCTCAGCCTGCTCACTCCATTCCTCCCTTTCTCTTTGAGTATTCTCAAGTTGTTCACACAAATCCTGTATCAGTTTTTGAGTAGCTTCCTCACGCTTATGATATTCCTGTATAAACTTCTTGGATGCCTCCTCTCTCTCCCTATCATGCTCATAGAGTCCTTTGTACATTGTCAAACTTCTCATTTATCATGTTTGCTAGTAGTGTTTGTAGAGCTATTTGGGAACTCTCCTGTGGATTATTCTTTATCTGTTCTAATCCCTGATTATCAAGATTGGGAATTGAGATACCCGAATTTGCCATTTTTCTTGTGTTTTTCCTGCTTACTCTGCCCATTTGAGATGAAGATAGCACCAGTTTTGTGCTAGAACACTATCTTAAGGCAACCATCAACCAAAGTTTGCGTTTGTACAGTCAATAGACTAGAGATACAATCTAGTTCAACAGATACATCTATTCAACATCAAACAACTATATGTTAAAGGACTTCAAACCGCAGAAAAGAATTTGGAAAACCAGAAATTATTAGGATTAGGGAGAGATGTGGGTAAAAAGTAGGAATAGATTGGTGTGGGGAGGCATAGGGAGAGTTAACTATGTCCTAATCACAATGCAGGAAATGGGTTGAGTAGGATGCAAGTAGAGGGAGAGAGAAAAAGAAGAGACGGAAAGGGGAATGAAAAGAGACCAGAAAAAAAATAGAAACGTAAAAATTAATGTTATTATAGAGGTTAAAAGACCATCTATTTAGAGCGGAATGTGAATATGTTGAGAGAAAGGGAGGGACATAGAGGAGATGTGAAAAACTTTAAGGATGGGAAAGGGAGAAGAAAAGATCAGAAGTTCAGTAGAGCTAGACAAAAAACAAAAAGATAATTAAGAAAGAAAGAAAAAGAGAAAGAAGACAAGAAAAGAAAGGAAAACGCTCATTCACATATTCCTAAAATAAAAATTATAAGAGGAGAGGAAAAAAAAAAGTTACTGGAAAACAATTATTTTTTCAGTAGAGGCAAAAATTAAAGATTAATAAAAGTTTTAGAAGAGAAAAAAAGTTTATATATATATATATATATATATATATATATATATATATATATATATAAAAGGTAACAAAAAACAAAAAACAAACAAAAAAAAGAAAAGAAGAAGAAAAAAAAAGAAAAAAATTCTTTTGATTTTTTTTTTGGGGGGAGGGGTGGGAAGAATCCTGTATCTCCCTTTTGTCTGTAACCAGTCTCTTGTTGGAGTCTCTGGTCAGCTTGAGGTAGATAGCTAATAATTTAACAAAGCAGATTACTTTTTTTTTGTTCCTTTACTGAGGCTGGAATTTCTGCTCTCACTTGACTTTTTCACTGAATACAGGCACTGTACCAATTTATTTAGTCACATCTTTCCTTGTTTTCCTCTTTGCTTGTAAACTAGAGATAAAAGTCTTGGAGTCTATTCTGCCTGGGTTTGCTTGAACTGGGAATCTCAGATCTCAGCCTCCTGAGGAAGATTACAGGCCTGATCCATCAGTACTCAGCCAAAACAGCATATTTATAAACATAAAGACAATTTATGTTGCATATAATAATGATACATCATATGTAAATGTACTATATATCACATATGCAGTATGTTTGTTTCTCTTATGTAAATCATGTATTATATTAAGTAAAATAATATTACATACTATTAGTAAATTACTGTTTTCTGTTAGTCAAAATCTCAATTTTTGCTCCATTTTTAGAAAGAGATGTTGAGTTATATGATCCATCTTTGTCTAAAATGATGAAAGAGGGAAATTTAAAGAGTAAATATAAAAATGGCCACATAGAATATATAAAGATGTTAATTATTACATGTATCCATAAAGTTGAGTTGGATGTCTTAATTCATAAGGATTCATCTGAAATTATTTTGAATTTTTCCAGTTTTTCCATCTTGTGAAGAAGCAATTTTCATAGTTTAACATATTGTCTTACACTTCTAATTGATTAAATGTATCTATAATATAGTTTTTTGTATAGATTCAAAAATGTTCATTTTAATAATATACATCATTAGTATTTACTTTATTTCTCTTTCACTTCTGATTAGTACCAAATAGATTTAAGAACACTTCATTTTATTTCATTTTGTCAGTCCTGGGGCTTGAACTCGGGACCTGGGCACTGTCCCTGAGCTACTTTTGCTCAAGGCTAGCACTCTACCACTTGAGCCACAGTGCCACTCCTGGCCTTTTCTATTTATGTGGTACTGAGGAATCAAACCCAGAGCTTCATGCAGGCTAGCAAGCCCTCTACCCCTAAACCACATGCCCAGCCAAGACTTTATCTTTTATAATGATATTTTTTATATAAGGTAAATCCTCCAGATTTTGAACTAGTTACTAAAATTTCCAGAATATTATGTAAAATTATTTTACACACACTTAGTAATTGCACAAAATAATAAAGTATACATTAGTGTAATATAAAAAGTAGGAAGACTGGAAATCATATTTTGCATGACAAGTAAAGACTATATTATTGAAAACAATATTTAGGAGATGAAGATTGATTATAAGATATATTTGGCTCATTTAGGTATATTAATATGTGGCATGTTTTGTTTTAAAATGCTCTCAAACTCACAAAATTTAGATAGTGAAATAATCAAATGTTATAGGTATCTCAGTATCTATCACCTTTTTATCATCTTTCTGTATATGAAAGACAACACATATTTCAAATTAATAGACATGTTCATATATAACATTCACTTTTGTTGGAGAATTCATCCAATAAAAAGGATATTAGTTTAAAAATTTACTGTTACCTTTAAGTACTATAAACTAAATCTATTCATTAAATAATTTTTATTTATTTACTTATTTTTATTTATTCCTTTTCAACTATTTTTTTTCCTTTTCAAGTTTTGATACTTGGAATGATCAAAAGTAGCAATTTGACTTTTAGTTAGGCAATATATTGCAAAACATAATAACTACTAAATTCTTCCAGTTCTTTTTGTTCCAAAGATTTTACCTTGTCATACAGTACAATCTCCACCCTTGAGGTATGACAGATTATATTCCCTGCTTGACTTCCATGAAACTCAATGATACTGGCTTGTACTGGCTGCTTACAACTCTAAGCAGTACCTTTGATTTAAGATGCTCACCGCTAAGGGAAATTTTCTCTATTGAAGTGATTTGATTACGATAATCTAAGTAATTGTTATGCATTGTGTTTCGGGCCAAAAAAAGACAAGGTCTTATATTTCAAATCTTTAAATTTTAGGGCTTTTGTTGTTTATGAACTATTTTATGTTTTCAAAAATAACCAAAATAATTTATTTTATATAGATTGTCATCAATTTAAATTTAATTACATATGTATAGTTAAGTGCATCCACACATTTCATATCCAGAACATTAAAGTTTAATAACAAGAAAAATACTGAACAAATATGGAATAATTGTCAAAACTTTGCATACATGTACACATATATGTACTAGATAGTTTTAAATCATAGCTAAATATGTGAGAAGAGTAAATGGAATAATTTTCAGGTCGTGAGGCCTGAACTCTGGGCCTGGGCACAGTCCCTCAGCTGTTCAGCTCAAGGCTAGCACTTTACCACTTGAGCCACAGTGGCACTTCTGGCTTTTTTCTTTTTGCTTATGTGGTGCTGAGGAATCGAACCCAGGGCCTCAGGCATGCAAGGCAAGCACTCTACCACTGAGCCACCTTCCCATCCCTAAATGGAATATTTTTAAGTGACTTTATTGTTATTATAAAGGTGATGTACAGAGGAATTATAATTACATGAGTCAGGTAATGAGTACATTTCCCTCTTACAATGTCTTCTATTCCCTCATTCTCTCCCAGTCCCTCCCTCCTATCTCCACTCACAGGTTATATAAAACCTTTTCACTAGTGTCCAGTGAGCTCCATTGCTATCCTTTTGCATCCTTTTCCCCTTGAGTTCTGAACCTTCCCCCCAACCCTCCAAAGATATACACTTGATTAGAACACACATAATGGAAGACAAAATCATTGAAAATTAAATTAAAAAAGAGACATATCTTGTTTCCATATCTTGGAGGAGGTCATAGCTAGATGGATGGATGAATGGACAGACAGACAGACAGACAGACAGACAGACAGACAGACAGACAGACAGATAGATAGATAGATAGATAGATAGATAGATAGATAGATAGAAAGATAGATAGATAGATAGATAGATAGACAGATAATTTGATAAAAATAGGAAGAGGCACATAGACATTGCACCTTTTTGTTTCTCTCCTAGGAGTATCCTCTTCTTGTGTTATTGTGTATATCTAGAATCCTGTATCTTTTATCATATCCCAATGTCATTTAGTTCTAATTTCCAAATTGGCTGTTTATTTCTCTGAACTTGGATTACATTTAGCATGATTTGTTCTAGTTCTGTCCATTTCATTGCAAATGATATTATTGTATTCTTTCTAATGGCTGTGTAACATTCCATTGTGTATAGGTACTGTATTTTTTGGATGCACTCATCTATTGTGAGACATCTGGGCTGTTTCCATATCTTGGCTCTTGTTCTTGTGAATAGTGTGGCAATGAACATGGATATTCAGGTGTTTTTGTTTATCATATCCTGGCTCATGATGTTCAGGGTAGATGCCCAGGAGTGGTTTGGCTGGCTTGTAGGAAAGATATATGTTTATTCTTTTGAGTAACTTCCAGAATGTTGTCTATAGTGATTATACTAGTTTATATTCCCACCAAAAGTACAGTAAAGTTCCTCTTTCCCCATATCTCTGCAAACATTTGTTGTTGATTGAATTGACAATGTTGGCCAATCTAACTGTGGTGAGATGGAATCTCAGAGTTGTTTTATATTTCTTTTATGGCCAGGGATGATAAGTATTTCCTCATGTGTTTTTTGCTATTCATACCTCTTCTTCTGAGAAGTCTCTCCTTAGCTCCCTTGACAAATTATTGATTGGTGTACAAGGTTTGGGAGGGGTTAGTTTCTTATATAGAGGGCTCCTTATATAGAAGTATTCCTTATATAGAGGAATCCCTTATAATTCCTTATATATATAATCCCTTATAATTCCTTATATAGAGGGATCCCTCACCTATTATGAGAGCTACATTCCAGAGACCACTGCAACAGATGAAAATCCATGAAACAGCAGCAATATATTTATTATATATGTATCTATACATATATATATATATATATATATATATATATATATTTAATGCTTAACAAACCCTTCCAACTACTTTTCCACTTTTTAATTTTTTCCCCTTTCCCACCTTCTTTACATGCCCTTAAAAACTTTCTATCTTGTTAAATCTACATAATTATAACAACACTCTTAAAACCTGCATAATTTTAACGACATATAAAATTATACGTGGGCACTTACCAATGAATTATACAACTTGAATGATGATCAGAAATTATGTAGCTGTGCAGCACTTATGGTGATAAAGGTGATGACAATGACACAAATGTACTACACATTCAAGAAGAGCATTACATCTTTTCTGAAGGCACCACTTCATCAGATGCTTCATCATATGGTGCAGTATCTTCAGGCCATAATTTCTATTTCCACTAAAAGCCTGGACCTAACTGAGCTCTTCATCCAAGTGATGCCCATACTTATGGGGAGTTGCTGGTGCTGCTTTTTCTTCTGAGTGAAGAGGTTTTTTTTTTTATAAAATGACATGCCACCCGTATTTGTATTTATGAAGTATGATGAACGAAGCATCTGGGGATCCCATTCCTCAGCCACTGGCTGAAGTTCTTTGGCTATTCTGACCATGGTTTCAAGATGATCGAGTGTTTGACCACCCTCCTCCTCTTCTCCAGCCCAGAGTTGGTCTTGATCCTCTTTCTCTTCTTGACTTGCTGACTTCATCATCTACATTAGGTCTTACCATCAGCGGTTGTGAGTAAACATTGATCAGGTCATACACATTATCAAATGTCACGTCATTGAAACCATCTCCTCCCAGTAGTTTTGTCAATTTCACAGCCTTACCTGGTGCAGAGTGATGGACTTCATCAAGGAAGAATCCCTTGTAATCATGGACCACTTGTGTCTACAAATGTTTCCAGCTGGCATTTCTGTTTCAGTCTTCATCTCCTTTATGGACTTCAGAATATTTAAGAGATGAGATACAGTATTGTTATCACACCAGTAAACATCGGCAAGAAGCATTTTATCTGAGTCCATAGCTTCAACCAGATTTAGTAGCGTGTTTCAAAAGTGCAGAGCACCTTACAAGCGTGAATAAAACCTTGGGCGAAATGAGCAATGTAACGTTTTTCTCTAAGAACTCTATCTGAACACCATTATAAAAGAGAACAACAACATAGCTTCCAGCAGTGTACATGATCAGAAGGACTTTGAAATTGAGGTTTTTTTCTCTGCCTAATAAAGCTTAACCTCTAGGATAAAGCACTGGTAGAACCAATCAGCTGTGAGGAGTTTTCATGATTGAGGCCCTGGGGTTGTGCATCTAGTATTGTTTTTTAGGGCATTGAGGTTTTGTGATTTATTTATTAAAGCCCTGGCTTTACCATAAAGCTCCCAGCATTCCCATACATAATCAGTTACTCCATCTTTTTGAGCCTTAAAACTAAAGGCTTTGGCTTTGTCCTTCATAATAAAAGTGGGAGATGGCATTCATTTCCAAAATAAGTCCCTCTCATCCATGTAGAAAACTTCAGGCTTATAGCCCCTTCCTCAATGATAGATTTGAACATGTTCTTCACTCTCATACTCCTTGGCTCTGGTTTTATCCACAATGGAAGCTTCTCCATACAGAGAAACACTCTTGAATCCAATGCATCTTTGAAATTTATCAAACCAATCCTTGCTGGCACTGAATGTGGTGGTTCTGGTGTGGGAAGCACTCCACAGTATTGCTTCTGCATTGTTGTTGTCATCATCCTCTTCAGCATTGTAAAAATCCATGCTTTCTACAAAACAATCATAAAGTTGCTTGGCCATTGTCCAGATGGTGTTTGTATCCCAGGAGATATTCTTCTTCCTGCAGTCATTTATCCACAGGTCCAATGAAGACTTCATTCTTACAATGGCCTTATTGTGAGAAGTGACTATCTTTTTGCAGTCTTGTTAAAAGTCTTCCTTGGTGCTGGGAAGTTGGCTCAGTGGTAGAGTGCTTGCATCACATGCATGCAGCCCTGAGTTCGATTCCTTAGTACCATGAAAGCAGAAAAAAGCTGCAAGTGGCACTGTCTCAAGTGGTAGGGAGCTGGCCTTGAGCTTAAGAGCTGAAGTACAGTGCCCAGACCCAGAGTTCAGCCCCCATAACCAAAAAAAAAAGTCATTCTTGTGGTAAACCTAATGTTCTTTTCATCTTTATGTGTTGAATTGTACATCTGTTGATACAATACTGGCAGGCTATAGCAATGTAGCTTTTGCCTTCCTTTAACAGGCTGAGAACGTCCACATTTTGTTTGACAGTAAGCAACTTCCTCTGGCACTTGGGTTCACTTCCAGAAGCCTTAGAAGGTACAAAACGTTTGGGTGGCATCATAGGACTAGAAATAAATTCAGACTTTTACAAAAACGTCACAAAAACACAACACTACAGAGCAACACTACATGTAGTGATCAGATGTCCATGTGAAGTGGACAAAGAGGGATGCTGAGGGCTGGGAAGGTGGCTCAGTGGTAGAGTGCTTGACTTGCATTCCTCCATCCCTGGGTTCGATTCCTCAGCACCGCATAAGCAAAAAGAAAAAAGCTGGAAGTGGCACTGTGGCTCAAGTGGTAGAGCGTTAGCCTTGAGATGAAGAGCTGAGGGAAAGCGCCCAGGCTCAGAGTTCAGGCCCCACGACCAGACCCCTCCCCGCCCCAAAAAAAGAGGGATGCTGAAAGATTGAAAGATTGGGCCCAGTAGGAAAGAATAAAGAGCTGATTCTATGGTCACTGGGCCAATCAGCTCCCAGTATACAGAGCACAGTACTGTGGTTGGTTGACTTCCGTTACATCAGCCAATAGTTTTACAACCTCCCATTGGCAAACTTGTACAAGCACTAGTGGTGTATAGTACTGCATCTCAATTGTGCACAGTAAGGTGTTCATCCTCTAATGAACTACATACTGTATTTTATTTTTAATATTCTTCTAATATGTTTTAATTAATATTTATATTGTTTAATTTTTAAGGCAGAAATAGTTAAAGTCATCAATATTATATGACTATATAAATACTGCAAAATCCCACAATATAGTGAAAACTCCATGATATCTGCAACACAATGAAGCCAAAATAAGTGAACTGCCATATAGCAAAGGATGATTGTACTGGATATTAGGCCTTTATCTGATGTATTGCTGGTAAAGGTCTCACAGTCTGTTGGCTCTCTTCCTAGTTAATAGCTCTGTCCTTAGCTGTGCAGACAATTTTAATTTTGATGTAGTCCCAATTGTCCCGTCTTTCTTCTATCTATTGTGCCCCTGTATTTTTTTTACAGGAAGTTTCTACCTGTATTAATGTTTCTGTTACTCCCTTGCAGTAATTTCAAAGTTTTGCTCTGACATTGAGGTCTTTGATCACTTTAAATTGATATTAGTGCATCGTGACAAACAGGGTTACACTTTTAGTTTTCTGTAAATGTATGCCCAGAGAAACAGCTTTAATATCTGTAGGAAGTAAAACTGTTCAAGCTTCAAGATTTTTTGAAATATTAATATTTTTCCTGTGGATTTAGCAGTCCTTTGACTTAAACATGATGATACCACAAAATAGTCCTGTAAGATCTTAATGAAGTGAAATCTTAAAGAGTGAGAAGTTAACACAGGTCTCTCAACTTAGTTATTTCATTCAAACAGACATGGAACTTAGGCTCCATGTTTCCCAAATGATATGTGCTAGAGTAAATTTTGTTAATAATTTGATCTAAGAGCTGATGGTGATGCCATTTGGGTTTACCATTCAGCCATTGAAAGATTCTTCTCTCCTATAAACTCCTGGTAGAAATTGAAGCTCCTAATATTCTTGGATTACATTTTTAAACATATACAGAACAACATGGGGTGGGGGGGGGAAGGAGGAGTAGCAAGAGAAAATATGTAGATACAAAATATCCATAGTAGTGAAAAAATCAGACTTCAACCATCCTGTGGAAGGGGAAACATAACAAAGTCTCAGGGAACAAAAAGAGTCAATTTTGAAAATAAAAATTAAAAATGGGTATACTATTCATTTTATTCCAAAAAAACCAATGTCCATACTATAAATTTTTGTCAAGTTCAATTTCCTCTTAATCATATATCAAAATGATTTAAAATAAACTCTCCTTACTCTACACAATGATTAGTATAAAATAAAGGTCTAATGTTAATTAGAATATAAAATTTACTTGTAGAAAAAAATGACACACCATGTTATTAAAACACTCATGGAGGTCTGCCTCAGAGGCTCAAAGCTACAGGACGTAAACTTCACAGTAGACCTTTTTGCCATGCTCACTTCCTCAGTGAACTATCCATCTATCTTCACAACACCTTTCCTTCAGCTCTTCCATTCCAGCAGAGACCTAGCCTTGAAAATCTCTGTGGAAAGTTGCTATGAGCTTTCCTCTCATCAGTAGTGCTGAAATACAAAAGCTACTTTCCAAGTCACACGACAATGTTGAAGGGAATAAGAGACAATGAAGTGTAGCTGTTGTTCTACTCTGAAAGGAACCATGATCAAAAGCTGTCACCATCACTATCCACTGAGTTGAGAAAACAAGTGTTATCTGAAAACATGTGTTACTGAGTACAAGTGTCAATGAATGGGAAAACTGGACCCTCAGCTGGGAACTCCCAATACAGAACTTTCTCTAGAAGTGGCAGTTTTAGCTGGACACCTCAGCTACAAGTCTTTCCATGTATGCTCAAAACAACATCACAATCATATAGATTTTTGCAGGTGGGAATGGAAGGTTTTAGCTATTTAGCTGTTTAGATACTTTGTACTCCAAAGTATAGCAATATAGATGCCATTTCCTAAAGTAAATACATTTCTAAAAAATAAAAATAAAAATCCTAAAAAAATAAAAAAAACACTCATGGATTATCATTGGGAACTATATATTAAAAATGGAAGCCTCTTATCACTGCCAAAGAAATAGTACCAAATATTTCAAACAAATTATCTGGGAATCATTCATTTAAAATATATGTACACTTAAACATTCATATAAAGCATATCAATTATATTGCATTTTACTAAAAAATGCCCAAGGAAATTGTAAGGTCCACTCCTGGATGGCGAGCAGACTCCACCCTCCTCGCAGCAAAGTCTCCACCCAGTACCTGCGTTACCTAGGCAACTGGGACACCTGGAAGAGGTCACATCTGCATCCGCTGAGGTCACATCGGAATTTGATGTGGCCACACCTTTCCCCACCCATACCCTACATAAGGGCTAGCCCAGGCCCAGACTCTCCCTTTTTTCTCTCTGTTCGTTTCTAGCTCTTGCTGCTCTTTTCTTGCTCTCTTGCTCTCTCTCTTTCCCAGCCACATGGAGTGCCAACCTTGCCTGGTCCCAGCAGGTCTACCCCTTACCTGAATACCACGTGAGTGCTACTGTTCTTACCCCTCTCTCTGCTCTTTTCTCTCTCTTTCCTCTCTTCCCAGCTCTCTCTCATTCCCAGGCCTTTCCCAGCCACGTGGAGTGCCACCCTTGCCTGGTCCAAGCAGGTCTACTGAATAAACCTACCCCTTATCTGAATACCACGTGCGTGCTGGTGCTGTTCTTACTCGGCTTACCTCTTTTTAAAAACCTAACATAAATGGTGCCGTGACTCGGATAAAGGCTTAAAGTCAGGATAGCTGGGATTTCTCTGTTTTTTTTCCCTCGTTTTTCTTTTTCTTTTCTTTTTTTTTTTTTTTGTTCTTCCCTTTTTGCTCTGAGGAATACCTGCAGTTCTGACGGCCTTTTGCGAACCAGTCTGTCTGCGGCGGAATCAATGCATCGATACCATTGCTGCCTTCACATCCACGTCCACACTTCTCTACTCTGGTGAGTGAAACTACTCTACGGCTCTCTGTTGCTCAGTCTCTGTCCAGACGTGGCGCCACGCCCGAGAGCTCCTACGGCCTTCTCTCTAAAGGGCTCTGGGGGAAGTCGGGACGCCACTTCTGCCTGGTCAGCTCTCCTTCACTCACCAGACTGACTCTACTCATTTAATGGGGTGCTGTGAATCACGCCTGAGCCGTGAAACCCCTTTGAAATGCCTCCCGCGCTCCCTGGAAAGCCAGAGAGCCTCATTTTTATGCCATTCTCAGAAGTACACAGTTTTTGCTACTGCAATGGTAAATGATCAGAAGTCTGTTTACTTTTGGGCTCTCTTTGCTCTCTCTCTGCCATTCATGTCCAACTTTCCCTATCTCTCCCTTTCTCTTTTCTACAACTTTTTGGCTTGTGCCTTGAAGAGTGCAACGCAGGCTGGGTCCCAGGGACCCCCCTCTAGGTTCCCTCTCAAAGGCTAGCCATTGTAGGCTTGGTCTATTTGTTCAGGCTTTCTTTGCATTCTTTCAGAAATTCGCCATCTTGAATCCGCCATCTTCGCCACGTGGTGGGTTAAGGGTTTGGCCCCATCTGACCCTTAACCTTCCACTAAGTTTACTACTCCATCTATTCTAAGGTGCCTTGCTAACAAGTTGCTCTTTTCGCAGGCCCTAGTAACTGAGGCCCAACCATCTGATGTGCTTTGTTACCAAAGATGTCTAAATGTCAAAATTTTAGGTTTTGAGTTTTGCCTTTTTTGTTTTGTGTTGTGTATTCTACTACTGACTACGTGGTTCTAAAATACTGGGCATATCTGTGCTAAAATTCTCATCACATCTAATGAGTTTTGTCATTTCAGAATATTTGTTGGCAATTCTTGATAAGAACCAGGTAAGCTCTACTTATTCTACTTGATCTCCTTGTTGCTTTAATTGAAAATAATAAAGGGCTTTTGTGGCAAAGATTTCAGTTCAAAGCCAGCTCGGGCTAAAAAATCCCTAAGACTCCGTCTCCCAGCTAAACTCTGCAAGTGGTACTATAACTCAGTGTGGTAGAGTGCTAGCCTTGAGCAGAAGTGCTCAGGGACAGTACCCAGGCCTTGAGTTCAAACCTCCTTAAATACTAGTGGTACTATAACTCAAAGTGGTTCAGTGCTAGCCTTGAGCGGAAGCGCTCAGGGACAGTGCCCAGGCCTTGAGTTCAAATCTTGAATACCAACTGGGACAAGCCATCCCAGCAACGAGCACCTAGACTCAGCCAGTCTAGGGAACAAGGGAACGTGGAAAGGAGTAAGAGGAGATGATGTCACATCAGCTACTTTGTGCCTGCCCTTTCAAAATTAACCTGAGCCGGGAGGTCAGTAGAAGTAAGAAGCCTGCCCATCCAATGTCTATACCTGTCTACCTATTAACTGAACAGGAATTTATATTCTTGCCTTTGTCACCTGAATTCTCTACCTAGTCGCCAGATGTCAGAAGTAACTAGGGACATTTCTACCAACATTTTCAGCCCCAAGTCCTTCCTCTTGCCATTTATTTGCCCTCTAGTATTTTTTTTCCAGCCCCTCAATGCTCATGAGACTTCTCCAGATTTCATCTAAGGACTCACGCCACCAAGGGACAGCTGCTGCTCACTGCCTTCTCTGGGAGGAGACCAAATTCCAGCCTTTTACCCCTATTGTCGACACCCCTTGTCAGCAGGAAGTAGCCAGAGAGAATCCTCGCCCTATTTCATGATTATTAAAAGGCTGGAATGTAAGGTCCTTTCCTGGATGGCGAGCAGACTCCACCCTCCTCGCAGCAAAGTCTCCACCCAGTACCTGCGTTACCTAGGCAACTGGGACACCTGGAAGAGGTCACATCTGCATCCGCTGAGGTCACATCGGAATTTGATGTGGCCACACCTTTCCCCACCCATACCCTACATAAGGGCTAGCCCAGGCCCAGACTCTCCCTTTTTTCTCTCTGTTCGTTTCTAGCTCTTGCTGCTCTTTTCTTGCTCTCTTGCTCTCTCTCTTTCCCAGCCACGTGGAGTGCCAACCTTGCCTGGTCCCAGCAGGTCTACCCCTTACCTGAATACCACGTGAGTGCTACTGTTCTTACCCCTCTCTCTGCTCTTTTCTCTCTCTTTCCTCTCTTCCCAGCTCTCTCTCATTCCCAGGCCTTTCCCAGCCACGTGGAGTGCCACCCTTGCCTGGTCCAAGCAGGTCTACTGAATAAACCTACCCCTTATCTGAATACCACGTGCGTGCTGGTGCTGTTCTTACTCGGCTTACCTCTTTTTAAAAACCTAACAGAAATACCATACAAACATTTTTATGTATACATGAGAGAAAAATATTACAGAATAAATTTAATATAGGTGTGGGAAATATATTACATTTATTCCTGCAAGGTGAAGCATGGTCAAAGCCACAAGTTTGATCTATAAGTGGGTCAGTCAGTTTTCTTTGACCCAAGGGAGTGAGTTCATCTAAACTTCTGTGCAGTACCCATTATCATTTATCATATTGTGAAATAGCTTCATGATATACATGATTTGTAAAATAATCTGTACAATTTGGGAAAACATTAAAGCTATGTATTTCAAAACCTCATGAGTCACCAACAGTTGTATAAAATTTCCCCAAATTAAATTTTGGTGAAGTATGCCATTGCTCTAGCCTACACAAATAAGCTTTATCAATATATGTGTCGATTGCAAATAGATAATTTAAATTAACTTAAATTGCCTCAAATAACATTTAATGCTTAAAGACTTTCTGAGTCATCTCTATCATTTATTAATTCATATGGGCACTAAAACAAAATGCCTTCTAATTAAAAGATGTCAAACACTGTGCTTAATTTTCAAAGCAGCATTTAAAGCAGAAGGTCATAATTCTTATTCTCAGAATTCATGAGTGTGAAAGACATAAGCATCCATTGGACACTGGAGTTATTTTACTGGGGGACTCTCAAACCCAACAAATAAGGCATACTAAAATTACCCACTTTTTTATATAAACATGTACTTCAACTGGAAATTCATTAATTTGTTTTGACAATGTATGTGACACATTTCTCATAAAATGGTGCTATTAGTTTTTAACTTAATCTTAAATACATAGTTGATTAAACAGATTTCAATGTCACAAGTCAGAGATGTGTCCTATATAAATTTTATGTTTGTACGGGGCTTGAACTCAAGACCTGTGTGATCTAATTCAGGTTTTCCACTTATAGCATGCACTCTACCTCTAGCCAGAACTCCATTTGGAGTTTTTTTATTGGAAATAAAAATCTTTCAGATTGGCTTCCACGGCTTGTTTCAAAATATGATTCTCAGATCTCAGACTCCAGAATAGCTAGCTCTATTTTTGGCTTCTTTGTAGTTAATTGGAGATGAGGGTCTCATGAACTTTCTTGCCCAGGCCAGCTTCATACCAACTTTCTCAGATCTCAGAGACTTCTATAGAAGCAAGCCATCATCATCTAACCTAAATTCCTAAATGATGTAGGGGACACTATTTTAAATGTGTTATTGTGACATATTTCTGTAGAATAGGCTAAAATAGGAGATCAGAGTAGAAATATGGAGCTATTTCAAAAGAAGACACTAGTGTCTCAAATGTATAATATTAGTTAATTAGGAGGCTGAGATCCCAAGCATGAGCTTGAAGCCAGGATAAGGAGACAATTATTAGAGATTCCACATCCAGAAAAAAATGCTGTCATAACGTTTAGTGTACCTATGAAAAAATGGAACCAGGTAACTAGAAGATGGTGTGATTGGGAGATATGGGGAGAAATATTAAAGTGGTTATATTGATCAGGATACATTTTACTCATACACTGACTTACATGGTTAATTGAAACTCCTTTTTACAATGAATTTCTAGAACATTTACAAATACTATATTTATTTTTCGCTAGTTTACATCCTGGAGGACTAAAACATCACACTGATCCTATTTGATTGCCTTGCTTTGGAGTTGGGCAGAAATCATGCCTCTGTTTCCATGGGTGCCAATTATCTTTCACCAGATTAGTTTTGATGGGTTTGCAAACAGGAGTTACTGTGTTCTTTGTTTTGTTTTTTACTTTGTATACATAAGCACATCTCTTGCCAAGTAAAATTGTTATCATCTTGGTCATTAAACACCTTCCATTTTAAGGAAAGCCAGCATATAGCTGGTGAAAATATCCTTGAAACACAGCCTCTACTCATTTAGCCTATTTGAAGAGTTATAATCCCAGCAGTTCTCCACAGGCTCCAATATGGCAGAGAATATACCGCTATTTTTTTAATTAAAAAAATAACTAGCAAATTCCAGCTGGAATTTGGCTATGACATTATAAGCCCAACATGTGACATTTAAACATTTTTTTCTCAGAAAAAATAAAAGAAATGACCATAAATAAGTAAAGATATAAAGCAACAGTTTTGTGTTTTTATTGTTAAACTCTGTAACTTGGTTATGTCAATAATGATGTATATGTGGAACTGATTACCTATAAATTATATTGAAATGCGTGAGACTAATTGGAAAAGCCTCTAGAATGATTGTAAATAATAATTATAAGGCATGATGTCTTACAACATCTTCAAAGCAAGGAATAAACATTTAAATGTAGTTGCCAAAGTGGCACGAGGAAAACAAAGACTTTTTTGGAGAAATGTTTCTGAGGATAAAAAGCAAGAGCACCTATGTCAAATGTGTTGTGCTGTAATTGATTTTAAGGATTGATAAGCAGCCATTGAATAACTTGCTATGGATAATTTCCCTCTCAATTTCAAATTCATCTATAGATTGTTTTATGGGTTCTTTCCTTGATTTCTTTTCTGTTCAGACTCCTATGCTAGGCCCCGGGGTTACATTACTTAGTAAAACAGACAGGATATCTGACTTCTTAAAGTTTTCATTCTGGTGAGGGAAGATATTAGGAACTGAATACATGGATAGCATACTTTGCATAAACGGGCAGTTATATGAATAAAAAACAAGACATGAGAAATAAAAATATGGAGAAGGGAAGTAGTAAGTCACGTGATTAATTGTAGTCTTCCATAGAAAGATGTCATTTTGTTACCAGTGGGTGGTGGTGGAAGTGAGCATCTCATATCCTTGGCATTTCCAATGGGAATTGAATGAAAATGCACACATAAACAGACAGCACACAAAAATAAAGTTGCAAAGCAATTACGGAGAAAAGGAGAGGTTGAGAAAGAGACAGACAAGGACAGAATGAGAATACCATCAAGGGAAACACAAATGGTAGGCCTTCCTCACCTATGCAGCTCCGTTGCAAACATAATTAAGAAAATTTCCATTTTCTCCAGTTCAGAGTATTGGAAGAGTTCATTGGAATGACAATGGACTGATCTTAGGGAAATGAAGTAAAGTTACTTAAAAGACTTTAAATTTTTATATTTTTTATCATCATTAAGTACTTGTACAAAGGTGTTAACATTTAACAAAGTAAGTGTATAAATATAATGCTTTGTTTTGTGGGTTTTTTTTCTTTTTTTCTTTTTTTTCTCTTTTTTTTTGGGGGGGGGTCCGGTTGTGGGGCCTGAACTCTGGGCCTGGGCACTGTCCCTCAGCTCTTCAGCTCAAGGCTAGCGCTCTACCACTTGAGCCACAGTGGCACTTCCGGCTTTTTTCTTTTTGCTTATGTGGTGCTGAGGAATTGAACTCAGGGCCTCAGGCATGCAAGGCAAGCGCTCTACCACTGAGCCAACATCCCAGGCCTTTGTGGGGGTTTGACTTGTTTTGCCAGTTCTGAGGCTTGAAGCTTGAACTAGCATTCTACACCTGGTGCTGGTGGCTCATACCTGTAATCCTAGCTACTCGGGATGCTGAGATCTGAGGATCGCTGTTCAAAACCAGCCAGGGCAGGAAAAGCCGTGAAATTCTTATCTCCAATAAACCACCAGAAAACCAGAAGTGGCGCTGTAGCTCAAGTGGTAGAGCACTAGCCTTGAGCTGAAGAGCTGAGGGATAGCGCTTTGGCCCAGAGTTCAAGCCCCATAAGAAAAACAACAACAACAAAATAAAATACCATGGGCACCCTACCACTTGAGCCACAGCTCAATTTCTAGCTGTTTGTGGTTAATTGCAGATTAGAATCTCAGGACTTTGCTGCTTGGGCTGGCTTCTAACTGCAATTCTCAAATCTCAGCCTCCTGAATATCTAGAATTACAGGAGTGAATCAGCAGCAGCTAGCAAGTATAATACTTCTTGATCAGTGTCACTCTTTTCATCATTCTCTCTACATCTCTCCCAACATAATTCCTCCCAATTTTCTTAGTTTCTTAGGATATGCACTGAATTTGACTTCCTTTCCAGTCCCTGTTGGGATCATTGCATGTACATTGAGATGCAGTTCATATGCAGGATGCTTTTAATAGGAGTTGGTTGTACAGATGTCAGAGTAAAGGTGCATAAAGTTCCATTGCTTGAAGTTTTTCTATCCTTATGGAAAAGTTCTGATGATTTACTGGCAACTAACTACTCTCAAGGAAGAGTGGTCATGGGAGGTAACATGAAGAGATAAAATGCTTGGGTCTCCTAGAACATGACTAGGAGAGGGGTTTGGTCTCAGGTTCTTTCCCCATAGTTAACTCTCCTTCAATTTGAGTTAAATGGGATTTCAAAGTGAGCCATAAGATTTAAAGAATTACTGCTCTCTACAAGAAATTCTACTGCATAGACAACAGACTAAATCAATGAAAGATAGGTTATTAATGAGTTTGGAGCTAACTGAAAGGGAACAGGACTACTCAAATGAGAGAGATGGCCACCACAAGAATTCAGATACTTTATATGACTTTTGGAACTGTCCTGGAGTTTTGAAAGAAGCACAAGAAAAATCAGATTCATCTTTCCAAAGGATACTAGCATGTTGATATAACATCAAGGTCTTTGAGAGATGTCTAAACAGAATATGATGGTGGTTACATCAAGGTGGATAGCATTGGAAATGAGTTGAAACAATTATATTTGTGTAGTGTTTAATTTAAAGCTCATCTAATTTTCTGATGGACCGTACTTGGGTTTCAGAAGAGGTAAAAAAATAACTCCAGTGTTCTCACTATATAAAATAACACAGGGGTTTGATAAATGAGATGAGAGGTGTGGATGCAACAGATTTGGGGTATGATGACATGATTGGCTTTGGATTTTAATATCTAGGTTTCTCAGTAGACAAGTAGCCATGTTGAGAATGCAGCTGATAAAAGATTTTCAAATCTAAGTCCATGTTTGGGTTTGAGAAAATAGCGTCTGTCAGAACATTCCAATTTAAGTTCCTGAAGTTATTAATTACTGGCGTTTATATCCATCCTTTTTTTTCTTATCTTGTATAGTCAGTGGCATGACCCTTATTGTATATCACCTTTTCTTTCTTAATTCCCTGAGATCCTCACACAACATCCTTTTCAGAACCATCTTTGTGCTATTATTCCATTTCCTATTTCATTTGCAGACATTAAAATTTCTGATGAAAGACAACAGTTCTTCAATGTTAAAGCCTAGTTCAACCTGGCATTTAAACTTAACTCTGGCCCTCTTGGTAGGCAAGTGTTATATGTGAGCCATGCCCTTCCTATTTTTCATCTTGAATTATTTTGGAGAGGGGCTCACCTTTCTTATCAAGCCAGTCTGAATTGCATTTATATTCCCTCTTTTGTAGAATGACAAGTATACAGCAACTCACCTAGTTTTATGTTTGGTATAGAGTCTTGCCAACTTTTTCTCCTGGAATGAGCTTAAACTACTATATCTGCCTTTTAAGTATCTGAGATTATATTCAAGAGCTACCATGCTTGGCTGTGTTATACATTTTTATGCTTAAACCATTGGAAAAACACAAATCCATCTAGTAAATGGAAGAAAAGTATTGCACTTAAAATGTAGTTAGGAAAAATGTGACAGTCACTGCCATGGTCCATAAATCTTACCTAGAAATAACTGGAAACTTTGCCCCACCCCAAATACTTAAGTCAACATCTACAATCTCAGACACTGAGTGAGGTAAGGTTTCACTCGTTTGTATTGGTGGGTTTTTTCCTCCTTAGTAGAAAAATGCTAACTGACCTATGGTGACTCACAACTGTTATCCTAGCTACTTAGGAGGTTCAGATCTGAGGAACATTGTTCCAAGTCAGCCCAGGCAGAAAAGTCTCCATGGGACTCCTACCTCCAATAAACCACTCGAAAAAGCTAGAAGTAGACTGTGGCTCAAGTGGTAAAGCACTAGCCTTGAGTAAAAAGAGTCTTAGGGACAGTGCTCAAGCCCAGAGTTCAAGATTCAGGACGGGCAAAAAAAATAGGATCAAACAAATAAATAAATTTGTTGTTCTCAAAAATTCTCTTTCTTGTTGGTAGCATGGCTCAAAGGGTAGAGCTCCTGATTCTCAAATATGAAGTCTTAAGTTCAAAGCCCAGCACCACCTCGAACAAACAAACAAGAACAAACTAACGAAAAAAAAAAAAAAACAAAGTTAGAAATAATCTCATGTGGGACACATGAAGAAGGATGTTTGCTGTTTTAGGTAGGAAATTTACCTTCTGTGAGTACACAATAAATGTCAGAAGTACAATCCTTTCATCAATACAATGAATGTTTCTAAGTATTAGGTCACTTAGAGCAGTGTCATCCACCTTGTCTTAACTTTGAAATCTATCACTTAGAGTTCTGGATTTACATTTATAAGTAGGAAATGATCTCAGGACCATTATAATAAGTATAGGGTATAAGGGAAAAAAATGGATGCAAAGGAAAAACTGTTCAGATATACTCGAGTCTCTGTTATCCATTGATTCTGTTATCTCCTTAATTCTAGGAGACTAAAGAAGTTGAAAGCAAAGCTTTCACATATAATCTGCAATATTAAAGAGATCAATGGCAATGTGAAGAAAAGTCTAGAAACAAATAATATGAGTTATTTCTACAGAGTGGCACACAAAGGCAATCTTGAGTGATCTCTGTAATTTCAGATGCTCATAAAATTTAACAATGTACATGTCCATTTTATAAAGTAAAATTAATTTAACAAAATAATATGCAAGCTCAATCATGACAATATTTAATAAAAATTTCGAAGGCAATCATTTTAATTAGTTTGAAATGCATCAGTAGATTAATTTATTTGTAATTAAAAGAACAAACAAAAGCATAAATTTTCAAGCCATGACTCAAACTCAGATCTTCTGACCTCCAAGAGGTCCATTAAATTTACAGTTTAGTGATAGTTAAGACTATCACTATAATTTACTTATGAAAACATTGTGATTATGTTTAAATTGATAGAGTCAACTAAAACACATGCTAAGCTTAGTAAATATAATGTGATCTAAGGACCAAAATACAAATTTTTGAGATAGATTATCTGATGACATGAGTAAGCTGATTAAATTTTCATTTGCAATTACAGCATGGTCTGGCAATAAACAAATACTGAATTATAATATCCATCATTGAAAAATTCTTATCTTTGAGAATAATATTCATCAGAGAAATAATACTACTTTTTAATCGAAATATAAAAATTGACATTTTTTTTTAAAACCTGTAATTTCCAAACTGTCATATGAAACAAAAATGAAAACTTTTTGAAGAAAAAATTCATAGTCATTAAAGTTGGAGAAAGTCTGTTTTTAAGTCAGAATTATTCAGCAGAGGTATTGACATCCCAACTGTATTTTAAGAATAACCTATAAAGCTATTAAAAATAAGGAAGTATGCAAATTATTTAATGCCTTTTTCTTAACAAGTGAAACAAATTTCACATCTTAAGTTATTTCTGAAGCTACATTTTTATAATTATAAAGATAATTCAAACAACTTTTTAAGTATTTTTCTAATATACTTTGAAATGAAGACCCAAGTAAACAAAAACCAACAGATTTTCCATATTTAATACTGGATATTTATATTTAAAATGTACAAGTTATTTAAATAGCAAAGGGATTGAATTAAGTTTAACATGAAGCATTTGTGATTACTTCCCCCAAAATAATAGTATTTTTTCTTGTGCTTAAGAAATAGTCAAGGGGTAATGTGATGTAAAGCCCTGTGTTCAACCTCCAGGGTTTAAAAAATATTAAAAAGTAAATGTACAATGTAATAGCAATTGAAAATTATCATAAATACACTAAAATTAGATTTTCAAATGTAATTGATAAATTTTAGGGGAAATTCCTTAGAGCAGATTGTAAAATGGATATGTACATTTCAGTACTCTGTAATTCTCAGATTTTTCTTTCAGAAACTGGAAACAGAAGTGATTTTGTGTAAAATCTCTCATTTTGAAATGAATGCATTCAGGAACTCAATAAGGGCAATTTGGGGATTTGAGATTTTTACACTTGATTATAAACCAAGAGCTTGGGGCTGGGAAGGTGACTTAGTGGTAGAGCGCTTGCCTTGCATGCAGGAGGCCCTGGGTTCGATTCCTCAGCACCCCATAAGCAAAAAGAAAAAAGCCAGAATAGGCGCTGTGGCTCAAGTTGTGGAGTGCTAGCCTTGAGCTGAAGAACTGAGGGACAGTGCCCAGGCCCAGAGTTCAGGCCCCACGACGGGACCCAAAATAAATGAATACATAAATAAATTAATACATACATACATACATACATACATACATAAATACCTAAGTAAAAATAAAAAATAAACCAAGAGCTTCCCTAAAACAAGCCACACAGCCACTAGGAAGTATAACAGGGCATAAAGGTTTTTGTTTTTCCCTTGGTGAAGAGTGATACCCAGCTACTCTTACAGAAACTCATTTATCCCTTAACAATGATCTAGAGAGTATATAGAAATTGTTTTCCTCATTCACAGTATTCTCCACAGACAAAGAATCTAATATCAAACTTTTATTAAAAGGCAACTGTTTTAATATCAAAGACAATATGACTTCATTGACAGAAAAGAATCTTAAGTGTTCATAAGAGCAGTCCAGATACATAATAATCTGCAAGTTTCTCATTTCTTTTCCATATATACCCTCATTTAAACCTTTCCCCACTGGGAGATGAGAGGATAGAATATTACCATTTTGTTTCCAAACATATCCAAATTATATATTGATATCAGCTTATCTTTCACTTGTTAAATCTCACTGTAGTTTTTCTTTATTTCCTCTCACAAATATTGAAATTATCCACAATGCTTGAAAGATTTTTATTTGTAATCACAATATCTACTTAATTATTACCCCTTGGCAATCTCACATCTATAAATGAGCTACAGCTTGAAGTAATAGAGAAAATTGGAGACCTATGCAAAAAAACCCAAACAAACCCCCAAAACATAGTATTAAATATATACACGAAACCAGGGTTAACCAATATAGTGAGACAGTGTTTTCCTACAGAGGAAAAATACCAAACTTTCCCTTCCTTTCTTTGAATTCTTTTTTTTGGTGAGGGGGAGGGTCTGGTCGTGGGGCCTGAACTCTGGGCCTGGGTACTGTCCCTCAGCCCTTCAGCTCAAGGCTAGCACTCTACAACCTGACTGAGCCACAGCGCCACTTCTGGATTTTTTTTCTGCTTATGTGGTGCTGAGGAATCGAACCCAGGCCTCAGGCATGCAAGGCAAGCGCTCTACCACTGAGCCGCCTTCCCAGTCCCATTTTTTTTTGTAGGTCATTTATATAGACAAACCTTTATTGGTGTTATTCAGAAAAGGAGGGTATAGATCACAACTCAAACAGTGGTAGGAAAGAAATATAGTGCCACAGTTATGAGAGATTGGCACAGTAGGGAATTAGAGTCCCGTGAGGACGTTCTTAGGGGGAATGCATCTCCTTAAAAATCTTTTAATTTAATACAAATATGAATTATTTTGTACAGTTACTGTATTCTAAATAACTCCACAATTTTTTAGAATTCATAGGAGACTAGCTATCACCCAAAACAAAAAGTAGTGTTATGAAAATTACTTTTTTGGGGGGGGGGAGGAGAGCAGTCCTAGGCTTGAACTCTGGGCCTGGGCACTGTCCCACAGCATTTCAGCTCAAGGCTAGTGCTCTTCCACTTGAGCCACAGTACCAATTCTGGTTTTCCGGTGGTTTAGCTAGGATTACAGGTGTGAGCCACCAGTGCCCAGCCAAACATTACTTTTAAAAATCAAAATTGTTTTGTTTTTTCTGGATGCTAATAGCTCTCACCTCCAATTCTAGCTCAAGAAGATCAGTGTTCAAAGTCAGTCCAGGAAGACAGACACGTAGAGTGCTTATGTCCAATTAGTTAGCAATAAGCCCGAACTGGATGTATGGCTCAGATGTTATAGTACCTTCCTTGGGTAGAAAAAGCTGCAGGCATGAGGCCCTGGGTTGAAGCCTAACTGTCAGCACACATACACACACACACACACACACACACACACACACACACACACACACACACACACACTCATCAAATTCAATAGTTTTTACTAGAGTAAAATTTCCAAAACATGAATCACTACAATATGAAAAAACTTGGACAATAAGTGATACCAACAAAAATAAAACAAACATCTACATGAACAATAGAAAATAATAAAATATGAACAGAATCATATAGAAAAGCAGCAAATTTCATGGTTTCTCAGAGTAAAAACATTTCTTTATTTAAGCACACACATACAGAGAGAAATGTAGTTATATAGAAAGGCATTTATTATAAGGAATTAGCTCAGGTCTATGAGAGAGCTGAAGACCTGTAATTGGAGAACTGGAGATATGAGGCCTGATAGCATTGTTACAGTCTAGGTGTAAAGAATTGAGTACAAGGGGAGTTGAAAGTATAAGGTCTAGCTCATATTGTAGTCTAAAGTCAGAAGAATATGTTCTATTTCAAAGAAATTCAGAATGAGTGATTATAAATATATACACACATATTTGTATATTCATAAATTTTATTTGATTTCTATTTTTTTTGTGTGGTAGTGGGTTGGGACTCGGGGTCTTATGCTTTCTTACATCTTATGCTGGCAATCTAATTGAACAGTGCCTCCAGCTCAGCTTTTGCTGTTTACTTTGGATATGCACACTTGTAAACTTCCCTGCAGCATCTGGCTTTAAACCTCAATTCTCATTATCTCAATACTCTGAAGGTTATATTCACATTGTATACTCAATGTTAACAGGATTATGGATTATGTGAGCTACAGGGTGCCAAGCACCGTGAGTTCTCTCAGTCTGTCATTGACTTTAACAAAATAAATGCCCATATATGCTTCTTCTCTCAGTTGATCCATGACAATGTAAATTTCCTCTAGAAACAGACTCACAGAAATACTCAAATTAATATCACACCAAATATGAAAACACCAAGAAGTCTCGGCCCGGGCCCACAACTTGTCATTGGAAATCAAGAAGAAGAAGTGGATAACTTTTTGTTCCTCCGAATGGCCCGCCTTCAATGTGGGGTGGCCTAAGGAGGGCTCCTTTAGCTTTGATGTTATTTTACAAGTGAAGTCTCGAGTCTTCCAGCCCGGCCCTCACGGACATCCTGACCAGGTTCCCTACATAATTACTTGGGAAAACCTTGCTCAGGATCCCCCAAAGTGGATTAAGCCTTTCCTCTTTCAGACACCAGTTCCTCTACCTGCTCCTCTGCCTTCGTTTACTCCCCTTGTTCCTCTCTCCTCTGCCTCCTCCCCTCCACCTGTACCCTTACCTTCTTCTACTCCCCTTGTTCCTCTTTCCCCTCCCGCGTCTTCCCTATACCCCATAAAAGAGTTGTCTCAGTTTAAAACTAAGGGTTCCTCTTCCCAATCTCCCTCGGTTTTACCTGATGACCAGGCGGATTTACTACTATTAGACTCCCCGCCAGTCTTGGATCCCCAGCTGCCGCCACCACCCTATGCCCAACCTGCTCTGATAGAAGAACAAAGGGGCCCACTAGAGGTCCCCCTTTCCCCACCCGCTCTTTCTCCGGACTCCACTGAGCCAGGGATGGGGTTCCAGTCGCCACCGCTGCCTCAGGCGCCCTCCCCACCTCCTAGCAGGAGTTTATGCCTCCGCTGTGATCTAGGTGGAGGGAGCAGGGGAGTATGGACGGCCCATGCTTTTCCCCTCCTGACAGTGGCTGGCCAATTCCAGTATTGGCCCTTTTCAGCTTCAGACTTATATAACTGGAAGACCCATAACCTGCCCTTTTCCCAGGACCCTCAAGCCCTGACGGGCTTGATTGAATCCATCCTGCTAACCCACCAACCCACTTGGGACGATTGTCAGCAACTCTTACAGGCACTCCTTACTACAGAGGAACGACAGCGAGTGTTCCTGGAGGCTCACAAAAATGTTCCAGGAGAGGATGGCAGGCCTACTCAGTTGCCTAATGAGATTGATGAAGTGTTCCCGTTAACCTGCCCAAATTGGGACTTCAATACTGCAGCTGGTAGGGAGCAACTCCGTCTTAATCGCCAGGTTCTATTGGCGGGTCTCAAAGGGGCTGGGAGGCGCCCCACCAATTTGGCCAAGGTACGTGCGATAGTGCAGGGTTCTGAGGAAACACCTGCGGGATTTCTAGAGAGACTAATGGAAGGGTACCGTATGTATACGCCCTTTGACCCCTCTGCTGCAGATAGACAATCCGATGTCATTATGTCATTTATTGGGCAGTCGGCCCCGGACATTCGGACTAAGCTGCAGCGACTGGAGGATCTTCAGGAGTATACTTTGCAAGATTTGATTAAGGAGGCGGAGAAAATTTTTAATAAGAGAGAAACTCAGGAAGAAAAGGAAGAAAGATTGCATAAGTTGCAGGAGGATAGGGAGGACAAGCGAGATAAGAAACGTACCAGAGAGTTAAGCAAGATCCTGGCCACCGCAGTCAGACAGCCAGAAGAGAGAGAGAGTAGGCCAGTGAAAAACAGGGGAGACAAAAAGAGACTACCACTGGGCCAGGACCAGTGCGTGTACTGCAAAGAATTCGGGCATTGGGCCAGGGATTGCCCCAATGTCAAAAAACAGACCAGAGGTGCCTGGAAACCGGCACCGGTGTGGTCATTAAAAAGTTATGACTAGGCCAGTCAGGGCCAGGAGCCCCGCCCTGAGCCCCGGATAACTTTACAAGTGGGGGGCAGCCCAGTTACCTTCTTGGTTGACACCGGTGCCCAACACTCGGTACTGACCCAACCAAAAGGGCCTCTAAGTAATAAAACATCCTGGGTACAGGGAGCCACTGGAGGAAAATTATACCGGTGGACAACAGAGCGAAAAGTGCATTTCAGGACGGGGTTAGTCACTCACTCCTTCCTCTTGGTTCCAGACTGCCCTTACCCATTGTTGGGGAGGGACCTCCTCTAAAAAGTAGGGGCCCAAATTCACTTCCAAGGAGGGGGGGCTCCGTTAGGGGACCCCAAGGACAGCCCCTCCAAGTCCTAACCTTACGCCTGGAGGATGAACATCGGTTACATGAAAGCCCTCAATCAGCCCCAATCGACCCCCAATGGTTATCAAATTTTCCCCAGGCTTGGGCAGAGACTGCAGGAATGGGACTGGCTACAAATCAGCCTCCTGTGGTTATTGGACTTAAAGCTTCGGCTACCCCGGTAATGATACATCAGTATCAATTAAGCAGGGAAGCTAAAAATGGAATTAGGCCACATATACGAAAACTGCTCCAATTGGGTATCTTAAAGCCATGCCAATCTCCATGGAACACCCCCTTATTGCCCGTCAAAAAGCCTGGGACAGGAGACTACCATCCAGTACAGGACTTGAGGGAAGTAAACCAGAGAACAGAGGACATACATCCTACAGTACCTAATCCCTACAACTTACTAAGTACATTGCCCCCAAGTCACACATGGTATACAGTGTTAGATTTAAAGAATGCCTTCTTTTGCATGAGGCTAAGTCCTCAGAGTCAACCGATCTTTGCTTTTGGATGGAGAGACCCAGAATCAGGTTTTTCAGGACAACTCACCTGGACAAGGTTGCCTCAGGGATTCAAGAACTCCCCAACCCTGTTTGACGAAGCTCTACATCAGGACCTGGCTGACTTCAGAGTCAATCATCCCCAATTTGCTCTTCTACAGTACGTAGACGATCTGCTCCTAGCAGCTGAGACTCGAGATGACTGTCTAAAAGGTACCGGGGCCCTTTTAAAGAAATTGGGAGAATTGGGGTATAGCGCCTCAGCCAAAAAGGCCCAAATCTGTGTTCAACAAGTGACTTATCTAGGCTACAAGCTGGAAGGGGGGCAGAGGTGGCTAACGGAGAGCCGCAAACAAGCCATCACCCAGATCCCTCCGCCCACAATTGTGCAAGCGCTGAGGGAGTTCTTAGGGAGTGCTGGATTCTGTCGCTTGTGGATGCTAGGGTTTGCTGAACTGGCAGCCCCTCTGCTTACTAAGGCAAATACCCCGTTCCGATGGGAAAAGGAACAACAATATGCTTTTGATCAGATTAAAAAGGCCTTATTGTCAGCTCCAGCCCTGGGCCTTCCGGATATAAATAAGCCATTCACCTTATTTGTGGATGAGCGACAAGGAATTGCTAAAGGAGTCCTGACCCAGAAACTAGGGCCCTGGAGGAGACCGGTGGCCTATTTTTCAAAAAAACTGGACAATGTGGCAGCTGGGTGGCCCCCGTGCCTCCGCATCATTGCAGCTGTGGCCATGTTGGTAAAGGACTCGGACAAGCTAACCTTAGGACAGCCTTTGACAGTGATGGCGCCGCATGCCATAGAGACAGTAATTCGCCAGCCCCCTGATCGTTGGCTTTCAAACGCCCGAATCACCCATTAACAGACAATGTTGCTAAATCCTGACCGGATTCGATTTGGGGCCTTAGTCTCTCTCAACCCAGCAACTCTGCTTCCCTACTCGGAATCTCACCTCCCCATTGAGCATAACTGCCATCAGATCCTGGTGGAGATACATGGGACCCGTGAGGATTTGACTGACCAACCTCTACCAGACGCTGAACACACTTGGTACACGGATGGGAGCAGCTTCCTGCATAATGGTGAGCTAAGGGCAGGGGCTGCAGTGGTAGATGGGACCACAGTCATCTGGGCTTCAGCCCTAGAGCCTGGGACTTCAGCACAAAGGGCCGAACTCATTGCCCTGACACAGGCATTAACAAAGGCTCGAGGAGAAAAAAATCAATATTTACACAGACAGCCGGTATGCCTTTGCAACCGCGCATATCCATGGAGAGATCTATAGGAGATGAGGTCTGCTGACTTCAACAGGAAAAGACATTAAAAACAGAAAAGAAATCCTAGACCTCTTACAAGCCCTTTTCCTACCCAAAAAGGTGAGCATTATCCATTGCCCAGGCCACCAAGTGGGGAGAAACCCTGTAGCAGCAGGAAACAGGATGGCAGATGAGGTTGCCAAGGCAGCGGCCTTACACAACCAAACCTTTGCATTAGCTACTTCACAAGAACAGCAGCCAAGCAAACCCCCTCTCTTTCAGTATTCAGATCAGGACGTAGAGGTGGCCAAAAAGTTAAGGGCAACCTTCAATAACTCGACTGGAACTTGGGAATATGAAAACCGGACAATATTACCCCGAAAAAACGTGAAAAGGCTGGTTACCTACTTACACAGGTGGACCCATTTGGGGTACAAAAAGTTAGAGACTCTTTTACAAAGGCAGGAGCAGTTTCATTACATTCCAGATCTATCAGACATAAACAGGTCATAGACTCTTGTATTCCCTGTGCCAAGGTCAATGCAGGCCGATTCCAAGCACCCGCTGGAGTCAGAATGAGAGGAGAGAGACCTGGTACTAACTGGGAGGTCAATTTTACCGAAATTAAGCCTGGCAAGTATGGAGCTAAATACCTCCTAGTCTTTGTGGACACTTTCTCTGGCTGGACAGAAGATTTCCCCACTAAACAAGAAACTGCACAAGTGGTAGTTAAAAAAATTCTAGAAGAGATTTTTCCTCGGTTTGGACTCCCTAAGGTAATAGGGTCAGATAATGGCCCTGCTTTCGTCTCCCAGGTAAGTCAGATGGTGGCCAAGCTGTTGGGGATAGATTGGAAATTACATTGTGCTTATCGCCCCCAAAGTTCAGGGCAGGTAGAATGAATGAATAGGACAATTAAAGAGACCCTAACTAAATTAGCCCTAGAAACTGGCACTAAAGACTGGGTCCAACTCCTTCCCATGGCCCTGTTTAGAGCTCGAAATACTCCAGCAAGCCATGGATTGACCCCCTATGAAATCCTATATGGGGGGCCCCCTCCTATAACAGATTTTCTTGATCCTGCCATTGATTCTTTTGCAAATACCCAAAGTTTACAGGCGCGGCTGCGGGCTCTACAACTTATCCAGAGGCAGGTGTGGAGACCTTTGGCTGCTGCCTACTCAGCGGGGAGTTCAAATATCCCACAACCCTTCCAGATTGGCGACGAGGTGTACGTGAGGAGGCACCAGTCCAAGACCCTCGAGCCACGGTGGAAGGGCCCATACATTGTGCTGCTGACTACACCCACTACGCTAAAGGTAGAAGGGATCGCTGCCTGGATCCACGCCTCCCACGTCAAGCCTGCGCCACCCGGAGACGCAAAGGACCCCACAGGGCTGCCCAAATGGAAGCTACAGCGCACTCAAAATCCTCTCAAGATAAGACTCTCAAAAACTGTTTAATATTCCTTGCTGTTGTAACCCTAACAGTAGTTGAGGGACAAAGGGTCCACCCCCTGGCAGGCATAAATTCAAACCCACACTTTCCCCAAAACCAGACATGGCAGGTAGTAGATGAACATGAAAGTATCATCTGGTCCACTTCCAACATAGCCCCTCTCTGGACATGGTGGCCTGACCTAAAACCAACCTTTTGCATAACACTCACCGGTACTGGAGTTTATAACAGCCAGACTGCAGCACGGGTGATGAGGCTAAAGGAGGGTTTCCCAATCTACGTATGCCCGAGTCATCAGGACCCTAGACTAAAATCTAAATGTAGGAGGGAAAAAGATTATTTTTGTAAGGCCTGGGGCTATGAGACCACGGGCGATACCTATTGGAACCCCTCATCCTCCTCGGACTACATCACGGTTAAGAGGTTCAATGGACAAGGGGGAGCAGGATACTGTTTCGACAAAAGCTGCCAATGGTGGTGTGTAAAGCTTACTGTAAAATTCACTGACAAAGGAAAAATGCCAAACCTAGACTGGGGAACTGGACTCACCTGGGGGGTTAGGCTGCGCACACGGGGTGCTGACGACGGGGGGCGTATAACTATCCGCCTTCAGGTACAGAGCATAAACCCCCTCCTATTGGGACCCAACCCCACTCTAAAAAGGAGACCCCTTTTCCCAAGCCAACCACCCAACCATACCCTCCCGGAAACTACTGCTGACTCAGAGCTGCCCCTGATGCCCCCCTTATATAACCTGATTGAGGGAGCCTACGCTGCCCTCAATTCCACCAGGAGCGACCTCACTCGGTCCTGTTGGCTTTGCCTTACCGAGGCACCCCCTTATTATGAAGGAATAGCCTACAATGGCACTTACAACATCACTTCCTCATGTCCCTGGGAACAGCAAAGTAATAGCAAGTTAACTTTATCTGAAGTGTCAGGTCAGGGACTATGTCTTGGGACACCACCCCCAGACAAGAGCCGGTTCTGTGTCTACAAAAAAAATGTTGCGGCTATTACAGAAAAATACTTAGTGCCTGCAGATGGGGGGTGGTGGGCCTGTAACACCGGCTTAACCCCTTGTGTCTCACCAATGCTGATAAAGCAGACTAGATATTGTGTTCTGGTACATTTATATCCTCGGATTATATATCATGACTCCCCATCTTTTGAAGAACAGGGATACAAAAGGGAACCCATCACCATAACTCTAGCTGTCCTCGTGGGATTAGGAACAGCAGCAGGCATAACAGGAGCAGGAGTGGGGAGTGCTGCTTATGCGGAAGGGCATAAAGACATGCAGCAGCTAAAGTCTGCCATAACAAAAGATTTAAGGGGAATAGAAAAATCCATCTCCACACTGACAACGTCCCTCAACTCTCTGTCAGAGGTCGTGCTTCAAAATCGGAGAGGCCTGGACTTGGTTTTTATTAAAGATGGGGGACTATGTGTAGCCCTAAAGGAAGAATTTTGTTTCTATGTTAACCACACTGGGGTGGCACGGGATTCAATGGCCAAACTTCGTGAGCGACTAGAAAAACGTAAATGGGATAAAACTGCAGAAGCCAGTTGGTTTGAAAATTGGTGGACCAGATCCCCTTGGCTCACTACTCTATTATCTGCAGTAGCAGGGCCTATTATTATTTTATTTTTGCTTCTCACCTTTGGCCCCTGTATCATTAACAAACTGTTACAGTTTATTCGCCAGAGGCTATCCAGCATACAGACCATGGTATTAACCCAATAATACCAAGTATTAAAAACAACTGACACCCCGCAAATATAGAGACACCCTCAATTTTAAGATTAAAATTACTCCAGAGAAGAAGTGGGGAATGAAGGGTTAAAAATTAGGAACCTCACTTCACCATTACCATTATTAACTTGCTAACTGCTGACTTTGCTTCTGTAAATATGCTTGCATTCAGACCCCCTTTTTCCTGGGAAATAAAATTGGGCAGTGACTCAAAGATATTGGCCGGCCCAGATGTCCGGATATCAGCCCACCCAGGACAAGGACAGCGGTTACAGATGGTATATGTTCTTTAGTTCCAGATTAATTAAGCCATCCGTGGGACAAACCTTAACAATGACCGCCTGGCCAGACCATAAACCGGGTCAAATGTCAACCAATTATAGACCAACCATGAGCCAATTATGGTTTTTGCCTTTAAAAATGTAACTGCTGCTCGGGACTCCCTGTCTGCTTGGGACAGAGAGCCCGTTTGCGCAAACACCAAATAAACTCCTCTTGCTTATTGCATCTGCTGGTTTGGAGTCTTGGTTCCTGGGGCGCCCTCCCGTTGAAGAAAGTGTCCCAGTGAGTCTGGGGTCTTTCACTAAGATATGGAACCAACCCAGCTGCCCATCAATATATGAATGGATCAAGAAAATGTGGTATATATACACAATCCAATTCTATGCTTCCATCAGAAAGAATGACATTGCCCCATTTGTTAGAAAATGGAAAGGCAGAAAAAATTATCTTAAGTGAAGTAAGCCAGGCCCAAAGAAACATAGGCCCCATGGTTTTCCTTATTTGCAATAACCAGTGTATGTCTTGAGTCAAGCAGAAAAGGGCAGATAAGTTCATCTTAGAGAAATGAACCCCAATATAAGTAGTCAAATGTTTTTTTCTTTCTTTCTTTTTGGATCTGGTCGGGGGGCCTGAACTCTGGGCCTGGGCACTGTCCCTCAGCTCTTTAGCTCAATGCTAGCACTCTACCACTCGAGCCACAGTGCCACTTCTGGTATTTTCTTTTTGCTTATGTGGTGCTGAGGAATTGAATCCAGGGCCTCATGCATGCAAGGCAACTACTCTACCACTGAGCCACCTTCCCAACCCCTCTGTTTTTTGTCTTTCTTGAGATTGTATCTAACATATTTATAAAATGATTTCTTTGTAGGTTTGTATGTCCCTCCCCCATAGTATAACCCCTAATTTCACTGTATTTGATATTGGTATAATTTGTGGAGGGAAGGGAAAAAACAAATTGTTTAAATAGGGATACAGGTGGACCCATTGCAACAATAGGTCGTTATGTAGAAAAACGAACTTTACATCTTTGGTGGGGGGGGAAGGGCCGGGTAGGGATGGCACGGTGGGGGGTTTGGGAAGGGTTGGGAAGGGGAAACAAAGGAGGAGGCAACAATATTTGATAAGAAATATACTCGTTATATTTCCCATGTAATTGTAACCTCTCTGTACAGTATTTTCACAATAAAAAATCAAATAATTATAATAAAAAATTAAAAAAGAAGTACTTACAAAGCTAAACAATGTGATTCACACATTCACATTCCAAATATAAAGACACAACACTGGACATGTGCATGTATTGTAGTACCCAGAGTCTTGGAGCCCCCCGTAGACCACCAAAGACCTTGGACAATGCAAGTGGCAAAGAGTCATTTATTAACGAACTCTCGAGCACGGACCTCATGCACACCGTTGTAGGCGTGTTAACAAGAGGCCCTGAACACAGGGGTACAGCACTTTTTATACATTTTAAGGTAGGGGCAGGGCCCCGGTAGACACTCACAGCAAATCACTATGCCACGCAGGAAATTTTGTAACATTTTGTAAAATGATTGGCACGGGATGACTCAAGTGGGATGGTTGATTTGGATGATAAGATTTAGGGGGAATTCTCATAGTTACAGGCTTAAGATTGGTTGACATTTGGCCTAGTTTGCTGGTCCTGCCAGATGGTTGTTATCTCAGGTTCCAGTTCCCAGAGGAGGATCCGGAATATGTGTTAGCCATTGTTCCAGACTCTGGGAATGTCTGGGCCTGAGGTCAGCAGTTAGTTATCTATCACGGCGGTTACATTCTTCACCGTTTGTTGACACAGACCTATCTTTATACTTCAACTTTAGCAAAAGCAAGTTACTGAAGCAAAGTCAGCAGTTAGTGACTGCAAAATGGTGAATATAATTCTTAGTTCTTCAGTTCTTGAGTATAAATGCAATTTATACATAAATAAATAAAAAGTCTTTGACATTAGTAATGTATTTATTACAAATAATAAAATTATGCTAGCAGATAATATGGATTGATAACTTCTATTTTTTTCAACTTGAATAGATAGATTTTCAGTGTATAGGTTTTATATATCCTTCACATCTTTAGGACCAAGTGAAAAGAAAGTCACCATCTTATGCTTTGGTTTAGCTTTTGATAGAAAATAATCTGATTTCTTCACTGTGATAGTAACATGATATATGGATATCTGTTTTGAAAATTAGTTTACATGAGAAAGCAAAGTTGATTTTTCACAGAATATAATACCAGCCAGATTCAAAAGTCCTGACAATAAAAATGTTTAAAAGTCTATGCAAACATTTTCTGTCAACTTCAATATCTTTTCTCCTTTATTTCTTTCTATAATCATATACTTATTTCTCTTAGGCTTTAAAAACAATTCTAACTATATCTATTTAGATTATGATTGGAGTACATTTTTTATTTATATTGAAATTGTTGCTATACCACTAAAAATAATAAAACATGTTGCTTCTGTTAGGCTTAATTTTTTGTTGTTGTACGTAAAACAGGTATGTATTCAGAATACCAAAACCTGTGATTTTTTGTCTTCTTAATATTTTTATTATTGTTTGTAATATAATATATTGTTTTATAATCATTCAATTATAATGTTGTCTTTTCATGTTGAATGTAGTTTGAGTGTCATTGGGGAAATAAAACATTCACATTTTGTAGTTTAATTCCTAATGTGTAATGCATCTTGATTTCTGTATTTTGACTAACAAAGTTTCCATAATAAAATTTTACTCATCCTGTGTGCTTACCAGATACTGTATTAAGCATTCTTTATCTCAGAATACTCAACTCTCATAAACATAGCCATATATACAACGACTATGCATGGGAGAAATCAGTATTTTCATCCAAGATGTACGGCTTATGGCCAAGCCAGAATTAAACTTAAGGGTAGACTTGCATACCAGAAATAACATTCATTATCATTATGCATGAAGAGAAGGTTTTCCAAAAGGTTAATGCATCATCTGTAATTTGATGTGTGCTGGCTACACATATGGTACAGTAACCATTTTTTTTTGTCTTTCATGGGGCTTGTACTCTGGGCCTAGGCACTGTCCTTGAGCTCTTCAGCTCAAGGCTAATGCTCTACCACTTGAGCCACAATGCATTTCTGTTTTTCTGGTAGGTAACTGGAGATAAGAGTCTCACAGACTTTCCTGTCCTGTCTGGCTTTGAACCGAGATCCTTAGGTCTCAGCCTTCTGAGTAGCTAGGATAATCAGTTTGAGTCACAGAAGCCCATCTTACTTAACCTTCTTAAGTACAAAGGAACAATTTACTGCTATATTTATTCTTTGTACAACTCTAGAGTAAAAAATATGAACAGGATACTAAAGTGGAGCACTCAAACCTCAATGCAAATCTTGAAAAAGCTAGAATATGTTCGTGGTGACACATAACTCTAAAGGAAAAAATTTAGAATAAATAACCACATAGCCAACCTCTCAATTAAAACCCTTTGTAAAACTGAGTTACCTCAATTTTTGTGAGAGAAGAAGGACCGAATCAAACATTTTTTTTTTATTATGAAAATACCGTACAGAGGAGTTACAATTACATGGGCAAGATAATGAGTACATTTCCTATCAAGCATTGTTGCCTCTTCCTTTGTTTCCCCTTCTATCCCTTCCCATCTCCCCCACCCTCACCCTCCTAAATCCCCCCCAAGTCTCCCCTCCTTCCCCTGGCCACCTCCACCCCGGCCAAAGTTGTAAAGTTTGTTTTTTGACATAACAACTTGTATGTCTCATTGTTGCAATGGGTCCATCTATATGCTTATTTAAACAATTTGTTTTTCCTCTTCCCCTCCACAAATTATACCAACATCACATACAGTGGAAGAAGGGGTTATACCGTGGGGGAGGGACATACAAAGCAACATAAAAATTATATTATAAATATGTTAGAAACAATCACATGAAAGAAAAAACATTTGAACATTTATCTTGGGGTTCATTTCACCTAACATCAACTTATCTGACCTTTTCTGCTTGACATATACTAGTAATTGCAAATAAGAGAAACCATGGGGCCTATGTTTCTTTGTGGCTGGCTTACTTCACTTAATATAATTTTTTCCAAATCTTTCCATTTTCTAACAAATGGGCAAACAGAAATTTTTATAACTTTCATTTACAAAATGTAAAATTAAGCCTAATTTGGATTTCTATAATCTTTTTGTTTTGGGGGGTCTGGTCGTGGGGCCTGAACTCTGGGCCTGAGCGCTGTCTCTCAACTCTTCAGCTCCAGGCTACCACTCTACCACTTGAACTACAGTGCCACTTCCGGCTTTTTTCTTTTTTGCTTATGTGGTGCTGAGGAATTGAACCCAGGGCCTCAGGCATGCAAGGCAAGTGCTCTACCACTGAGCCACCTTCCCTGCCCCCTATAATCTTTTTTAATGTAGCAAAGGAGATAAGGTTTGGGTAATTTAAAGAGAAAATTTGACATACTACAACTAATTAGTCGATTAAAATAAATGTAACAAAGCTACTGAATAGGCTGAGCAACAGATGATAGTGACCTAACTTTGTCCAGGTAGCAAAAGCATGAGAAACTTTTTCTCCAGTTAATCAACAAAATTCTGGACTGAAGGTATGGCTCAAGGGTTAAAGTATCATGCTTGAGCAAGAAAGCATAGAATGTGAGGTTCAGAGTTCATTCCAATATGTGCGCAGAAATTAAATTTAAAAACTAACTCAGTATTGACAGATTGCTAAACATTAGCACAAACACATCATGTTTATAACATAAAACAATTTCGACTATTACTAAAATTTTCAGTGTATTCAGTCTCATTAGTATGTATTAAACAGTCAATTAGTAAATTATTTAAGTATCTAGCGGGACAATTTTTATAATGCTTCGGTTATTTTTGAGAAACAACTAAGGACATAAGTATGCAATTAGAATTTCATAGTCTTGTCTTTAAAATATAGTACAATCTCATTTTGTATACTTCATCATCTCAAGAGAAAAGTAGAATCTGTTGCTCTATTATTAAAACCACTTTTCATATATTTTGCATATCCCATGATTTTTCAGTATTCTGACATTTATTTACTTATTATATGGTTTAAATTATGCCCTTTGCTTCAAAGCCTAAGGACACAAGATAGATAAAACCTTTCATTAAATATTTAAATAAGAAGAAGGAACAATTAAATAGCAACATAATAACCAAACAAAAGAGCTCTCAGCATCAAACCACAGATCTCATTTATTGAAACAGACTCCTTATTTAGAAAAAAAGAATTGAGTGTGGCTTTTTTGTATTATGTATTATTAATGCCTATACTGAGTAAAATAAAATTTGAATTTTGCACAACGACCCTTATGTTTAATAATTTAAAAAGTTGATCAGCTGGCCCCTCCTTGGCTAATTCTTTGTCCAACTTGTTAAATAATTCAGGCACTTTATTAACAAGGATGGTTTATAGTTAGAAAAATTTATACAGTTCATGCTGAAATGATATGATAGAAATTTATAAAAACAATAAACACCTTGAAACAGTGTTGTATATCCATTGTACATAACTTGTATTAAAGCCATTACTTCATCAATATACCAAAAGAAGAATGTGTTTACTATTATAAATATGATAGAAAAAAATTCCCAGCATTTAAATAGCATGATTTACTGAAAAGCCATTCAAACTAGGATGGACAATTGTTATGTGAAAAATAATAACGGCTGGCTGCCAATAACTCATGCCTGCAATCTTCATTTTCCCTGGGGCTGAGATCTGAGTATCAAGGTTTGAAGCCAGACTGGGGACGAAAGTTCATGGGCCTCTTATGTCCAACTAATTACTCAAAAAAAAAATACAAAACCTGGATGCGAAGCTGTGGTTTAAATGGTAGTGTGATAGCTTTGAACAAAAATTGTTCAGGGCTAAAGCCAAGAGCTTGAGTTCAAGACCCAGGACTGACAGGAAAAATTAAAGGAAAACAAACAACAACAACAACAATAATAAACAGATTTCTCTGAAAGAACTTTCAATTCTCTTATGATTCTTTAGTAGAGCACATTGTGACATCCAGCAGATATTCAATAAATAAGTTTTGCATTGATTCATAAAGATGTATTTTCCTTTAAGGTGTCATAACTGTGCATAATTTTTTCCGCTAGTAAAATTTGTATTCTTCATATTGAGGCATTTGTGAAAACATAGGAAACATGCTTGATGACTTATGTTTCATTAAATTATTTTTGTAAGCTAAACATTTTAATGGTATTTCTGGTCAGAAGAGTTAATATTGAGTGATTTGGGTTCTGATTTTAGCTTGCAAGCATATTAAAAGTTAGCAAACACATTCATTATTTCTGAAAATCTCTGGTTTTGAAAATGAGGGATATATAGAGAGAGGTAAATTAAACTAATATCGTTCTACTTTATCCAACATATTTAGGATCCAGTGTTACAGTTATATGTTTATACTCTGTTTCCTGATATTTTACAATGTAGATTGAAACAAATTTAATGTCTCATTATGACTTTTAAAACTTATTTTAGAGAAAGTACATGATTTTCTGAATTAGATATGGCAAAACTAGTTCACTTGGTGTATCAAAACTCTAGAATTCTTTTTTTGAAGAATAATTGATGTTCTCATATAAAGTCATATCCATTATCAAGCTCTCTTACAAAAGTCATAAGATCAGTCAAAGAATAATGGAAGCAAGTATCAACTATATTATACTTTAATAAAGAAGGAAAGTAACTTTTCTAGTATTCTTAAAGATAAATGTATTCAAATAGAATCTATAGCTTTAGTCACTCTGTACACAGATTACCAAAACTCATTCATCCTATGACTTGAAGTTTACTTTGAGAAATACCTCACCATCCCCTTAACCATAATTACCACAAGTATCTCTCTTATTGGGAGAACAAATTTGTTAGCTATCAAACATTGTAATATCACAGATATTGTCTGAATAATATTACAGTGATATGCATATAATATACATATGTGTTTATACATAAATGTATATATGTATACATATATGTAATATATATTTATTGGTTCAGCAATCAATCAGGACAGTCTATTTCCATTTCTTGGTTTCAAAAAATAGTATAAAAATGGAAGTGAAGGTGCCCATGGCTCTTCGAAATGTTGACTTCATTTTCTTGGCAATGTACCCATAGACAAAACTGCTGTATATTACAATTATGAATAATTTCTTGAAGTCTCCATAATGTTTTCAAATGGTGATACCAATTTATATTCACATGAAGAGTGTACAAAACCTCCATTCTGTTATACCCTTACTAACACTTGTCATCTGAGTGATTAATTATACTCTCTCTAACAGATGGGAGGCAAAATTCATGTGTATATGTATTTATATTGCTGTATCAGTGATATTGAGTCCTTTGTTGTATAAGTATTGGCCTTTTGTATGTATGAAAAAAGATATTTATTAAATATAAATATTTGATAAATAACTACTATGCAAATTTGCAGAAAATATCACTATTAATCTTTATAGATTCTAACCCTAATGCTACCCTGATGGCTTTAATGTTGTTTTGAAAAGTATTTCTGGGTGAGTTATCTGTATTTTGATTTTGTGGGTTTTTGTGTTTTTTTTCCTATTCATCTAGACAACATGACGACATAAGTTTGTGTCTCCAACTTCTGATTATGTACATTATGCATGCTTTCCAGCTGTAGCAAATCATAATTTCCTAATATTCAGAGGTAATTATACAAAACACACATGCTTTGAAAGTATCCTCATGAATTAGGCCTCATTACAAAATAAGACCGTCATTCTTACAATTATTACCTTTACACTTTTGTTCAACTGACACCTAATATTTCAGGCATCTATTTTTACTTGTAAGCAACAGAGTGTGACAACATAGGGGTCATTTCAGTGTATAAATGATATACATGAGAAAGAATGTAAATGATGGGGAGAAATGATAGTATATTCTAGTTTTTGCAAATAAAACAAAACCTCTACTTGGAGACAGTGGTAATTAATTGTCTACAATTTCTAGCATTGCCCCTACAATCTGTAAGAGCTCTGAAGTTAATAAAATAGGCTATGGAATTTCACTCAGTTTAAAACATAGCATAAAAGTTTTATAAGAAAGGAGAAACTTTCATAAAAAATAAGATATGGCCCGCTGACCTCTGACATAGAAAATTTATCAGAGATTAAGCTGCATAAGTGCCTATTCAGACATCAGAATTTGATGGAGGTTTCACACATCAGGAGTTGCATGTTTACAAAGATAGTTATTTAGCTGGCAGATCTGTGAAAGATGTTTCAAAAAATGTCCAGGTTCCAAAGTTATAATTTTCACTGCTAATGCAATGAAAAAATGTGGATTTTCAAAACTGAGTTTATGAATGGAAGTTGAGATATATAAAAAGTAAACTAAAAGAACTGTACGCTAGACTAGGTAAATCAACATCTGCATGATTTCAATATTCTGGCTCCTATTACACAGTGTTGTTCAGCCATCAACAAAATCATCTGAATGAAAGGAGAGGTTTTATTAAAAAAATTCAGATGTAGCATAAAGGACAAAATAGGTGAAATTATTCAAAATCTCTAAAAGGTATGTTCTAGGATTTGCTGGTAAGATTCTTTAACCTGTATAAATTAATATAAAAGTCTAAATCTAACCAGGTGTTGGTGGCTCATACCTGTAACCTTTGCTACTTATCAGGCTGAGATCTGAGGATTATGGTTTGAAGTCACACCAGATTAGAGAGCCCATGAGACTCTTATCATCAATAAACTATCAAAAAGCCAGAAATGGAGCTATGGTTCAAGTATTAGAATACTAGCCTGGAGCAAAATAAGCTCAAGGACAGGGATCAGGCCCTGAGCTCAAGCCCATGTCTAGGAATAATAAAAATCTTCAAGCTAAGCCGGGTGCTGGTGGCTCATGCCTGTAATCCTAGCTACTCTGGAGGCTGAGATCTGAAGATCATTGTTCAAAGCCAGCCTGGGCAGGAAAAGCTGTGAAACTCTTATCTCCAGTTAACCAAAAAACCGGAAATGGCACTGTGGCTCAAGTGGTAGATTGCTCCCTTTGAGCTGAAGAGGTGAGGGACAGTGCCCAGGCCCAGAGTTCAAGTCCCACGACAGGAAAAAAAAAAGAGTAGCTGCCATGTCATAGTGTCTCTCATCTATAATCGTAACTACTAAGGAGGATGAGAACCAAGGATGAGGGTACAAACCAGCTCCAGCAGACAAATCCTCAAGTCCTCAAAATTCTTATCCTCAATAACTAGCAAATAGCTGGATGTGGAAGTTTGGATGAGTGGTAAGGCACCAGCCTTGAGTGGAAAAAGCCAAGCAATAGTACAAGTCTTTTATTTCAAACCCTAGTACTAGCACCAATAAAAACATAAATAAGAACCTATAGATAGTGGAAGTCACTGGAATTCTGCTAAGCCATTGACTATAAAGTATTTCAATTAAAGATAAGCCCTTAGAGTATTCCAAAGGGAAAGAACTTAGAAACTGTTTGCTTAGTAAAATAAAAATTAAAAATCCTCTACCTACTCTTTTTTATGAAAAGAATCAGGGGAGCTAAATACATTTTCTTAAGTAATAGAGTGGTACATACTGGAATAAAACATTATGCTAAGAATATTGTTAGTTTAAGACTGCTTTGTTGTCACTTAAACTATTTTAAGTAGTTTTATGAAAAAAACAAACAAGTAGTTTGTTGCATTACTATCTTCTGTAATACCACTGGAATTAGTTAACTTGTTTTATATATTTTTATGTGGAAGTCCTGAACTGCCAATGACCATGATTAAGATTTTATTTTATTTTTTATTATTAATAAGTTTTTATTGTGAAAATATCATACAGAGGCTTTACAATTACATGAGCAAGGTAATGAGTATATTTCTTACCAAGCATTTTTGCCTCCTCTTTGTTTCCTGGGAAAAGTGACATTAACAATTCAGTTAAGAGGAAGTCATTCCTAAGTATGGAAGACCCCTAATCTAGTGGGACTAATGTCTTAATATAAATAATATTTGGGCAAAAGTATACACTCAAGGAAAAAGGCAGATGTCATGGTGGTGTCTTTACAAGCAAAGAATAGATTGTCAGAATACCACCAGAAATGAGTTCATCAGGATCAATTGGATCCTCTCGAATAGTGTCCAGAAGAAACTAACGCTGCTGATAGGTTTGATTTTGAATGTTCAGGGTTTATATGAGGATATGAATTTGTGTTATAGTTCATTCAGTCTGTGGTAGTTTGTATGAGTAAGTGAGGATGACTGATAATTATCCACACAAGTCTATTGTACTCTCAACAGAAAAGGTATATATATTGTGTGTGTGCATATATATATATATATATATATTATACAATTACTAGTATATCATATAATGTCAAAATGTGTAGCATATCATTAGGAAGAGAGAATGTGTTCATAACTATAATACAGTTGTTATTTAATTATGACTGAAAGATGAGCATTGACATCATCACATGGAGAGAAAGAAAAATCCGGATAGTGGAAACAAAATAATAGAATTTCAAAAGTATATGAGTGTGAGAATTGAATGAAGTGATAATTCTGGGCAGACTTTGTGAAGAGAAACAGATATCCTCAGAATAAGCAGTTGTCTATGATAAATGATAAATTCCATCGGTGTTCCAAAAGTGAACAGCTGTAACCAGTTGAAGAATCATCATCAGATGAAATAATATGATGTCTCTTCAAGTTTGTAGCATTTGATAAAATTAATAAAGTCAGGTATATGATTTAATATGCTGGGAAACACAAAGGAAGTGTTCCTTTCAGACTAGAACTGACTTACCATACATGGCCAGAAAGTGGATGCAGAAACATTGTGTTAAACAAATTTTGCTAATATCTATGGTATCACATTTTTTGGTATCAACTGTGAAAAAATGTAAGAAGTCTCTAGGACTCTCAGTTATAATACACAAAATCTTGGAGATAGATAAATATTGTGCCTTTGATATAGACAGAAAGTCCAGTATCTGTAAGCAGAAAATCAGGGTCTATCTCTGGAGGAGTCTTATCTTCTGAGAGAAATGAACAAGAGATGAGTCCCCAAATCTCCTAATCCTAGTGCTTTAATAAATGGAGAGAAAAATGAAATAAGCAGATAGGCTTCATTGCAAATGTCATAAGATATATAAAGCAGAATAGAATGGTATTAAAGTGACCTGGGGCATACAGTAAGTTGAGAAGCACTCAACTAAAAGTAAGCAATTATCTGAGGCAAAGTCATTTATGTGAAAATCTCAGGGTAAAGAGTTCAGTCTGAGTGTAGAAAAACTAGAACAAATGTACAAATTAAACAATATTTTAGAGAAGAGTAAGAAGGATTGGGAAGCCAGATAAATGGATAAAGAAAATAGAGAAAAAAAATACATAAATGAAATACCAAGAAATAAAACAGAAAAGCTGAGTACATGAATATTTTAGTACATAATTTCGAAGTGAATATTTTAGTAAGCTAGTTCTAGCTACATGAAAGTATTCATGAAAATATGGCTGTGAGTTGACTATGCCTTTTCTGTATCCTTAAGTAATGTCTGATGCTACAAATGATACAGGGAAGATATTTATAAGATCTTTAAAAGAATACATACTAGCCAGATGTATTTTTTTCATTTTTATTGTGAAAATACTTTACAGAGGGGTTACAATTACATGGGCAAGGTAAGAGTACATTTCTTATCAAGCATTGTTTCCTCCACCTTTGTCTTTGTTTCCCCTTCTTATCCCTTTCCATCTCTCCCCACCTTTCCTCTCCCCACCTCCCCTCTTCCCCCGCTTGCCCCCAGCCAAAGTGGTAAAGTTCCTTTTTTGACATAACATCTTGTACATCTCATTGTTGCAATGGGTTTACCTGTATCCCTATTTAAACTATTTGTTTTTTCCCTTCTCCTCCACAAATTATACAAACATCAAATACAGTGAAAACAGGGGTTATACCGTGGGGGAGGGACATATAAAGCAACAAAGAAATTGTATGATAAATATGTTAGAAACAATCGCAAGAAAGAAAAAATATGTGAATCCTTACCTTGGGGTTCATTTCGCCTAACATTAACTTATCTGATCGTTTCTACTTGTCTCAGACATATACTAGTAATTGAAAATAAGGGAAACCATGGGACCTATGTTTCTTTGGGCCAAGCTCACTTCACTTAATATAATTTTTTTCAAGTCTTTCCATTTCCTAACAAATGAGGCAATGTTTTTCTTTCTGATGGAGGCACAGAGTTTCATTTACTTTAGATATATTCATAGGACTTCTTATCGAGCCTCTACAAAGACAAAGAGAAGTATTCATATTTGAGTTGGTAGAGAAGACAAAGCAAAATACAGTTAGCATATAGGCCAGGAAAACATAATATTGATTTAATTGAAACACTGTTCTTTTTTTTTTTTTAATGCTTTCAACTTTGTTTTCAAACACAATTGGCACTATATTTCCCAAATATTTGGACTATTACTGTGAGTAATTTAATACAAAAGTTTAAAGAAGGTAATTTTTTTGTTAGTTGAATGCTAAATTTTTTTCTTGAGTCCTATCCGAACAATCTAATTGAAAGCAAATTATCTAAGTCGAAGAGGCAATTCTCAAACAGGAAGCTCTTGTACAAGAGTTATCAATAAGTTTATCAGCCACTACTGGCTTTCAATATATGAATGCGGTTCAGCTGAGCCATAGTTTTAGAGTGTTTTTGCTAGTGTACATATAGAAGCATATAACATTTACTCTAGGAATATGTGGTCGGGGAGGATGGCAGCTGGACTTCTGGTAGTTAACTTATGACATTTCTATTATTCTATGAAATGCCTTCTAGACATAGCTGTGAACAATGTTACAGATGAGATTAAAGTCTACTTTTAAATTGACTTTAAGTTATTCCTCAAGGTCCAATGTGGTCAGCTTAAAGGTCTTTAAAAGAAGACTTATAACTTCCTCAACATCCAAGATATTTTTTGTGTATTACTTTCTGCAGCCTGTAATTTGGAGTTCCAGTTTATGCACAATCTTTCCTTTTCACGCTTGCCTACCTTAAAGATTTTGGACATACTTTGCCAGCACAACAATATCTTGTAATAAGTACTTTTACATGTAAGAAACCATGTAACTTGTTACACAAACTATAAATGAGTAATACACCTCCTTATTAGGTATGTGTTGTTTAAATGACCTCCGTTTCTGTATTATGTACTGATCAAGATAAGCCCTCTGAACTGTCTTCACTATGTTTTAGAGAAAGGATTTATAATAATACATTATTCTGAAGTTTTGTCTTAAATTGATCAAAGTCCTAGGAAAGACCTTTGGCTTTTAATCAAAAACTTGATAAAGCCGTTTCAGTATGATAGAGCAAAGAACATTTTTTGAAATCATTTATACGAAAACCTTTTTTTCCAAAGTAAGCTTTTTGCTCAGGTAATAGGGAATACGTAATTGCCAAAAACTCATCCATTATATAATGGATGAGTGATTATTTGATGATTATTAGTGGTGATTATTTGAGCAATGGGAAACCATATATCTTCATTTTCTTTCAACCTATACTAATTTGTGCAATATTATAGTGAATAACATAAAAGTGGCATGGGGAGGGGATGGTGGTGGGAAGGGGTTGATGGGAAGGGATGGTAAGGGGAAACAAAGGAGAAGGCAACTATGCTTGATAAGAAAAGAATGTACTCATTACTTTGCTCATGTAATTGTAACCCCTTGGTACAGTATTTTCACAATAATAAATAAATAAATAAATAAATAAATAAAGTTGTGAGATGAACTGAAATTGATTCAAATTATTGTGGAAACAATTTCATTACACAGTCTATACTGAAAAAAATTCAGTAATTTAGATAAAACTTGCAAAATTTCTATTATAATTCCCTAAGGGTAGGCAATAGAAAAATTAGCAATATTCTTTATAAGACAATTCCATTCATGGACACTCTTTGCTTGTGGTGGGCCAATTCAGACTTAGTTGTAAAAGACTAGCCCTGGCCTTCACTAATAGACTCTGGTTACACCTATTGCTCTTTCCCACATATTTCCCTCCTTTGCTATGTAGCATGTTGTGTGTATTAAGAAGTTCATACCTTATATATTTTACTAACATTTTAAAACTTATGTAAGTATTTCTGTTTAATTTTTGATAAAGAAAAACTTGTAAAACTAGGAATTATATTGTGATATTTCCATACATGCACACAGTATACTTTGAACAAGTTCACCCAATCTTCCATATTCTTACTGCTCAGTCCCCATTTCCCTCTGCTTTTTCAAATAATCTTTGGTGAATTTCATTTATATATACATATATATAAATACATATACACATGTGTTCTAATATATTTTACATATTAATATAAATACATGTTCCTTATATATGTGTGTTTACTATATATTTTAAATCTAATTTATTTACAATATAGAAATATATGTGATAGTTATTTATATATACAAAATATTTTGAAATTACCCACTATGTCTAATTTTTCTTAAAATCAGTATATATATATATATATATATATATATATATATATATATATATATATATATACATACATACATACATATATTTGGTTAGTCTGGGGGTAGATCTCTGGGCCAGGGCACTGTCATTCAGCTCTTCAGCACAAGGCTAGTGCTCTACCACTTGAGCCACAGAACCTCTTCTGTTTTTTTGGTGGTTAACTTGATTAGATTCTCAGGGACTTTCCATCCAGGGCTGGCTTTGAACTGTGATCCTTAGATCTCAGCTTCCTGAGTAGCTAGGATTCCAGGCACGAGCCACAGGCACCTGGCAGGATAAGTACTTTTAAGGCATTGCTTTCAAGAACTGGTGGAGGTAAATAGTACCAATTCAGAGGAAGAATCTAGAATGCATTTTCCTTCTCACTTAAGATATGATTCCCTAATTATGGCACAATGAAAAACAACAGGGTATAAACTTGTATTTCAGAATTTGTAAGTATCTGTTGTTTCATAGTATTTTAGTCAGTTTTCTTATTTATAAATCCTAGAAAATCTATTGAGTCTTTGACTCAAAGTCAGTAGAGTCTTTGACTCTACTGTTTTATGAATAAAATATACTTGAAAATAACACGTTATGAACATTTAAATATTCTTATACAAAATAATAAAAAGTATATTAATTATCATTATAATTACGTTCACTAAATGATTATAAGGTTACATGGAAAATATTATGTAGTTCCAGTATTCTGTGTGAGACTTAAAATGTCTAATTGATTTATTAGTTAAATTGAAGTCCATAGAGCTCATGGAAAAGGAACATACAAAATCATTGCTGTTGCAAATCAACTACTGTTTTGAACGTATAGTACTATTTCTATTCTTCAAACTGAAGGAAGATGAATTAGATATACATTTTAAATAATAAAACCAACAAGTTTTAAAAGAATTCATTTATTTAATCATGAATCCTAAAATTAAATAATATGAAGAATGTATAAATATCCATTATGGATTTTAACACTGTGAGTGACATAAACAACCTTGATAAGGAGTAAATTATGCATAAGGGGAAGGAATTTATATTAATCAAGTCTCAAAAATGAAAATGCAGAAATACAGAAGCTAGGTAGAATAATTAAACTTATTGTATATTGCATTAGGTAACATTTAGAGATATATAACTGCCATAATATCAAGTAACAGTAATGCCATTCTTAATTAGGACACTACTGGAATTTGAATGAAGAGTTGAAGAGCTTAGAAATTCATAATTGGTAACTATTTGCTGCATAAGTCTGCAATGGCTTAAAGAACTTGATATACGTCTTATTTATGCTCCTAAAAGCTTTTAATATTTTCTATGTATTTCAGACACATGTGTTTTAAAACAAGAATAAAAAACATATGCTAGGTGATAGAAAACATGCTGTGTCAATAAATAAGCAAAGAGATGGTTGAAACTGGGACATTCAGATTGCAAATAATCTATCAAGCCAGGCTCCCCTATGGCTCATGCCTGTATTCCTAGCTACTCAGGGGGCCAAGATCTGAGGATCACAAATCAAAGTCATCCAAACAGGAAATCCCCTGAGACTCTTTTTTTTGTTTGTTTGTTTGCTTGTTTTTTTGGGTCCGGTCGTGGGGCCTGAACTCTGGGCCTGGGCACTGTCCCTCATCTCTTCAGCTCAAGGCTAGCGCTCTACCACTTGAGCCACAGCACCACTTCCAGCTTTTTTCTTTTTTTCTTATGTGGTGCTGAGGAATTGAACCCAGGGCCTCAGGCATGCAAGGCAAGAGCTCTACCACTGAGCCACCTTCCCAGCCCCCGCCCCCCCCATGAGACCCTTATCTACATTTAACCACCAGAAAACGAAGTGGTGCTGTGGCTCAAGTGTTAGAGCATTAGCATTGAGCTGAAGACCTCAGCTACAGCACCCCAACCCAGAATTCAAGCCCCACAATCAACCAAAAAAAAAAAAAAAAAGAAGAGAGAGAGAGAGAAGAGATATCCACCAATATTAGGAGACTATCTTCAACAAAATCACCAGTAGAGGTGCTGGGAAGGTGGCTCAGTGGTAGAGCGCTTGCCTTGCTAAATCACCAGTAGAGTAATACATTATCACATTAAGAAATAAATGATCTGTAAGAATATTTTCTCTCAACTGTCAAATTTTATTATCATTTTTATTGCCAAGATGTTATACTCCCTCCCTCATTTTTCTCCCATTTTTCCTCCCCACCTCATATTATTTTCTATTCCATCTCTCATACATGAAACAGTTAAATTATGTTCTTGGTCAAGATTGCAGGATGACAGACAAGATTTGTTAAGCTTTTGATAATTTATATAAATATGTGCCTGTGAGGTGTAAGAATATAGCAAAAGTCACATCTTCCCAACTTTATTTCAAAACCAGAACTTTATAAAGAAAAGATTTGTGAGGACTTGGGAGAATAGCATATCATTTTGAGATTCAAAAAGGAATCTTAAGTCATAAAAATTAGCTTAAGCTTTGTCAACATGTCAGGATACATTAAATTTAGCATTTGCTGGCTAAGGCTTAGCAGTTCACATCTAATCCTAGCTATTCACCAGACAGACATTGGAGGATCAAGATTCTAAAGCATCCCAGAAACTATTATCTTCAATGAAAAGTTAGAAGTGGAAGTGTGACTGAAATAATAGAGCTTCAGTCTTGAGCAAAAAAGATAAGGGACAGCACTCAGTCCTTAGTTCAAGACCACACACACACACACACACACACACACACACACACACACACACACACACACACCGAAATAAAACAAAATAAGAAAAATACAATAAATAATTGAAAGCATATCAATCAGTATCACAGAAAATACTTCCCACAACTTACATATGTTTATATAAAATTATAGAAGGCTTGTAGGTTTTATTAAACTTTGCATGGATATTATTCTTCTGTTTGTGTTTAAAAAGTCATTTTTTTGGGGGTCCAGTCATGGGGCCTGAACTCTGTGCCTGGGCACTGTCCTTCAGCTCTTCACCTCAATGCTAGCGCTCTACCACTTGAGCCACAGTGCCACTTCCGGCTTTTTTCTTTTTGCTTACGTGGTGCTGGGGAATTGAACCCAGGGCATCATGCATGCAAGACAAGCACTCTACCACTGAGCCACCTTCCCAGCCCTAACAAGTCATTTTGTACATAAAAAGTGACAGTCCTCTAGTGTAAAGCTTTCCTTTATTTTTATGAATGCCTATGTTGCTTGCCTTGAAATTTGGAGTGGAAGAACCCCATGAATGATCATGATAATGGTCTTAATTTTATTGGAAAGGTCAAATAATTTTGCTCAAGATAATTTTCTAAAGATAAAAATTTTATCATATACTAAAAACATTTACTTGGATGGTTTAATAAACACATAACCCCAAAAAAGGATACATTTTAAAAACTGAGTTAACTAATCAGGAGGTAGAGATTGGGAGAGTCAATGGTTGAGGTAAGTCCTGGTCAAAATTGGTTAGGCTCTTATTTCAAAGAAAAAGATGGGTATAATTTTAAACACATGTTATCATGAATCTTAGGGTAGGACAGCCAGAAAGCATGAGACCCTACGTGAAAAATAACTAAAAATAATGGAGTTGATGTGTGGTTCAAGTGGTTTAGGTATTAACTAGCAAGCACAAGGGTTTGAGTTCATAACCAGTACTACCAAAATAATTAAGCTAAATGTTAATTAGATTCACTAGTATATTTTCTTAGATGTTTTTCTTCAACATATTATATAATAAATATTATATGTAATAGGTAGGGATTATGAACCAATATATATATACTGCTTTTTAAAATAAGTTTTCTGACACAATTGAGTTCTCTTTTAGTATTATTTATGAAGCCTTCTTTGTAGTCATGTGACCTTTCTTCCTAAATATCAATGATAAACAAAAGAACATTTGTTTCACACAAAGTGGCCTTAATTTTATGTATTTTGCTATTTTCCCAATATTACAAAAACCAGTAAAATACCACATTTTACAGCATTATACAGCTAATTTATAGTGCAGGGCAGGCACAGACTTGATCTCCAGACAGCAAAATTTTATGTTTCCATTTCAATGAGACTGCCTAACACAGTAACACCAGGCCAACGAAACTTAAATATAAGTTAAGCTAACATTAGATCCATTACCTTATAAAACTTGAGTACCCTGTGGAGCCCTGCGGAATATGCCAAGTGATTTTTCAAAACATAATCATCCTAAATGTCAGATAAAGGTGCTTTAACTGTCATTCTTTAAAACCCGGGCAAAAATCCTGAGTGTGCCTATAAGTTATAGAGAAAACCTCTTCTTAATACTTGTATTAAATAAACAACAGTCTTTCCAATCACCATTTGTTTTACTAGCCACTGTAAATAAAAATATACAAGGTTGGTGCAAAGCAAACTCAACACAAAGTGTTGTTTTTTATTTTTTTAAGGAAAAGATATAAGGATATTTTCAGCAAAAAATTATTCCTCCTGTATTTTAGCAGGACTTACAAGCTTGGCAGCTTTGGATATCATCTATAATCAAAGAAATTACTTTAAAAAGTATTTTTCTTTTAGTAAATTGATATTTAAATGTTTCCTTTCTCTTCTTCAGTAAGGAAAAACCCATTCAATACAAATTGTCTTGTTTATAATCTTTTTTATTGTGAAAATACTGTGCAGAGGGATTACAGTTACATGAACAAAGTCATGAGTACATTTCCAATCAAGTATTGTGACCTCCTCCTTTGTTTTTCCCCTATTCTCCCTGCCCTCCCACCTCCACAACAACACAACTTCCAATCCCCCCCACCGCCTAAATTGTAAAGTTCATTTTTCAACATAGTGTCTTGTACATCTCATTGTTACAATGGGTCAACCTATATTCCTATTTAAACATTTTGGTTTTTCCCTTTCCCTCCCCAAGCTACAGAAGTGTATGTACAAAATGCAGGGCACCTCCACCAAATACAGTGAAAGCAGGGGTTATATCCTTGGGGAGTAACATACAAAGTAACAAAAGAATCATATGATACATTATAAATACTTTCGGAACAATAGCAAGAAAGTAAAAAACCAATTATGGACCTATCTTGGGGTTCATTTCGTTCAGAGTTTTCTTAAGAATTAATGTGATAGCACATTTAAAACCACTTCAAAATATAAATCAGTGGTCCAATATAAGCATTGCTTAGCATGATTATTTATTAAACATCTGTTTACTTTTGACTCACAATTTTCTTTTCATTTTTTTCTTTCATATATATATATATATATATATATACATATATTTATATGGTGGATGGGAGTTCTAGAATGTATATATATAGAGAGAGATAGATATGTATAGATATATATATACATTGGTTAGGAGTTCTAGAATAAGAATTTAGAGTATCACATAAGTGATTCATAGCCTGAGCCAATGCAATATTTCCCACTAGCAATATTTTCTCCTCCCTATTTTGTTTTTCTCTTTCTCTATTTTATTTATAACATTTTTTTTCCTGAGGCAGTGAAGATCTTCCTGTGTACAGTAGAATGGCCATGAACTCACAAACTTGCCTCAGCCTTCTGAGGTCTGGAATTACAAGTGTGTACAATAATCCCCATTTATGAGCAGCTTTGTTTTTTTTTGTTGTTGTTCCCTTATTGAAACAGGAGAAATTAACAATGACTCAGGAAAACCCAACAGTGAAATGCTATTTCTTTTTTTAATGTTTTTTAATTGTAAAAATATTGTATAGAGGGGTTACATTTACTTGAGTAGGATGATGAGTACATTTCCTATCCAACACTGTTACCTCCTCCTTTGTTTTTCCCCTAACATCCCTTCCCGCCCCACCTCCCCACCTCCCACCTCCCCCTCCAAGTTGTAAAGTTCCTTTACTACATAGTGTCTTTACATCTCATTGTTACAAAGGATCATCCTGTATCCTCGTTTTCTCTTATTTGTAACAACTTGTATAAGTTGAGGACTACCAGAAAAGGACAAAAGCTATGTACATATGACCATAGATGATGAAGTTCAGTGAAATGAACCCAAGATATGGACAAATATCTTTCTTGCAATTATTTTTTAATATATCTAAAATGTACTACGTGATATTTTGTTTATCTTGTATGTTCTTCCCCCATGGTAAAATCTCTGTTTTCACTGTATTTGATATCGGTGCCCTGCATCGTGCAATGTTATTTCAAGTGGATACAGCAATAATGTGAGTTAGATGAAGCTTCTTTGAAATCACAGTGCAAATAATGAGACTCATGTCTGCCCTCTGCACAGAGGCATAGACTTCCTGTGACAGTCTCTCTTGAGTATCATTCCTCATCACTGATACAGAAAGTTGAACAATTTGAGATGTGCATAATGTTTGAAAATGTCTTCAGGATAATATCATACAGTGTGAAAAAGCCATAGTGCATTTGTAAGAATGTTTAGAAGTCACACAATAAGCATGAGAAAATATATTATTTAATGTAAATGTTATTGATATTGAACAATAGGAGTTTAAAAGAGACAGAAGAATCAAGGATAGTGAATAAGGGAGGTTAATCTGACTAAATTTAATCTCTAAATATGTAAAATACCATGGTGAAAGTGCTTTGTACAATTAATATACATTAAAATAAAATTGGGGGGTAACAATGTTCAACATACCCGATATTTGTGACTGAAACCCCTCTGTCCATCACGCTAACAATAATATTAAAGTAAAAAATGAAATGAAAAATAATGAAAGAAAAGTAAAACATCCTCTATTGAGGGAAGGCAGGCACAGAAGGAGGAGAAAATATAGAGATATAGTGGAGGACGAAAATGCATATATGTATTTTATATACCTATATGAAAACAGAACATTGTAAGTTACAGAAATCGTTTGAAGAAGAAGCAGAATCCTAGAAGAGATAGGTTAATTAAGATAAATTGCATGCATGACTAGAACTATCATAATGAAATACTAATAAGCAAACATTTAAAATATTATTAAAATAGAATACACACACACACATACACACACACACACACACACACACACACACACACACACACACACACACACACACACACACCTTTTATTTCTGTATGCACATAATCTCCCAGCAAGAAGGATGCATTGGTAATCATCGACTCCTCCCCATTGGGTCCAGGTGTTGTTACATGATGAAGAAAATATTTTCACAACCAATGTTTCAGTGCTATTTTCCAAAGTGGAACAATAGAAGAAAGTGGATAAAAATGACATGGTGTGAATCCAGCTCTCATTTCATAATTACCAAACAACTTCTGCAACTGGCACTCCAAATATTTTGGTGCTACTGTAGAGAAGGTTGATTGCATTGGAATGTAGCATGCTTTCTTGATCAATCATGTCTTGGCAAAGTAGATTTAATGTTTGCAGCAAGTTTTTAAAACAATACAAAAATTTTCAGCGTGTCAGTGCTATGGAAATACAGGGGAAAGGAGGGTGTGTGTATATATATGTATATTTCAAGTTTATTATATACAGTGACAGTGTATTATGTATTTCAATTCTAGATGACATATATGAAACAAATGATGAAAGAAGATGCATTTTTTTTCATTTTCAGTTTTTTTTCTGGTAGATTTGTGGAAGAACGTACTGATGCTTGAAATCAGGTCTTTTTTTTTTTTTGAATTCTCATTTGGCTTTGTGTTCAAAGCTAGCACTTTAGCACTTGAATCATGGCTCCATTTCTGGCTTTTTGCTGGTTCATCGGAGATTAAAGACTTACACACTTTTCTAGCTGTTCTGGTTTTGAGCCATGATCCTCTGAATTCAGCCTCCAGCATAGGACTGGGATCACGGGACTCTGCCAGCAAGATCTGGTTTATTCTTTTTTTAATGTCTCCTTAATGCCAAATTTAACCAAATCATGGAGTACTGATAACTAATTTATTTATTTATTGAATTATTTATTTCAAATGAGTTCTCCTTCTATGTAAGAAACCATTACAACCTGATTATAAAAACAAACTTACTGAGATTTACTGGCCCTTCAGAGCATACACTTTGTTGAGCATATTTTTTAAATACTTAATTTTATTGAGGCACATTTTTCAAACAATAAAATTCAATCAATAAAGGTTATACTTTGGTGATTTTTTGGTTTTTTTTGGGGGGAGGGGCGTCTGGTTGTGGAGCCTGAACTCTGTGCCTGCGCGCTATCCCTCAGCTCTTCATCTCAAGGCTAGTGCTCTACCACTTGAGCCACAATGCCACTTCTTGCTCTTTTCTTTTTGCTTATGTGGTGCTGAGCAATCGAACCCAGGGCCTCATGCTTGCAAGGCAAGCGCTCTAACACTGAACCACCTTCCCAGCCCTGTAAAGTTCAGTTTTCAACAGAGTGTCTTGTACATCTCATTGTTACAATGGGTCAACCTATATCCCTATTTAAACATTTTGTTTTTTCCCTTTCCCTCCCCAAGCGGGGCACCTACATCAAATACAGTGAAAACAGGGGTTATACCCTGGGGGAGTAACATACAAAGTAACAAAAAATCATATGGTACATTATAAATACTGCAGGAACAATAGCAAGAAAGATAAAACCACTTGTGTCCCTATCTTGGGGTTGATTTCGTTCAGAATTTTCTTAAGAATTAATGTGATAGCATATTTATAACAATTTCAAAATATAAATCAGTGGTCCGATATAAGCATTGTTTAGCATGTTTATTTATTAAACATCTGTTTACTTTTAACTCATAATTTTCTTTTCATTTTTTCTTTCATATATATATATATATATATATATATATATATATATGGTTGTTGGGAGTTCTAGAAAAGATAGATAGATAGATAGATAGATAGATAGATAGATAGATAGATAGATAGATAGATAGATAGATAGATAGATAGATAGATGTAGATATAGGTATAGATATATATTGGTTGGGAGTTCCAGAATAAGAAGTTAGATTATCATATAAGTGATTCATAATCTGAGCCAAAGCAGTATTTTCTCACTAGCAATATTTTCTCCTCCCTATTTTGTTTTTCTCTTTCTCTTTTACTTATATATATATATTTTATTTACAAGAGACAGTGAAGGTCTTCCTGTGCAGAGTAGATTGGCCATGAATTCACAAACCTGCTTCAGCCTTCTGAGGTCTGGAATTACAGGTGTGTACAACAATCCCCATTTATGACCAGCTTTGTTTTTTTTTGTTGTTGTTCCCTTATTGAAAAAAGAGAAATTAACAGTGACTCAGGAAAACCCAACAGTGAAATGCTATTTCTTTTTTTATGTTTTTTATTGTAAAAATATTGTATAGAGGGGTTACAGTTACACGAGTAGGGTGATGAGTAAATTTCCTATCCAACATTGTTACCTCCTCCTTTGTTTTTCCCCTACCATCCCTTCCCGCCCCACCTCCCCACCTGCCACCTCCCCCTCCAAGTTGTAATGTTCCTTTACTACATAGTGTCTTTACATCTCATTGTTACAAAGGATCATCCTGTATCCTCGTTTTCCCATATTTGTAATACCTCATATAAGTCAAGGACTAGCAGAAAAGGTCAAAAGCTATGTACATATGACCATACAAGATGATGTTAAGTGAAATGAACCCCAAGATATGGACACATATCTTTCTTGCTATTGTTTTTTAATTTATGTAAAATGTACTATGTGATTTTTTTTGTTTCTCTTGTATGTTCTCCCCCCCTGGTAAAATCCCTGTTTTCATTGTATTTGATATCGGTGCCCTGCATCATGAAATGTTATTTCGAATGGATACAGAAATAATGTGAGTTAGATGAACGTTCTTTGAAATCACAGTGGCAATAATGAGCCTCATGTCTGCCTTCTGTGCAGAGGCGTAGAATTCCAGTGACAGTCTCTCTTGACTCTCACTCCTCACCACTGATGCAGAAGGGTGAGCAATTTGAGATGTGCATAATGTTTGAAAATGTCTTCAGGATAATACCATACAGTGTGAAAAACCATAGTGCATTACTAAGAATGTCAAGAAGTCACAAAATAAGCATCAGAAAATACATATTTAATTTAAATGTTATTGATATTGAACAATAGGAGTTTAGAAGATACAGAAGAATCAAGGATAGTGAATAAGAGAGGTTAATCTGACTAAATTCATCTCTAAATATGTAAAATACCATGGAGAAAGTACTTTGTGCAATTAATGTATATTAAAATGAAATTGGGGGGTAACAATGTTCAACATACCTGACATATGTGACTGAAACCCCTCTGTCCATCACCCTAACAATAACATTAAACTAAAAAATGAAATGAAAAAAAAACAAAAGAAAAGTAAAACATTCTCTATTGAGGGAAGGCAGGCACAAAAGGAGGAGAAAACCTAGAGATATATTGGAGAATGGAAATGCATATATGTACTTTATAAGCCTATATGAAAACAGAACATTGTAAGGTGCAGAAATCGTTTGAAGAAGAAGCAGATTCCTAGAGGGGATAGGTTAATTATGATAAATTGTATGCCTGACTAGAACTATAATAATGAAACACTAAAAAACAAACATTTTAAAATATTATGAAAATAGAATACACACACACACACACACACACACACACACACACACACACACACACACACACACACACCTTTTATTTCTGTATGCACATAATCTCCCAGCAAGAAGAATGCATTGGGAAATCATCCAATCCTCCCCCTTGGGGCTAGGTGTTGTTAGATGATGAAGGAAATATTTTCATAATCGATGTTACAGTGCTATTTTCTAAGGTGGCACAATAGAAGAAAGTGGAAAAAAATGACATGGCGTGAATCTAGTTCTCATTTCATAATTGCCAATCAGCTTCTGCAACTGGAACTCCAAATATTTTGGTGCTACTGTAGAGAAGGTTGATTGCATTGGAATGTAGCATGCCTTCTTGCTCAATCATTTCTTGGCATAGTAGATTTAATGTTTGCAGCATGTTTTGAAAAAGTACAAAATTTTTCAGCGTGTAAGTGTTGTGGGAATACAGGGGAAAAGGAGGTGTGTGTGTGTGTGTGTGTGTGTGTGTGTGTGTGTGTGTGTGTGTGTGTTTCAAGTTTATAAGATTCAGGGACAGTGTATTATATATTTCAATTCTAGATGACATATATCAAACAAATGGTGAAAGAAGATGGATTTTTTTTTCATTTTCAGTTTTTTTCTGGTAGATTTGTGGAAGAAGGTACTGATGCTTGAAATCAGGTCTTGAATTCTCATTTGGCTTTGTGTTCAAAGCTAGCACTTTAGCACTTGAATCATGGCTCCATTTTTGGCTTTTTGCTGGTTCATTGGAGATGAAAGTCTTACACAATTTCCTAATGTTCTGGTTTTGAGCCATGATCCTCAGAAGTCAGCCTCCAGCATAGACTGGGATCACGGAACTGTTCCAGCAAGATCTGGTTTATTCTTTTTTTAATGTCTCCTTAAGGCCAAATTTTACCAAAGCATGGAGTACTGATAACTGATTTATTTATTTATTGAATTATTTATTTCAAATGAGTTCTCCTTCTATTTAAGGGACCATTACAACCTGATTATAAAAACAAACTTACTGAGATTTACTGGCCCTTCAGAGCATGCACTTTGTTAAGCATATTTTTAAATATTTAATTTTATTGAGATATATTTTTCAAACAATAGAATTCAATCAATAAAGGTTATACTTTAGTGGGTTTTTTTGGTTTGGGTCCGGTCTTGGAGCCTCAACTCTGGGCCTGGGCGCTGTCCCTTAGCTCTTTAGCTCAAGGCTAGCGTTCTACCACTTGAGCCACAATGCCACTTCTGGCTTTTTTCTTTTTGCTTACGTGGTGCTGAGGAATCGAACCCAGGGCCTTCTGCATGCAAGGCAAGCATTCTACCACTGAGCCACCTTCCCACCCCTTATTTTAGTGTTTTATAACAAATGCATGTTTATTGCATAACATTGTATCAAATTGTATAACATCATCAATACAATCTATATTTGTAAGGAATGTTCACCTTCAAACATTCCTCAAGTTTCCAAGACCTCTCTCCCAAATACAGCATGGGGCAACAACTAAATACTTTGGCCACTGGTTTTTTGTTTGTTAGGTTCCATGTGTAGAATTTTTATAAATAAATATTAAATACTAAAATGTTTAGTCACATGGTCTTGTCTCTTTTTAGAAAGAACTATGCTTTTGATATTTATATATGCTATATTTTGTATTCGCATTTCAGGCTGTTTTTAAAATTATATTTTATTATTTTTAAATAGTTGTGCAGTGGTTATCAGTCAATATATCAATATATAAGTAAAATGGATCTTAGTTAACATCACTCCTTTCACCTTTCTCCTCCATCCCCTTAAGCCTAACCCCCTCCTCTCTTTTCTCAATTTCATAGCGTATGCATTGAATGTTATGACTAATATTCCCCCTCCCACTCTTTACTCATTTACCCCTCCAATTCATTTCCCAATCCCAGCACCCTATAAGTGCCAGTTTCCTGGTATTCAGTTTGTTGGATTGAAAGATTTATAAGGAACTAGAATGGATGCTGTCTCTCAGCTGTCCAGCTCAAAGGCTAGAGCTCTACTACATGAGCCACAGTACCACTTCCATTTTCTTGGTGGTTTATTGGAGATAAGAGTCTCATGGACTTTCCTACCTGGGCTGGTTTTGAACCATGATCCTCAGATCTCAGCCTCCTGAGTAGCTAAGATTATAGGCATGAGCCACTAGCACCCGTCTTATTATATTATTTTTTTAAAGAATTCCATCGTTTGTTTAATACATTTGTGTGCACTTGCATACAGCCCTAGATGTGTTTATTTGTACATTTATAAATTATTTCTAGACTCCACATATGAGTAAGAACACGTATCCTTTGTGTCTTGGACTGACTGACTTCTAGAATAAATTTTGATCAGGTCCATCCATTTAAATGCAAATCAAGTAGATTTATCTATAATTAGTATCTATTTATAGGAAGATAAAAATGTACTTATTTCTTCCTTATATCACAGACATATGGGCTCTTTCAAGTTTTGATCTAGTATAAGTGTTTCCATAGGCATTTATTTGCATATGAATCTCATCATAGACGTTAATTCTCATATCTTTTAGATAAACATCTAGCTATGTACTCTAGACTGATAATATTCATATATACACATACATATTCAAGACATATATACATATAAACACACATACACAGAGATCAAGGAGCTGTGGCACACACCAATAATTCTAGCTACTCAACAGTTCTGAGATCTAAGGATTGTCTGTCAAACAATCTTGGCATCCAAGTCCTTGAGGCTCTTCATCTTTAACCAACCAAAAGCCTAAGTGAGTTGGTAGAGCACCAGCCTTGAGAAAAACCCCAACAAGGGAGGAGGCAGGGCAAAGTCCTGAGTTAAAGCCTCAATAGTTGTGCTCACACACACGCACACACATGTAAGTTTATTTAATTTAAATGTTTTACATCTTTTATACATATTATTAATTGGTTGTCTTCCTTGTAAGAAATCTTTATATCACATGAATATCTTTTATCAGCTACTTATTTAATCTGTTTTTATTGTCTTTTTCTTATTTTTCCCTTAATTTTTATGAATACATATTTAGATTTATGATGTGTGACTTACTTCTCTATATCTAGCACATATACTTTAGGCCTGTAAATGTCCATAATGAACACTATTATGTTGCTTGATACTCTTCAAAATGTTTTACAGGTTTGACTCTTGCAGTCTTCAAATAATTTCTGAGTTAATTTTTTAACGATACCAGGCAACCATCTCATTCAGCTAGGGATCAGGTAACAAAATTCAGTCAACCAGGTGGCTTAACTGGTACCCTTCATATCTCACATGTCTGGAGAATGGGAAGAGCAAGAAAGAGTTGCTAATACAATCTCTCGAAGCATCTTCTTCTAGCTGTGAGATGTCATCCTCCTTCATACTCACATAGCGACTTGCTGAAAAGCAGATCTTGTCTTTCGTTCTTTACTATTTCAATATTAAACCAACCAGCAGAGCTCCATCCTCAAACATTATTGAACCTAGTTTACTCAATATTTTTACCTGCCCAAACCTGGGTCATAAGATTTCACATATGAACTGAAGCACCAGACCAGTCTACCAAATGAAGAGCTCATATTTATTTGATTTTCATATGGATATTTATATAAATATTTACCAAGCATTATTTGTAAAGATTAATATTCCAACCTCATTTAATTTTTTGACACTTTTTTGGCCAATGCCTATTTCTGAACTTGTTTCTTCCCTGCACTTGATACAGAAATGGCCAAACATCATTCTGTTGGAACAATAATTTGTGTGTTAAATCAGCCCAGTATATAATTTAAGATTAACTTTTCATTACTTTGAAATTTTTTTGAATAATATTGAATACTACTAATTTTGTATATTTCTTCAATAATGATGTCTAGATTTAGCATAACAATTTTAAAAGAATTTATGGTTTTGAGTTTGAAAAGTTAAGAACAAAAATAAAGAACACACATATATACAACATAGTGATTTATTCAGGCATAATGAAAAAAATTGTTATTTGCAGGAAAAGGAGCTGAATTTGAGATTATCCTATTATATGTTGTGAGACAATCTCTCAAAGACAAATGTCACATTTTCTTTCATGAAAAGGAACGTTTAAAAGCCTTAATAGATTCATTAGACAGTTTTCACTGTTTGCATTTATCAGCTTATAAAAAGGTTCTGTTTGGTTTTGAGTGTGTGTGTGTGTGTGTGTGTGTGTGTGTGTGTGTGTGTGTGTGTGTGTGTGTGTGTGTGTGTGTGTGTGTCTGCCTCGCTCCCCTGGGGCTTAAACTCAGGGTCTCGATGCTGTCTCTGAAGTATTCTTTTGTTAGTTTTTCTTTATTTTGACTCATAACTAGGGCTTTACACTTTGCACCAAAGTTTCACTTAGAGTGTTTAGGTGATCAAGTGGAGAAAAGAGTATCATGAACTTTCCTATTAGGCTAGCGTCAAGCTGTGATCCTAAGTTCTCAGCGTCCTGAGTAGCTAGGATCACAAGCCTGAGCCAGCAGTGCATGGCTGAAAAGAAACTTTTTAGAATAAAAAAGATGAAGAAAAATGAAGAAACCTTAGGTGAACTATGGCTCAGTAAACAAAATTAAATATCTGAGCTGCTTTCAAGAGGAATTTCAGACTATCTAAGCATTAGGAAGCCTACTTCAGAAATAATAACAGATTTCCTCCTAAACTACAGAAAGATACAGGCATTCAAGAACCAAAAGGTGAAATGACACCAGTCAGATTAAATTCAGGAAAGTTTCCATATTGCAGTCAGTTAAAGCATGTTAAAAAGAAAATTGTAAAGAAGCAAATAGCTCATAAGCTTTTACTAATTCACCATACAGCAGACTTCCCAGCAGAAATCTTACAGTAGAATTTAATGAGGTTTTACAGTACTGAAGAAAAATTCAAAAAGAAATTGCCAGTGAAGACTACAGACATTGAAAAACAACTTTTATAAGACACAAAAATATTCCCAGAACAACAAAGATGAAAGGATTTATCTCCACTAGTAACATGTTATTTTACTCATGTATAGAATCTAAACCAATGTATATTTTGTACAAATTGAGAATATAATGATACTTACAGGAGCCTAAGAATAATAAAGGTGGTGGATGTATGGAACAAAATTGATACATACATAGGAAGTATGGTTCATTGTGATAAATTTATCGAGTATTCTACTGCAGCATAGAGTGATTATAAATAACCATTACATACCCTTCACTTTAAAAGTTAGAAAAAGTGGGGCTGGGAAGGTGGCTCGGTGGTAGAGTGCTAGCCTTGAGCTGAAGAGCTGAGGGACAGCACCCAGGCCCAGAGTTCAGGTCCCACGACCGGACCCAAAAATTTTTTTTAAAAATTCACTTATTTTCCTGCCCAAGATGGATTCTAATAATGATCATCAAATCGCTGAGTTGGTAGGATTACAGGCAGGAGCCAACTGCATCCAGCAAAAGTCAACATTAAAAATAACATATTTGTTATTATTAAGTAGTTGTCCATAAGGGATTTCAATACCAGAAATTAAGTTGAGTATAATGTATCTTGATTAATGTCACCCTCTTCTTAAGTAAAGTGAATTGAAAGGAATATGTAAAAACTCATTTTACAAGACCAGTATGAGCCATATACCAAAGCCAGTCAAACAAGAGACATAAATATCCTGGATTTTTTTTAAAAAAGAGGAAAACCTCAGCAAAATACTAACAAAATAAGTGTCAAAATACAGTAGTAGCAGGTCATTCAATATGGTCAACCTAGATTTGTCAGAGATGCGGGGAGCTATCAATAGACACAAAGAAGTGTTATAAACTCCATGGAGAGAGAGAAGGACAAAAAACACATAGTTGTCACAACAGAGACAGAGCATTGGACAAAAATCATCATCTTTTCATGATAATATCTCAAAAAATAGATATAAAGGGAATACAGTTCAATGAGAAAAAGTCCATATTGGACAAGGTCACAGCTAATTTAAGGAGGCTGAAAGCTTTTTCTTTTTCTTTTCTTTTCTCTTCTTTTCTCTCCTCTTCTTTTCTTTTCTTTTCTTTTCTTTATTCTGAGAACAGGAACAAGATAAAGTCTCCACTGATGTACCTTCAATTCAACATAATACTGGTTGTCCTACCTTATGCTTTAAGTCAGGAGAAAATAAATAAAAATAAACAAAAATCAAGCTATAAAATAACAAAGAACTGTTTAATATACAGCTGAGAAGGTGAAATCATAAGCATATCTTTAGTCATTGGTTATTTGTGTTCTGCTCTCATCACTATTAAAATTTTAAGGTGAGAAACGCTGAGCATTGTAGTATATGACTGAAATAATGCACTGTAGAAGTTGAGGCAGGAAGATACAAAGTCTAAAGTCAGCTTGGGCCTTGGACCAACAACAGTGTTACTAATGTCACAATTATTTCCATAATTTATAATATGTGTAGTATGCCATTTTGTTTTAGATCATGGAGAATATTATAGCATAACTGTATTTATTATATATGTGTATATCTTTTGACCCTAAAACAAAAGTTTCTGCCTTAGTCTTTTAAAATAATATAAAATTATAATGTATATCGAAGTGTTATTGTTGCTAATGTTTTATCATCATCATCATCATCATCATCAATCACCTTGGTAATTTTGAGACAGACAGTTGTTATGTAGTCTAAGCTGACCTCATTATAATTCTCATGTCTTAGCATCTTGTATAAAAGATTATGTACCACCATGCTCCAATTTTAAACAATTGTAACGATAAATCACAGATGTGTAAGACTTAATAATTTATTGAAATTATAATTATTCTTCTAAAATTACATGAAAGGACCTGCTAAGGATTCTTATTTCAAAGCATAACATTATATATTTTTTTGGCCCATGTCTTGACTAATAATTTTTTCTGGGTTCTTAATTTTAAGAAATATGAATTTGGGTTTCAATTTTCTTTTGGAGACAAGCAAGCATCCAACTATAGTACCTATCTCACAGTTGCACTCAATATACTTACTAGACTCAATCAGCCCACACATACCTATTACACCTCTAACCACAGCGCAATCTTGCTGACATCCTTGTCCTCTGAGGATGTATCCTCTTCTTCCTTCTAGCATTCTATTCAGTTGAATTAACACTTGATTCAGTTGATGCAAATGTGTAAGCACTTTCAAAAGTAAAAAGTAGAGAGAGGAATAAAAAAATCAGTTCTTTAGATACTGATAATCAGAACTTTGTCTCTTAACATTAAAAAATAAATTATATGAAGTATAAAATCATGAGTCACAATTAAAGTCTGTACCAATTGTATGTTGTAAAAATACACATATTATAGAAATCATTAGGTGTGTGTAAATTTTTTCCTGCATACTACTCAATAATATATATTGATAAACCTAAAAATCTAAGAAGGTTTTCATTTTGATTGTCATGCATGAATGAATTCAGGAATATTTTGCTTAATTAAGTTATTAATAAGTCATTTGGTTTCATTGTTACGTCTATAGCTTTCCTGATCCCAGAATACTGGGTTTTATTTCTGTTGCATGGTGATCCCATTCTATTTGCAGGATTTATCACAATGCATCTGAGAACACACCTTCTCAATTCTTATTTCTCATAGACTAAGGACGGGGTGTTTCATGTCCCATTTGTTCTCTTGTTAAACATTTGTTTTGGGTGGTTTCTATTCATGCTTCATATATTGCTCATTCTTTTCTCATATTTCTTTTTGACATGGAAACTGTGGTTATTAATACTGTTAGAGCTATCATTTGGTTTCATTTTTAACCATTAATCACCTCCAGATGAGCAGTTTTTAACTATTCTTTTTATTCACTAGCTTCCATTGGCAAATCATTCCTATTTTAGCCCAAGTGAATACTCAGAGAACATTTACTACAGTAAATTCATTATTCTGTTTCAAATTATTCATTGGATTACAATTTCTACTTTCTACTTGTGCTGAATTTGAGATATTATGTGCTCTGAAGCTTCATGTCATCACCATATAGTAAAACAAATACTCAAAGTTATTTTGATCTATTAGAAACATTTTTTCTAAAACTAGAGGAAAAGGCATATCCTGACTTATGAAATGATAACTCCTCTGTACACACATTAATAATAACAATAAAATTATATATTACTAAAGTAGGGTAGAAGGTCATAAGCAAAAATAAATGAAAATTTTGTTCACTTTAACTATAATTATGCATTGAAAACTGGGAAAAATGTTCCATAGTTTTGTGAAATTTTTATTTATCCAAAGTATTTGTATACCTTAGTGGTTTGGTACAAAATTTATTGAAATACCGTATCTATAGAAATGTATATACCATAACTCTGAAACTCTGACTTTGTCTCACTAAGTTAGTACAGGTGTTTAAGAAAGTCCTAAATCAATAAATATACCTCCACTAGTAATACAGCAGCTCCTGTATGCCACCATCCTGTTGAGTTTCTTTTTCCCCCAAATAACTTGCTAAATTCACAGGAACTGATATTTTCCAGTTCTTAAATGTGATGAATTGTTAGTTGGCTTTGAATTCCTACACCTAGTGTTATATTCCTGAATGGAATATACATCTTGCTCATAATGACCAAATTTCACTATGTAGCTATTCAATTCCAGAAGAAGCCAAGAGAGTCACAAAAGCCACTGATTCTTAATGCTTTTTTCCCATTCATTTCAGGATATAGAATATTGGTACAAACTTACTATTATTGATTAGGTTCTGAACAAAGCAAACAGAAAAATTCCATATGGCATTCTTTTTAATGAGAGGTTACTTGTAGTGAGGCTATACCAGCTATGGCTATACCAGTTATTTGGGGGAAGATGGTTGAGGCCTTGTTCTCAGTGTGCCTGTAACACAGTCCTTTTTTATTTCCACATTTAGTTATCTGTTTGCTTCATTCAGTTTGATTGAAAATGGATTATATCTGGGTCTCTCTAGCTCAAAAAGATCACAGGAGGTGTGGTCCTCACTTCGGGACAATATATGAAAGTATAATGTGTGTATGTATATATCTCTCTAAATGTATATCATATCAATCTGTGTAGATTCTACATGTAAGACAAAGCATATCATATTTGCCCCTCTGAATCTGGTTTCCTTTGATTAACATAATGATCTCAATTTTAATTGATTTTCCTGAAAATCACATAATTTCCTTCTTTAGAGCTGAATGATACTCCATTGTATATTGTTTCCCTGTTTATTAGCATATATTATGGATGCAAATGGGCTTAATTATGCTACTTTCTCTCATGTGTCCAGGGTAACCTGATCAAATCCACTCTCTATCATTGTCCTTCATAATTTGCCCATTTTAACAAGTTTCAATGTTCTGTTTGCATACATGTATATAAAGTATTTTGACTATATTCATCTTTCTTCACCTACTCTTACCTACATCCTTCTTTCCCCATCTACTGGCACCCACCAACCAACAGAGCCCATCTTTTATTCCTCTCATTCATCCATTCATCAGTTGTAGGACATCTAGGCTGCTTCTGTAGCTGAGAAATGATGAAAAGCACTATACTAATCATGGGTTGTTCAAGTTTGTTTTATGCATGCTAACTTACATCTTATCAAATAAAGATCCAGACCAGAGGTCAACAAATTTATCTCAGAACTTAACAACGCCATGGATAAAATGCCCTGAACAGACATCTTTAGAGTATTTCACCCAACTGCAGAAGATTACACATTCTTCTGGTCATCAATGGAACTTTCTACAGAACAGATCATGTGTTAGGCCATAAAAATCTTTAAAAATCCTAGAACCTTTTAGATATTTCAAAGTCAGTGATTTAAAAAAAATGTTTATGGCTATAAATGCCTAGATAAGAAAATCACCAACCACAAACAACCACACATGCACCTTAAGTCGAGAACTCAACCTAATAGTTTATTTGAAGCTATTTGGGCATTGGTCTGTTCATATGTGAAAATGGAACTAAGAAACTTGGGAGGATGCGTAGGGAAGGAGAGATAGGGTTGAACTATTGCAGGGTAACATTAGTCAACAGATATTGTAGTCATAAACTGACATGTTAATTGAGAACTTATTGTATAACCATCTAAACACAATACAAAATGAACATGCCAATCCCCAAATGAGTAGTCGGAAAGAAATAATTAAATATTAGGGAAGAAATCAATTAAATGGAGATCAAATAAGAATGAATTAATCAACAAAACAGTCCATCTTCTAAAAGATCTGCAAGGTTGACAAATGTTAAGCTGAACTAAGCAAAAGAAAAACAAAGAGAACCCTTTGCCCTCGTTGTCTACTGGAATAGCCATAGTATTTGAAATATCTTGGATGAGTTTACCTATTGGATTTTTTTTCAATTTAGATTTAAAAGTTAGGGAAAACCTTCCATATTTTGAACCATGTACCATATGAATAACATAAGAGTATATTATATCTTTCCTTCAGTGGATAAAAAAATAGGAGATTATGTAAAAAATGAAATACTATTAAGTCATTTTTTAACTAAAAGAGACCATTATGATGATTATGGGCAAAGTAGTTTTGCAAGTGCCAGAAGTCTCCCATTTAGGAACACAGAAAATTATTTGAAAAATTAGAAGACTGCTTTAAAAAAATGGAAACTGTCATGAAAGAAGAGTCTCAATCTTATCAGTACAAGAGGAGTAAGAACCAAAGGGAAATGAAAATCACTCTGCTTGGTCTGTCATTCATTGCTATGGCAACAAGGAAACCCAAATGGATTGCAGCTAACAGCAAAAAATTACTTTTTGCTTGTATTTACAGAAGTTTCACTGGTCAGCTGCAACTGCTCTAGTTGTTCTACATATAATCTCATTCTAGGACTCAAGATGAAGGAATAGGCAAACCTCTCCAATACATTTTGCTTAGATCTAGTGTATAAGCCTGTTCACAGTCAATTAGCCAAATAAGATTGGTGCTCATGCCCAGACCGACTACAGCTGCCAAGCACACTCTACTGACTGCAAGGACAATTTGGGAGAATATGATGTGAAGAATAAGACTCTCCTAAAATCCAGATTAGGAAAAAGGCATACCGCTGCATTTTGTGTTTTACATTGAGGATATAAATAATCTTTCTAAAGAATTGAAATGTAAAACTACATTCTTGATTTATTCATAAAACATACTTTCGTGTACTGATTGAATTGTATCACAAAGACAGTGCAAATTCCAAGCCCAGCAAAACAGACTGAGCTGAAAATCAAGCACATGTTGAAGTGTAGGAAAGAGCACACATTAAAATTCGATCAAATAAGTCATGCACACTGAAAGAACACATGGGTAAAGAACATTCTTACCATCAGGAAAATAAGAAAGGAGTAGTTGGTTTTGAGTTTTTTTTTAAATTTAATTTAATTTTATTTGTGAACATACTCTACAGAGGAGTTACAATTACATGGACAGGATAATGCGTACATTTCTTACCAAGCATTGCAGCCTCTTCCTTTGTTTACCCTTCACATCCCTTCCCAGCCTCCCCCCTCCCCCCATCCCAATCCTATTCCTTCCACCCCTCCTCCCCCCCCCCGGACCGACGTTGAAAAGCTCGTTTTGGACATGACAACTTGTACTTCTCATTGCTGCAACAGGTCCACCTGTATCTTATAGAACTGGTTTTTCCCCATCTCCTCCACAAGTTATACTGACATCAAATATAGTGAAAGCAGGGGTTATACTGTGGGGGAGGGACATACAAAGCAACAAAGAGATAATCTTATAAATGCATTAGAAACACATGCATGAAAGAAAAAAAAACATTAAAATACACACCTAAGGGTTCATTTTCCTGACATCACATTATCTGACCTTTTCCGCTTGACTCATACATATACTAGATATTACAAATAAGGGAAACCATGGGACCTATGTTTCTTTGGGCCTGGCTTACTTCACTTTATATGTAAGTTGCTTGTGGCTAGGTCAGTGATTCTACATCCTACATTCTTTGATTAATATTTACATTTTTTAACCCAGAGCTCAAATTAAAAAAAGACAAAAAACTCAAAACCAGGAAATGGAAAACTTGGTTTTGAGTTTTTTGTCTTTTTTTTTTTATTTGAGCTTTGGGTTAAAAAATGTAAAATATTAATCAAACAATGTAGGATGTAGAATCACTGACCTAGCCACAAGCAACTTACACACACACACACACACACACACACACACACACACACACACACACATATATATATATCCTATACATTCTACATATCTATACATCCTTTGCTTTATTGAAGTTTTAACATATTTTGGTTGGGTTATAACAAGACGTCCATTGGATGGCCATGATAGAAGGTGGACGTTTACAGCCATGTCTTAAAGTTTCCTTCAACAAAACCAAAAATATTTTCAAGAGCTTTTCCACTAATAAGAAATCAGCCATCATGACAGACAGTAACAAAAACATGGAATAATAGATTTTCAAGGCCTTCACACTTAACAATATTAAAAAGATGTAATCAGGTATTTAAGAATGACAACGAAATGATAAAACTTTGACATTTTGTATTATTTAAATAATACAAACCTCTGAAATCAAATTATTTATTCCAACAGTTAAGATAAATTTATAACAACTGATAGGAAACATTTCTACAAATATCTACACATATGTAGTTATACATATATTTATAAATGCTTGATTACACATTCATATTGTATGCACAAGTTGTATTTCTTTAAATCTTTCCTGGCTTCTCTAATAGATTTACATGAAATTTCATAAGAACCTGGCCAAAATTTTCACAAAGTTTCTACAATATTACTATCACAATGCATGTATATTTTTTTTCATTTTAAAACTCAGGTATAAGCATTCCAAACATTCCTCAGTTTTCATTCCTCAGTTTCGATCTTTTGAAATTATTAGAATATTCAATATTGGCTCTTCGAATGCATGGGCCCTGATGAATCTCTTCAGGTTACTATTTTATCAATATAAACAATAGATTTTTAATTACTAATAGTTGTTTCATAGACAGTGATACCACTACTCTCAAAATGACCTACTAATGAAGAAAGACTGATTGTCTTCTGAACCTGTACATGAAGTTCATAAAAAGTAAATAGATAAAAAGGAGGAGGCTACAATGCTTGATAAGAAATGTACTCATTATCTTGCCCATGTAATTATAATCCCTCTGTACAGTACTTTCACAATAAAAAATGACAAAAAAGTAAACAGATAGGTGACTGGCTTCCATATTTGACGAACGGAGTATAGATTGAATGAAAGAAAAAACAAATCAAATAAATTATTATTAAATATTATTCTTAAAATGCAATACGATAACCTATATTAAAAATAAAAGTGTAAAAATATGTAAATGAGAAAGACATATTTATATGTTTTGAGCAATGAAAACAATAGATGTGATAAATTATTTGAAGAGACAATGGAGAATTTATTGAAGAAGAGAAAGAACACTAGATTCCATAAAAATCTTGAAGTTTAGGGAAAGAAATTTTTATTGAAGATACTATTGGACACATGCTAATATACAGAATTCAAAAATAAGGGAATTTGCTTAATTGAAGAATAAGGCAATTCTAGTTATAGTAGATTATTGTGGTTTTTCCTTCTTTCACCTCCTCCTCTTCCTCCTCTACTTCCTCCTCCTCCTCTTTCTCCATCTTTTCTTTCATTGTGATAATGTCTTTCCCTTGCACTCTACCACTTGAAACAAGTCAGTAGTACTTTTGTTTAATTTTGTCTATTAGATAGTATCACTACCTTTGAAATACTCAGTCTCCAGTCATAATCATCCTTTTCCCTTCTGAGTAGTTGTCATTACAGACATGTATGACTATGCATGGCTATTTAAAAATGTATAAATAGGTAGTTAAATTTGAGACTCCTTTCTGAAAGGAATGCAAATTACTCAAGAAATAAGAGCAAAAATTGAAAATGCTTTTGCATCAAATTAAACAACTTCTGGATGTCAAAAGAACTAAGTATTAGAATCTAAGGAAAATTTATAAAATGGAAGAAAATGTTTTCTAGTTATTTCTAGTTATTTTTAAAAATCTCAAAAAAATTGAAAACTGAATAAAAGAATCCAGTTTGTAGCTGGACAAAATAAATGACCAGACAATTCTCAGTGAAGCACATGTGGCCAATAAACTGAAAAAAAATACTCAACATCCCTTGTCATAAAGAAATTGAAATGATAAAGATATTCCATCTCACTACAATCAGAATGGCAATCATTAAGAAAACAGGCAGCACTAATGTGAGGTGAATAAAATATAAATCAGTGCAGCCACTGTGAAAGCCAGTATGGACAGTCGTCAAAAGACTGAAACTGCCACATATCTTGCCATAAAACTCCTAGGTATGTATCCAAAAGAATATAAGTAAGCATTCAATAGAGACACACCTGCACACTCATGTTTATATTAGTAATATTCAGAATAGCCCAACAAAAAAATCAGAGTATGTGTCTATCAGGAAACAAATAAATAAGATAGATGATAGACGGATAGATAAAAAAGTAATATACTGGTTAAATAATGATCTTGATTGAATCTTTCTACAACATATGCATATATCACTTAATATACATATTTTTTTATTTGTCAACTAAAATTAACAAATATATAATGAGGAAATTGTATAGAAATTCAGAATTAAGCTGAGCCATATGTACTGAATAAGTAGCCACACTGCATCAAGAGCATTTAAGAAATGAGAAAAAAGGGAATATTTGGAGACAACACATGTTTTCATGAAGGAGACAAGGGAGAACAATGAATAAAAGAATGAGAGAGAGAGAGAGAGAGAGAGAGAGAGAGAGAGAGAGAGAGAGAGAGAGAGAGAGAGAGAGAGAGAGAGAGAGAGAGAGAGAGAATTAGAACAGAGAGCGAGCACCAGAGAGAGATGGAAGGGAAGGATTTTCCACTTGTTAAAATTCTCAGCTTTTATCTCCATTTTTAAGTATCCCAGTTGTTCAGGAAATATAAGAAATACATATTCAGAAATGAAAATACCGACCAAAAGAGAAATATAAACAACCTGTTGAAAATTCTTTCCCTTGTCCTTAGTCAACTAGACTATAATTACAACATCTGAGTAAAGCATTTTCTCCTCAGTGGATATTTTTAAAAGAAACAAAAATTATAGGATTCATACAAAGATAATATTTTAAAGTGCTAGAGATTTCCACAAAACAAATAACAGCTGATAATGGGATGAAAACTGAGAAGACCTTACAACATACCTGAAACAAGCTTTGCCACTGTGGACAAAGTGCAAGCCTACTGAGAAAGGCACACGAAAGAAAAGGGATGGGCAAACAGAAAACATAGTTATATAACTTAGAAAATGACAGATATTAATGAAAAAATTCAGAAATGAAGCTCAAACCAGGAAAGAGAAAAATAGCAATCTAACACACTAGGATACTAAAGAAAAGGATAATGATAAAGTAATGAAAGACAAAGTTTCACCTTGGTTTTAGAAGGCATAAAGAAAATCCAAAAAATAGAACAATAAAATCTCCTGAATTTATAAAAAAATATAGAAATATATACTAAATGTTTACAGTATATCAGAGGAAAATTTACCAACTGCACTCAGCAATGAAGAATCTTGCATTTAACCATCTCATTTTTTTTAGACCATAACAACCACATAGTGATAAGCAAGTAGAGGGAAAAGAAGATAATCTGTTGTGATCTCAAGCTAAATTCTGTCAGGTGTAGCTGGCAATGCAGTCTGGTTTCAGGAAATATTTCCTCCGGAAACATGTGCTACTAAAGGATACATAAAATATCTGCTTATTATAATTATACATTTATTTTATAACATTATACTTATACAAGCATAAAATATATGCAGTCTAAGAGAGCTCCATTATTTCTAGTAATACATAGTGTTATATTGCTTATGGCTTATTATTGCTTATTGAGAATTAGTACTATGGGAAATATCCACACATGTATCTGTTGCCTAAAGGTGCGGTAAGGAAGTAAAATAGAAACTCTGATTACAGAAATTGGGCTGGGTCTGTAGCTCAGTGTACTTAACATGCCTAAGGCTATTGATTCTACTTACTACACCAAATCAGATGGATGTTAGATAGAAAAGCAGATAGAGAAGGACAGACAGACAGTCAGATTGATGGGTGATAGATTTTTTTTCACAATTTTGGGGGCTACAAAAGTAAAGATTTTTAAGTTATTAAGTTATTAGTTCTTGCCTAAGACAGATATCAATAGAAACACTCTCTCAGGTTTACAAACTTTTTCCTGAGCAGATGAACTTCATGTTACTAGTGTCAGCTCAATTAGAGCTGCCAATTAGAGATTTTTGGCACATAAAGGGGTTGAGATTTAAACTATCTCCCACATTTTATAACATTATCTTTTTACTATTACAGAGGACTGGTGAGTTTTTGTCCCTTACAAGGTAGATAGTCATGGACATTAGGCATGCTTACAAACTCTTTTTATGACCTCCCGGCTCTGACCAGTTTTTGAAGGGCCACACACAAATGACTCTAGGATCTGACATTTCTGTCATCCAAGCAGTGGCTTACTGCCTCTGGATGCTCCTCCATTGCTTTCGTCCCAGGAGTGTCTTCTCCACAGTGGATAAATGCCTCATTGGCATTTTCCTTAACTAGTTGCTGGACTCGGGGCCTGAGCACTGTCCCTCAGCTCTACAGCTTAAGGCTAGCACTCTGCCACTTTGAGTCCCAGACTCGGCTTGAATACTGTCCCCTAACTCTTCAGTCCAGGGCTAGTACTCTCCCACTGTGAGTCTCCAGCTTGGGGCTTGAGTACTGTCCCCTGACTCTTTAGTCCAGGGCTAGTACTTTGCTGGCTGAAAAAAGGTGACAGTCTCACAGGGACCTTTTTCTGCCCGGGCTGGCTTTGAACCAGTTTGCAGATCAGTGAGTCTTATAAAAGGCCACTTTACTCCAATTAAAAGCAACAAGGTGGTCAACATAGAATTAGCTTTTAAGCATGCTCTTACTTGAAACTTATTAAGAGTCAAAGTTACATCTGACAAACTTTTAAGAATCCTCTGTGCTTTGCTCTGGTCTTGCTGGAAACTTAAAAAACCTATAAGAGCAAACTAGAATAGCAATTATTTTGGTAATCCTAATTTTTCCTTTGTGCACATTGAGGCCAATGTCAAGAACAATTTTACATTTAAACTTTATATCTAAAAATCCATTCCTAATTTTTTAAAACCTCTTATTAATCACCTTTAATATTCTAACTTTAGTTTTCATTTGCATTTTGAAAAGATCCCTTGAAATCTTGAGGCCAAGTGTTACTCATTGCCTCTTGGTTGCTTGTTTAAAAACAGACACACATTAAAAATTTTAAACTCAAATGACAATTTTTCCTTAATGAAAAAATAACAATAATCATAACTGAACCAAAAAACTAGACTTAGCGTCTTTATGACTTTTAAAAATATCCTAATTGTAAAACATTAAAAACAAGTCACATTATACAAATAAATTTTAACCCTTTTTAAGGCCTTCCTAATTTTATTGTTAACACATCCAAGGGAAAGTTTTAGCAATACTAATCTGATCATCACATCACTCATTTTAACCATCATGTTTTCAGTGTCTGTCTGCAGGGAAAAGAGAGAGAACAAAGATGGGCCACTCAGCCCCTTCTATGGAATGGGCACACACTCAATCTGACTCTTTAGGGTTAGATGAACTGCGTTTGGGCCAGCTTGCCTCATCATGCGTGGACTCCTCCCAGGGCCTGTCCCACCTTTCATGACCAGCTGAACTGCACTTCTGCTTGTTCACCCCTCACCCCTAAAGGTCTTCTGTTGGTGTCTAAGTTTTTCCCCGTCTCTTCTCTTGGTTCTTGGATGAAATACACAGTTTTAGACAGACAGAACAGATAACATCTTTGACAGTGTTAAACTAACCTTTACATTTAAATTCCTAATATTTATCCCCAAATTTTAGCCAAGGGAATTAAATCCTAAACTGCCAATGCATTTTCGTTAAGCCAGATAACTTGATTACAGTATAAACAGTCTTATGCATTTTAAAACATTCTTTTAAATACCAGATTTTCTAATTTGCAAGTTAAAGAATCTTTAAAAAGCCATTTAAAACAATGTGAAGATTTTTTAAAATCTTTGGTAATGTCCAAACCTCATAACCTTTTGAATTTTTAATTTAAAATTCACCCAATTGTTACAGCATGCTGACAATTTTTATCTTTGAACATGTTCACAGACACACACAAAACACTCACACAGATCTTAAAGCGCGCAAAATTCAAAATCAGTCGTACGTACACCTTTTAAAGTTTTCAAACAAAAATTTAAGACAGTATTTCTTTTAAACTAGGTACCTTTGTTGGGCCTCATTTTCCCAGAGCTTGCTTATTAGCAAGGCAATTCACTAATTAGTCTTTTGAATCTCGGTGCTGTTCTCATTCAGCAAGCTGAATCCAGAGTCTGCTGATTGAGCCTGCCACACTCACCCAAATCTTCCCTACCTCAGAAAACATAAAACGAACACACACACTAAACAAGACAAACAAGTGGCCACAAAGGCAAAATCAGGTCTCAGTGAATGGGGCGACATCTCACCACTTATCAGGGGACTCGAACCCCCTCTACCCCATCTCGAGGACAGCCCCACCCAGGGGTCCAGGGGACGTCTCCCACTGGCCCCGTTGGCAGTCTTATAGCACGTCTGCCAAGACTCTCCACCAGCCCCAAGACCACACCTGCAGGCTTTCACGATTCCTGAAATATGAAAGTGGCACCACCAAAAATTCACCGATTGGTTCCTTCGGCAATCTGATCAGGCGTCTGGGTGGGCTCGGGGGGCAACACCACTTGGGGGCTAACACCTGCCTTAAGCAAACGCCATCTATGGCTCCAAGAAATGTGCATGGCTTTTTGTCATAAATTCCTAGCATTGGGGCTAAAATGGATCATGAGTCAAGTTGCAAAACTGAGATGGAGTGTTAAATAAAAATGGAGTTGCTTAAGTTTCTTAAAACATTATATTTATTCCCTAGGGCCTTACTGCCCCAGCCTCCGGGAACCAAGGATTAGTTTGTAACACAAAATCATAAGTATAAGTTAATACAGCAATTTTCCAATCATAATCAAATTGTATCAAATGATCTAATTGTTTCTTATTCTCTTGGGGAGGGGCTGAGAGGTTGCCCCTCTGTCTGTTTTTTGTTTCCTCTTGAGGAGGAGTTCCGTCTTTATGGAACTTAGATTTACATTCACTTTTCCAATGGTTCCCTTTTTCCTGGGGGAACCAAGGATTAGTTTGTTCTCCCACTGCTGCTTTGGAGGCTTTAGTGCCTCGTGCTTTTAGCATATGTTTTAAAATAGAGACAAACTATCCTTATTCTTAGAAGATGAACTCCCCCTAATTTACTCGCTATCTTTCCCAGCCACAACTGAGGGGCCTGCAGCACCCCAACGAGTCTCAGACTAACTATTCCAGGTGAAAAGAAAAGAGAAAAATGCTTACCTCCCAAGGTTCCTCCACTGAAGAGACTGCTTCATGCCCTGCTTTGGGCCCCACGTTGGGCACCACCTGCCGCGGACCGGGTTCTGTTGGGATGACAGAGGACACCTAGGGGAGGAACCTGGAATAGGATGGGGAGATGGCAAACAGACAACTCACACACAAGAGGAGTGGATGCTGACTGCTGAGTGTGATTTAATGCAGAGAATAACAAACTTTTGTAACAGAAGTCTTCATGAGAAAGGGCAAAAGGTTACACAATCTTGCTGCATGGCTTCATTTTTGGGTGGTCACCAGCTGATCACCTGATAGGCACTTGTTTCCAGCTTATCTCAAAGAAATACAACCATTACGATGTTTGTCACCAATTAACCATTACCTATCTTTATAGAGGCCTTAACTTTCCCATAAGATCTTTCCTGTTTCTTCTTTAATAGCAAACTACAAGGAGACCTAGATCTAGCAAGTCTCTTAGTAAATAAAAGAGAGTAGCAGGAAATTCTTTCTCCTAAATAATTATTTCAGCAATTGCCATACATTCTTTCTGTTCTAGCTGAGCCTACAGCTTCTTGCAAATCCCTTACAAACAATTCCTTCTGCTGAAGTGACTTCGTAAAACCCCCAATACTTTTACATTTACTTATGACTTGTCTATTAGCCTCCATTAGAGGGGTTTCAGGGTAGCACTTAACTCTGGTGAGTTAGTCATATTTTTAAGACACTCATCAGATTTTGGAGTTGTCAACACTCTTAAGAAAGAGCTTTGAATAAGGGAATGTTGACAATGAGTAACTACAAAGAGCAGTAGAAACAGTAAAAGATTAATAGGCACTCTTACACAGTGAAGAAAAGAAAAGCAAGAACAGAAAAACATCTTTCCCAGGGGTTTGCCAGCCTTTCCAGGAGTAGGCCTCTTAGAAGCCCTATTCTCCGAGGTAGACTTCGGTGAAGTGCCAATACTCAGAGATAGGTCTCTGTAAAGCCCCATTCTCTGAGGTAGACTTCGGTGAAGTCCCAATAATCAGAGATAGGTCTCTGAAGCCCCTTTCTCAGGTCTGAAAAATGCTTTCCCATGCTAAGCAGACTCCACTGGAGTAGGCGTGGCAGAGAATACTTTTAAATTTAAGAAGTCTAAGACTGTTTTCAGGCAAGCTTCATTTCTTAAAGTGGGTGGTAAATTTTAAAATTCTCATTAATTTTTCTGTAGCCAAGTTCTTTCTAAATAAGAAGTAAAGCATATAAAGGATTTCTTAAAAGAAAACAAAGCAGGCACATTTATTTAGAAAGAAAAAAAGCAGGCACATTTCATTTTAAATTTTAATAAAGCCAGAACATTTTGTTTCTGAAGTTCATAGCTAAAATACAGTGCTTGGGATTAAAAGTATCAGTAGCAAATGTGAGCAACAGTAAAGTACATATGTCTATAATACCTGTCAGGAGGTGGAGATGTGAGGATCTCAGCTCAAAGCCAACCTATACATAAATGTCTATGAGACTCATCTCCAATGAACCAGCAAAAAGCCATAAGTGGTTTTCCTTATTTGCAATAACAAGTGTATGTCTGAGACAACCAGAAAAGGTCATATAAGATGATGTTAAGCAAAATGAATGCCAAGATAAGGACACAATTGTTTTATTTTCTTGTTGCTATTGCTTCTAACATATTTATAAGGTAACATGTGATTTTTTTGTTGCTTTGTATGTTCCTCCTCCATGGTATAACCCCTGTTTTCACTGCATTTGATGTTGGTATAATTTGGGGAGGGGAAGGGGAAAAACAAATTTTTTATATAGGGATACAGGTGGACCCATTGCAACAATGAGATGTATAAGATGCTATGTGGAAAAACGAACTTTACAGTTTAGGTGGGGGGAACGGGAGAGTGTAGTTGTGGAAGTGGGAGGGAAGGGATGGTAGGGAAAAACAAAAGAGGTAACAACAATGCTTGATAAGAAATGTACTCATTACTTTGCTCATGTAACTGTAACTCCTCCTCTGTAGAGTACTCTCCCAATAAAAATACTAACTAAAAAAAAAGCCAGAAGTGGATCGGTGTCTCAAGTGAAAGATTATCTCTCTTGACTAAAGAAGCAAAAGTACAGTGCTTAGGTCCTAATTCAATCCCGAGTACCTGCACACACACACACACACACACACTCACATACACACATCTCTAAACAATGTGACATAGAATATGAGTCAAACAATGTCACATAGAATATGAGTCAAATTTTACATGATTTGTGAGTCTATGGGTTGAGGGTATCTTGGATTCATTTGTAGGCTTTGCACATATTCTGCAGAGAAAGCCAATGGAACCTTTGTTCAAGGTATGTTTTTGCTCTCATCCTATAGTATTTTATGCAGAAAAATATCTGTACTAGATTCCAGTGCCCTGCATCTTGTATATACATTTTTTTCTAATTTGCGGAGGGGAAGGGAAATAATAAAATGCTAAAGTAAGGAAAGAGCTTGACCCATTGTAACAATGAGGTGTACAAGACACTATGTAAAAAATGACCTTTACAACTTTGGAAGTGAGAGGGAAGAGTTGTGGAATTGGGGAGGCAAGGGATGGTAGGGGAAAAAACAAAGGATTGGGTAATAATACAGGATAGGAAATGTACTCACTACCTTACTTATTTAACTGTAACCCCTCAGTACAATATTCTTACAATAAAAACATATAAAAAGAATATCTTGGTAGCTATTCTAAAATTGTCCAAGCTTACTGCATTGTTTGTGGGTGTGTAAACTTGTTCAACCACTTTGGAAAGCAGTATGGAGGTTCCTCAAAAGACTTCATATAGAGCTCCCTATGAGCCAGCAATCCCACTTTTGGGCATTTACCCAAATGTTCACAAACAAGACCACACTAAAGCAACCAGCACAACTATGTTTATTGCAACATTATTTACCATAGGTAAGACATGGAACCAAACCAGATGCCCCTCAGTAGATGAATGGATCAAGAAAATGTGGTATATATACACAATGGAATTCTATGCCTCCATCAGAAAGAATGACATTGCCCCATTTGTTAGGAAATGGAAAGGCTTGGAAAAAATTATATTAAGTGAAGTAAGCCAAGCCCAAAGAAACATAGGTCCTATGGTTTCCCTTATTTGCAATAATTAGTATATGTCTTAGTCAAGCAGAAACGGTCAGATAAGTTGAAATTAGGCAAAATGGACGTCAAGGTAAGGACTCAAGTGGTTTTTCTTTCTTGCTATCATTTCTAACGTATTTATAAAATGATTGTTTTTGTTGGTTGTGGGGCCTGAACTCTGGGCCTGGGCATTGTCTCTGAGCTCTTCAGCTCAAGGCTAGCGCTCTACTAATTGAGCCACAGTGCCACTTCCAGCTTTCTCTGTTTATGTTGTACTGAGAAATTGAACCCAGGGCTTCCTGCATGCAAGGCAAGCACTCTACCACTGAGCCACCTTTCCAGCCCATGGGTAATATTTTTTGTTCTTGTTGTTTTTGTTGTTGTTGCTTTGTGTGTCCCTCCCCCACAGTATAACCCCAGTTTTCACAGTAGTTGATGTTGGTATAATTTGTGGAGGGGAGGGGGAAAGACAAATTGTTTAAATAGGGATATAGGTGGATGCATTACAACAAAGAAATATACAAGATGCTTTGTTGAGAAATGAACTTTACAACTGGGGGGAGGGGGAGATAGGAGGGCAGGGATAGGAAGGGGAAACAAAGGAGGAGGCAACAATGCTTGATAAGAAATGCCCTCATTACCTTGCTCATGTAATTGTAACCCCTCTGTATGGTATTTTCACAATAATAAAACTTATTAATAAAAAATAAATAAAACTCTCCAAGCCACAAATAATTTTTAAAAAAATATCTCTATGGAAACCTAAACATCTTTTTAATCCTGTCACAAGTCCTCTAAACTGAATGATGTATTTTATATATTACTCTGATACCCCTACATAGATTTTATTGTCCTAAGGAAACTGTCTTTAGCAGAGAGTCTATTGATTGATATTTTGTGTGCCAACTTCCCAAAATTTGTTCTGCTCTCATATCCAATTAAAAATTTCTCATCTTCATCTTCCTTTTTGAAAAGTGAACACTTGTCATTTAGATAAGAATCAATACATGAGTGCATTCACCAGATATTCAAACTGTCATCTCAGTTGTCAGGAATAATAGAGTTCATTCAATATACTCATTTATTCTGGATCAAACTCTTTGATATATTCTCATGGCATTGATAACAAAACCAAACATCAATATACATGACTTTATTTCATCTCATGTTCGCTCTGGAATGTTTAGAAAATTTTCTCTTAAATGTACAGCCACAGAGTAGCTATATTTAGTTCATTAATAAATTATTTTATTTACTAATCTAGTTATTTCAGTAATGGGGCTTGAACTCAGGGATTCAGTGTTATTTTTCCTTAGAGCTTATGCTCAGGACAAGTGCTTTACCATTGCAGCCACATCTCTACTTCCTGCTTTTCATTGTTGTTACTGTTGTGTAATTGAAGATAAGAGTCTTACAGACTTACTTGCCTGTGTGGAAATTGAGTCATGATCTGAGATATCAGCATCCTGAGCAGCTAGGACTACAGGTATGAGCCACCAGTGCCCAGTTTCATACTTAGTTTATTTTAAATTAGATTTACTCAGAAAGGCATCTAAGCAAAAATGCTATTTTTAATATTTTAAGATCCTAACTACCTCCAGAGTCCTCTCCTCATCGTTGATGGACTCTTTTATCCAGGGATGACAATTATATGGGTCCTTATAAGAAATTTATGACAACATGTGAAAAGAAACAAATTTGTAATTTTATACTGGAAAGGCAGAGTCTAATTTGCAGGCTTAAACATGGTGCATACTCTCCAACTGTAAACTTGTGAAAATTATAGACAAGGATGATCAAGAATGGCCAAAAGCTAGGATTCTAACCAGTGAATTCGAGGAGAGTAACCAGGGCAAATACAAGGCTTCATGGTTCAAATTTGATAATGAGACTCTAAGGTGAGCAATGGACAATCAGCCTCATCTAAAAGACTAACTGGGAGTGGGATTCTGGAGACGAAAGTTGTTGGTCATGAGCTTTTCCAGCCTAATAGGGATTGAGATTTGTTTACACATGATCTCTCCAGAAGAGGTCACTAATACCAAGATTGTGCATTCATTGAATTGTGTTACACTAAATAATGCCATTTCATCAAAAGTGATTAGAATTACCAAGATCATCTTGGAAGACATTTAAGATGATTCCTTTCTTTGTTCCTTCTGAAGAACTTTGATGGATGAATGTGGGAAGAAAAAGGACAAAATTCACTCACTTTTGAGGCTGGGAAGGTGACTCAGAGTGGTAGAGTGCTTGCCTGGAATGCATGAGGCCCTGGGTTGGATTCCTCAGCACCACATAAACAGTTAAAAAAAAAAAAAAGTACAGAAGTGGTGCTGTGGCTCTAGTGGTAGTGTTCTAGCCTTGAGCTGAAGACCTCAGTGATAGTAACCAGGCCTAGAGTTCAAGCCCCACGACTGAAAAAGAAAAAAAAATATCACTTTTTTTTGTTATTGTTCTTGTATCGCCCAACATGTTTTCTTCTCATAATAATTTTGTTGAATAAGGGATTCTAAACTTGTCTGTTTCTGTTTTAGTTTTGCTCTATTTTGTTATGTCTTTCTTCCATACTTTAAAGATTCTCTTCCATTTAGTTGTTGCTTGCAAAAATTTAGAAGATTTTGATAAAGTCTTTATCTTTGTCCCTCTGAAGTAAGGCTGCACTGTGTGTGATTTTCTTTCTTTTTTTAAAATTTAATTTAATTTTACTGTAAAGGTGATGCACAGAGGCTTTATAGATCCATAAATAAGATAGTAAGTTCATTTCTTAGGCAGCTTGTCAGTGGATTCTACTCAACACCAGTAAGAACTGACAAAGAGTAGAAATCTTCATCCTGCAGATTGCAGACCAGGGACTTCCAAGGAACCAAGACTCTGGCTTGAGTAGAACACTGACATCCTCACTCCTTCTCACAGACCACGGTGGGAAGGCAGCTCCTCTCCGACCACTGGAGAAGATCTCCATCTTTGATACTGACAAAGCCAGAAGAGCAGCTAGCTCCAACCTAGGCCTTGGAATAATACAATTGGAGCCATTAGAAGGTCACAGGAACCTGACCTAACCTGCCAGGCTCAGCTCCACCCAGGGGAATGTCACCCAGCCCAGGCAGAGCAGGCTCCACCACCAGAGGAATGACTTTCTTCACTGTGTAAACAGAGCCAGTGGCTGCTCCTCCCTACAGCAGCCTAGACAAACATCTGAAACTCAGTAAACATAAACCCGGAGAATGGATCCACACTGGGCTCTGTGTGTCTCAGGAACTAGCCTCTAAGGGAAAGGCTACTATTTGCTGAAAATTCTCAACCCTACCCAGAACCTAGCCTCAACACAGCATCTCCAAATGAGAGGAAACAGCCATCTCCCTCTTTTGTGATACTCAAAGCAGATATCCCTGCATTCTCTCAGACAACAAGCCCAGTAACACGAGAACACTGAAAAACACACTGTTGAGTCAACAGTGTGCCATAGAAGAGATTAGTAAGGAAATTCAAATGTTCCTGACATTCAACAAAAATGAACACACAAATTAGCAGCTCCTCTGGGACACAGCAAAGGCAGTATTCAGAGGCAAAACTTATCTCTGAGTTCCTACATCAACAAATTGAGAAATCTGAAACCAATAATTTAATGAGATATCTGAACCTCCTTGAAAAGAACAGCAAGCTAAACCCCAATCCGGCAGATGAAAAGAAATAGTTAAAATTAAATCTGAATTAAATGAATTAGGATCCAAAAAAACCATATAATCAACAAAACAAAGAACTGGTTCTTCCAAAAAATTAACAAAATTGACAGACCTTTAGCAAATTTTATCAGAGAAAGAAGAGAACACACCCAAATAAACAAACTCAGAGATGAGAATTAGAAACATCACCACAGAAACAACCAAGATCCAGAAATTATAAGGGAATTTTTCTCAAACCTTTATAATAATAAGTTTGAGAACTTGGAAGAAATAGAAGATTTCCTAGCAAAGATCGACATGCCAAAACTAAACCAAGATGAGTTAAGCCAACTTAAGAGGCCTATATCAAGCACTGAAATAGAAGCAGCAATAAGAGACCTCCTATCTAAGAAAAGCCCAGGACTGGATGGATTTACAGCAGAATTCTACAAGGCCTTCAAAGCAGAACTCACACCAATACTCCTCCAACTCTTCACTGAAATTGAAAGAGAAAGTTCACTACCAAGCACATTCTATGAAGCCATGATAGCTCTCATCCCCAAACCAGGCAGGGACTCATAAAAGAAAAAGAACTATAGATTCATTTCATGATGAACAAAATTCTGGCCAATCTCCTTCAATAATTCATCCAAAAAATCATACACCACAATCAAACACAATTCATTTCAGGGATGCAAAGCTGGTTCAATAAATGTGAATGAATTAATGTAATTCATTACATCAACAAAAGCAAGGAAAAGAACCATATGATTATCTCAATAGATGCAGAAAAGGCATTTGGCAAGATCCAACACACCTTTATGATGAAGATTCTGGAAAAACTACGAATCCAGGGAACATTCCTCAATACAATAAAGGCTGTATATGACAAACCTAAAGCCAGCATTATACTCAGTGGTGAAAAACCAACATCATTTCCTATAAACTCAGGAATGAGACAAGGATGTTCACTCTCTCCACTTCTCTTCAATTTAGTATTAGAATGCCTAGCAACAGCAACAAGATGTAAACATAAAAGGGATCCAAATAGGGAAACCTGAAGTAAAACTCTCCCTCTTTGCAGATGACCTGATCTTGTATTTAAAGAATCCCATGGACTCCACTCCCAAATTACTCAAGCTGAATCAAAAATTTGGCAGAGGAGCAGGGTATACAATTAACCCTCAAAAATCAATGACTTATCTGTAAGACAACAATGAGAAAAGTGTAGCTGAAATCAGGAAAACAACTCCATTCATAATACCCCACCAAAAATAAAATACCTAGGAATTAACTTAACCAAAGAAGTGAACGACCACTATGATGAAAACTTTAAAAACCTGAAAAAGGAAATCAAAAAAGTACTTAGAAAGTGGAAAAACCTCAAATGCTCCTGAATTGGAAGGATCAACATCGTGAAAATGGCAATACTTCCCAAGGCTATCTACAAATTCAATGCGATACTTATTATATTCCAACCTCATTCATCAAGGAAATAGAAGAGGCAATCCAAAAATTCATAGGGTACAATGAAGTACCCCGAATAGCAAGAATGATCCTTAACAGAAAGAACAGTGCTGGAGGAATGTCAATACCAAATTTCAAACTCTACTACAAAGCCATAGTAATAAAAACAGCTTGGTACTGGCACAAGAACAGACCATAAGACCAATGGAATAGAACTGAAAACCCAGAAATGAAACCACATACCTATAGCCATCAAATCTTCCACAAGGGAGCCTCTTCAGTAAATGATGCTGGCAAAATTGGTTAATCCCGTGAAGAAAACTAAAGCTAGATCCTTATATATCACCCTGCACCAGACTCAACTCCAAATGGATCAAAGAACTAGAGTCAAAGCAGGCACTCAGAAAACATTACAGGACAGAATAGGATAAATCCTACCTCTCTTTGGCATAGGCCGAATTTTTTTTATTGTGAGAATACCATACAGAGGAGTTACAATCATAAGGTCAAGATAACGAGTACATTTCTTATCAAGCATTGTTCCCTCCTCTTTGTTTCCCCTTCCCATTCCTTCCCATACTCCACCGACCTCCCCCATCTGATCCTCCCCTCCATCCCCTAACAAAGTTGTTCTTTGTTTTTCTGAAATAATGACTTGTACATCTTATTGTTGCAATGTGTCCACCTGTATCCTTACTTAAACAATTTGTTTTTGCCCTTCCCCTCCACAAATTATACCAACACCAAATTCAGTGAAAGCATAGGTTATACCATAGAGACCCAGAAACACAACCAATCAAGGAAAGGTTGGACAAATGGGATTGCATAAAATTGCAGAGCTTCTGCATGGCAAAGGACATAGCTAGCAAGATCAATAGAAAGCCCACGGATTGGGAGAAGATCTTCACTAGCCATACAATGGACAAGGGTCTCATACTTAAAATATACCTGGAATTCAAAAAATTAAATCCCCCAACAACAAATCCTCAAAGAAACAACTGCCCAATAAATAAATGGGCTAAAGACTTAAAGATAAACTTCTCTGAGGAGGAAAGAAGGATCACCAATAGACACATGAAGAAATGTTCAACCTCCCTAGCCATAAAAGAATTGCAAATCGAAGCAACACTGAGATACCACCTCACCCCAGTTAGAATAGCTATAATTATGAACTCTAATAACAACAGATGCTGAAGGGGATGTGGCCAGAATGGAACCCTACTGCACTATTGATAGGAATGTAAACTTGTTCAGCTACTTTCAAAATAGTGAAAGATTAAAAATTGACCATTACCATTACTAACTTGCTAACTGCTTATTCTGCTTCTGTAAACTTGCTTACGCTAGCATTGACCCTTCCCTTCCCAGAAATGAGTTAAGAAGTTTCAGGGACCAGATGCCGGCCCCAGGACAAGGTCAGTGGTCGTAGATAAAGAACAGACAGTACGTGTTCCTGAGTTCCCATTTAGAAATTCCTCAGACAGGACCTTGAGATAATGACCACCTGGAAAGACCACAAGCTAAGCCAAATGTCAACCAATCATAGGCCTGTAACCATGTAAACCCCCCTTAAACCAACCATGGGCCAGTCATTTTACAAAGAGTGTTACAAAATTTCCCGCGTGGCAAAGGGATTGTTGGCGTATATGATGACCTTTAAATGGACCAATCATGGGATGCTTTGTGTTATGCATTAATCTTGTGGTTTTTGCTTTTAAAAGAAGGCTTGTAACCGCTACTCTGGGCTCCCTCTCTGCTCGGGACAGAGAGTCTGTTTGTGCAAAAGTCAAATAAACTCCTCTTGCTTTTTGCATCTCCCGGCCTGGAGTCTGAGTTTTCTGGGGCGCCCTCCCGTTGACGAAAGTATCCTAGGGGGCTAGGGACTTTCATTAGTATGGAGGTTCCTCAAAGGACTCCACAAATTGCTCCCCTATGACCAAGCAATCCCACTTTTGGGTATTTCCCCAAATGATCACAAACAAGACCACACTAAAGCAACCAGCACAACTTTGTTTATTGCAGCAGTATTTACCATAGCTAAGATATGGAACCAACCCAGATGCCCCTCAGTAGATGAATGGATCAAGAAAATGTGGTATATATACACAATGTATTTTATGCCTTCATCAGAAAGAATGACATTGCCCCATTTGTTAGGAAATGGAAAGTCTTGGAAAAACTTATATTAAGTGAAGTAAGCCAGGCCCAAAGAAACATAGGTACCATGGTTTCCCTTATTTGAAATGTCTAAAACAAGCAGAAAAGATCAGATAGCTTGATGTTAGACAAAACAAACCCCAAGATAAGGACTCAAGTGGTTTTTCTTTCTTGCTATTGTTTCTAACATATTTATAGGGTGATTTTTTTGTTGATTTGTCTGTCCTTCCCCCATGGTATAATCCCTATTTTCACTGTATTTGATGTTGGTATAGTTTGTGGAGGGGAAGGAAAAAAAACAAACTGTTTTTTGTGGAGGGGGGAATGGTAATGAGCAGGGGGTAGAGAGTAGGGGGAAATGTAGTTGTGGAGATGTCAGGGAAAGGATGATAGAGGAAAAACAAACAAATGAGGAGGCAATAGTGCTTGGTAAGAAATGTACTCATTACCTTGCTCATGTGATTGTAACCCCTTTCTACAGTATTTTCACAATAAAAATTTTATTTAAAAAAATTACATATGTAAACACACACAAACACACACTTTAATATATATGTTTAACTTCTTACTGGTTTGATTGTGTGCACCTTATATTCTTTATCACACAATATTGCATTTGTGCAGCAGAGTTACCTTCTTTGTAGTGACTTTATTATAGGTTATTTTTAATTATATGAAAACAAAACTCATTTGAATAAAATGTAGTGAATTATACTATATTTGTAACAAACTAAAAAAAACACACAACATACAGAGAATAGTTACTTGAATATCTAGTAAGCTTTGCTGATCATCTAAATTCATGATTAGATAGTAATCGATAACATTAAAGGATAGAAACATGATTTGAATAATCTGATTTAACCTGCAACAAATTATTTAAAATGTGAAGTATTTCATCTTAAGAAATAAGATTATATAAAGAAATTTTCAAAATAAATGTAAGATTTTTACTGCGATACTTTACCACTCTACCATTTAATATTTTTACTAATTGAAATTGAAAGCCATGTGCTGGTTACACATGCCTGTAATTCTCGCTATCTCAGGAGGCTGAGATTGAGAATAGAGGTTCAAAGCCAGCCTTAGCAAGAAAATCTATTATGATACTCTTATCTCGAAGGAACCATCAAAAAAGCCGGAAATGGAGCTGTGTCTCAAGTAATAGAGCTCAGACACAGAGCCCAGGCCCAGACTTCCATCCCTAAGACATGTCAATAAATGAATATATAATAAACAAAAAATAAATAAGAAAAAGAAAGAAAAGAAATTGAAATGGAGTCATTCCTACATAGTCCAGTATTGTGTAGGTTTATAAAATTCTAACCTCAAAATTTCAACTCATTAATTAAAATACCAACTAGCCTTAAAAAATGATTGCTTACAGAATTTAGAGAAGTAATATCAATTGTCAAGCTTTTCTCATAAAAATGCAAATTTATCCCTAAATATTTTGTCTAAATAGATTTTTACTTAAGTGTTACATGGGGGGAGCAGCCCCAGGGTTTGAACTCAGGACCTCATGCTCTCTCTTGGCTTTTCCACTTGATACTGGTGGTCAAATACTTAAGCCAAAATTCCACTTCCGGCTTTATACTTGTTAATTGGAGATAACCATCTTAAGGTCTTTCCTACTAGGACTGGCTTCAAAATATCAGCTGCCTGATTAGCTAGATTTATAGTTATGAGCCACAGGTAACTGGCTAAAAGTTGTAATTTATTGTGATTTTTTTTAGTCTTATCATTAAGTAATTGGACGAAGGCATTGGCAGTTAACAAAGTAGCTTACAAACACAATATGCCTTGATCAGTGTTACCTCTTTCAACACTGTCACCAGTCATTCTTCTACCATCCCCTTCTGTTTTGTTGGCTATACACTAGACTCTTGCCTGCATTTTCTTCCCCTTTTCCTCTTCATTTGTCTAGTCTTTCCCCTTGACCCCACCACACCAATTTTGATATCTGAATTCATGTTTTTTTTCACTATATTCCTCATGTTTTTTTTGTTGGTTGGTTTTTTGTCACTCATGAGGCTTGTGAATGCATATATATATATATATATATATATATATATATGTGTGTGTGTGTGTGTGTGTGTGTGTGTGTGTGTGTGTGTGTGTGTGTACACACACATATAGATGTTAATATAGAATATATAGTACATAAATATAAAAAATAGATTTTGATAAAGATGAAAATAAAAATTTTGTATTCCTTCAGTGTTCTTTATATCAATTTCTCATCTCTTCCTATTTATACTAACAGCATTAGACTTAGTCCTAATTATCTCATACTTGTATGAATACTAAAGCTCTTAATTGGTGTCTTTTGATCTGAGATCCTATTTACATGAATTTCATTTAAAAAAAGCTTTTGATATAGCTTTAATAGATAACACACTTTTTCTAATTAAAATAGCTTTGTCCTTGTTTTCTCAAAGTTCAACAAGTGGACTTAAATTAGATTCTCAAAATTATTCCTACCTTTTCTGGTTTAAAAAACATGGCAATAATTTTATTCCCAGAAAATTCCTCCGAGTAATGTATTATACATTTCTATCCTCACAAAGTTTTGATGCTCAACTGTGGCAGTCATTCTTCTCTAAAATTGCATGCCAGTTTTCATCACTGTAACTAAGTAAATTCTAATCACTTAGTTCAAGTAGTTTATTAATCAATTTTTAAATTCAGCAATGTGTTAGACTCTCATCACTGAGAAATAACCTATGCAAAACCAGTTAAAGAAGGGAAGGCTATGTTGCTTCATGGTTTGGTTTTAGTTGATCTTGGTTGAGAGAAAATGGCCAAGCCAAGGAAATAAGTAACACATTATGGTGATTTGTAAGCAGAGAGAGAACTCTTGAATAAGTGTGTTTCTCATTTTCCCTACTTTGATTCTAAGTTCTCAGACTTGAGGATAGTACACAATCAGCATGTGTTTTTCAACTTCGCTAAACTTCTCTGGGAACTCAGTCCCCCATACACCTAGTTGAGTATGTTATTGCTCTCCTGCATATTTTTCAATCCAATCAAAGTGACAATATGACTTAACCATTTCATTTGAACACAGCACCCAAACACATCTCCTGATCCAAAAACGTTCCATTTTTTGTCTCCAAAAGGCCTACATTCATCTTCTGACACTAGCATAAAAGGAGAGGTAACAGAATGCATTGCCTCTCTCCAAAACTCTTTGTAGCTTTGACTTCCAACATCATTCAAAATTCCAGGTTCAAAATGTCCACAGAGACTTAAAGAACATTTTTACTTGAGAGTTGCCATGAAAATAAAGCAAAATAGGGCTGGAAAGGTGGCTCAGTGGTAGAGTGCTTGCCTTGTATGCATGAGGCCCTGGGTTCAATTTTCAGCACCACAAAAGCAGAAAAAGCTGGAATGGGCACTGTGGCTCAAGTGGTAAAGTGATAGCTTGAGCTGAAATGCTGAGGGACTGTGCCCAGGCCAAGTTCAGGCCCCATGACCAACAACAAAAAAAGTAAATAATATTTTTTTTAAAAAAGCAAAATCAATTATATGCCAAATATAAAGGCACTTGCCTTTAATTAAATCTACTCAGACTGAAGACAGGAGGATCACAATTCTAGGGAAGCCTGAGTAAAAGCACTAGATTCTATGTGAGAAACAAACTATAATGGTCCAGTTTTAAGTGGTAGAGTGCTTACTAGGACAGTATGAAGCTTTGGTACAAGAAAGAAGAAGAGAGGAAGAGAAGAAGAAGAAGAGGAGCCAGACAGGTAGAGTAAGAGGAAGGAAGAAGAGGAAGAGGAGAAAAAAGAAGTAGAGAAAGAGGAACAAGAAGGAGAAAGAAGAGAAAGAAGAAGAGGAGGAAGAGGATGACAGATAGGATGAGGAGCACCCTATTTTCAATATATAATAACATGTTGTAAACATTCCTATTCCAAAAGAAAAGAATTGGAGAACAATGGAAAAAAATGGACCAGTAACTCAATTTATGGATAAAGAATTTGACTTGAAATTTCTTAATCGAACAATGTGCAAACAGACAAAAAGAGGTTAATAGCATTAGCACATGTAAAATCACTTATAAAATAGAAATGATATGTCATTTGATACTCACCAGAATGGGTTAAAGAAGATGTGCATTAGTAGGTTTGACAAGGATGTAAAGAAATCAAAGCTCTCATACATTGTAAAATAGCACATTCATCTTGGAAATTAGTGTGTAAAAGTTCCTCACGAAGTTAGTTACAGAAACACCAAACAGCCTAGAAACTTTGTACAGCCTAGAAAATTTGCCTATAGTTTTTATACACTTAAGTTAAAAACTTGTGTATCATCACAGCAATATTATCTATGACAGCAAAAGAATTGAAAAAAAAAATTCAGGCTGACCAATAGTAAAACAGATCACAAATCACGAAATAGCCCATTTTCAAGTAAAAAAGAGAAATGGAGAATTGATATTAGTGGAAACACTGACAACAGGCTAGATAGAAAGAACCAGACACAAAATAACATATAAAATGATTTGATTTTGATGAAATTTTGGAATTATCAAAATGAGGCATAACAGTTTCTTTGGGGTTGGAAGTCTAAGGAGAATTCAGAATAGCTGCAGACAGGTATAAGATTTCCTTGTGAATGATGAATATTTGAGAATATTCCAAGGTGATAATGATCGAATATACTTTCAAAATACAAATAATCCCTAAATTTTATAGAATTAAGTTAACAAATATAACATATTTCAATTATACATAAAATGATTTTTAAATGGAATACTAGATAATCTTTAACTAACAAAGGTAAAAATAAATAAATGTTCTGGAATTTGGGAATTGCACAGTCTCTCTTGCTAGGTATAAAATTAAAGTGTTCTACCATGAAAGTAGAGATAGAATATAGCAAATTGGTGGAAAGCAGGAGCAAGTAAAAGAAAAAAACCTCAATGCATATTCCACAAAATTAAGAAAAAATCAGAGAATAAGCAGTTTGGAGAGATGAGTGGAAATGTTAAAAAGGGATTAAAGTGATCAAGATGCATTGTATTCACAAACTACTTTATTGAATGGCAACTCCTTTCTTCAACTATTCAAATAAAATATTTTCAAAACTATCAAATAAAATAAATTAATTAATTAAACAAAACCAAATAATGAATAGATAAATAAAATATAATAAAAATAAACTATAGATGTATAACAATATATGCCACAAATTTATAACCCAAACAAGAATAAAGTAGGTTTGTTCGTGCTTCAAGATATATAAGGTAGAAAATTTTGACTACATCTAATTTATTGAGTTCTTTTGTCAATGGCATTAATTATGCCAGTAGTAAAAATAATCATGAAATTCTGAAATAAACAACACAGTATCCAGGATATTACTAATTACTAATGCAAAGATATTATTGCAGAAAGATGGAATAGTATATGTTTGTATTATTAGATAAAATATCAAAATGATGTCAGAATGTAACATAGATTTCACAGAAATAAACAATAGAAATTTAAATGTATAAGACAGGGAAATACAGCATGATTACAGCAAGTAATTTATCTTTTTTCCCAGAAATGAGAGAAAAATAAAAAGAACAGTGCAAAGGACAACAGTCAAAAACTACCAAATGTGGTTAAAGTCACAAACACTACTTTTAATCCTATAATAGGAAGGTGAGGTCACCCTAAAAAAATCACGTGTGGGAAGATAAAGACTGCACTGAATTCTTCATACTCACATTTATACAGTGAAACATGACCACACAAACATTCTTCTAGTAAACTCAGCACCACCTTATGTTTATTAACACCTGCCTATGGTTTTCTAAATTGATAAACTGGACCAACATCATTGCATTGTTATAAAGATTTAGTGTTAAGTATATTGGTTGGCAGAATTTAAGCAAATCGTATGAATTCAACAGTACAGTACCAGAACTGTATACAACATACCATTTTTAGTTTATTTTTGTAGTATGATCTTGTTTTAATCCTTAGGTTTTCCTGGACTGAGATCTTCCTATTCTAACTTTGTATATAGCTGAGATGACAGACATATGCCAAATTGACTAGCTATTGGATGGGATGTGATTATTGTTAGGTCTGCAGGAAGCCTACCCCTTACACCCATCTCCTTCACCAGCCTCAACCCAGTAATCACCTGACTGTCCATCACTTAACTGTGCGTCAGAAAAGGATCCTTGAATCTGAGGTTACTTTCTCCATGACTATTTTCTATTGTGACTTATCCATTCTAATTTCTTTCCTGAAACAGACCAGGATCTTAAACTAAGGATCTATGCAATGTCCTTGAGCTTTATGTTGGAGCAAAAGGCTAATAAACACCATATATGACTAAGCTTATATTAAAATGAAATGGTAAATTAATATATATGATAAACTGATAAGAGAACCTACTAATGCTCATGTGTGTGTGTGTGTGTGTGTGTGTGTGTGTGTGTGTGTGTGTGTGTGTTTTATAAGAGCACATTATTAATACTCTATTCGCTATAAAGTTTAGAAAATTATCTAGGATATTATTTTTAGAGTAGTAAGTTCTGTAGTATCGATGACAGAAGCTTTCACATTCCAGGATTTATTACTATGAATCAATCTTGAACCTTATCTGTTCCTGTTGGTTGAACTATGAGCTTTGAAAGCAAATTCTCCTATATCTGAATTGCCAACAGGGATGTAGCAGTCTAACCCTACATTCATATCATTGAATCTTAAGTTAGTAGCTTTTCCCCATCGATAAGATAATTACAGAAGGGATGAACACACAACAATTAAATATACAGAGTGAAAGGGAAACAAAAAAGAAAGCATTTTTTAACTCCATATGACAATGCCACAGGGGATCAAAGAACTACAATTAATTATCCAAAAAAGAGCCATCACATCTGCAAAGCATCCTGCTATATTGTTACAAGTGGTGGCTCTTGTTAACCTCTCAGTATGCCTAATATATAAATTAAGCTTTGCCATAGTTATGTTTTCTGGGGGGTGGGTCCGGTAATGGGGCCTGAACTCTGGGCCTGGACGCTGTCCCTCAGCTCTTCTGCTCAAGGCTAGCACTCTACCACTTGAGCCACAGCGCCTTCTGGCTTTTTTATTTTTGCTTATGTGGTGCTGAGGAATCGAACCCAGGGCCCCAGGCATGCAAGGCCAGTGCTCTACCAATGAGCCACCTTCCCAGCCCTGCCATAGTTATTATTATGAATCTCTCTGCTCATTTTTACCCCCAAAAGGATGACTTATTTCTTCTATTTAAAGACAGGCCTTCATCTTTAGTGTTCAACCATGCATTTTCAGTCTTCTCCATTATTACCAGCTCTTTGTCTGAGTATACATTTTTTCCCCTTATTTAGGAATTGGTACTGAAAGTTAAAGAATCCAATCAAATAGAAAGTGTAAAGACCCCTATGCTCTATGAGAGAGGTGTTTGTTTTTTTCCTCCCAGGATGGATAACAGGACCTAGTAATAGAAAGGCTGCTCTAGAACTTTGTGTCACTGAAACTAGTAATGTTTTTTTGTACTAGCTGTTCCTGAGGCTTGAACTTAGGGCATGAGCACTGTTCTCCTGGGAATTGTTTTTATCTACAACTCCACTTTGGTGGTTAATTGGAGATAAGAGTCACTTGGATTTTTCTGTTCGTCCTGGCTATGCATTATCCTCAGAACTCAGCCTGCTGAGTAGCAAGGATTACTGGTAAAACAACAGTGCCCACTGCATTCATTGTTGTTTTTTGTTGTTATTCTGGACTCCAACTGCTTTCAGGGGGAAAAGCCATCACTGGGGACTCAGTTTTGCATGGGTTTATTTTTATAACAATTTTAAAATATTTATTTGCTCTCTTGTTGCATTGTTGCTACTTTATCTTATCTTCATTTAATACTGGTTTTTACATTTTATTGTTACCACCTTATTTCATGAAAAAAATGGGATTATGGCACCAAGAAATTTAAATTAGTACAGTATTAGTGGTTTGCTTCATTTGAGAAAGGTTCTTGGCGTAGAGTTCCCAACACATAGAGAGTTGCTTCACTTAGGACACCGGGATACCACTGGAAAAAAGGGGCCTGACAGGAAATCGGATAGAGCCATTGGCATATCTCCAGATGAGGGAACTCTTAGCCACATTCCAAAAACTCACACTGCCATCGTCAAGATCAAGAAACACACCAACCCGTCCCAGAGGCTTCTCTACATATTGAGACAGCAATGGGAAGGTGGTAAAAAGGGTGTAAAGTTTGTTCTCTTTCACAAACAAAAGGAGGAAAACATCCTGAGATTCACTGAGGTTGCTCCTTATGACAGAATCCCTAACAACTCCCAAGGCCCAGGTTGAAGACTCATCCACACTAACCTCCCAGTAATATTTCCCAGAGCTGAGGACTTGGCATCCAAAAGCAGTGAATTGGAGGGAGTCTTCAGAATTCAAAACTGCATATTGATGGTCGTGTCTAACACTGCTCCCAGGATCTTGATTCCCCATAGCTTCATTGAAGGCAATCTCCACCCGGTACTGACTGAGCTTCTCTCTCATTCCAGGCATGGGAGGGGCACTGAGCTGTGGCCTCAGAGGAAGTGGCATGAAGACCAACACTGACTCACAGCTTTCTAGGGTCAACTCTACATCCTGAAGCAGTTCCACATCTGGCTTCTGGTATGTTTCGATCAGCTCCTGAAACATATTCCTGAGCTGATGCTTCTTCTGAAGCATTTGGGTTTCCCTTTCTCTGAGTTGCTGTAACATGGCTCTTCCTTCATTGATCAGTAGCTGGGAATGGTGTCTTTCCTCCTCCTGGACACCAAGCTGCAGCATTCTAAAAACATCCTTAGTCATGTCTCGGTATAGATTCACATAACAAATCCATTGGTTGATGAGTCTCCTCTTCTCCTGTAAATTGTGCTGGTTTTCTTGAGTCTTTTCCCATACAGCATGCATCTGCTTTGAAATCATCTCCCTCTGCTCTTCAGCAGCCCTTTCTATGGGAAGGGGTTTGTGAGCCCTGTGCTCCTGAGACATGGAACAGCTCCTACAAAGCAGGGCCCTGTCTATCTCACAGAACATCTGCTTGGTCTCTCTGTGTGTCCCACACATGTATTCCTCAGAGCTCAGGAACCGCCTGAGGCTGGCTCTTCTGGCAATGGCCACCAGGCTCCTCAGAACCACGTTGGTTTTCAGGTTTGTCTGCTGGCAGGGTCCCTTGCATCCAGGGCACCTGGCTGGAGTCTCTTCCCAGAAAAAGCAGAGACAAGGTTGACAAAAACTGTGCCCACACTCTAGGGTGACTGGCTCTATGAAAATATTCACACAGATGGCACAGCTCAGTTCCTTCTGGAAGGCCTGGGCAATGTCAGGGTCCATCATTCCTAGAATCTAATGAGGTGCTGGTGACTCACCCCTAAAAGCCTAGCTACCCAAGAGACTAAGATATGAGATCAAGCTTTGAAGCCGACCTGGGCAGCAAAGTCCCCCTGACACAGACTCTTATCTCCTATTTACCACTCCAAAATCACAAGTGGGCTATGGCTCAAGTGGTAAAGCACTAGCCTTGACCACAAAGTGACCCAGGGATAGTGCCCAGTCTTGAGCACAAACAGGCCCAGCAACACTACCACTGGGTTCAATCCCCACAACCGACAAAACACCACCACCAACAACAACACCAAACCAAGGAGAGAAGAATTAAAAGAGGAGTAGATTCTCCCACTCTTATCCTCACCTGGAGTATCCAAGCTCCAAATGGCCTCCTCCTGCTGAGGGATCTTCAGCAATGCCTGAGTCTCAGACTTCCACTCTATTTATACTGAAAGAGGGTGGGCCCATGAAAGAAAGCGTCTCTGATTGGTTGTTTAGGGAAGCTGATTTACATATCAATAGGAGTTGGAATTTACATCCTGCCAACCCCACCTTTTACTTCCTCTTTCCAGGACATGCAATTTGGTTAGGTTATTTGGATTAGATGCAACTTAGGTTTGTTCAGGGTTGGAAAAGTTTATTGTGTTTTTTTTTATTTTGTTTTGTTTTGTTTTTTACTTCTGTGTATGCTTTATATTGGGACTATGAGTTTATTACTTTTCCACTGGACTCTAGCACACATTCGTGGAATCATCCATTGTATCTTGTGGGTCTTCATTAATTTGGAATTTGTCAGGCCTGATGGTGGACTGGTACTTTACCGCTTAAGCCATGTCCTCTTCTGTGTTTGCTTTTGCTTTTGGAATAGAAAATTGTGTTTATGCTTAGGCTCTCCTGGACTGAGATCTTCTGATTCACACTTAGCACAAAGCTGAGATGACAAGAATTACCTCTTGCTTGAGTTGTGATCAGGGTTAAGTCTGCCCACAGACCAGCCCCTCCCAGCTTTCCCATCACCTGCCTTAATCAGACCATCAATCACCTGACTGTCGATTATCACCTGACTGTGAATCAACAAACATCCTAGGCTCCGAGGTCACTTCCTCCCAAGTCCATTTTCCATACTAATTCATCCTTCTGATGTTGTTGTTCTTGTTGTTTGTCTGTCAGTGCTGGACTTGAACTCAGAGTAGAAGATCTGTCCCTGAGCTCTTCTTCCACTCTATTTCTCTTATCTTTATTTTAAATATCATTTATGCCTTTTTATTATAAAATGATGTGGTATTCTGATATATAATTTAATAACTCAATGCCGTTTTTAAGAATGATCTAAAAATTATCATAGACATAATCATACACACACATATATATAAATATATATATATATATATATATATATATATATACATTGGATTTCAAGAGCACATTATTAATATTCAATTCACTATAAGTTTTATCCTGTCAGAATATTCTCTTTAGGGTTATAGGTTGTCCCTGGCATAACCTTTCCCATTTTTGGTTTTGTTACTATAATCAATCTTGTACCTTTCTTGGTGTTGATCCATTAGTTTTGAAAGCATAATCCCCTATCTGAATTGCCAGCAGGGAAATAGTAGCCTAACACTATGTTTGCATCATTGACTCTCAGGCATTGACTCTCAAACAATCTTTGTAATTTTTCTTTTTTTTTAAATTTTTTTCATTAGTGCTGCGGAACTCAGGGTCTGGTGCTATTACTTAGCTTTTCAGCTCAAGGTGAGCCCTCTACCACTTGAGCCACAGCACCACTTCCAGTTTTCTAGTGGTTTATTGGAGATGAGTGTCTACGACTTTCCTGCCTGGGCCGGGTTTGAACCAAGATCCTCAGATCTGTTTCCTGAGTAGCTAGTATTACAGGGAATGCACCACTGGAGCTGGCTAAGCATTGTTTTTTATCTTCATATGATAATATCAACGTTGATGAAGGCACAATAATTGGGTACATAGAGTGAACGACACACAACAACAAAGATCCATCACAACTGGACAGCAAACTGTTGTATTGTTACAATTGTTGGCTATTGTTAACCTTTCAGTAGGCCTAATGTGTAAATTGAGCTTTGCTATTGTTATTATTAATCTCTTAGCCTGAGTTAACGTTCTCTTCATTTTTACCCTAAAAAATTAGGACTTATTTTTTCTAAAGCCATTGCTTCATCTTTAGTGTTCAACCTTGCACTGTCTTTCTTCTCCAATATTACCAGCTATTTCTCTAAATATTCCAGTTTATTTTATTTTTAGGAATTAGTACTGAAACTTAAAGAATCCAATCTAATAGAAAGTTTAAATACCCCAATGGTCTAGTATAGAGGTGTTTCTGTTTTTTCTTCCCAGGATGGATAACAGGATCTAGTCATCAAAAGCCTGCTTTAGAACTTTGAGTCACCGAAACTAGTACTGCTTTTTTGTTCTAGGATGTCCATGGGGCTTGAACTTAGGGCATGAGCACTATTAGTGAGGGTTTTTTGTTGTTGTTGTTGTTTGCTTTGCTTTTTATTTTCTCCTACTACTTGGTCCACAGCTCCACTTTGGTGGTTATTTGAAGATGAGTCTTTTGGACTTTCCTATATGAACTGGCTATGAACTGCCATCCTGCTCAGCCTGCTGAGTAGCAAGGATTACTGGGAAAACAACAATGCCCACTGAAGTAAATGGTTTTTGTTTTGTTTTGTTTTTTGCTGTTACTCTGAGATCCACCTTTTTTCATGGTGAAAAGCAGTCACTGGGGACTCATTTTTGCATGGGTTTATTTTTATAGCAATTTTTAAATAGTTTTTTGCTCTCTTGTTGGATTGTTGCTACTTTATCTTATCTTCATTAATTTTACATTTTATATTTTATTATATGTTACCTCCATATTTCATAACAAAATGGGATTACTGTGTAAAGAAATTCAAATTAGTACAGTATTAGTGGTTTGCTTCATTTGAGATAGGCTCTCTGCTATAGAGTTCCCAAAGTATAGAATCTTCACTAATAATGGTTTATCATTGGAGAAAAAGTGTCTGACAGGAAATTGAAAATAGACAATGGGATATCTCCAGAGAAGGGAACTTTTAACCACATTCCAAAAACTCACACTGCCATGGTCAAGATAAAGAAACACCACACCCCGGCCAAAAGACTTCTCTATATAATGTGTCAGCAATGGGGAGGTGGTAAAAAAAAGTGTAAAGAATGTTCCCTTTCACAAAGGGAGGAAGAAAAGGTCCTTTGATTCAGGGTGGTGGGCCTAGAAAAGGGTGTGTACCTGAGTTCTCATTTAGGGAAGGTGATTTACATATCATTTGGGGTTGGAATTTCCATCCTGGTAACCACAGCTTTAACTTCCTCTTTCAAGCAAATGCCTCTTACAATTTCCTTAGAGAGTGACAAGTGCTGTGTATTTTGGTTAGGTACAAGTTAAATTTGTACAGGATTGGAAAACATTTTTTTCCTTTCCTTTTTTTATCTTTTGTATCTTTTTGTATCTTTTATACTATGCATTAATTACTTTTTCACCAGAATGTAGGTGACTTTGTATCTTGTGGTTTTGAAAATTAGCTGAGCTTGCATTGTGGAGTTATTAGATGATCATCCAAGTTTTTTATTTGGAAATTGTCATGCCTCCCGCTTGTCTGGTGCTTCACCACTTGAGCCATTTCAATCTTTTTATTCTCATTGCACTTCTAATTTCAAATAAAAATACTCTATTCATTTTCTATTGGTAATGTAGTTCCCCAATTTTAATTTATGCAAGAATTCTGAACTGATTTCAAAAATGAAGGACATTTTAAAGTAATTCATTAAAAATTTCATAAAAGCTATGAATATGGAGCTACATATAATTCATTACTTTTGTTTAATTTTTCACACCACAGTTGTAGAGTATGCTCAAAGGTGATTTTTATACTAACCTTTTTCTTGGAAGAATTTTTTAAATTAGGAAAATACTTTAGAGACATTAATGTTAGTTCAGCTATTTATTGTGCTTCATAAGGAATGTGATTTTAAGTTAATACACAGAAAATCTAAGACAGATGATACATTTGGCATTTAGATCAATTTGTGTAATTACTTTTTTATTTAAATACTGAATGCTTATTTCTGAATTTTCAATTTATTACCTGAGTCAAAGTTATATTATTACACCTGAAGAATCTAATCCACTTTACAAAGACTAAGTAACATATTAGTATGAATTTTATTTTTTTAGTTTAAAAATAACATTCAACATATATCACTTCAGTTGGTTTCACTGGGAAATTATTAAGATATGCATATCTATAGATATTTCATAATTCTATATTCTTATTTTTGGATTACATTTTTGTAATCCATGTGTCTGTACTCCAATTGTGTTAGACTTCCAATTGGTCATCTGACATCTTTGCTTTGTTCCAGGATTTCAGCATTAATGTTTTCTTGTTTTCAGTGATTTTTATTATTTTTTAAACTCACTATCGCCGTTGTAACATTTTAACATACAAAAAAGAAAATTTACTATTGCCCAGCTCAGCATTCTTTACATTTTCAAAAACCCAAGTGACGCTAGTGACATGCAACATGAAATGATTGATAATGTATACAATATAAATTGTATACAATACAGTAATATCAAAATATTGCATACAAATTTTAAAAAATGTAATGTTATGAAATTAAAATACACTATTATTAAACTGTGACATCTAACATTTTCTATTATTACCATAATATAGTAATATAAAACCATGCCATCACTCTCCAACTTCCTTTGTAAAGCATTTACACTTTGTGGAAACCTACACCTGAGCCCCTTTCCTGGTAATGAATGGACTGATAAATGTCTCTAGAATTTCGGCCACCTCCCAGAAGCCTCTGGTATGTTTGGCTCCTCCCCTCTCTCACCCATTATAATTAGGCCTGAGAGAATGCCACCTAGTCCTCATGCAACAAAGTAAGTTAGAGAACAAGTGCCCCATTTCCCAGCTGGACGCATCCAGGTCTTCATGCAAAAATGATCTCCAAGTTGTCATTTGCCTCAGTCCTGTAGCCATCATTGCCCAAGCCTGTAAACTCAGGTAGGTGCTTGAATAGCAAGCTGTTGTAGCAAAAGCTGCTGAATGAACCTCAACTCTTGGACATTACATCTGAATTTTTTTAATATTATTTTATTTTATTTGAGAACATACTGTACAGAGGGGCTACAATTACATGGGCAGGATAATGCATACATTTCTTACCAAGCATTGCAGCCTCCTCCTTTGTTTACCCTTCACCTCCCTTCCCAGCCTCCCCCCACCCCCCACCCAATTATACCCCCCTCCCCCCCCCACCGACATTGTAAAGCTGGTTTTGACATGACATTTTGTACTTCTCATTGTTGCAGCAGGTCCACCTGAATCCTTAAACGACTTGTTTGCCCCCATCTCCTCCACATGTTATACTGACATCAAATATAGTGAAAGCGGGGGTTACACTGTGGGGGAGGGACATACAAAGCAACAAAGAAATAATCTTATAAATGAGTTAGAAACATATGCATGAAAGAAACGAAAACATTAAAATACATATTTAAGGGTTCATTTTCCTAACATCACATTATCTGCCCTTTTCTGCTTGACTCATACATATACTAGATATTGCAAATAAGGGAAACCATGGGACCTATGCTTCTTTGGGCCTGGCTTACTTCACTTAATATAATTTTTTCCAAGCCTTTCCATTTCCTAACAAATGGGGAAATGTCCTGTAGCCATCATTGCCCAAGCCTGTAAACTCAGGTAGGTGCTTGAATAGCAAGCTGTTGTAGCAAAAGCTGCTGAATGAACCTCAACTCTTGGACATTACATCTGAATTTTAAAAAAAATCCCTAAAGCTGGGCTCTTATGACCCTGAAATTTGAAGATTATGGTCTGGATAATGGTTTCAAGCTAATCACTGATCCTCAGATCTCAGCTTCCTGAATAGCTAGGATAGAAGCTGTAAGCCACCAGCACCCAGATTTGCTCTTGCTTTCTTTGGTGTAATTGCTTTACAAAATCTTATCTCATTTAAATCTGATTTCATTCTGAGTTATACCCTAAGCAGTACATTACAGATGGAAATTGCTCATCCTGTGCTGTCTCGGTCTCATGAAAACAACGATTACTCTTCAGTCGATTTTTGCTGGTGCTTACCAAGTACACCATTCCTTAGTCCACTCCATGAGTAATTATTACATATTTAAAACCTTCCATAAACTACAGGAACCCTAATTTCCTGGGTTAAACTGTTGAAATATTGGATGTCTCCTTCCCTTCTTTTCTTTCCTTGTTGTTTTTTTTTTTTTTTTTTTTTTTTTTTTTTGTCCATCGTGGGTCTTGAGCTCTGGGCCTAGGTATTTTCCCTCAGCACTTCAGCTAAAGGCTAGTGCTCTACCGCTTGAGCCACAGTGCAACTTCCTCCCTTATCTTCTTGTTTTCTCTGTCTACATTCATAGCATCTCAACATCTATTTTCCAATCAACTAGCAATATATTTACACAGCATAGACTAAAAGAGTAGGTAGTCAAATATACTTGTACAAAGCAAACTAAGCATGAATCTAACAAATATTCTTGATTGATTCACTTAAAACTCTTGACTGGGATAAATAGTTCTAGTTGCAATTGTGGCATAAATTTCTTTTTTTCTGAAATCAAATGATGGAAGAGACATTTCAGCAAAGGGAAGTGAGGAAAGTGCTCACACCTAAGGAAGAATGGGGGACCTCTCTAAGCTTATGCAGTACCATAGGAAAAATATTGAAAAAGGAACAGCTAAATTTGAAATTTATGACAGGTATGATATCAAGTACCCACTCCTCGTTAAAGTAAGACTGAATTAACAGCATTAATAATTTTAAGCTAGTTTTCAGTGTTTCACACCTGAAATATTTAACCACACTTGAGGCTAAGATCTGGAGAACTGAGGACTGAGGCCAGCTTTGGCAGAAATTTCCTGCCAAAAATTATTAATTTTCACTATATTGATTATTATCATTTTTTTGGTTTCTCATCTGAGAACAAGACTAGTCAGTGTGATTTTCACATTAGTAGAAATATCACTGTCATATCATAATTAGAAGTTCTATGAGAAGAACCAGGTATTTAAGATTATACCTTGTCAAAAGAGTCTATCCTTCTCATTCGCAGTCTTGGCCTTCACTTGTATCTTTGTTCCCCATTATGACCTTTCAACAATAATACTGTTCTATAATGGCTTTAAATGCCTAAGATTCTGACAACATCACAAAGAAAATATTACTGAATTAAGGATAGATTTCTAGATAAAGGCTTTTAACAAAATAAAAATTAGATATTTTTGCTTTTCATATTATCTTTTCTTTTTAAAGTGTTTTTGATTGACACATAACAATTCTATACACATTAGAGGTAAAATGAGCTGTTTTATTTTTGCTTTGCTTTGCTTTCTGCATTTCTGGGATTAAACTCTGAGCCTCACACTCTCACTCTGGGGGCTCACCTGGATATAGTATGTTTTGACTTGTGCCATCATTAGACAATTGAATCTGAGCAATCAGCATATTGATCTTTAAAGTTAAACATTTCAAAATCAATGAGGATGTTACAAGTTTTTTTTCTAAATTTGAAATTTCTTAGCAACATAGAAAATAAATAAACATCAGATAACAATTCAACAGGTTGAAATACAGAGAAATATACTATATAAACTTTTTCACAAATGCCCACGTGAATAGATGAAATTCTAAAGAAAACAGTTTGAATTTACCCTGAAAATATATTCTATGACGCAACAATGCTTGATAAGAAATGTACTCATTACCTTGCTCATGTAATTGTAAAGCCTCTGTACAGTATTTTCACAATAAAATAAGTAAAATAAAAATATTCTTTAAAAAAAAGAGTAAGGGAAGAAGTGACATTGTCAAAAAAATGAACTCTTTACCTGACTTATGTAATTGTAACCCCCCCCCGTATACATCCCTTATAACAATAAAAACTTTAAAAAAAAATCTATCAATTGTATTCAATATAAAGCAAACATAAAAATATCTATTCACTAGCTCTTCTTAACCTTCCTGAAATTTAATGTGTCCTTTTTCCATGATATAGCAGTAAATATATATTGACTATAAATGTATTGATCACCAGGTGTCAGTGGCTCACAACATAATCATAATAATGAAGTGTGCTGAGATCAGAAGATTGTGATTTAAAGCCAACAGGCAAAAAACCCATCTATGAGACTCTTACCTCCAAATTAACCATCAAAACGTGTAAAGTGGAGTAATTGCTCATGACAGAACATTAGACTTTAGAAAGAATAAATAAATAAACAATAAATAAATAAATAGATAGATAACTCAAGGACAACATACCAGGATGTTAGTTCAAGACACACACACACACACACACACACACACACACACACACACACACACACACACACTGCTTTCTGCTCTTCCATTTATGTTGAAAATATTATTTAATGTGAGAAGCATTTAACATACTTTTTAAATTTACAAATTAAAACAGTATCCATTTTATAAAATAAAAAACAGGTATTCTAGGCACTTGCTATCTGCTAGGAGACATTAATACCTTGATATAGTTAATGCCTTAATTAATTTTCCTAAATCTGACAGGTAGACCTATATTATTATTATTTCTCCTCAACAAATGTGGAAAAAGTTGGAAGAAAATGTCATAATAGTGGAATTTCATAAAATTTATGTTTCATAAGAGGTAGCAATCATTGCAACTCCTAAACATGGCTTAAAACCAATAATGCCGTGACATTGAATTTCTCTGTAGTTTATATAGTGTGCAAAAAACATCATTGATACTATAAAATGTTTCCTTTACATTTCCTGGGAAGAAGCTAAATAATAATATATGCAACTTAAAATCATAAGATGACATTTTGGTTATACTAATGAAATGCCCACATTCAAAATCATTAATAAGTTTATGCAAATATTACAGCTCTTAGATATTCAAATTTTGAAAGTTTTGAAACAAGTCATTCCAAAGTTAAAAACTATAATAAAAACAATCATTTTAATCAAACTAAGCATATCCTTGATTGGAACATCCACTTTCATAGGAATAGATAAATCTAGATAAATATTATCCTTGAGCATGTATGTGTTGTGTTTGCACAGGTATACAAGTACTTGTGGCTCTTTGATATTTATATTGCATTCTTCTCTTTGGTGTGTATTGATTTACGTTAATACTAGTTTTGCATAATTCATCATGCATTTAAAAACATGAAAGACCAAGGTATCCAAAGGTAGCCTTCTGTAGAAAAATGGTGGCACGTGAAGAACCCATCACTTTGAAATCAAGCAGTGTGTCATTATTTATTAATTAGGACCATGTTGACACACAGCTTCAAACATCTCCTCAGTGTTTATATTGGAGAAGGGAAAAATGCATAGATGCATGCACAGACACATGTTGTTACCTAATATATCTCCTCATGCTTTTAACTGGTAGTATAAGTACCTGACCTCGGAAGCGACCTCTCATCTAAAGTTTTTATATAGAGATGTAGGAACAGCATAGACAAGCAAAATGAACTCTTGATACTCTCTGACACTGTTAGCATGGCTTAAGCCACACAGCCTTTCCTTCAATTTTACAAACATATTTCAATTTTACCACATACTTTTTAAAACTCTTAAATAGAACCATGCTGTATATGACTAAAAATGCTAGGCACACAAGAAGAACTAACTAGTCCAATAATAAAAGAATAATAATAATAAGCCACAGGAAAGACAATTTTAAATCCACACAATATTGCAAGAGGGAAAGATTACAGTGGCGATATCAAACCCATGAAATTATAAAGAATGAGGAAATAAAAGTAAAGCACTGAGATGAAAAGTAATGTTGTCCAGTAGATTTTCTTCCCACTGGATCTCATTTATCTTTGGAAGAAGTTTAAAGAAAAATCACAGACACTGCATAAACTTTGTTTATCCACTATCAGGTGTATCAGCAACATCTTGTATTTACAGCTGTCTTCACAAATCACATGCAATTATGTATGTGTCTTTTCATTTACAACAAGTATCATCTTTGCAAAACTCTAAACTTTATTTTTAAATAAAGTTTTAAATAAAAGCCTGTGATTTATTTGCCTATGATTTAAGAAACAATTTAGAAGACATTGAAGAGTTCATTGTTGCCACACAATGACAGGTTCTATTACTTAAAAAACAGAGTAAATTCCATGCTAATGTTCATATGGCCAAATTGTATATATTAAAGAAAATATTCTCAGTACATCTTAAAACTTTTGATGATACTTGGCTCTTTACTTATTACATTTCTTTATGATTTGTTAAACTATTGTTAAGAGAGTTATTATTTCTTTCCCAAATGCAAAGAAGAAATAAATATTTTTACTTAATGATATATTAGACATCAACTCATATTCTAAGTTGATTTGAGCAGAAAATTGATATTTCATTTCTCATTATGACAAAAAATGAACAGTTCATTCTTAGATGTACTTTGTTTTAAATATATATAATCACTAAAGATTAAGTTTACCTGAAAATAATGGTGATCCAAAATAAAACTGACAAGAATAAGTAAAAAACATAATATTTTGTAGGACATTTTGAAAGAAAGCATTCTGTTTGATTTTATTAATGCCTTAAAATCTGCAAATGAGTATCATGGTTCATCCTCTCTGAATTTCAATAGTCCAATCTAGAAACAATGGAACCTTTCCTCATTTCTAATCCATAAAAAATCCTCTTGGCTGTTTTTTCAAACTGTACACTAAATCTAATTACTTCTGTCACCTTTAGTGCTACATTTATGTTGAAGCCAGAACCTCACTTACTTGAATTATTGCAATAGACTTCAATAAGTTCTTTGTATTGTTTCTCATACTTTTATAAATTCAACAAAACAAACTGAAACTTCTAAATTGTAATTCTGCTAATTTTTCCCTTCTACTCAAAACGATTCTGTGGCTTCTCATGCATGTAGAATTATAGGTAAGTTGGTCTTACATAAGTTTCACAACCATCCCTACTTCTTTGACATGTTTTCTCTTATTCTTATATTTTATAACTTCAAAAACTTTAACTTGCATATTGTTTACTGAACAAGACTGACTCCTTTACTGTCTTCCAGCCCATCTTTTTAGAATATTCTTATCCTAGCTATCAATTTGGTAGTAATGGGGCTTGCATGGCCTTACCATTGGTAGGGTAGACTTCTACCACTTAGCAGCAACTCCCAGGCTAGCTACTAATTTTGATTCTTCAATTCCTTGCTTAGGTCTCACTTTCTCAATGAGGACTGCCTTGAGAATGGCATCTCCCACTGAAACTTCATCCTCACTGGACCTCAAAATTTAAACACCACATTTATTCCATACCATAATTTATTTCAAGTATGCTATATGTTTTACTGATTTCATAGATATTTGTTTAAGAACAGTCTTTTTGTCTAGAGTCGTTTCTACTTTTGTCTATTATTTAGTGATTTTTTTGTGTGCCCTAGATCAATTCAGAGCACTTGTTTTATGTCCTATATTCAAGTGGTTTTGTTGATTGAAGACTTTTATTAGAATGGAAGAATAAAACTAGGGTTGGTGATAAGTAACCACTTATGACCACCAAATCTATAGTATGCTCAATTGATTAAATCTCTTTTCCTTGGCAACATTTAGCAGTGAGTTGGATAGAAGTAATATGCATTTCTGGATTCATGGAATTTTTTACAAATGAAGTTAAATTTGTCTTCACATATTTGATTAAGTCATTATTACCACTATTTCTTGATCAGTATGACTGAGACTTATGAGTCAGCCATTTTCCTAGATCAGAGAATAAAATCTAAAATTAGGTATTGAAATGTTATTTATAGATATGAGTAAATATACATTTTTCTATGTATATTTAATAATCAATGGCTATTGTCATGCATTCTTGCTCACTTTCTCGCTCTCTCTATTTCTCTGTTTGCATGTATATAATTATCACTCTATTCTTTTTTAATTTACCCTTTTCCTGTCAGTCATTGGACTTGAACTCAGAGCCTATGCACCAGGCTAACCCTCTACTACATTAACTACAGTGCCACTTCTGGGTTTCGGTGGTTAAAGGGAGGTAAGAGTCTCATGGACTTTTCTGCACTGGAAGGCTTCCAACCACAATGCTTATATCTCAGCCTCCATAATAGCTAGGATTACAAGCATAAGCCATAGGTGCCCAGCTTGTATATTTCTGTTTTATTCTCTGCTTCTAATAGAGAGGATAAGTAGGTTTGAGAGCCTTTGTGCAACCAGAGAGAGATCCAATCTACAGAAACATCTTACACTGTTCAGGAAATTTTACCCTGGACCATTCTCCATTATCCACAACAAAATTCCAAGTTAGGGTACTGGAGCTGTGGCTCAAGTGGTAAAGTGCCAAATGGATTGAAAATGAGAGTGTGAGGCCCTGACTTCAAGACTTCAAGAAGCTCTATTACTGGCATGAACAAACAAACAATTAGTTAACTTACTAATTACCTGGTTAAATAATTAATTCCATAAATAATTACTTAAATTTTGAAACCTTATAAAATTGAAGCTAGAATGTAGCTCTTTCAAAACATTTAAGACCAGTTTGTTTAAAAATTTGAATATCTATAAGTTTTAAAAAGCAAAGTAAATAAGAAATGTTTTAGGTTTTAGAATTGTTTAATTTTAAGATGCAGAGTTGTACGATAGGGTCAAGTTGTACAACAGTTGTTCAAAGCTTATAATTATCTCCATGTTGAAAACAGAGTGATCTCATTGTTAAATGCAAATAAATATTGGAGAAATGTGGTATGGATTCTAATGTGTGTAGCTTAAATTGCATAATCTATGTGCTTCAAAGCAAATTAATTATTATGATTCATTTTTCACATTGGAAATAAATCAGTTGACAAAGGCTTTGATTCTTTAGTTATAATTGTAAAAGAAAATAACTGGCAATTCTTGGTTTATAAAGATTGGAAGCTTAGAGCACCAATTACTCTAAGATAAAGCAGAAATATATATGGTAAAATAGTGCAGAGAATGTTCAATTAGATACATGGACTTTATCAGACTATTGGCTTTTCAACAATTCATGTAAAGCTCTCTGACTATAAAATATACAGATTCGTAAGTATACCCTGCTGTGACTGGAGAGGGATAAGCCATTGTGAAGGCTGCTTGAGAAACATAAATCATTTCAAAATAAATTTTCTTACATTCTACTAGACAGCACTAATAAAATATGTTTATGATTAAGGACATTTGTCTTAGCTGAAAAAAGTGCTGAACTATGCAATATAGACACGTTCATATAGATGTATGGACACATTATCTTAGATTATCTATCCATTCTGATATATGATGTTTCCCATTGATTTGAGGCCATAATTAAAATTCCCTATATGATTTCTGAATAACTAAATGTAACATTACATTAAAAACATGTATAAATTTCAACAATTTATTGAGAAGCATGCTTGCTTCATTTAATATTTGGGTCTATTTTATTGTCTCGAGTTTTGGAACTTGTGTCGATGTCTTAAAACTTTAAATATATTTTCAGCTTCCAAACACATTGTGACCATTAATGTATACAATTAATTTTCCTTTAAATTTAATCTCTTACTTGCCTTTTCTTCCCTTCTCTGCTTTATGCGTGGATAACTTTGCTCCTGTTTACTTAAATACTTTTACTAACATTTGGCTAGTGATGGTTTCTCTATGTTTTATCTGATAAGAACATGTATTTTAGTTTTAAGGATGGTAATGGAAGGTTAGAATTGTAGCCATTTCCTCTGTTTCCATCATGTCTAAAACTGTTTTGAGATATTATGATCTTTATCCTTTGAAATAAATGTGCACCTAAAACTGCCCATTTTAGGATGTCCTATTTGTCTTTACATATTAGTGATTAGATGATGAAAAACAAACTATAGCGTTATGGTATTTGTAGTTAGATCGTCCAGATGAGACCTAACATCCCTGACCAAATTTGAAAATTTTTCAGTTGTTTTCCCTGTGATTCTCACCTTTAATCACCCTCTCTGTTGTATTTGTGCACATTCAACTTTTTATGTTTTTTAAATTATCCTCATAATTCCATTTGGCTCTTGTTGCATTGTTTTCCCATCATTTTTGCCTGAGTATTACAATGTAGATATTTTGCTGATATATTGCTTCTGGAATATATAATCTCTTACAAAATCTACCTGTTAAATTTATATTAAGTACATTTGTTTATTTTTTGTTTATTTATCTATGTTGAAGTGCTTGGGATAAGAGTGTACTGGAGTCTTAATCAGCAGGGACACTGGATATAAGTATAAGGACACTGTACTACAGCATATCAGTGTCATATATTAATTATTTCTACTACTATTGCATTGTGGGGAGAGTGTTATTTATATTGAGTTTTCAGCTCATTGATTCTTACTCTTTTGGCTTATTTGCACAGTGTACCCTACCAGTTAAATCACACTCCAGCCTGACATTTTTGTTGGTTCTTTTGGTGACAGAGTATCATGGACTTTACTGGCTTTGAACTATGATTGTCTGGATTTCAGACTCCTGAATTGCTTAAATTGGAAGCAAAGCCAAGGGAACCATCTGTCAATGGTCAAACTGCAAAGATCATGTTTGAATACCAATAATCTTTATACTTGAATCAAATTCTCAACCTTTGTTTCTGAAGTTAATGCAGATCAGTCAATGTATGTGATGTGTAAGTAAACATAAAATATGTAGAGCTACAATTAGAGTGAGTTGCTCTATGAAGAACATTCTCCAACCTTTTTTCTTTTGGTTGTGGGACTTGAACTCAGGACTGGGCACTGTCCCTGAGCAATTTTGCTCAAGGCTAGATCTCTACCACTTGGAGCCACAGCTCTAGTTCTGGTGGTTAATTGGAATTAAGAGTCACATGAACTTTTCTTGTGTGGTCTTGCTTTGAATTGAAACCTCATATCTCAGCCTCCTGAAGAGTTAGGATTACAGGAATGAGCCACCAGCACCTGGCTAACTATATATTTTTTGGCTTTTTCTTTTTTGATACTGGGGATTGAACCCAGGACATTGCCCTTGCTAGGCAAGCACTTTGCCACTGAACTACATCCCAGCCCCATCTTTAAGACAGTTCGTAATCATGTCCTAATTGATCTTCTTAATGAGATTGATGTTAGGTTTCTCTTAGATACTACTTTGACAAGCAAAATTAGTTTAGATGTACTTTGAGCCTATTCTATTTTAGATGGTGGAATATCTACAGTGTTTATGTTTAGAATGAAGAGAATACATGCTACATTTTATTAATTTGTTCAAGCCACAATATCCACACTCACCTGCAGAATCATGACAATCATACTACATTTAACTATTCATATATGCCCATAAGAAATATCAAATTAAATAAAATTTTAAAATATAAGAGGATTTGTTTATTTAAAGTATAGAGTTTACTTACATCCTCATATTCTAAAAAGTTCTCTTTCAATTTTTCCATTGATTATTGTCTGCTTCTTCATATATTTCAACCAGAAGCTTTGGTTCTCCATTGACAAACAGATTCCATTAACATAAAGTCACTCAGCTACAGAATTTCTTCTTGCAAAATAAGAGCTGCAACCTAGTATGTAAGGCACATTCTGGTTTCCAATAACCTTCACAAAATTTATTATGGCTACTTAACTTTTTCCAATCTTCAGTGTGTCTTTTGTTTGACACCTAATATATTTAAAACATGCAATCTCATCATACAGGAAAGCTTGTCCAATTAATTTAAGCATTATCAATCATGTTGACTAGGCTAAGTCATTTCTGAATAAACATTGCATGCATGTATTATGCTAAAGAACAACTTAAGAAGATATAATGTATTTTCTTGTACAACTGAAAGAATGAAGTAAGTTGTTTAAAGCAATATTTCTTCACTTTGTAATTGTTTATTGCTTATAGAACATATGGTTAACATTGGATTATAAAATCTTAAATTACACTGCAGATATTGCTGTTATTTTGAAAATAGACTTTTCTACAGTCATATGATTTATGTATAATTAATAAATATTGAGTACTATGGTGCAAATAAATGGGTATTAGCCAGGTGCTGGCATTGATGCCTATAGTTCTAGGTATTCAGAAGGTTGAGATCTGAGGAAATAGGTTCAAAGCCATGAAAAAAATCCATGGGTCTCTTAGATATAATTAACTAGAGAAAAGATGGAAGTGGAAGTGTGTTTTTTGTGGCTTTGATTGAAGAGGCCATGTGAGAGCTTTAAGCCTAATACAATGTTGGGAGGAATATAAATTAGCAAAACCACTTTGGAAGGCAGTTTTGGAGATTCTTCAAAAAAAAAAAAGAAAAAGAAAAAGAAAAAAACATAAGCTTCCCCTACAATCCAGCTCTTGGTCATCTACCCAGAATATTACAAGCCAGTACACAGCAAAGCCACATATAACCATATTCATTGCTCATTATTCACTATAGCCAAGTTATGCAAACAGCACTAATGTCTTTAAATGGATGAGTGGAAGCAAAAAACTGTGGTGCATAGTTTCAGTGGAATTTGCTCAACTACTGGAAAGAAATGATTGAACCTGGAAAACATCATGTTAAGTGAAGTAAAACCAGCTCAGATAGCCAAGGAGCAAATGCTTTTTCTCATGTGTTTATAAATTAAATTATAAACATATTCAAAAACATGTAGGAGTCATGTAACATAAACCCCCCAAAAATTGTCTACAGCAAAGAATCCTTGGAGAGGATTTTAGTGATGTAACTCCTTGGAACACTAGCAAACAGTTTCACAAAATGAAAACCAGAAAGTTCAGAAACCAGCTTTGTAGGGTGTCTGGAGGAATTGGTCAAAAGCAGTGGCAGATAAATGGAAAGAGGAAAGTTCAATGGCAATAGAAATTATATTCAATGCACATATATGAAAATGAAATCATGTAAGCTGAGGAATGGGTAGAGTTGGGAGAGATGGGAGTGGGAATGATGGAAGGAATGACATGAATCAAGATGTATTATACTCATAGGCTGACATGTTGAGTTGCAATCCCTTTGTACAACTACTTACAGGCAATAAAAATGCCTTGTCTTTGTTAGTTTGCCAGAAATATACAGTGTTTCTCTTCACTAATCCAGTACCAATTGTTTATTCTACCAAGGAGTTATGCAGTTCATCCAAAAGTTTATTTCTAGGTCTCAGCTTAAGTGAGCATTTGTGTTCCAGTAAAGCTATATAAACTATTACTTGCCTTTAGTTACATCATTCCAAAATTAATTTAATACCTCTGGTGAAACAAACTTGGCTATAAGCTGATGCCCACAGACTCACAATAGCATTTCTCTAGCAGTATCTTCTGCTCGACATTTCTTACAATGTTTAAGTACTAAATTCCTCAACAATGAGTTAATCATTTGTACAAAATGCCAGATTCAATATAATTTCATGAAAGTAAAATTTCTCTGTCTTGTTTAAACAATCTATCTACAGCATCTGGTGGCTCATTTCTGGAAAATGAATTCTATCCAGGAAGTCTATCTACACCTACCAGTTGATTTCTGATCCTCACGTGATCCATCAGTTAACAATCTCAGTGTTTAGCATAGCTTATTAAATCATTTTGCTTACAGTATTTGTCTCTTTATAGTATGAAATCAGCAAAAGTTTTATGTCCTTAAATAATTTTTCCAGTCTTTGAATTACTCACATTTTTCATGTTAATATGCACTACATACTGGTTGAATTGAATTCAAGGAGGATATTGTCACTATGAATGCAATGAATGCAAAAAAGGAATGCAAAACCTTATTTCTATTTTAATTTTTTTAATTCCAAAGCCAGGTTCAATGGCTCATGCTGCCTCTAAACTTAGATACTCAGGAAGCTGAGATTTTAGGATCTTGGTTTGAAGCCAGCCTGAGCAGACAAATTCAAGACAATATTCTTACCAAAGAGCTGAAAGTATGTAGCTTAAGGTAGAGCACCTGCATGAGTGACAATATACAACATGAGTCCCTGAATTCAAGTCTCAATACTGACAAACACCAAAACAAAGCAAAACAACTAATTTGTCTCCTAGAAATATTCATTGGATCTAACAGAATTAGTCAAATGTATAACATATAAAAAGTATTAACTTTTTATGCCATTATCCCTTTTTGTTTATTTTTGTAGTCAATAAATTCATTGTATATGAATCTGCTATGGTTTTGCAAGACATATCTGTACTGTAACTTATGTGCTGTTGTTCTGGAATCCACAATATTTCTCTCAATGTCACATTTATCTGAATAGTCTATTACTAGACTTTTAACTCTTCATCTATAATTGAGTCATTTCATTGTCATCCATACATTTTCGAAATAGATTCACTCAAACTTAAAAAAATACAAAATCAACATTTTTATGTATAGAGATATATAGTTATTCATTACAGGTCAATGACATATATTCCAGTAATATGACTATAAAATTAAAATATTTTTAAATTACAAAAGTGACTAAGCAATGAGAGCCACGTCTATGAATGTACCTCACAGCACAGAGTGAAATCCTCTGGTTACTAATTGAAAGTGTTGTACAGCCATTTTGATTATTAATGGGAGGAAAAGAGCATCAGTGGAAGTATTTCAAACTCAGTATCCAAGTATATTAGCGCAAAGATAAACTCCACTGAATAGTTTTGAGCTTGGAAATGCCAACAATGGGTCTCAAATCTAATGACTTTCTGGTCTGTCATTTATTTATAGACTGATTTAATGGGGAACTTAATTCTCTTTGGCAAGCATTATTTTTTTTTTGTAAAATGGGAATACTATTACTTATTAAAAGAGTATAAAGGATAACATTTGTGTTCACATATACAAATATATTCAGCATGCAGTAGATTATATTAGATGATATTTTGTCGCTATTTGGAGGATTTTTTGTTTAGTTGCATTTAAATCATCATCCTGCAGACCTCAGCGCCTACGTAGTTATAATTACCAAGTCCTAATGAGCTTTTCATTATGTATGTTTTGTATGGCATTATAATTTGGCCACATTATGTCAATTTATTATAAAAAACAATCTTTAGCCAAACACTTCATAAATGAAATTGTCCAATAGGAAATTAGTGCAATACATTAAAGTATTGACACATGAGAATAAAAAAATCTCATTCAAAAATCCAAAAATCATAAGGCGCATAATTCGGGGGGGAAAGATTGCAATCATCAAATTCTTATTCAAGAGGAACTAAGGCTATTTGCATATTACTAGGTACATGATTGGAAATTCAGATATGCAAATAAAGCACTCCATGTTTTGTCACGGTTTCTGGGTTTTGGTGGGTTTAATTGCCTTGAAAGATTTTAAAAGGTTGAAAACACAGAAAATTTCTTTTCCAATCAACACACAGACAACAAAACATCTTTTAAAATGTTTATAAAAATTAACATACTAGGCTTTGGAGAGGTGACTCAATTAGTAAAGCTCCAGCCAATGACTGTCCTGATCTTGGACATAAAAATTAATAAACTAGTCTATATATTTATGTAAATAATGGCTGTTAGTGATGATAGTCATAAAAATTACTACTGGACTTGCACTCAGGGTTCCAGCCTCACTTTTATTTTACTACCCAGAACTTATGCTATACCACTTAAGTCAGGATGCAACTCCTGAATTTTGCTGATTACTTGGAGATGAGAGTCTCTTGGATTTGTCTGCCTGGGTGGCTTAGAACTTCTTTCTGAGCTCTCAACCTCTTAAGTATCTATGATTGTAGATGTGAACCACCAGTGCCTAGAAGGATAAAAGAATTAAATTTCTAATAGTTTGCAAATAAATTTTATATTCTACTAAAGAACAATTGAATAGGAAATATCCATCAGACACATTATCTTCACTTCTTAAAGTATTTAAGTACATGGTACAATAATTCAAGTCATAATCACATCACCATTTGTCAGCACACTAACCATTCTTTCTATATTAATTGTACTTTGAATTATCTAGATTTTGTGAGAACATGTTTATGTATTATCTAGGTATTATGAGAATGATCGTTCATACATGTACCTTATGTTCATGCATGTGCATGCATAAATGTAGCAAAGCAAGGTTGTTGGATGAAAATGAGCAAATACTTTTTGATTCTATTATAGTTTCATATGAGCATTTGGGATCTCACAGTAGTTCTCAAAATTTCTAAAAATCATTAGGCATATAATTTGGGGAGATGGATTGCAACCATCAAATTCTTATTCAAGAGGAACTAAGGCTTATTTGCATATTACTAGGAACATAATTGGAAATCTGGATATGCAAATTTAGTGCTTCATATTTGGGACTTGTTTCTGGGTTTTTGTGGGTTTAATTGCCCTAAACGATTTTTAAAAGTTCAAAGCATGGAAGACTTCTTTTACAATCAGCACACAGACAACAAAACTTGCAAGTACTGACAAGAGTCAATGGTTGTGACACTGTTTACATTATGTGAAACATTTGTATCCTTAGCCAGGAAAATTTTATTTTCTCTTTCTTACATTTTTCATTTCTTACCCTCTAAATTTTTACACTAATCACTATATTTTTATGAGGTGACATAGATAGGTATCAATTAAATTACAGTGGAATAAATACAAATTCGAGTATGTGAGATCCCCTGAAGATTATTGTGAGAGTAAGTTTATGAATGCAAGTGATGGCATCCAAAGGAACCTATGTCTGTGCCTGGGCTGAAGTGTGCCCCTCCACCAACTTTACTTTTTCAGCCCTCATCCCTCATATCCAGGAATATGATACTTACAATAGAGATTTTGCACCAAGGAAAAAGTTAATATGAGGCCTTTAGGGCATAACACAGTGAAAATAAACTATGATCCTTTATTGACAAGGAAATATAGTAGAGAAACAAGCCCAAGGAATAAGAGTAGCAGGAAAACAAGTGCAGGGGAGGAGATAGGACCCCCATGGAAGGGAGGGGAGGATGCTTCCAACACCAGCATCAGCTTGACTTCCAGCCTCTCTCTAAGTGTGAGAATAAACAAATAATTCTGTTATAGTTCACTTTGTGTGTGGTATTTCATTTGAAAGCCTTAGCAAAGGAATGTAAAGCTTACAACGCTTTTTCTTAATGAGTTTTTTTATTGTGAAAATACTGTACAGAGGGGTTACAGTTCCATGAGCAAGGTAATGAGTACATTTCTTATCAAGCATTGTTGCCTCCTCCTTTGTTTCCCCTACCATCCCTTCCCTCCCACCCCACAACTCCAGTCCCCCCACCCCCCCACTCCACCCCCAGCCTAAATTGTAGTTTGTTTTTCAACATAGTGTCTTCTAGATCTCATTGTTACAATGGGTCTACCTGTAACCCTATTAAAAATTTTGTTTTTATTCCCTTCCCCTCCCCAAATTATGCTAACATCAAATACAGTGAAAACAGGGGTTATACAATTTGGGAGGGGCATACAAAGCAACAAAAAAATCACCTTATAAATATGTTAGAAACAATAGCAAAAAAGAAAAACCATTTGAGTCCTTATCATGGGGTTCATTTTGCCTAACATCAAATTATCTGTTCTTTTCTGCCTGTCTCCGAAATATACTAGCTATTGCAAATGTGGAAAACCATGGGACCTATGGTTCTTTGCGCCTGGCTTACTACAATTAGGAAAGTAGTATGGAGGTTCTTCAAAAGACTCCACATAGAGCTTCCCAATGACCCAGCAATTCCACTTTTGGGCATTTACCCGAATGATCACAAACAAGACCATACTAAAGCTACTAGCACATCTATGTTTACTGCAGCATTATTTAACATAGATAAAATATGGAACCAACCAGATGCCCCTCAGTAGATGAATGGGTCAAGAAAATGTGATATATACACACAATGGAATTCTATGCCTCCATCAGAAAAAATGGCATTGACCCATTTGTTTTTATTATATGTTTTTTCTTGTCACTAATCCTTGAGGAATCACAAACCAGTTTAAAGTAGCAGCTGTTATTTGAAATGAAAAGTATACTAAAAATCAATGTGCTATCTAGTTACTGATACATGGTACAAAGTGTAGAAGAGTTAATTGTGCCAGAAATCCCTGCATACATTTCTTTCCTCATTTTAAGAAGAGAGAAAAAGCATAATGTAGTTTCCAGGCAGACCTTACTGCCCCTTTCTAAAACTAATCCATATAATAGATACATTTTAATCAAGATAATATCCTTTTATAGCACAGAAGTACAATCTGAAATGCTTTACTGTTTTTTAGTCTTTTAAAAATTAATCTCAGATTGACTCTCTCCAACAGTAATGCTTCTCTTCAGTTAGAACAAAAGTCCCACTGGCACTAATTTGATTTCCTTCTGAGCTGTTACTGCAAAGACACCTACTAGTGCTCTTATACCTAAGAAACTTTTCTCCAGAAGTTTTTGTCTTTTTTTTTTTTTTTTTTTTTGGTACTAGGGATCGAATCCAGGACGTTGCACTTGCTAGGGAAGCACTTTGCCACTGAGCTACATCCCAGCCCTTCCAGAAGTTTTTGAAAACTGAGTCATTCTTTCATTCTTTTAAAATAGAGTCATATATATATATATATATATATATATATATATATATATATATATATATATATATGCAAAGTATACAGAGAATGTCTGTCAATTCTTTACTATCTTTGTTACAATTAAACTTCTTCATTTTCAGTATAAACAACTCACTGAAATACTGTATCAAGAAAGAATGATCTCTATTATATTTCCAGCTTACTGTGAAGTGTGTGCTTCTTGTCTTCCATGGCTGAAATTGCCGGGTAACTGCTGTGGAAAACCTTCAGAGACATCTTGGACAATGTAAATTTCTTAACAAGTAATGAAATCAATCAATGAATGGAGAGTCAAAATATCAAATAATCATAATAAAAACATCATGTATGTGTAGTATGCAAGAGTACTCAAGCACAGAACATTTCAACTTTGTTGATTTCCCTTTCTCTTTTCCACAGCTAAAGGTTTCCTATTATTCACTTGCTTTAAGGAAAAATAAATGTGGAGGATAATATTCCCTTCAATGAATCATCTTTTCAAAAGTGAAGAGAATGGGGTGAAATCTCCTGATTTCCTAAGTACACCCATGAAACTGTAATCGTAAAGTCGATGAAACCAGTAGCATGGTTTAGGATGAACCAAGTCATTTATATTTGTACATGTCACTCTGAAACTCCCTTGTTCAAGACAAGCAAGTGATGCAAAGAAAAATATGAGGGAAGGAAAGGCTATTGAAACTTAGAGAAAGTGTCATGGATTTGGGGAGCTCATTTGTTGAAGAAAACTTATGATTGAAGCCATATTAAAATAAGAGGAGGAGGAGGAAAAGGAAAGAATATAGAGGAGGAGGTGGAAGAGGAGGAGGAGGAGGAAGAGAAAGAGAAGGAAGAGGAGGAAGAGAAGGAAGAGAAGGAGGAGGAGAAGGAGGAGGAAGAAGAAGAGGAAGAGGAGGAGGAGGAGGAGGAGGAGGAGAAAGATGTATACGTTTCTAGTTTTAGTCTCATATATTCCTGTAACTTCTTATTTGTCCATAGCCACATGTTCTAAATCAGAAACCACTTAAATGAATCAAAAGTTATTATATATGACATTCTATAAAAATAATTCAAAGAACATGATTATGGTGAAGAGTTATAAGGAATACAACAAACATAGCCAGGAAAATGCAAACAATAGAAATAAAATGTGAAGACAGTTCACTTGGTTAAAATGATTTGTATGTGTGCCCAGTATTGTTAGGTGGAAGCTGGGAGAAAAGGCAAGAATTCAGTGAAAGAAAGGAAATATGACGTAAGAAAAGAGCACTTAATGCTTTGGTGACAACTTAGGAAGAAGGGTAGGCTAGGGTGAAGACAATTATAAACTCTAATAGTAGACAAAAATAGCCTTCTATCTGAGCTCTGGTTGCTCACACCAGTAATACTAGCTAGTAAAGAAATTGAGATCTGAGGATTGTAGTGTAAAGCCAGCAGAAAACTCCACAAAGAACTAATTTCCAAATAACCAGCAAAAAGCTGGAAGTAGATTTGTGGCTTAAGTGACAACATTGAACAAAAAAGCTCAGAGATAGCACCCAGGGCTTGAGTTCATGCCCCAAAGACAGGTCCACGTATACACACACACACACACACACACACACAAACACACACACACACACACACACACACACACACACACAAACTAGTTTTGTATAGAGTTCTTTTTCTCCGAATTTCTAATGCAGATGGTTTAATAAAGAAAAACAAAGACAACAAGCTAGTCTTCAGTAGGTAGCAACTAACTTTTTGATTTATACACTGAGAATGGTTTCCTCTGAGGACATTACAGATGAACAGAGCACAGTTTTCCTGCTAATCCAGTATGATTACAGCTTTCCCAAAAGTTGAAATGGTCTGTAACAGGTTCAAATTATCTCAAAAATGAAAATACATCAAAAATAAAAAAGAACAATGCCATATAATTTGAAAGCTGGATATTTGCTTTTTGATCAACAAAAAGGAAATATTTAAAAATAATTATATAAACCACATGTAGTCAAATATGACACTAGAAAATGTATATATGGGAACAATAAACATTTAAATAAGTATATATATATAATTTTTCTCAATGATTGAGTATTGGTTTTATTTATTTATATATTTATTTTCTGAAGCACATTTTTCATTTGTTTTTTTTCAATTCTATATGTCAGTTTATGAGTCCATTGATATTGATCAATGTCACTGCTTCCACTCTTCAATCCTTCTGAAATATTTATATACATATAAAATATGACATTTGTAATAATTTGATCCAATTTTTATGGTACTTATTGCTAAATGTATTATGCATTATTTTATATTACTGTACAATTAAGTTGTGGATTTAGTCTAATTTCCTATAATAATAATAATAACAATAATAATAACAATAATAATAATAATAATAATAATAATTATTATTATTATTATTGTCATTTGAGGGGCTTGAACTCTGGGCCTGGGCATTGTCCCTGTGCTCTTCAGCTCAAGGTGAGCGCTCTACCGCTTGAACCATAGCATCACTTCTGGTTTTCTAGTGGTTTGTTGGAGAAAGAGTCTCATGGATTTTCCTTCACACAATGTCACACACACATCCCACATTCCACACTATTGCCTGGGGAATTCCCTTATCTGTTAATACTCAGTACCCATGATGGTCTGACCCACGTGTATTTCTTTTGTACCATTAATCATTTCTGTCTAGGAAATGGAAGACATATTCACTTACATTTTGTTTAAGAAAACTGACACACACACACTTACATATATACTACCTATAACATATATTTGATACATAGATCTCTTCTTTTCACAGAGAATTCAAGATGTATAAAACCTGGAAGAAATAATCTGTTAAGGCACAGGAAGAAATTTGGCTGGGGAAACTTAAAAGTTTATAGTTTGGAGAACTTTACAGCCAATAATGTTAATGTGTGTGTTAATGTTAATGTTAGGTGTGATGTCAATACGATAAAGATTAAATGTTTTTTTTTTGTTTTTTTTTTTTGACTAATAGTTACTCTGGAAGTGGCTCATAGCACTAGGGAAACAATTCAGAGACTACTTGAAAAGTAAATCATTTAAAGGATACAAGAAGTTGTTCCAAGCTGGGCGCTGGTGGCTCACGCCTGTAATCCTAGCTACTCAGGAGGCTGAGATCTGAGGATTGCGGTTCAAAGCCAGCCCGGGCAGGAGAGACCGTGAGACTCCTTTCTCCAATAAACCACCAGAAAACCGGAAGTGGCACTGTAGCTCAAGTGGTAGAGCGCTCGCTTTGAGCTGAAGAGCTGAGGGACAGCGCCCAGGCCAAGAGTTCAAGCCCCACAACCGACAAAAAAAAAAAAAAAAAAGAAGTTGTTCCAGGGTTTATTAATTTAAATTGAGACTGCGGTTAAAGATTATTATTGTCCAGGATATTATTATACTAACTGAATATAACCACATGTTATTGAGAAATATTCCTTTGACAAAATTTTGTCAACTTTCCATTGTGTTTTTCCTTTTGCTCAACTTTTAATAGTGGCCTCGAGATCTTTTCCCAAAGGTAGTTTTTATTTGTAATATTTCTTCTTTTTTCTTTTTCACAATTTAATTTCATGTTTGTCTACAGAAAAAAAAACCCTCCATTTTTGTCATTGATTACTTCAGATTAATCTAAATTAGACTGGCTTATACTCAGTTAATTTAGCTAAAAACTATGAAAAAAATCTATGAGAAAGGGCTGTTTATTAAGTAAGAAAAATGACAGAATATTTGTGATGCTTGGCAGTGATTTCTCATTTAATTCCACAAGCAAAGTTCTAAGCATTGCACAGATTTTCATTCATTTTGCATGCATTTAAAATAAGCAGATTTGGAATCAGTTCAGAGAAAGTCAGAACTGAATGAAAAAAAGTTCTCAGAATTTGATACTCCCGTTGTAATTGAATGGAGTGTATAAACAGAGGTTATCAAAACACATAGCAAACTGTGACATTAAAATTATAACCTCACCACAATTTTTTGTCTGCTGTGGGGCCTGAACTCAAGGCTAGAGATACCACTTGAGTCACAGCATCACTTCTGGCTTTTTCTGCTTATGTGGTGCTGAGGAATCAAACCCAGGTCCTCATGCATGCAAGGCAAGCGCTCTACCACTGAGTCACCTTCCCAGCCACTCACCACAAGATTTTTATAAGAAGGAAATTAAAATATAGAAGTTCAAATATGTAAGAAATATTTGATATATGAGCTTGTAGCATAATCATTTACACAGACATAATTAAAATAAAAAGATTCATAAAATATAGCAAAATTCATAACAAATAATAGATTCATAAAAATATCAATAGATAATTACAGATTCAGTTAGTAAATAATTTTTAATTTTAGTGACTTCATTTGCTACTGATATATATATATATATATATATATATATATGTTCAAGTTCTTTTTTCTTTTTCCTTCTTTCTTTCATTCTTTACTTCATTCCTTCATTCCTTCTTTCCTCCCTCCCTCCCTCCCTTCCTCCCTCCCTCTCTCTCTCTCCCTTTCTTTGTTTCTTTCTCTCTTTCTTTGTTTCTTTCCTTCTTTCTATCTTTCTTTCTTTCTCTCTATATCTTCTTTCTTTTTTTTTTCATTCTGGTGCCTGTCAGGTCGTGGTGCTTTTGCTTAGTTTTTTCACTCAAGGCTAACATTCTACCACTTGAGACAAACCTCCACTTTCAGCATTTTGCTGATTAATTGCAGATATGACAGTGATGGATTTTTCTGTGCAGGCTGAATTTGAACCAGGATCCTCAGATTTCAACTTCCTGAGTAGCTAAGATTACAATTTTTAGATACCAGCTCCCAGCTTATTATCTTCACTAGTAGACACCATGGAATTATTAAGAGGGCTAATTTACCTACAATATATAGAAGCATATTTTAATTCCAAAAGCATAGTATAGGGTAATTTCCTATCCTGTGATTTTTAAGCTTCTTCCACTTTGACTAAATGTTTACATGTTTCAATGAAAATATAGTTAACATATAGTGCTACAGTGTTAAACTACTGTAAATTAATGTGCTATTTTAACTATGTTTTTGTATAGTTATATATAGACTGTGAGTTAAGCAATTGCTAAGTATCGTTTGCATACATAATATATATTGCATATGTATGAACACTCATATCTTCATGTGTCTCATGACATTTATTTTTTTCAATGAATTACCAAATTATATTGTAATTTAGAAAAATAAAAATTAACAAATAATTATATATTTCAGTAAGCATAAAATATTTGAGCTAAGTGCTAGAGTTTTAAACATTTTTAGTTATTCAGGAAACAGATCTGGAGGATCTGGCAGCCCAGGTAAAGACATCTTTAAGACTCTATCTCTAAAATAACCATCACAAAGCTGATATGAAGCTATGGCTCAAATGGTAAACTGACAGCCTTTAACAAGATATGTACATGAACATGATGTCTAGGACATGAAACTGGCAAATTAAAAGTGAGAATTTGGTAGAAATTAATCACAATGCAACTACATGTTCTCTAATTTTTCTTTGATTTTATCCAGAAATATGGAAAAAATTTTAAAATCTATATTATGACTCAACTAAATGTTATCATAGGTTTAAACGTACTGGATTTAAATAAAAAAATACTGGTTTTACTTGACTGTATTTTGAAGAGTATACAAAAAGAGGAGATCAAAATGGCCTAAGAATTTTAAACATCCCCTTTGAGTTCTAATATTTCTATATAATCTTGTTATGTGTAGCTAAATTGTTATGTCATTATTATCTACCACTTGTATTTTAAATTAGAGTAACAATGTCCTGTTGGTTTTTAGGGGATTCCCTTGTTTAAAGACAAATTCTGATTTAAAAGTTCTTAATTCAAATGAAATTTTTATACAGTGTCTCATCTTAAATATGTTATCAATACCAACGGATGAAGAATTAAGTATAATCTATTTGTTGTTGTTGTTCAAGGCTGACACTTTATCACTTGAGCCACAGCTGGTTAATTGGAAAGTAGAGTCTCATGGACTTTATTGCTGGCTTTTAACATAGATCCTCATATCCCAGACTCCTGAATATCTGGGATTACAGATATGATCCCACAAGTGCCTGGCTAAAGAGAATCATTTAAATAGGAAAATGTTATACAACACTAATATAAAATAACCTATATATATATATGTATATATATATATAGAGAGAGAGAGAGAGAGAGAGAGAAAGAGAGAGAGAGATCTGTACATAGACATGTATAATACATACTCATAATGATGTGGATATGTATATATACACATTTGTATAGATTTTACATAATGTTATACCCAGGAAACTGTAACAAATAATAAGATATTAAACAAAATTATACTCCTGCCATTCTTGAATGCTCCCTGATGTCCTTTAGAAGAAGCAATGTCTCTCTATTCTTGGCCTACCTTGAAAATTGATTCGTTTTCAGTTTCTAGAGTTTTATATACAAAATAATATAGTATATCACCTGTTTTTGGCATCTATAAGTTGGTAACATAATTTGGTAAATACACTGGATTGGTTGTGGTTTTGTATATTTTTGTATGTTTACTTCCTTTAGCAATATTCTGCCAAGTTAACAGGTAAATTTTGTTTACCTTTCACTTGTTAATGAACATTTGAGTTAATTTAATTGTCTACTAAAAATAAAGCTTTCAGTCAGCAATAAGAAAACAATTCAGTTAACATTAAGTCAATTTGCAATTAACTATTTGATTAGGAAAGATAAGGTTTTGCTATTTATTTGGTTTAAACCATTTTTGTCTCCACAGCTTTACAGAAATCTCTGTCGAAACACCCATGTACTACAAGCTAAGGGGAAGTTGAATGCAGAAATGACGAGCCTGACTCTTGGACTTATTACTGAATGCATCTCAACTCTACAAACATTATTTTAAGAGTTTCTCCGTGTTTGTGTTCTATTTATTATTTTCATCATATACCTTTTCAGTTTTGTGGTTAACTTCATAGTCATACTTTGGACTTCAAGTACACATTAAATTTATTAGACAAAATTTTAAACGGAGTATTACTAATTTTTTCAGACTTCCCTGTGGAAAGATGAAAAGAATAACTTTATATATATATATATATGTACATATATATGTATATATATGTATATATATGTATATATGTACATATATATATATGTGTATATATATATATGTGTACATATATATACATATATAATTTAGCAAAACAATTGTAATAGAGATAGAATCTTGGGAACTGATGGCACAACATTACCTCAGCAAACAGGAGGTCATGTAGTATTTTTTAGGAAGTTCATAATTTTCTGGTACTTTCACTATGGAAGGTTATTCAAAATCAGACTTTGAAGTCCAACATAAGACATCTTAAATGCAATAGAAATCTTTATAAGAAATAAAAGAAAAGTTGTAGATGAATGGATCAAGAAAATGTGGTATATATACACAATGGAATTCTATGCCTCCATCACAAAGAATGACATTGCCCCATTTGTTAGGAAATGGAAAGACTTGAAAAGAAATTATATTAACTGAAGTAAGCCAAGCCCTAAGAAACATAGGTCCCATGGTTTCTCATATTTGTAATAACTTATATATGTCTGAGTGAAGCAGAAAAGATCAGATAAGTTGATGTTCGGTGAAATGAACCCCAAGATAAGGAATAAAATGATTTTTCTTTCTTGCTATTGTTTCTAACATATTTATAAGATGATTTCTTTGTTGCTTTGTATGTCCCTCCCCACGGTATAATCCCTGTTTTCACTGTATTTGATGTTGGTATAATTTATGGAGGGTAAGGGAAAAAATTGTTTAACTAGGGATACAGGTGGACCCATTGCAACAATGAGATGTACGAGACATTATGTCGAAAAAGGAACTTTACAACTTTCGCATGGGAGGAGGAGTACAGAGGGGAGGGGGTGTGGGGGGTAAATGGGCATTGATGGGAAGGGGAAACAAAGGAGGAGGCAACAATGCTTGATAAGAAATGTACTCATCACCTTGCTCATGTAATTGAAACCACTCTGTATGGTATTTTCACAATAATAAAAAAAGAAGCAAAAGAAAACTAGTACAAAAACAAGTAATTAGCAAATAGAACCAAGGTACCATGTCACTATGTACACATTTCAAAATTCTACTTCCATGTAGTCTCAATTATGAGAATCAGTCTTTTTCTTCTTTGACTTATAATTAAATGAACATCTTAATAAAGGTAACAATAATAAATACTTCTTAAAGAAATATCTTCTTGTAGGTAATTATTTTGCATTCTGTATTAATTCCTGGTTCTCTATTTTATGCCTTTACAAAGAGGAAAAAGTAGCAAAGAGAAAAAATAGTAATGGAATGATAATGGTGTGATACGAAAGGACAGAATTTCATAGGGGGAAAAAACCTCACAACCAAATATGACCAAAATTATGTTTTTCTTAGAGAAATAAATGTATCTAGAAATGATGGTATATAAACACACTCGGTTAATTATAATAATTTAATCAAGAAAGGTGGCGTACCACTGTCAAGTAAAGAAAAAAATGTTCATAAATATAGCTACACAGAGATAGATTAATAGATAGATAGATAGAGAGAGAGAGAGAGAGAGAGAGAGAGAGAGAGAGAGAGAGAGAGAGAGAGAGAGGGAGGGAGAGAGAGAGAGAGAGAGAGAGAGAGAGAGAGGGAGAGAGAGAGAGGGAGAGAGAGATCATGTATTTAAAATGGAATTAATGCCATCATTAGAGAAAGTGCAGCTAATGTGTGCTGTTAATTTAGAGACTCAATACCAGGGAGATAGATGTAGGAATGCTAGAGAGATGTCAGAAAAAGAAAAAAAAAACTTAGTAAGGTAAAGGAGTGTCTGATTTGTAGGGGGAGATTAAAGCAACATGATGTTTATAGCTGGCTAAGGGAATATGAAAATGATCCGAAAATAGCGGAAAGATGTAAATAACAAGTAGTAAAAGAATTCTGGAGGAGGAAGAAGAATAGAAGCAATGCAGTTTGAATGAAAAGTGGCAAAGTTATTTATGCCACATAAGGATTCACACACACACACACAGACACACACACACACACACACACATACACACACACAAACACATGTTCCTGACTGAATTACTAAACAGAAGCAGATCACCATCTTTCTCCTGAAACATTATATGCCCTTCTGAATGTGGATTGCCCATACATCGGCAGGAAAACTGTGAATTTTTTTTATTAAAATCATGAAAAAATATTTACCTGTGAGGTTTTCTAATTCACTGTCTGCGTTTGAGTAGGACTCAATATTTTCTTCACTTTAGGAATGCAAATATTTATTTTATGTTTTCTTTTTCTTATCTTTTGCATAAAATGTAATTGGGAATGACTTATTAGCAGACCTTAAAAAAAGAAGTCACACAGAAAAAGATATGCAAAGATATTGCTCCAAGAGGCAATGATGAATGATAGGTACTCACAAAATTCACAGATGGTAATTTTGCCTATAGAGACTTTACATGTGCATCTATATTTCTTGTAAGTACCTTTAACCACTTTGTGTCAATTATAATTTCAAAAATGTGAATTAAAAACCTTGCCTTTGTAACTTTTTCTTATAAATTATTTTTGTACATCTTTTAATAGTTTGCATCTTGAATACCACAAGGACCACAGATGAAATGCTGGCTCATAGATGTCACTATAGAGATGTCTCCTTAGTGGGAGAGGTCTTTAGGTTATTGGTTATTGTCCACATGTCCTTGAGAGGTTAATAAGATGCTAGACAATTCCTCTTCATGACTTTGCCCCTTAGTATGCAAGGATATAGTTTCATAGTGTTATATGATTTTGCTACAGGGTGTTTCTCATTACATGCCAAAAGCTACGGGAACTTATCATGTACTGTATCCTCCAAAATTATGAGCTAAAATAAACATTTTTAATTTATAATTTGATTATCTTGGACTTTTTGTAAGTATTGATACAAAGCTAACTGTAAATAATTCCTGTAAAACTCTTTTCTCCAATTGTAATATTGAGTCCTATTTCAAGTATATTTCTTTTCTGTGATGTATGGATGCCCAGATAGATATCCTTTCCAGCAACTTATACATTTAAGTCAAGCTGATTCTGCACTACTGATTTTATATATTTTATGTATTTATTATATTGTCTGTCTACTCACAGAAGCATTTAAAATTATTTTCAATTGTGATCATTTGTGCTTGTTACTCATATTTTAGTATGAAGGCCTTGTGAGACACTTGGAAAAATTCCAAGATAAATCTAGACAGTACATAATATCATCATTTTTTTTGCAGTAACATGAGCAAAATTGCCCAACTTGAAGCAGTGATCTTCTGGTTCTTGAAAGAGAAGTAAATGTAGTACTGATTTTTATTTTGAGAATCACTCAGAGAAGTTGTTTACCCTTTCACTTAGATTACACAGTAAAATCTCACTGCCTTCTCTTCTCCTTATCCTCAATGCTACCCCTGGTGTTGTCAAGTATGTGTCTGAATTTGACTACTTCTTAATCTTCCCAGTCTCCTGAATTATGACTCCACATGCTACATTCTCTTTTGAAGAATCCTACAAGCACTTATCCTTTTCTCACCTTATTTCAAAGTTACTTTGATTTCACTGAAGAAAAAACAAATTATTAATCAACCCATGGTTTCCAATTTCACACTACTGAATTTCCCTACCTACCATACCCTAAAAAATCTGTATGGATTAAATTTATTACTATTATTTGCACAAAAAGGTATCACTCTAACCATTTTCTCTTTCTCTACTACATTATTAGTTTTTCTTTCAGTGTTTACATATTTATGATTAACTGGACAATGTGCAATCAGCCAATCAACACTGGCAGGGCTGGGGTTCAACTAGGGATACAGCGCATGTGTTTCTGTAGAAGGCCCTGGGTTTGATCCACAGCAGCTCCCATCAACATAAATAGCCATACCAATAACTCCTCTGATGTCGGCCTTTCTTTAGCAACATCTCCATGCTTCTCCCTTATTTTTTTCAGCAGTGACCCATGACTTGAATTTGAGTCGAAAGACATAAAATTTCTTCAGATGGTGAATATTGTTAATAAGTGACAAATTTTTAATTAAATTCAGAAAATCAAATCATCCATGCCCCTTTGAATTATTTAGAACTCACAAGTTAGAATTAAATACATGAAAGTGGATGATTTTCAACAAATATAGAGAAAATCCTTTAAAATATCTTGCTCCTAAACAACTTTTTTTGCTGTACCCATTTAAAAGAGATAAATAGTTCAAGTCCTTAATAATCTGAACTAAATCTGTTGTGTTGTCATTCTCCTCATTTATCATCAAGTGAAATATTTTTATTGCTTATATTACATTGTGTTCTGTCCTTTCAAAGTCCATGAACATTTTATTATTATCTTTCACATATTTTGTTACCTTAATGACAGCTATTTGCTCTCATCCTTTGATAAATGTGTTTACTATTTTACAACGAGGGTATGATATTGATTACAGTCCTCATTTTATGTGCAAGTGTAAACAAAAGTACCTTCAAACCAAACAGAGGAATATATAGCTAAATATATCGGTAACTTTGAACTTCTGATTTGGAGATGTGCTAGTTGCATTAGCACAATTCAGAGATATGACTCTTTCATTAATAAGACCTTGCTAGCTATAGGGAACAGAAACTAATTTGAGGAAAAATAATGAATAATTTAATAATTAGAAGTTTGCAGGACATTTATTATACCAATCGACTTGTATTTTATCAACCAAAAGTAGCCATGTAACATTAGACCACTGACTTTCTTGGCCAATTTATTAATTATTTCATTGAAAAAATTTAGATAGGTTCTCAATCCATACAAAATAATATGTCCAGTAATGAATCTAAATTTGCATAAGAAATTTAAAAAACATAAAAAATACAACCTATAGTTACTAATTCCAAATATCTAAAAACTCTGATCAGTCCAAGTTATTATGTCTAGGTTGTAATTGTTTTAGAGTAGTCATATAAAAGATCAAGTTTAGTTTCTAATTTATATTTTAAGTAATTGTATGGGAAATTTGCACTCAGTGTGGAACATATTTTCTGTAATATACAAAAGCTATTTAGTTGATCATGGCTTATGTGAAAGAACAGTTTCACTTTTACTTGGGCAATAAAGAAAGATAATTTAGAGGTGTCAAGACCATTTGCACTATATAGCATATTATGATGCTTTTTGAAATGTTTGGTTGTGAATGTATTTTTTACCTAGAAGGATTATTATCACTTACATTTCAAAAAATATACTGTTGTATAGATGAAACATCCAGTAGCACACTAGGTGATCTGTAATCAAGCTGCAGACCCTGCCTCACATTCAAACTGCCATAGCTAATTTAGAGCCATTAATCCTTGTCTTTCCGTTATTTCCTTTCTCTCTTAAATTTGCAGTTTTTTATTTTATTTCGTTTGAAATATCACTATGTTATGGAATGCCTTAGTGTCTAGAATAAGCTCAGAGACTACACTCCCTGTGAGGATACACCACAATCCCTTCATTCACCATATCTTGGCAAATACTCATTATAAGTGGAGATTAAGTACAGTGTTATAGTGAAAAAAACCACAATGCATATTTCTACTTGAAAAAAACAGGTTTGACTAGTGTGTGTGTGTGTTTGTGTGTGTGTGTGTGTGTGTGTGTGTGTGTGTGTGTGTGTGTGTGTGTGTATCCATTCAATTCATCTACTGAGGGACATCTGGGAACTATGCAGTAAGTATAGTTGTACTGGTAGCTTTAGTGTGGCCTTGTTTGTGATCATTTGGGTCAATGCCTAAAAGTGGGATTGCTGGGTCATAAGGGAACTCTCTGTGTAATATTTTGAGGAATCTCTTTAATACTTTCCAGAATGGCTGAAAAAGTTTACACTCCCACCAACAAGGTGGTAGGGTTCCATTTTGGCCACATCCACTCCAGCATCTGTTATTAGATTTCTTGATTATAGTCATTTTAACTGGGATTAGGTGGAATCTCAATGTTGTTTTGATTTGGATTTCTTTTTGGCTAGAGAAGTTGAACATTTCTTCATGTGTATATTGGCCATTCTTATTTCCTCTTCAGAGAAGTCTCTCTGTAAGTCTTTACCCAACTCTCTCCACAACTCTTCAATTTAGTATTAGAATGCCTAGCCAGAGCAATAAGGAAAGATGCAAACATAAAGGGGATCCAAATAGGGAAAGAGGAAACAAAATTCTCCCTCTTTGCAGATGACATGATCTTGTATTTAAAGAACCCCATGGATTCCCCTCCCAAGTTACTTGAACTGATCCAAAACTTTGGCAAATAGCAGGGTATAAAATTAACCCTCAAAAATTAGTATCTTTTCTTTTTGCCAATAAGGAGAAGAACGTGGCTGAAATCAGGAAAACAACTCCTTTTGTGATAACTCTACAAAAAATAAAACACCTAGGAGTTAACTAAAGTGAAGGACCTCCATGATGAAAACTTTAAATATGTAAAAAAGGAAACTAAAGCAGAACTAAGGAAGTAGAAAAACCTCTCATGATCCTGGATTGGGAGGATTCACATTGTGAAAATGATAATACTGCAAAAGGCTATCTATAAATTCAATGTAATACCTATCAATATCCCACCCTCATTTTTCTTTTCTTTTTTTTAAAGTATTTTTTATTGTAAAGGTACAGTACAGAAGGGTTACAATTACATGAGTAAGGTAATGACATTTCCTTTTGAGCATTGTTATGCCCTCCTTTGTTTTTCCCCTACAATTCCTTCCCTCCCCACCTCCCGAATTCCCCACCACCACCACCTCCAAGTTGTAAAGTTCGTTTTCAAAATAGTGTCTTGTACATCTCATTGTTACAATGGGTCAACCTGTATCCTTATTTCAGCGTTTTGTTATTTCCCTTCCCCTCCCCAAATTAAAAAAAAATGTATATACAAGATACAGGGCACCAGAATCAAATACAGTGACAAGAGGGGTTATAACATGGGGGAAGAACATACAAAAGAAACAAAAAATTTCATAGTACATTAAAACAACAGCAGGAGAGAAAAAACCTCTTGTGTCCCTATCTTGGGGTTCATTCTTCCAACCCTCATTTTTCAATGAAATAGAAGAAGCGATCCAAAAATTCATATGAATTTACATTTTTTTTTAATTTTTGTCCTTCGTGGGCCTTGAACTCTGGGTTGGGCACTGTCCCTAAGCTCCTCAGCTCAAAGAGAGCACTCTACCTGTTGAGCCACAACACCACTTCTGGTTTTCTAGTAGTTTTTATTGGAGATCAGAGTTGCATGGACTTTTCTGCCCTGGCTCGCTTTGAACTGTGATCCTCAGATCTCAGCCTCCTGAGTAGTTAGGATTACAGGCGTGAGCCACTGGCACCCAGCTTTGAATTTACATTTATAAAGTGAAAAATTGTAAAAATCTGATGATTATTCCATTATGCTGTATAATACAAATGATGTCCTTAAAAATGTTTTTAATTGTAAAGTAATAGTTATCCATGAGTGTTTACCATTTTGTAATAAACTATTTTTGTAAAAAAAAAAAAAAAAAAAAAACTTTAAGAACTCAATAAAGCAAATGTTGTTGGTTTGATTGCTTATTGTACCAATCAAATATGCACCTTGGAAAAGAAGGAATATAACATAGCAAGAAGCAATATCATGTACTGGTTGAAGAGATTGTTAATTCTCTTATTTTATTTTATTTTTCTATGAACATCTAGGGCTGAGAAGATGGCTCAGTGGTAGAGCGATTGCCTTGCATGCCTGAGGCCCTGGGTTCGATTCCTCAGCACCACATAAACAAAAAGAAAAAAACCGAGATTGACGCTGTGGCTCAAGTGGTAGAGAGCTAGCCTTGAGCTAAAGTGCTGAGGGATAGCACCCAGGCCCAGAGTTCAGGCCTCACGACCATACTCCCCAAAAAAATAAAAAAATAAAAAAACATCTAAAGAAAAAAAATAGCATCAGCTATAGTTGTTTTGACAAGGACACTTTAATATGAAAGATGTTTTGACGAAACTCTTTCAATCATGTAAAATACCACATTTTTTACGCCAGAAATCAGTGCATCAGCAATGTCTTAAGAGCAATGTTTAAGAGAAAAATGCTTTCTGAATTTTAATTAAAACGTGTTACAAAATAGAATTGTAATACAAATGGGTAAGGGACCTAAAATTTCAGGAATATGTAGAAAAATACCTATGTATTAAGTTTTTAAAAATATAAGAATATATAAGTTGTAAAAAATATGTGTTTATGTCTGTAGATAAATGAAAGATAAATATCAATAGCTATAGAAAACCCCAAATTATTGACATAACACCAAAGAGCATCTAGTCATCAGAAATCCTTTATGAGCAATGGCTTGCTTTTGTACTGTCCAGGGATGAAATGGGATTTAGCCTCTATCCACCAGTTTTCTTTGACTCCAATCAACTTTCAGGCCTGCCTGGACATAAATGTTCATGAGATGTCTTCATTGATGGGGAGATGAATGTGATGGCACTCATTGTGGTTCTAGCCATGAGAGAAGACTCAAATAGGTCCATCATGAATCAGGTAATTCTCAGGACAGGAAGTGAGACGTTATCTTAAAGTATGGAACCAAACCAGATACCCATCAGTAGATGAATGGATCAAGAAAATGTGGTTTATATACTCAATGGAATTCTATGCCTCCATCAGAAAGAATGACATTGCCCCATTTGTTAGGAAATGGAAATACTTGGACAAAATGTATTAAGTGAAGTAAGCAAGGCCCTAAGAAACATAGGTCCCCATGGCTTCCCTTATATACAATAACTAGTATCTGTCAGACAAGCAGAAACGGTCAGATAAGTTAATGTTAAGTGAAATGAACCCCAAGATAAGGACTCAAATGGTTTTTCTTTCTTGCAATTGTTTCTAACTTATTTATCAGATGATTTTTGTGTTGCTTTGTATTTCCCTCCCCCAAGGTACAACCCCTGTTTTCACTGTATTTGATGTTGGTATAATTTGTGGAGGAGAAGGGAAAAAAACAAATTGTTTAAAAAGGGACACAGGTGGGCCCAATGTAACAATGAGATGTACAAGATGTTATGTCGAAAAATGAACTTTACAACTTTGGCAGGGGGGAGAGGCTGGGAGGAAGGGGAGTAGGGAGGGAAGGAGGGCGCGGGGCCCAGGGGAGGCCGTGGGGACAAGGGAGGAGATGGGAAGGGATGGGAAGGGGAAACAAAAGAGGAGGCAACAATGCTTGATAAGAAATGTACTCATTACCTTGCTCATGTAATTGTAAACCCTCTGTACAGTATTTTCACAATAATAAAAAAGAAAAAGAGTCAATAAATGGACCTAAAACCTGAAAAAAATACTAATGAAAAACAGGGCGAGTCATCCAGCATTGTCCCAGCCTAATGAGGCATTGAGCCAAAACATAAATCTCAGATGCTTAGAAAACGCCTTTATAAATCTAGCTTACTAGGCTACAGGTATGAAGGCATTTATTATTTAGAATTAGAAATGCTTGATTCAATAGATAAGCTATTTTCCCCAAAGTTATTTCAGTTTCTACTTAGAAAATTAAAATACCTCATATGTAAAACAAGCAAATAAATGCTAGAAACACAGCTGAATTTCCTCAGTTTAATTATAAATTAGAAATTATTAATGAAGTAAAGGATAGGTATAAAAATACAGTCAATACGAAAATAAACAGAAAGCCAAGCACTCATGGCTCATGCCTATAATCCTAGCTGCTCAGCTCCTCAATCTGAGTATTGCTATTCACGGCCAGCCTGAGCAGGAAAGTCAGTGAGACTCTCCTCTCCAATAAACTACTCAGAAAAAAACCAGAAGTGGTAATGTGGCTCAAGTAGTAGAGCGCTAGCTTTGAGCACAAAGAAACTCAGGGAAATCACTGAGGCTCTGAGTTCTAATGGCAGGACCGGAAAGAAAGAAAGGAAGAAAGGAAGGAAGGAAGGAAGAGAGGAAGAGAGAGAGAGAGAAAGAGAGAGAGAGAGAGGGAGGGAGGGAGGGAGGGAAGGAAGGAAGGAAGCAAGGAAGGAAGCAATGAAGAAAGGAAGGAAGGAAGCAAGGAAGGGAGGAAGGAAGACAGAAAGGGAGTTAAGGAGAGAAAAAAGGAAGGGATGGAGGGAGCAAGGAAGGCAGGAAGAAAGAAAGGAAGGAAAGAAGGAAGGAAGGAGGGAAAGAAGGAAGGAAGGAAAGGAGGAAAGGACAGAAAGGAAGGGAGGAGGGAGGAAGGAAGGAAGGAAAGAAGGAAGGAAGGAAGGAAGGAAGGAAGGAAGGAAGGAAGGAAGGAAGGAAGGAAGGAAGGAAAAAGGAGAGAGAAAATAAACAGAAACTAGCAGACAGGAAATTAATACCGATTTAATAGGCAAGACTCATTAAAATTGATGTATACTATTTTAACCAACTATTCGGATTTCAATTTAGTGGGTACAGTGTCCTATCTGCTATTCAATGTTACTGGCAATTCATAAAAATTACTGGAAAAAAGGGATCTAGAATAATTTTAGAGGTAGAGATAATCGTGGTGTAGGAAATTTGAATGGACACAACCGTAACAATTATCCACTGTGCTTTTAACCACAAAACCTCCAAATCGATCATCTCTGAAATAACCATTTTGCCATCACTTGAATGATTCAAATTTCTCTGTCCCACCCATGCGATGAAACTGAACAATCATTTTCAGTACAAATAAGAAAATAATTTCATGTCTTGTTTTGATTCCCTCTTGGTGATAAAGCAAAAAAGAACTAAACATAATTTGCCAGTTAAGTGGAAAGGAAATTACAAATTACTCTGCATTTATTTTGCTTCCTTTTTCAAATACTGTACCTTGACACTTTGATATTACTAATTTACAAACAATTTCCTTATTTCACTTGCATTCTTTTATAACATACTATCATGTATTAATTGTACAAGGGTGTTGAATTGTGATACTTTATATATGGATGCATATGCACGCCTTTATCTTGATACCTCGTCCTTCTCCCCATTTTACTTAAAACAATTTCAACAAGTTTCATTGTTTTGTTTTCATACATGTTGAAAGGTATTTTGACAATATTTACCCTCTTTCATCTTCTCCTATCATTCACAATTGTACCTTCCCCTAAGCAAACTTATTTTATATTCTTATTATTCCTTTCATTTTTAATGCATATCAATTAAGGGATTTCATGTGGTATTTCATATGCACTTATACATTAATCTTGTCAATGTATCCACTCTATCATTCTCTCATTGTCCATCCTTTCCACTCTCCCATTATTTAACAGTTTCCAATAAGTATGCTACCTTCACACATATAATAAGGTAAAACAGTATCATTACTCACACTTGACTGTTCTTCCATTCACCTTTTTCCTCATTCCAGTACCATCCCATGTTTATATTCATCTTTTTTATAAATCCATATGTAGTAAGAATAAAAATTCAAGTATTTAAATAAAGTCAGAAATGAAAGTGCATCTGAATTACTACCCAATAAACTTGTGGAAAAACAGCTCTCAGCTGGGTGCCAGTGGCTCTTGACTATAATCTTAGCTATTAAGGAGGCTGAATTTTGATGATTGCAGTTGAAAGCCAACCCTGGAAGAAAACTCTGTGAAGCTCTAATCTCCAATGAATGCCAACAAGCCAGAAGTCAAGTGGTTAACTGCCAGCCTGAGCAAAAAATAAATCTCAAGGACAACACCTACGACAAAAATTCAAGCCCCAAGACCAGTACACACACACACACACACACACACACACACACACACACACACACACACACACACACACAAATAGTGTGTGTGGGTACAGCCCAGAGGAACCCAGAAGGAAGTTCTACAGAGACAAGAGGCTCTTCTACTTAATGCCTTTCACCTTGTCCATTGCCTTCTTATATTGCTTCTTCATTTTTTTTCTCCAGAAACCCATGTATCTTCATGGTTCAATCAGTGAAGATACTCATGGAAATGTAGTGAAAACAAAAACACTGGTGAAATGGACTTTCAGCAAAAATGTGGGCTAGAAGGTGAGAATCTGTGGCATCTGTCTTTCTGTGTATGGTTTATTTTTGTTGGCATCATGAACTTTGGTTTCATTCATGTTTTTACAAGTAACAGGAATTTATTCTTCTTTATGGCTGAGTAAAGTTCTCTTATGTATACCTTGTGTATTATATTTATCCTTGAACCCTCTGAAGGGCACTGCAATTTATACCATGGCTTAGCTATTATGCAAAGGCCTTCAATAAATATGGCAGGCAAGTACTTTGTGAATATCATGACTCTCTGTTTTCAGTGAAAAATCAAATTTCACAGTAATGCAATTGCTAGATCATCTGGAAGTTGCATATTTAGGGTTTTTATTTATTTATTTTTTCTTTTGGGTGCCATTCCTGGGGCTTGGATGATGTCCCTGAGATTTTTTTGCACCCAACTAGCACTCTACCACTTAAGCCCTACCTCTACTTTCAGCGTTTAGGTGCTTAATTATAGATAATGGATCAAGAAAATGTGATACACACACACACACACACACACACACACACACACACACACACACACACACACACACACACACTCATGCACACGCACATATATTGGAATTCTAGGCCTCCATCAAAAAGAAGGACATTTCCCCATTTTTTAATTTGGAAAGACTTGGAAAAACATATATTAAGTAAAGTAAGCCAGACTCAAAGAAACATAGGTCCCATGGGTTTTTCTTATCTGCAATAACCAGTATATTCCTAGAACAAGCAGAAGAGGTCAGAAGCTATGTACATATAACCATATAACCTGATGGTAAGTGAAATGAACCTCAAAATAGGGACACAAGTGGTGTTACCTTTGTTGGTGTTCTTCTTAATGTACTTATAGTGTACTATGTGATTTTTTTTGTTTCTTTTGTATGTTCCTCCCCCATGGTATAAACCCATTGTCACTGTATTTGATTCTGGTGCCCTGCATTGCGTATATACATTTTTTTTTCAAATTTGGGGAGAGGAAGGGAAATAACAAAATGCTGAAATAAAGATATAGGATGACCCATTGTAGCAATGAGATGTACAAGACACTATGTTGAAAACGAACTACAACTTTTTCGGGGGAGAGGGAAGAGTTAGTGAGGTGGGGAGGAAAGGAATGGTAGGGGAAATAAAAAGGAGGGTGAAAAATGCTCAATAGGAAATGGACTCATTACCTTGCTCAGGTAACTGTAACCCCTCTGTACAGTATCTTTACAATAAAATATATAATAATAAAACAAAGATTAAATAACTTTTTTGGGGGGGTCCAGTTGTGGGGACTGAACTCTGGGCCTGGACACTGTCCCTCAGCTCTTCAGCTCAAGGCTAGTGATCTACCACTTGAGCCACAGTGACACTTCCAGCTTTTTTCTTTTTGCTTATGTCGTACGGAGGAATCGAGCCCAGGGCTTCATGCATGCAAGGCAAGCACTCTACCACTGAGCCAACTTCCCAGCCCCAAATTAAATAATTTCTAATGAGAAAAAAAAGATTCCTGGCCCTGGCTTTGAACCTGACCCTTAGATCTTAGCCTCTTGAGTCCTAGGATTACAGGACTAACCCATTGATGTCTACCTGTATTTTTAGTTTGTTATAGGAATCTCCATGATACTTTTTTTGGGGGGGAAGTTCCGGTCATGGGGCCAGAACTCTGGGCCTGGGCGCTGTTCCTCAGCTTTTCAGCTTAAGAATAGAACGCTACCACGTGAGCCATAGCACCACTTCCAGCTTTTTTTTTCTGCTTATGTGGTGCTGAGGAATCGAACCCAGGGCCTCATGCAGGCAAGGCAAGTGCTCTATCACTGAGCCATTATCCCAGCCCTCCATGATACTTTTAATAATGCTTTTAATAATATATGATTCTATCATCATTAATAATAGTTTCTCTTTTTCCTCAATCTTTCAACACTTCTTTTTTCTTATTCAAGGAAGGCTGCTACTCCAAGTAGTGAGTTTTTTCTATTTTCTTAAACATGGCTTGGGGGAAAATATCCTTTTAATTTAGTTGCCTTCTAGAGATGAGAAATCTAGTATAAATACCTGATCACTGTTGCATTAAAATTATGTGAACTCTCAAGTTGGAATTTTCCAACTGTGCTAATTGTTCTATATGAGCATGATTCTGAGAAGGAAAAATAATTCTATTTTTTAGTTTTAATAATTTTATGCTATCTATGAAATGCATTCTGCTTTGCACTACCACATCTATTAAGAAATAGAAATTAGATCAAAGAAAGTCATTAGGATAATATCAGAATCAAATTAAAATTTACTTCTGTTAGATATGAAGTTTCTGCTTAGATGGATACTAATCAGGCAGCAGTATTCTAACTAGTGAAAACCATGCATTTATTTTTCTCTCATATGTGGCCCTTGAAATTATTAATCTTGCAAACATACTGTCATATAACTCATCTGAGTTACTAGAGTTTAAATAGTGAAAGGTACAGAAGAACTAAATGGCACTTTATAGTTGTTGTGTTGCTATGGTATGTCATCATTCTGTGTGTGTGTGTGTGTGTGTGTGTGTGTACGCTGATTGTGAGTCTCAAACTCAGTGCCTAAGTGCTCTTCCTTAGCATTTCACTCAAGTCTGGTGCTCTACGAGTTCAACCACAGTTCTCACTCAGTTTGCTGCTTAATTAGAGTTGAGTCTCCTGGGACTTTCCTGTCCGGGCTGGCTTTGAAATTCCTAAGTAACTAAGATTAGAATTATGAGCGATTAAAACCTGACTCACAAAAAATTATTTGTACCTAGAAAAGTGTTAAAAGGGTTAATACATACACAGTATCTGTGGAAGCATATTCTGCCACGCCTACTCCGGTGGAGTCTGCTTAGCATGGAAAACCTGCTTTCAGACCTGAGAATGGGGCTTCACAGAGACCTATCTCTGAGAATGGGACTTCACCGAAGTCTACCTCAGAGAATGGGGCTTCAAAGAGGCCTACCTCCTGGAAAGGCTGGCAAGCCCCTGGGAAAGATGTATTTCTGTTCTTGTTTTTCTTTTCTTCACTGTATAGGAGTGCCTATTAATCTTTTACTGTTCCTGCTGCTCATTGTCCTTACTCATGCTCAATGTTCCCTTATTCAAGGCTCTTTCTTAAGAGTGTTGACGACTCCAACATCTGATGAGTGTCTTAAAAATATGACTAATTCACCAGTTAAGTGCTACCCTGAAAACCCCTCTTATGGAGGCTAGTAGACAAGTCATAAGTAAATATAAAAATATTCTGGGTTTCATGACATCACTTCAGCAGAAGGAATTGTTTGTAAGAGATTTACAAGAAGCTTTAGGCTTGGCTAGAGCAGAAAGAGTGTATGGCTACTGGGGACTTTCCTTTAATCCTAAAAACATATACAATAGATTCACATAGATATCCTGTAGATAAGAAATATGTAGTGGGATATTTAGACTAAAAGCTAAATAAGATTCCTAAAATGTTGGTAGATAATAGATGACAATGGCTTATCAGAGGAAAATGGTGGGATCCTCCATTATCTAGAGGACCCCAGAGACTTCCCCTAAATCCACAGCCTTTTACAGGTGTGTATGATAAGGATGGCAATTGCTGGGAAAACTACTTAGGAGAAAGAACTTCCTGTTACTCTCTTTCATTTACTAAGATACTTGCTAGATCTAGGCCTCGTTGATGCTTAATATTAAAGAAGGAACAAGAAAGATCTTATGAGACAGTTAAGGCCTCTATAGAAAAAAGTAAATGATTATGTGAAAGGGTTACAGAAAAGACACTATGACCTTAAATTTGATATATGGCCAGATTTAACTAAGTATACTGAATATCATGATTTTTGGCCACAAATTGGGAACCCTCTAGGCAAAATTGCTTAGAAGAGATTTAAAACGTATAAAGTACAAAACTATACAAAAGTAACTATGAAGTACTAGAGTTCAAGCCTTTCTATTCAGCACCTTGCCCATATGCTCTGGTTAATGGTTAATTGGTGATAAACATCG